>NC_143450.1:2645000-3270000 GCF_987193195.1 Phasianus colchicus
AAAGCAATTGTTTTCCATTCTCGCTCTCATTTTGGGCTCCTTCCCACCTCATTGCCACGGGCTAACGAATTGCTTTGCCTCCCTTGTGAAACTTTTGTGGCCATGTGAATACCGTTTGAAGTATCGCCACAGTGTTTGTTTCGAAACACATTAATTAGGTTTTCGGTAATTGGGGGGTTTTCAGGTCTCCCGTATTGTTCTGCCATTGTGATTTGTTCTATTGATCTTCCTCGCGATACAACTCGGAGCCAATCTGCAGCGAGGCGATGCACTGCCGCTGCTCCGTGTGATGCGTTGATCCCAGGCTGGTGGCCGATGCACGGGGACATTTGTGGCTCATTGGCTCTCAGCACGTCTCTGTCCTTGGGTTCCCTGGCCTGGGTGGAGCGGGTGATGTACGTGCTCCGGGTGCAGCGGCCGTGGGTGCCCATCGGCATCGCTGCTGCAGCCCCGGAGAAGCTGTGGCTGTGTCTCCCGCTGCGACGCGGCTCTGCGAAGGGTTTCCATGGTAACCCTCAGGCTCGTTCCCCGACTCCAGATTATTTTATTCTTTTTTTTTTTTTTTTTTTTTTTCAAAAGAGAAAATTTCACGTTTCCATCAAAAAGAGCCTTTCCTCCACAAGACCTCCCACCACCTCCCCCAGGCTGCCAGCTAATGAGCCCCACAGCTGCCAGCACCCACAGCCTGTCTGGTCTTGCCATGGATGTCCTCACCCATCAGAGCTGTTGGGATGACCCTCCCTCCTCCATGGGCACCCCAGCATCCTCCCTCCCTCTGGGTTCTACCCATGCTGGGTCAACCCATGTCCCCTCTCTCCTCACTTCACCTCACAGCAGCAGTAGCAGGGTGGGATAGTGCATCCCTCATCACTGCTGCCAGCAGCATCTGCTGCCTGCATCCCTCCCTGAGCATCTCACAGAATCACAGAATGGCCTGGATTGCAAGGCACCTCAAGGATCATGAATCTCCAACCCCCTGCCACCAACCTCTCCATTTAATAATAGACCAGGCTGCCCAGGGCCCTATCCAATCTGGCCTTGAACACCTCTAGGGATGGGGCATCAACAACCTCTCTGGGCAGCCTGTTCCAGCACCTTGCCACTCCCATAGTAAAGAACTTCCCCCTAACATTCAACCTAAATCTTCCCTCTCTCAACTTAAAACCATTTCCCCTTGTCCTGCTGTTATCTACCCTTTCAAATAGTTCACTCCCCTCCTTTTTATAGGCTCCCTTTAGGTACTGAAAGGCTGCAATGAGGTCACCCCGCAGCCTTCTTTTCTCCAGGCTGAACAAGCCCTGCTCCCTCAGCCTGTCTTCGTAGGGGAGGTGCTCCAGTCCCCTGATTATCTTTGTGTCCCTCCTCTGGACCCTCTCCAACAGCTCCCTGTCTTGTACTGGGGGCTCCAGACCTGAACACAGTACTCCAGATGGGGCCTCACAAGAGCAGTCCCAGCGCACCTGGCAGCAGCGTGACTTTGGATAGGGATGTGACCATTTTTCTGCCAGCAGACACGATGCATTTCCAAACAATAGCCCTTGTACAACTCATCTCTACATTTAGCAGGATTTTACAGGCAGAATAAATCTCAGGGCCTTTATAAATCTTGTCAATGAGATAAAGAATGTGCATCCAGAGTCTCGTGTTGAGCGAATCCTGCCCAGTTCCGGGGTGCATGAGGAGCATACTGTATTTCACACCTGCTTTGGAGCAGGCTGGGAGATTCAACTGATTTTGGAACATTTTACAAAACTTCCATTCCCTCCACCCAGCACTGGGGCACTCTCAGCTGCCAGCAGGATGGAGGATGAAATTTCCCAGAGCAGCTGGCACAGTCCATTGGGCTTTATTGAAATTCAGGGTTGTTCAGGGGGAAAGCTCCCTGGCTTTCACAACCTCATATTTTGCATTCTGTAGTCAGAGCTCTAAGTGAATGTGCCTGCTTCAGTTGGTCTCACATCTCCACATCTCCTTGGGTGTTCCCTGTAATGCACAGCCTCCCCATGGCAGGCACCTTGGGTCAAGGGCTCTCTGCTGGGGAACACCATGATTTTGAGCATAGGAGCTAGAGTGGGAAGGATTCAGCTTATCTTTCTGGCTTGTCTCAGCAGTGCCATGCTTAAGAGCACCATCTCCAAAACAGGCACCAAGTGGAGTTCACTGTGTGGAGGGGGATGGCTGGAAAAGAAAATGTTCTTCCCACAAGTTAACAACAGCAGGGGGCTGCATTCCAAGCAGAGAGGCATGAACGTGCTTTGGGCTCCTCACCTTCCTGAAACCCATGGGAGCAGTAACAGGGCAGGCCAGGAATGACTCCATGGGACAGCCCTGGGGGCTGCCACCCCCTGACAAGGAAAATGCATTGCAGGCATGCCCATCTCTCACTGTGCAATCCCAAAAATGCTGTGGTTTGTTTTGTGGCTGAGAAGGCAGTCGGATTTCTTAACTTTTCCATCCTGCTGTTTCCCTTTTGGCTAGTTGTTTGGATAGAGCAATTGCCTGGAGATGCAGGTGGTTGCACAAATCATCTTGCTGCTGGATGGTGGGCTGGCTGGGAGGTGGGTATTCCTGTGGGTGCTGTGAAACAGCTTGAGGCAAGCCCCCCTTGACACAGGGCTCAAACCATTTTTTTGAAATAGGATTACAACCAAGCAAGATGACTTTCTAATCCATTTTCTCCCTAACAAACATAAGACTCGGTGAGCTGCTCAGGTCAGGAGGAAGCACTAATCTCATCCCAGTGCTTCGATCAGGCAGACCTGGGCTGCACAGGGGCAGTTAGAAGTGCCTGAGGACTCCCTTCCTCCCATGGGGTAGGATGGGGTGATGTTTTTTCAGCTGTTGGAATGGCGGGGGTCGATGGAAACACCCAAAGGACACCCACAGGAGACAGAGCCCTGGTGGTGTTGCTGTGTGGATCTGTGGCAGTGCAGCCGGGACCATCCTCCTGACTGTGCTACCACTGGAATGGGGTGATGACAGTAATTTTCTTTGCTTCTTCCTGCAGAAATCTGACCCTGAGCAGACACCAAACCCAGGCGAGGGGCTCCAGGGTCTAATTTCAATTCTCCTTCACCATTCTCTGCTGCCTCCACTATCTGATGCTGTGCAAATGTTCCCAGGCTCCACGAAGGCTTTGCCTTGCTCAGTCCCATCTCTGATTTCCATGGTGCATCAGAAAAGAAGAGGATGACTCCTCTGACCCCCCTGCTGTGTGTTCATCTCGATGTGAGAAGGGGAAGTGCAAAGTGTCTGCAGAGCATGGGTAGATTAAAAATCTCCATGGGTGCAAGGGCAGAGCAGACAGAAGAGTCCACAGAGTGTTCCTGAGAACACAGCAATGATGCCTGGCTCAGGGATACTCCAAGCTGAATGTTGTAGGAGGGTGGGAGATGGTGAGAGAACACCGGGTGTGCTTACCCATCTTTGTTTCCTTACCCAGCATCTGCTCTGGGCTCTGTTGGGAGAGGGACAGTTTCACCCAGCCTGCCTGGCCCTGTGTCCCACTCAGCACCAGAGAAAAGTAGCCCCAAAAACGTCATGTGCTGGAAGGAAGAAGCAGATGGAGCTTGAAGATATCCATTGTCTCCAAATCCTATCCTCAAAGAATAACCCGTTGTTTCCCTGTGCTTATCACTGGGTAGCATAGGCTGCTCATGAGGCTTCCCTTTTCCCATTGCCTAGGTTGCCAGTGTCAGTGCTATTGTGGGGAACTCATCCATGCTAACATGACTGGTCTTTGAATGATTTGTTTGCACCCCAGGTCGATGCAAAATGATGATCAGCCCATCCAGAGATGGCCCACGGGCACGTGCTGCTGCCACACTGCCTGTACGCACACACTTTCTGGTGTTGCCACTTCCTTCAACCAAAATCTGTTCGAAATAAACTGTATTTTTTTTCTGCAAAGAATAAAAAATAAAAAAGTTCAGATGCCACCAAATGGAAACTGCAACAGCCCTGGGTAAGGTGTTGGTTTTCCTTTAGTCCAAATTTGCCAACATACTGATTCAAGCTCTGGATCTCTTTCTGCATTGTTACTCAGACCAAGAAAATCATTGCGCTTTAATCCCCAGCAGGCTCTTACAGACTGCTCAAATTGCCCTTTCCCTACCTATTTTTCATCCAAATGCAGCATTTCTCTGCATGCATACTGGCCCTGCAGGGTGAAGCCACACTGGCTATGGTGTTGGTGGACAGACAGCATGCAGTCAACATGCCCAGACCAGGACCCAAGACCATGCAGAGTGGCAAAGCTGTCCAGCAAAAATAAAGAGCTCCCACCAATGCAGTTCAACCCTGCACTGCATTTCACCATTGCAAAGCATTGCAGGATTTGGCTGCGGCACACACGGGCTCTGTTCCCAGAGCGTTTTGTAAGGGCAGATGGCTTGGAGGCAGGAGGCAGGAGTGTCAGCACAGCTCAATGGAGGTCTGGTTGAGAGGAGGCAGAGCCAGAGGAGGTTTCGGGGCAGCGCTGAGCTCCCGCTGCCTCTGCCATCGGAATCCCCCCCTGCATCCCACACACCCCGCAGCGCTGACCTTTTCTCGCTCTCAGACTTGTCAACACGACCCGCTAGCTGATCTAGGAACGATTTCCCGCTGATACGTGAAAGGTTCTTGGGAATGTCAATTTTTTTTCCTCCTGCTTGTTTTTTTTTATTCCTTTGCCCTCAATTAACTGAATTTCAGTGACTCCTTCCGTGCAGCAGGAGCTGTGCACGGCTGGTTCACCTGCCACTGCCAATTTGACCTGGATTACGTTTGAATACACGATCACATTTCTGTCAAATTTGCAGCAGAAAAAACAACGCTGCTTATTCCAACTTCACCCCGGCTGCACAGCGCCAGCAAAAGGGCAGCACAGGGCAGGATGTGCCAGGAAGGTTGCTGAGGAAAGGCAAATTCTTCTGAATGCTTTGAACCTCTGAAGCACTGTGGTGGACTAGTGCTGGACTGGGGCTCTGGGAGCAGCAATGCCATCAGCCCATTGGAACTGGATGTGCCACCCTGCAAATCTGTCCTACAGCAACAGCAGAATGTGCCCTGTGCATCTCCCCAGCACAGTATGTGCATCTTGGGGAATCCTTCATTACCTGAGAGATCCTAAAGGGCTTTCTGTAAGCTCTGGCTTGCTGTGGGCATCCCAAGAATTGCTCAAAGCTCTTGAAATCCCCCACGTCTCACCTCTCTGCCAACTTCAGTGCATCCTACTCTCCTACTTGGGGTGAATTCCCCAAAGCAGGTGCTGGGCTGTCCCTGAAGGATAAGAAAGGCTAAGACTTTCATCTTCTGCCTCCCAACAGCCCAACTCCATGGTCTTAGTGCTGCAGCCCACTCTGATAGACATTCAGTGCCTCCCAACTTCCCCTCTTTGCCAGCCCCGATGGAGGCTGGAGCAGGATGGGGCTGTGCCTGGGAAGTGAAGCAGCCCTGCCCAGCACTGAGTGCACAACCCAAATGAAGTAAGCAGTCTCTTGGATGAAGAAGGACCCACTTCCAACATGAGCAGGGCTTGCAGGGCTTTTAGAAGAGCCATGCTAGCAGAGCCAGGGTTATGCACAGCCCAGTAAGGCTGGAGGCCCAGCGGACACAATGGGGAGTTGCTGGAAAGCTGTAAAGCCAAGAGAAAGGCCAGAATAATGCATGAATCCCCCTGGTCAGTGAGCAGGGTAAGTCTTCCCAACAATCTCCTTTATTCTTCTGCTTCCTCCAGCAAAACAGAATGATTGCCAATCTTATCACATTTCTCTTGCACTGGTGTGCATTCTTCTGCTTTTCACAGGCTTCAGGACATTCCCCCTCAGAGCACAGCCCAGCACAGGACCTACTCATCCTACTCACAATGCTGGTGCAGGTCACCCAGCCCAGGGCACCCAGCACACAGGTCAGCCTGCAGGGTGCTTTCTGTAGACAGGTCTGTCGCTGGCAATGATACATCATTCCTCCTTACTTTCTAATTCCTCCTCTGATGGATGCAGCCAGCCCTTCTCCAAACCTGACATTTATAGCACCAGTTTTCTCTCGGTATAAATATAACCTGAATGCGTTGGAGTAGCAGGAAAATCGTTTAAATGTTCCCTTTGACAGCAAGTTTGAAGATTGCTGACACTAAAACCACTTACTTATATTGTTCAGTATCATCCTGCACTCAGCTCTCAATCATCCTCATTACAGGTGTGTCAGGCACTTTGCACGGGGCTGCATCCCATCCCTCCCAAACAACAGTACATCCCAACCATCTAGAGACCCTCCTGCCTCCCTGAAATGGGTTACAGACCCACCAAGCACACAGAGGGGTAAGCACATGTGTATGTGCCCCTACGGATTTATAGGTATGTAAACACATGGGTGTGGGATGTATGGATAAAAGGTGCACACTTCCAGTGGGGAGGCCAGCAGCATTGCTTGTTTTTGGTGCCCAGTGTTCTCAACTGTGTCCAGTCTCTGTCATTCAGGTAATGTTGTCATTCAGCATGTTGACACTTGTATGCAATAGAGAGATTCTGTTCTGGATTTGATGTTTGTAAGATGGAGATGGAGGATTTCCATATCCCAGTACGGTTCAGCATCCTGTGGCCTATAGCTGATGGCCAGCTGGATCCCAGTCTTGCAGTTTGACCTAGAAGATTAGGGAAAGCTCACCATCATGGGAGCACCTAGGGACAGCCAAGAAATGGTTGTGGGCCCATTTCTTCCCCACTGTAGGTGATGGGCAGCATTGTAATGAAGGCATCATGGACACATGCAGACCCATCACAAGCTGCAAGCACAGCCATGCCACTGAGCTACCAGAAACAGCCCCTTGCACAGCACTCCAGCTTCACCATGACAGAAACGAGAGCAGAACAGCTCATTCTGCCGAGATACAAACATAGCCCTCAGGCAACTCAAACATCTCCAGGAGGAGGTTCCTCCAGTGCTCCATCTCCCCAAGCCTGTCACTGCAAGAGGTGGGATGCTGAGGAAGAAGCAGCTAACGAGAAGCACCGCGGCAGGCAGTAACACATTACGCTGACACACAGGCTCCTGCAGACACGAGCTGGCGATGAGACAAGTACAATGCTTTAAAAGCCAGGTAGAGAGATGAGCCCTCGGGTGTTGTGTATTCCTGTGACTGAGACAAAAGGCAGTCAGGGTGTGATGTGCAACGGGAGGCTGAAGATCTTACAAAAGATGAGGATTAAGGCATATCCTAGCACATCCACAATGGCTTTCTGGGCCAAATGAGTGGGATCATGGCTGTGCCTGGGCTCATGAAGGGATGATGCTGAAGGATCTCCACCAGAGCTGTCCAGAGGTGTGAAATACAAGAGCAGAAACACTGTAGGGGAAGGAGTTCTAAAAGATAGAGACATTAAAGAAAGAAATGGTGATGAAAAGAAGTGCCAAATGCATGGTGACACAGCAAAGGAGATGAGAATTTCATGGGAAGTTTGCAGCAAACTGCTCCGCAATTAAGCCTCCTTAGGGCCAGATAGATCAGGTCGGGCCCTGCTCTCACTTGTTTTTGTGCTAGCACTAGCCTGAAGAAATGCATTTTTCCCTTCTGAGCCCCAAGATGGTTCAAATGGGTGTACATCTGTGCTGACAAGAGGCTGAGGCCATGCAGCAAGCTCCAAAAGTCAACGCAGAGAGTCCATGTGGGGCTGCTGGGGTGACTTGCTGGGAGGTGCTGGATCTGAAGCTCCATCAATGCCGACTCCTCAGGAGGAGATCGCTCAACGTGTGCCCTTGTCTCCGGTGATGCCAGGTGATGTTCTTCTCTGTAAACATAAGGAGAGATGACATATGCTTTGCTTTCTGCTTGGCTGGCTCTCGAGTTCTCAGTGGTTCATCCTCTGCCGAGGTGACACGCTGCACGTTGTGGGCCAGGATCGGAGGTGACACGGATGGTGGTGTAAGTGACACATTGGCAAGCTGGGGAAAGTGAGTGGAAGGTGGTAGAATGCTCAGCACTGCCGAGATGCCAGCGGGCGGGGAGAGGCTGGCAGCGGGACCACCTGGAGAGGCTGAGAAGAAAAGACAGTGCACGAGGAGCCTCTGGCACAGCAGAAGCCCACCACTGGGTCCCAGGTGGGTGCCAAAATGATGGGAATCCAATCTGCACTGCAGCTCATGTCCTCAAGGAGGAAGGGCAGGAAAACCTCTTTAGCCACACTTCTAAAATACCAAGGAGAGCAAACTGGGAGCACCCACACTGAAGGTACTTCAAGGGAGGAAAAAAAAAGGAGGAAATTCTTCACTCAGAGGGCAGCAAAGCCCTGGCACTACTGTTCAGAGAACTGTGAGTGCACCAACCCTGGAGATGCCCAAGGCAATGGATGGGGCCCTGGGCAGCCTGAGCTGGGGGGGGCACCCTGTCCATGGCAGGGGTTGGAACTGGATGTGCTGCAGGATCCCTTTCAACCCAATCATTCTATCATTCTTATGAAGGTCAGCACCGCCACTCCCTGGTGCTGGCATCCCTCTGCCCAGTCCCTCCAAACCCTACACAACGCTGTCCCACACCGTGCCCATTCATTGGAGCCAGGCAGCTTCCATCAGCTGGCCCTACTGAGGGCTCTGGGTTATCAACCCTGGCTTCAAAGGTTTCTCCTTATGCACAGCCTTTCAGCACAGCCTATCGCGTTTCTTTAAAATGGGCTGCCCAGAGGTGGTGGAGTCACTGACCCTGGAGGTGTTCAAGGAACATTTAGACACAGTGTTGAGGGAGATGGTTTAGTGAGAGCTATTAGTGATTGGTGGATGGTTGAACTGGGTGATCCTGTGGGTCTTTTACAACCTTGGTGATTCTATGATTGAAAATGAGCCAGACGTTGTGCTGTGGTTTTCTCAAACCAAAAAACCTCATAGGTTATGTAAGCTTATGGAGGGAGATGCACACAACCCCTCATTAGCAATCCTGGACAAGCTGCATGAAAGCATTATTCTCTCTTAATAACATTTGTGTACTGATTTCTTGCCATGCTGGGCATTGCCTTTTGCCCTATATTCCTCTCTATCTGGAAGCTCATCCTGCTGCATCCCTTATTCCCATCTTCCCATGCATATTTCCCCATCTACAAGCAGGAGGAACCACATCCTGCTTTATCACAGAGATGCTACCTCCACTCGAAGCTCCTTCACCAAGCAGTGGCACCACACGGGAAAGATTCAGATATTGCTCCACACACCATGCATGCCATGAATTGCAGCACCAGCAGTGCTTAGAGGGTGAAGAGCATGGGGGTACTTTTATGGTAATCAGGATACAGAGAGGAGAGAGAATCTGAGTGCAGATACCCCATCCTGGATCCTGATTCCTTGTATCCAATCTGGATCCTTGATCCTTCCTGGATACAGCCTATGCTTTCTGGATATTTTTCATAGAATCACAGTATAAATAGGTTTGGAAGGGAACATTAAAGGCCATCTGGTCTGACTCCTCTGCAATGAACAGGGACACCTATAGCTTGATCAGATGCTCAGAGCCCTGTTCAGAATGACCTTGGGTGTCTCCAGGGACAGAACACTCACCATATCTCTGGACAACCTGCTCCAGTGCCTAGAAAACACATAGACTGAGGTGTCATCCATGCAAAAAGAGGAGCTTCAGGACTGAGATCTCCCCCCACAGCCCTGCAATGTGCCACTAGCTCAGGAGTGGGGTTCAAAGTTGGCACCATGAGGCTCTGCAGCTTCTGGGGAAAGAGAGCCCCAAGGCATTTAGGATGCCAGGACACCAGGAGCCACCAGCTTGGGGACATGAGTTCCCATGGGACCTCCCTGTCACCTTAGTGCCTGCCTGCATCCTTGGTGATGTGGGAGGAGATGAAAACTGGAAACTCCAACTGAGGCCTGGAGGCATGGAGTGGGAAGGCAGCTGCATTGCTGGATTAATAATTGAAGAGGACAAAATGAAATTCACGGCACTGAGAATGTGAGAGATGTGTGCAGAGCTGTGTTACCCACTTCCAGCCCAATGAATGGCCACAGCCAAACCATGCTGTGCTTTGCACCTTGCTCCTCCAAGCCCCCAAAATTCTGCCTTACCCTTCCAAGAAACAGGTTTTTCCCAGCCAGGATATCTTAGCCAAGCAGGTTTGGCACTGCGAAAAGCCAATTCATAGACTCAGAGAATCATCAAGATTGGAAAAGACCACTAAGATCATCCAGTCCAACTGGCAGCCCATCCCCACCACATACACTAACCATATCCCTCCATGTCACATCCATATACTTTTTGAACACCTTCATGGACAGTGACTCCAGCACCCCCCTGGGCAGCTTGTATCAATGCATTACCACTCTTTCTAAGAAGACACACCTAGTAGAGCGATGCCCCCAGCTCACTGTTGCTGTGTGTGCACAACTGTGTGTAGTGGTGGTGAATGCACACAGGATCCACTTAGGAGCTTGGCACGACTCTTTGATAATAAATTGTGCAGAGAACAGCAAGTAAGGGAAAAAGCTCCTGACTTTGATGTGCAGGAGCGCGTGCGCTATCTTCCATCTCCATCACAGCGCGCATCCTGGAATGATCCTTGTTGTGAGGGTGTATATTGAAAATGTAAAAAAAAAAAAGGATTGCACTGGAAATCAGCATGATTTTTGGGTGGAAAACCCATGGGATTACGCTCATCAGGAATTCCTTGATGCATCACATACAGCCGGATGCCACTGCCAGCAGGGGCTGGAAACTTGGAATCTACTGCCCCTGGGAACTACCTGGAGCAGATCTGACCCAGCAAGGTCTGCAAAGGATGCAAAATTTGGCACCCAGTACAGTGTCAGCCCACTTCTTTCATGGGTGAATGATGGTAGGAGAAATAGGTTCCTGAGTCCACTCCTCAGTTAGGGTTATGCATATGGGCACCCACTGCTCTGGTGCCAGAGTAATTTCCAGCTGGAATTACACAGCTCCCTCATCTCCATTTGGTGTCACACAACATTCTCCTTAAACAGCACTGCTGGGCTTCATTCACCCCTCCTGACAAGAAGTGCTGAATGCCTGCTCAGAAATACTGCTGCCGAAATCAAGGCTATGAGCTGCCTTCTGAGGAGGGAGAAGCATGGGGATGAATGATGCTCCAGCACACAGTAGCAGGATTTCCCCTGCAAGGCAGGAGCCTGTGGCAGTGCTGGGCTATAGGAGGCAACGGTATCACCAGGAAAGCACAACTCTCTGGGCACACACCCCGTGGAGCTCTTGGGCTTTTTTAGCCAGAGGAAGTCGCCAAGAAAAATTTGATAGCGTGCTTGAATGCGTACACACATAATGCAACAGAGATTGAAGAAGGCAGCATTGCACAAAGCAAGAGCAGTATGCATTATTCATCATCAAGGTAACGCTAACAAGATGAGAACATTTAGTTGTTAAATGTTGGAAAACAGGGGAAAAAAGGCCTTTGCCTTGTAAGAAGCTTGGTAATTGTGTCCTACAAACCCCTTTTGACTCAGCCCCAGTTGCCACATGGCTGCAGGATACTGTTAGGATGATGCCAAAGGAGGATGTGAGCAGGCGTTGGGACAGGGAGCAGGTTGTGCCCATAGGAGGAACTGGGGAAGGTGTCCCCAAGCCCAAGCGAGTGGCCTTGGGGTCTCAACCCAGAGCGCCGCCCAGTGCCAACCCCACACTGACCAGCAGCTCCACGCCTCTGTTTCCCCACCGCATGGCTGCAGATAACCCCTGAAGCATTGTCTGAGCTTTTCGTCATTCAGCAGCATTTCAGCATGATGCATTTGCTGGAACCACGCCAGAAGATGCTTCAGAGCCTGGTGCCAGGTCACTGCTTTGCTTCTCCCGAAAGCAGCTCCCCACCCAGGGACTCTGTGTCTGAGGGAGCAGCGCGGCGCGACGAGAGCAGCCCAGCCGGGGCTGTCAGTGTCCATGGCTGCACAACAGCCAACAAGACATGCGCCCTCAGGCAGACCTCAAATATTAAATTCCCCAGTGTAACGGAGTTCCCGGCTTTAATAATTATACTTATCCAGTTCGGCAAAGGCCCTTGAAATCTTCCGATGGAAAGTGCATAATTTAAGTGCAAGGTACTTGTATTGTTGTTAGTGGTTAGTGGTTAGATCTGTGCCAGGTCTGCTCTCCTTTAACATCTTCATTTGATCTGAAAGAGGGAGGGTAAAGAGCATGTTAATTAAATTTGCAGAGGATATGAAATGGGAAGGTGCTGCAAATCCTGGTGAGGACAAAGAGCTAAGAGATAATGCCCTGGGAAAGAAGGGTCAGGCATAGGAAGGAAATAGCCAAATGAAATTCATTCTGAACAAATGCAAAGTAATCCAGCTGGGGAAATATAATTTAACACCACGGAGACTGGGAGAGAGACATTTGGAAAGCAGTTATAGTGAGAGCAGCCTAAGGGACAGCAAATTACGTTAAGGTTTGAGATACACGGTGGTGGGCTGCAGACCAGGAGGCTGCATGGAGACAGCTCTCAGGCTCTGCTGAACAGGCAGACAGGGGATATTCTGCTTTCTTGCATAGGTAACCACTATGTTTCATGTAATCTCAATATGCTGACAAGCTATGGGGCCAAAAGGCTCCCTCACTTTAACCTAGGGGTGTTTGGGGCCACAGCAGAGCATGGTGCAGGAGAACGCCCAGTGCTACTGATGTTCCCTTTCCCACATCCACTTGAATCAGGCTCTGGGGATGGGGACATCTCCCATCTATATTTGCTGCTGCCCATCGCCAAGTGCCAGCACTGAGCACAGCAATCCAGAGCTGCTCCTGGCCCAGGGGTCAGCTGCTCCCAGGGCACCCCCTGCCATGGGACTCAGGCACTGTGCTGTCCCACACCATGAGAGCTGACCCTTCGGGTGACCTTTGGGCACTGGGGCCACTTCTGTTGGGTTTTGCTGCTCAGCTCTGCTCTCCTGATAGCACACAACCCCAGCATCAATCACCTGAAGGCTCCTTGTGTTCTACAACCTCCTCGAGGCAGCAGATGTCTGCAGGACTCCAGGATGTGTCTCAACTGCATCTCAGGGTCAGTGACGGCAAGGCTGGGGAGCTGCAGGTGTGATGGGGACCTGTGTGTTGCAGCTCCTGCTTGCTGGCGTTGCAGGGACCCCGCTTACTCCCATCACACCCAGGCAGCCGTGCAGAGCAGACAGCTCCATTTAAGACGCGCAGCAAGTTTCCAAGAAATCATGCTGTCTTCAAAGCGAGCTTGGCATGAATATTTCAGTGCAGCTGCTTGGCCCCGGGTACCACACCACATCTCCGGGAACGCTCGTGATGGGGGGAATTCATGTGCAGGGCTCAGCCTGTGGCACCACTGCAGAGCTGGCGTTGCTGTGCTGAAACCCAGCATTGCCACGGGGCGATGAGGCAACCCCACAGGCACACACGGCCTCACCCCAAGGCCGCACACGGGCTGTCACTCTTGCTCTGCAGATAAGTCCCCGCGCCAAGGCTGCAGCTTGGCAGCTCTGCTGCGGCCCCCGCGCGCGGCTCTCGCTCATCACCCTTGGCTCAGTGCGTGGCTCCGTCTCCATCCTCAGCCCCCCGGGGGGGTCGTGCCGCCGCCAGCTTCCTCCTGTGCTAACGGAGGCAGCTCGGCCGCTGAGCCACACGTCTCGGGGACGCGGGGAACGGACCGAGGGGCGGCACTGGGGGGGACCCGTGCACCGTTCATTAGCCTCGCTCTGCCTGTCCTAATTGCCTGCTCAGGCTGAAACGATTGTGTTAGAGGCTGCTCTGCCTAATTATTATTGTTCTTCTAAAAATAATGGGGGAGGGAGAGGAGGGAGATAGGGAAGCGGGGAGAAGGGGAAAGGGGAAAGCGGGAGGAGAAAGGCTGCGGCAGTGGCTTGTTTAATGGCTGCGAGCTCCGAGGCTGGTAGGGAATAAACAGGTCTGAAATTGGCCGGCCCCAGCCCTCCTCCTGCCTCCCCCACCCTCTCTCGCGCTGTGTTTATTTCCGAGTGATCAGAGGGAGAATAAAAGCCCATCTCGTGTAATAGAGGGAGAGGATTTAATCTGTGTGCCTGAGACTTCGGTAAACTGCGAGCATCGATCCGAGCCAGTGGGGAGAGAAAAGAAATTTACAGCCCAATAAAAGTATATTAAAAAAAAAAACACAAAAAACAAAAAACAAACAAACAAAAACTTCCCCTGCCCTTTCACCCCGGTGCTGCGGGGCTGCCCGGGGGCGATGCTGCCGGCCCCGGGGGGGGAGGGGGGGGGGGGGTTGGGAACGAGGGGGGAAGGCTGTGCCTGGGGGCTGCGGGGGTCCCCGGGGACGGGTTTGGCCCTAGGGGTGCTGAGGGGCTGGGGGGCCGCGAAGCGGAGGGTCTGGCAGCCTGTCTGACACTTAAGGAATTAGCTCTGCATCATTTGGAGTTTTCTGCTCTACTAATTTTCGGCCGGCTCCTTATTTGCGTCTTTTTTTTTTTTTTTTTTTTTTTTTTTTTTTTTTTTTTTTTTTTGTTCCTTTCCTAGCGCGTTAAAGGGGAAGCAGCTCGTATTGCCGGCACCTCGTGGGAGCGGTGCTGCATGGACTGCCCCGAGTAGCCCGGCGGCACAGCATCCTCCTCCCTCCCCATGGGCTGAGCATCCTCCAGCAGCCCCACTCTCTCCCTCCCTCCCTCCATCCCCAAGGGCTGTGCATCGTTTTCCTCCCCATTGCACAGCATCAGACCCTCCTTGCAGGCAGCACCTCACCTCCACACATCCCCAAAAACCCAGGGATCCTTCACCTGCCAGGTTCAGCAAGCAAATCCACCCAGCTCTGCAGTGCAGTTGCCCTGCAGTGTTTGCTTTGGGTTAACATTGGAGGACTTGGGCTGTGTTGAACTGTCAGTTGATGAAAAGGAAACTTCAGCTGTCTGTTGACCGACGGTGCCCTTTAGGCTTTGTTTGAGCAGAGGTTTGTGCTCACTGCACACAAGGGCTCTCTTCCCCTCCCCACATCCCTGATGCCCACCTACTCCTGGCTGCAGGACAGGTGAATCCACCTGACCTTCACATTTTTTGCCTTCCCACCGTGAGTACACAACAGTCAGACAAGTCCCGTCATCTCCCCTCCCCTCACCAAACAGAGTCCAACATGGCTCAGCCCATTAACCAGCCCAGCTAACAAAGGAAATCAATGAAATTTAAAAAAAGAAAAAGGAGGAAGAAGAAAAATCAAAACCAAAAACCAGTCCTCGGCAAAGATTTTATCCCACATGAGGAGAAGCAGCAGAAATTCCCCATGGTCGGCTTGGGGCTTTGCAGCACAGTATTGATTCTGCATTGATAGCCTCCAGCCACCACTGTGATGGGCAAGCAGATAAATAATCCCAGTCCTGCTTACCTCCCTGGGTAACCCCAGCTCCTCAGAACTGCAGTTAGGTCACCCTAACTATTCCCAAAACCCATTTCTGGCACTGATACCTTCTGCTGAGGCACCTATGCACTCATGCTATGGGAGCATCCCAGCCTTCAGCTGTGTCCCCAGCCCCAGGTTAATACCCCCTTTGCAGCCCCATGCAAGCACCTAGACTCTCTAGGGATGGGAAACATCTGCCTTGAAGGAAAGGGAGAGAAAACTCCCCCACACTGAGATTTAATGGAGAAGATGCTCTTTTATTAACTACTTATTTCCTAACATTCTGCTTGGTTGTAGTCATGGACATGCAGGTCATCACTGATGGAGCAGATAGCTCCAGGGGCTTTGTGTGCTGGGCACACAGCTCACTGTGATAGTCACCACTTTTTGCTGTGTTTGGAGACCTTAGGAGGAGTGGAGAGATGTCTCCTTATCTGCCTGTAGCAATTCTCCCATCAGATGTTCTGAAGCCAGAAGAGAAGGGCAGGTCCTTTCTGGCGGTGTCTGGGGCCATGCTATGTCCAATACAGCCCTTCCTCCTGAGATGGGCTTCACGGGGTCTAACTCTTCAACCCAATGATGCAGCAGCAGTGGGAGCACCAGGGAAGAATCCTGCTGCAGGAATAGATGACTTCTTGTAAGGAGACTGAAGACATAACGCTCTTTGGCCTTGAACAGGGATGACTAAAGGGGGATGTGATTAGTTTTGTAAAGCCATGAATAGCTCAGAGAAAGTGATTAGTGAGTGATTATTCACGGCTTCTCATTATATACGAAGGAAAATGAAACTATCCTGCCACTCGTTTAAGACAAACAAAAGAAAGCACCTTCTTTTATGGCTCATTATTACACCAAGGAGCTCGCTGCTGCTGTAGGATGCATCCAGAAAGGCACTGCACACCCACGGAGGGCAGCTCTGCTTGCAGCTGTTAGACACAAATCTGCCATAACCCTCAGCATGGAAAGGTCAGGACAGCTAGGGAAATCACCCCAATGTGCCCAATTCCTCACGTTCTCCCCTAATTACCCACTTCTGGCTTCAGAAACCTCTGCTCTGAGTCCATGAAGCCATTCCCGTGCTCTCTGATGCGATTATCTCTGCATGCGTGGGTCACGAAGCATTGCAACAGAAACCAAATGGAAGGGGACGTGTCTAGGAGCAACTCTGGAGATGGCAGAAGTGACAGTAATCAAGATGTTAAGTGACAAATGCCTGAGCGTGCTGCTCAGCAGCTTGCGTGCGGAAGGTCAGTGCTGGGGGAGCAGCTGCTTGGCAGGGGACCGAGCACCCGATGCTGGATTATGGCAAGAAGCTGAAAGGATGGGCAGGAGGGATGGAGAGCTCTGGTGGCAGTCCATGAAGACTTGGGTCAATGGAGATGGGAGAGCTGGGAGCCAAGGAGCAGCACATCAAAGGAGGAGAAGTGAGGGATGCCCAGCACCACAGTTCTGATGGTCAGCATTAATGTACAGGAGATAAAGGGCTGCCTGAAAGGAGGGGAATGACAAGACAGTAGGAAGGAGCAAGAAGAAATTCAAGGCAGCAGGTGTAGAAGGAAGCAGAGGTGCCCTTTAGCAGAAGTTACAATGAGTAAAATGAGGAGTGCAGACAAAGAGGGTCTATTACCCTTGTGTTCCAACTATACACAAGTCTCATTTCCAGGGCTGTAGGCATTACCTGAGCTTCAGAGCAAGCTGCTCTGCAGACTGAGGATGCATCTGAAAGAGGGTTATTAAATCTATAAGGAGAAAAGTGCCCTTCTCCAACCAACAACCCCTGTGTTGGGGTGGCACAATGCAGAGAGTGACCTGAAAGGATGTGAAAGTGGGTCAGAAGATTGTTTTTTGAATATCGTGGTGCTTTGTGCTCTCAAGGCAAAAAAAGACACCTGCAAAGGTTCTTAATGGTCTTGACAGCAACATTCACATATTTGTGAGGATTTAGTTATGGGCTACAGATTGTTGCAATTTTCTAGCTCCAAAAAACCACAACAGTTAGAGATTTGGATTTCCTCAGTTTCATTTAAAGGTTTAGTTCATGTAAAATTATTTTGCTTTTCCAATTTATTTTTTGCATTCTGAGCTGCACAGGACTCCTAGTGCTGGCCAGCTTCCTAGGTTCCTTGAGCCTGGGTTATTTTTCAAGGATTCAGTCCAGCATATTTCACGTAGAATTCGAAGAGACACTTGGCCTTCAGCTACATGTTCTGAGACCTTCCAAGTGATGCTGGATTGATTCAGGTAAATCTCTGAGCAAGTCAGGTGCCCTTGTTGATGCTCGCCTTGCTGGACTGCTAAGAGCCCATTGGAGGAGGTGAGTCTCAGACCTCCCCAAGGCCACCTGGGACTGCTGAGTTTCCATCGGGGCTCATGAACCACCCAGAGATGCTGGTGTTTCACCAGAGGGATCATGCACAATGGTGCTGGGTTCAATGTGTTCATGAAAATGATGGAAAATAAGCATCAGCCATCCCTGAGAGATGAGCTCGACGAAGATGAAGAAAAAAACCACAGGATTTGTCCTCCAAGAGCTGACATCGTGGAGATTTAGTTCACTTCAGAAAGTGATGCTTTACCAAAGTGACATTGCAGATATTTAGATGCTTTCACGAAGTGATAGGCTTCCCTGCTCATTTAACCGCCCGGCTTCATGTCCTTAGCAGTATCAGAGAAACCTCTCTGGTAGGGCTGCAAATTGAAAGTTGTGTGTTGTGGGCTGGCTTTCGTAAATGGAACTGTGACCTCAGAGAGGTTAAATGATTAATTTGTCATGGAAAAGCAGTGGGGTGGTAGCACAGGCCAGAGAGAGCTGAGGAAGCTGCCAGCATTACATCAAGCACTGCTGCCGCCCAGTTGGCATCTCTGTACATGGACCTGGCTTGGCACAGAGTCTGAGATGCTGGAGGGGCTTTAAAGGGCCACACGTCCAAAACTGAGGTTGTGGAGAATATGAATGAGAAGGATGGGAAATAATAAAGAAAAGGATCTTCAGCTCCATGGAAATCCCAGAGATTAACCCACCATGGCCAAAGTGGATCCATAAACGATCACCCATAGGGAGCCATGCAGGACACAGAAGCCCCAAAGACAGCAAGGACACACACCAGCTTCACCTGGCAGAAAACCCAATGGCTTAACATGTGACATCATCTGCCAACATCACAGAAACCACCGCAGCAATTAACAGACCTGGTGCCTGGCAGCATCTGCTGGAGATGATAAGCATCGCTCAACAGGAAGACTTCAGCCATCAATGTCCAAGCTAGTCTCATTCACTTCTTATTTGAAATAACTCATCAGAAATAATCCGAATAATGAGTAAGAACAAAAGGATTGCATTCACCCTAGAGGAGCCCCTCCTAGGCTGGCACACAGGCAGAAGTTTCTCAACAGAAGAAAAGGGGATGCTATAGCCAGCATGCTCAGGGAGTTTCAGGCAGAGGGAGGGAGCCAGCTGCCCCAGCCTCTGGCTACAGCACAGTGGCTGACAGCCCTGCTCAGGTACTGCAAAAATATAGCAAAATCAAAGATGCAACAGCTTGAGACCACACATCCCCACTGCTGCCTGTTCCAGGATCTGTGTCCCCCCAGGATGGTCTCTTGTCACTTCAGATGTGCTTGCTCCTCTCCTTTTAGCTTGCAAAATTTGATGATGCTGATACAGATGCAAATAAATTAGGCAGGATGTACGTGCTTCAGTGTCCACATGTGTTCAAAGGGCATTTGTGTCTAAACAAGCATCCTGTGAATGTAGGCTGGGGCCTGAGAAATATCTCCAATACATCTCCCTGCAGTGCTGCTCTGTTGAATGAGAAGAGGTGGTGGTGGTGATGAAACACCTCTAAACATCCCACAGAAAGGATTAGTAGGCACCAGTGGGCTTGCAGCATCACCTTTCCTGCTTGCCACCTCCATCCCCATCTGACCCTTCTGCATAGCAGAGCTTCACATCCAGAGCAGAAAAGCCCTGGATGTGTTTGAGAGTGTGGGGCAGACGCTGTGCAAGGTTTGAAGGTTGCAGAGGACTCCTCCAGCAAACATAGGAGCAAGCAGCATGCAGGAGCCCAGTCTGTGCCTGGGGAGTGCCGGCAGTGCATACCTAGCTCAGGGATGTGCCACGGTTCAGTGCTTTTGGAGACATCCCTAACAGTACCACTGCAATTATCCTCCTGTTTAGGTGTCCCTGAGGAATGGAGAGTCTCTCATTATCCAGAGGACTGAGAGTTTGAATGCACAGGGGATGTCAAAGAGGATTTTGAATCCAGAGCCCAAGGAACGGATAGCCACCCATCCATCCGCCCGTCCATCCAGCTTCCCGCTAATGAAGGCAGCCGTAACAAACCACTCCAAGCCAGTGGAAAGGAGAGGAAAATGCTCTAAGCTCGTGAGGGGTTAACCCGCTCTCAAGCATGGTTCAGTGAAATTGTCAAAAAATCCCTTCTGACAAATTGCCTGAGAAGAGAGAGAAAAATATAAAGAGCCGAGCGCATGGTAATGATTTCTGAAAAGTTCCCCAGCACCAAAACGGCAAAAAACCATTAGCAAAGCAAATTGTATTTTGTGCGCATAATTCACACCAGAACACAGAATCCGGGCAGCCTCGCTTTCTATTATTAACGGGACAGCATGCCAAGTCATCTAGAAAGCTCTCCGTGCGCCGTGGTGACGCAGGCAGGGATCGGCTCCGCTCCCCGCTTCCAAACCGGTGCCGGTTTCCGCTGAGCATCCCAGGCTAGGAGGTGCTGCGAGATTCACCATGGGAATCATCTCCCGTCCCTAGCGCTGCGGTGCTTCCCCAGGCTGCCGTGCCCTCTGTGGAGGCTTCCCTGTGCAGAACGGCTTTCATTAGCGCTGGGAGTGGCCCTTCAAAGCAGGACAGAAGCTTTGACAAATCTCATTTTCCTTCTCTTTTTCAGTCATGGGATGAGTTCTCTAAGCTTTGCCCATGCTGCTGGGGAGCCCGGGGCTGGATCTTTGGTCATCCCAAGCCTGGCTGGTGCCTCCCCAGCCAGCCAAGCCAGTCCGAACCACTCCTCCCCTGCTTCTGGGGCTCTTCTGCAGCGCTCCCCAGCTGACTCAGGGCCCAACCAGACAGATTGACTCCAGACACTCTCGGACAAACAGCACCCGGCTGGCCGGGCTCTGACACATTCCTGGCTTGCCCCGTGCCCCCAGGATAAACAACACTCAGATGAAGTCGGTGTCTGCTGCTTGCAGAGAGTTTGTCTGTAGTATGTTGGTTAAAAATATCACCTGGGCTCATGTATGATGCTCAGGGGGTGCTCTAGGGATGCTGTTTGCTCTGCACATGGCTGGATCTGCTCTGGCACACAGGGCAGAGCATTCGGCACTGCTGCTGTGTGGTTCTATGGAAGCATCGCTGCTCTGCCAGTTGCACAGCATGCAAACCCTGCTTTCCTAACAAGCTACAGCAATGAAACGACTTCTCCCCAGCTCCCTGAGCTCATGGCATAGCTATAGCATGCCACAGCCCAGAAAAAGCCTCCAGGCTACAGCCAGAGAAGGCTCCTACTCTTTTTCCCCAAGCCCCTTGTGGGTCTGGTTCTGCTCCTCTCCTAGCCCCATGGCTGGAGCCCTGAGACATGGTGCCATCCTACAGTGCCAGGATGCAGCCCCAAGACCACCCTCAGATGGGTGAGGGTGGTCATGCCCATCACAAAATGGTCTTGAAGGTCTTTTCCAGTCCCGATGATTCTATGATTCTACACACCATGGTTACCAGCACTGGTAGGATAGAACCTGGATGATATGATCAAAGTGGTTGAATGGTGGGATCTGGTGGAGCCAGCATGGTAGGACCTAGTGGAGAGGCATACAAGCATGGCATGTCAGGTGTATGCACACCTATCAGTCTTCATGCTGCTGTGTTTTTCTGTTCCTCTCCAGCTAGGTCATCACCAAGCTTCCTTCTCCTTCCCCAAAAGCCCCTGAGAAACCCTGAGCTTGCACCCCACCAGATCTGCAGGTATCACCCTGAGGTTAAGCACAAATACTGGGGTGCAGACTGATCACACAAGCCAGGAGATGGTGTGTCCTTCCTGCCAGCAGGTCAGGGGCTCATGAGGAGGGTCCTGGGAATAAGGAATGAGGTGGGAGCTGCACCCAGCACCTCCCTGATCATGCACTGCCAGACCTTGGCCACTCCTGCTGCTTCTGAGGCTGGGAACGGCGTCAGTGCAGAGCAGCCAGGCTGGATTTTGGTCAGGGAAAGGCTCTGTAATTCATTACCTATGCCCCAGGACAGGCAGGATCTTAATAAACACCTCCTTTGAGTCCTGTAGATAGAAGTTACATGAAAATTACCTACTTTAAAAGAACATTAGCATTTCAAAGTCAAACATTAGGAGACAGTGGAATACAATGCTGGCGCACACTGGCAGGGTTGTGCTTTGCCTCCTTATACACACTGTGATGTTTTTCATCTCCCTGCTGCAAGTTGTTCCCGACAGGATGGGCCACAGGGCTGGGTATGGGACCTCCTGAAGCACTGCTGGGTCTGGAAGAACAAGTGCCTGCACTTCATTATTTGGCATCAAAAGAGTGATGGAGCAGGTTAGGTAACAGCAAAGGACAAACCAAGGTTGTGTTCCTGGGTCTGGGTGATCAAAAAAGCATTTCTCTGTCCAAGTGTAAGTTCATGCTGCATGTACATTCCGAAAAGCCCTGGCTGCCTTGGAACTCTGGTTTCCAAAGCACTTGGCAGAAGAAAGATGGAACTGATCAGGGCTATGAAATGGCCACTGTTGGGAAGAAGCTGAGCTAAAGAGATCTGAAAATGTGATGGAAGAGGACTTGGGAATGAATTTTCCCTATGAAGCACTGAGGAATGCTGAGTAGCTCAACAAGTGAAATGATGGAGCAGTGGGATTGACACGAACTAAAAAGAGTTGCTGGGGATTACGTGACCCTGTGGTCCCGCATAGGTGAGCCCAGAAATTGACATAAATTACCAGCATAGATATCCATCAAGGAATCAAAACCCGAGGTGCTGATACAATCTCCAGCCTCTTACCAGAAGCCTGCTTGCTGCTGCTGGAGGCTGTCATTACGGCAGCCAGATCTGTGGGCTCACCTTGCTCACAAACCCTTCCTCAGCATTTTCCAGTATCAGCCTGTGGCAAAGCTAAGACATGAGGTGCTCCCTTGTGCTATTCTCACCTTCCCACAAGCACACTTCCTAATGAGAGATGTGGCTGCAGATAGAGGCCTGCTCTGAACCCACTACAGCGAGGTGTGGTGCCTTAGATAGCAGAGAACAATACCCAAAATATCTCTGATCAACACAGCTGGAAGCTTAGAAAAACCCAAATAACATTTACTGATGGAGAAACCTTCCTGGCTTTGGTCATGTTCCTGGGAAGGAGATGGTCAGCAAATTGGTGGCTAAAAGACCCAGGAGGTAAACAAACCAGCTTTGTCTGCATGTTAATAAGTGTAAATTGGGCGTCAATAGTGTCAGACTGTTTGCTCTGTTCAGATTAAGGCCATTTTACCTTTGTAATTAAAGAGAAGGCAGCCCTCCCAGCACAGCAGCATTCACAATGCAGCAACCCCCAGTTTGTACAGAGATCCCCATTTACAGGTGACCCAAACTTCCTTTGCAACCCCATCCCGAATTCAAGGCAAGCAAAGTATGATCCACCTCCTGATAGGCTAATTACTCCGTGTTTCTCAAGACAATACTTCAAGTGCTTGAATACGGCTCTTTTACCTGCTCATCTACCGCAGATATGAAGATTGTGTTGTTGTCATATACGAGTTCTAATCTCTTATCTCTGCTCTTTTATCTTTGCCACTCATTTAGCTGTGTCTAAGGTTTTTTTAGAGCCTTGTCTGCTCGGGAGAGCCTGGTTCCTCTGTGTGATGCCCTCAAGCACTGCTGGCTCGTGGCAGGGTCTCGGCAGCCTCTGCAAGGTGTGATATCTCTGGCAAGCTGCATTGCCCACCCAGGGCATGCTCTGAGCACTCCAGCAGCTTGCTTCTTTATAAACTGGGTGATATCCTCAGTCCTTCCCTCCAGGACTCTTGCTCAATCCTTTGCTCTCCAGGCTGTGCCAAGATGAGGTTTGCATTCCTGAACTCATGCACAGTGTGTGGTGCTTGAATGCAGATCTCTCTCCATGGTGGTCACAGCAGCTGAAAAATGACATTTGGAGGGGAAGAGGGGATCAGCTCAAGGTATCTGCAGGGCCAAGATATTCACAAATCATCCACCCCCAGCTCAGCCCACCTTCACATACAGCCTCTGGTTGCGATTTGTGTTCAGGATTTCCCCACTCCTGCTCTCTCCGCTTGCTGCCCAGCAGTTGGAAGCAGAGGTGCCATGGGGTCATCCCCGTCCCATCAGGATACGAGTGAGCCACGCACGGTGACAGGCTGCAGAGCCCCAGGAGAGCAGCCCTGCTCTAGGGCCATCTCCCCATGTCAGGCCACATTTCTGCGCGTGGAGCCAGCAGGCAGCTATCAGTGCTGGGATCGCTCCCTGCTCCACGACACAAACACAGCAACTGGGCAGGTTTCCCTGGGCTCTCCGCTCCAGCAGAGCTGGGGGCTGGAGGTGGAGTGGAGAACAGATCTGAGGATGCCTATGAGTTTTTCTCCCCCTCCTTCAAATTAAAAAAATATCCTGTGCATCCATCTAGTCAGCTAAGGGAGGCATTTTCCAGCCGCCATAACAGATTTAGAGTGAGGAACCAGAAGATAAAATAATTTACTAATTGGAAGTGGCACCAAACATTTTGCCTCTTGCCCCTTCTGTGATCTCGGTGGCAAGTGGCTGGCAGCAGGCCAGGAGAAGGAGCAAAGGGACAGTGAGAGCAGAGGGATGGCCGGGGTGTGACGCCAGGAGACCCACCCGATCACTCCCCGGCACCCTGTCGCCTCCAATTAATGCGAGCGATGCCCATCAAAGGCAAAGCTGGGTGCAAGGCTGAGGAGGAGTGACAGGGTTTGTGCAGAGGAATTTCACACAACAGCCCAAGCATTTTCTAGCTCACTGAATCGTTTTGCCTTTTTTTTTTTTTTTTTTTTTTTTTCAGATGGCTTTGCACTTGGCAGACCTCAGCAGCCTGGCGCATGGGGTGAGCGTGGCTTTCTCCACTGCCAGAAGAGGCCAAAAGTCTTCATTCGCTCATTCAGCTGCTCCACAACGTACGTTCATTTATTTACTGAGCCCCGAGCTCCACAGCAAATTATGCTGCAACATTCAGAGGGCAGTGAGGCCCTGGCACTGCTGCCCAGAGAGCAATGGGTGCTCCATCCCTGGAGGTGCCCAAGAGCGGTCTGGATGGGGCCCTGGGCAACCTGAGCTGGTTTGGGGCACCTTGCCCACAGCAGGGGGGTAGGAACCAGATGATATTTTAGGTGCCCCTCAGTGTAAGCCATTCTGTGATTCTCTGCTGAGGGAAGTCAAGTTAGAGCTGATGGTTGCAGCATCTGGGGCACAGCACCAATCCCCCCACACAGGGGTGGTCTCTCAAGCACAGCAAGCCCTGGACAACTGGGCAGTGAGATCTATGAAAATAGGACCGATCTGGGAGTCTGCACAAGGCCGTGCCCACCGTGATGGTCATGTATCCCACACCCAACACCTGCTCAGCAAGCATTCAGCTCCTGGGATCTCTTTCCAAGATGCTCTCTAAAATACGGTCCAAACACCTCCCTGTGCCCAGAGGACACAGACCAGACACTGGGCACCTCTCCATGGGGTATAGAATCAACCTGACAGGTTTCTGGAGCTCAGAAGCATCCACCTGTTCCCTTGCAAACCCAACAACTGAGTTTACGGATCCATGACATTTCCAGCAAGTGAAGAATGCAGAGCCCAACCTGCTCATCTGAGAGAAACTCCCACAGGAGGCTTACCCACAAGGCAGCCCGAGGTGGCATTTGTCTGGTTGGTGACAGAATGGCACTGTGGAATTCATCTGCTTTGCTGCCCTCTCCTCCCTGCCCGGCATGGCTCCCAGCTGCAGGAATGCTTGTCTTAAGTTGCCATCTAGGGGAACAGGAGAAGGCAGTGGCTCAGAGGTAGGTTACGAAATGAAGCACACCGAGAGCCTGCAGGTGCTTCGCACAGGGAAACAGCGGCCACATAAACAGCAAGAAAGAGTGAAAACAAAATGAGTTGAGATGCCTGAAATACAGCTGGTGGTGTAATTGCGAAAACAAGCCTCTACTTTGGAAGCCTTAGGGGGTGAAATGCGGGATTTCTTTGCTTGGTAGCTGAGCAGGTTGCTCAGCCACAGTAGGGTGGTTCTTTGGAGTGGGTTTAGGGTCCAACACTGGGCAACACTTCAATGCAGGGTCAGAAAACTGCTGACATCTCCCAAGATCTTTTCTGACTGCTATGGCCACCCTGGTGTCTGAGGGAGCCCCTTCCCCAGCACCGCCCATGGAGCGGTGGGAACGCTGCGCTCAGGCGAGGTGTACCAGTGAGGTCCTACACCCAGCTGCCTTGTTTTGATGAAAGACGAAGATAAAGAGGGAGATTAAAGCAACGAGAGGTCTCCAGCGAGGCTAAATCCAAGTTAAACCCAGATAGGCATGCAGGTGAAAAAATAAATCCTCCGGCCTTAAGAGCAGAGAAAAAAAATACGAGGAAGGAGATGAGAGAAAGGAGTAAGAAAAATAGCAGAGGGCAGCAGGTAGCACCGCCAAGCAGTGCTACATGAGCATCCCAGGGCACTCCAAGCTGCAGCCCTTTGGGAGCCGTGCTCCATCCCACTCCTGAGCTGCGCTACTGTGCTGGAAACGGCTCCCAGCTCCTCAGACAAAAGGTTCCCTCTATCTGCATTTATAAAGTGCTTATCACAGTGGTGTCTCACTGCTCTGAGCCCTTTCCTGGAGAAGGGCAGAGCTCTTCTATTGTTGTTGTACAAATAGCTTCCCCTGCCAGTTCCTTTCCTTTTAGGCTACTGAGTGGAGCTTGGCTTGGCTCCATCTGGACTAATTTGATGAGAGATAATTATCTTGTTAATATCATCTTATTTTCATAAGCCCCAGCCTCTCTTTTATTAATTCTGTCAGTTCCTGGTTGTGTTGCTCTTAGGTCCGTGCCTTTTCAAAACAGTAGATCAGGCACTTAGGGGAGAAAGTCGGAAAAAGAACAACTTAACTCAGAGAATGTAAATATTGACATTTTTCACAATGGAGATCCTTTTTAATCTGCTCTTCACTGAGCTGGCCCCTGTGGGACACTGTCTATGGGGGGGTGGGATGCAGCAGGAGATGGGTTCCATGGGGGGGGGGGGGGGCTAGGGCCTGGGACCTCACAATGGGTGACAGAAGAGTGAGGGCAGAATGCTGGGAGCCTAAGGAGGGGTCAGGCAGGGAGAAGGCTCAGGACACACACCAGAGTGCAGCCTGCAAGGGTTCCTTCTGTGCCCCATCTCAAAGTGCCCAGGTGGTGGATGGAAGGTGGGAAAGGAACACAGATGTGGTTGGTTTCAATGGAAAGGCTCAGGTTCAGTGAGCCACGGGGAAATCTGTGAGCACGAGGGTGTGGCCAACGTGTCTGCCCAGGAAGATGAAATCTATGCAGGGAGAGAGCCAAATTCCACAAAATGGTTCAAAGCCTTTCAGACTTCATTATCCCTTGCAAGAACGTTTGTGGTTATTCCTAATATTAACTGTACCATTGTCTTACCTCACGATCATGCAACAAGACTCATTTTTAAGCCATAACACAGAACTGCATGATGTCAGGGCACTGTTCCTGTGTTCTTGCCCTGCTCTCACCAGCACATCACAGAGGAGGACCCCGCTGCCCTCCTACCCCCTGCCTGCCTCCCTCACCAGCAAGACGTGTTGTGGTGCTCCGACACTCTTGGGGGGCACACAGGATGCTCTGCTGCCTGGGTGTGTGCATCTCCACCAAGGCTGAGGAGCTCTGAGACTTTGTTGGGGCATAAAGAGAAAGATTAACATCAGAGAAATGGGGAGAGATTATCTACCCCACTTGGACAACTTGAATAGGATTTTGAGAAAGTCTACCTCATTAATACAAGGAATGAGCTTTCTTGTAGGACCACATCAGGTACACAGGGCTTGCTTTGGATCTGGGTCACGGCCCAAGTGAAGCAGAGCACTCACACAGATGCTCAGCTCTAACCATCACCTTAAAGCTAAGTAGGTTCTCAAGCGCTTTTCTGAATCAGGACATAAACGCAAGCCTCTTCTATTTGACTTGACTCTTCTTCAATAACACAGATATCAAACTCATTCAGCAGAGAGGGAGGGAAAATGAGTGGGTCGGGCAGACTTCCTCTGCTAGAAACTGAATTACATTAAGCCTGCTCATGACTGCTTGCAGGAAGCAGCTTTTTTATTCTAGTTCGTACAAGTGCTCACACTGTGCCTGTCGCTGTAGCATCCAAGGGCTTTCCAGCATTGCATTAGACAATGTGACTAATATCTGTAGCATGCTCATAAGCCGTGGATTTTGAGTCCAGAGCTCAGGCTCATTTATTCAAGGGACCAAACTCTTTCTGTGGCAGAGTGCAGAAGCATGTTTTCAGGCAGAGCAGATGTACTTATGGCATTTAATCACACAGACAAGAAGAATCCTGTCCTTTAGATGGTATGTCACACCCCAAGGTAGAGTGCCTTTTCACTCAGTCCTTTGCCATTCCTTACAGTTGAGGTCACCCTACAGGCTCTATTGTGAGGAGGGAAGGGAATGAATAAGCCATTAGAAATAATAAGCACAAAAACGTATCAATACTTCAAGTTGTATTGTGGGAAGGCTCAGGGGGATGAAATATTCAGATAAACAGCCTTGAGTCGATAATTTGACCATTGTGGTGAGAGAAGAAGGAAAAAAGGAGAAAGATGAAAGGATGTGCAGTACAACAGGAGGGACTGGACTCAATGGTCCATGTGGGTCCCACACAGCTCAAGACATGCTGTGATTCTGTGACAGGGAGAGCAAAGCAACAGTGTAAAGAGGGTTAAAAAAAAAAAAAAAAAAAGAAAACCTGTTTGTTTTCCCGACTCCTTTGCAGATGCAGACATAGAGGGGATCACAGCTTGGCTTGTCCCTGCTCTCTGGGCAGAGCAGCAGGGCTCTGGGGGAAGCTTACTCTGTTTGCATAGTGACTGCTGTCCTCTTGAGACACCAGGTCTGCTGCTTGGCTGCAGCAGCTCAAAGACACATCTACAGAGAGGCAGATGCCAGCCTTGCTACTTATCAGGCCTGGAAAGGAGCTGGTAGACAGGATACATCTATCTATAAATCACAGCATATCATGTAAGCTTACTGTATGTACTAACACATTTAAAATAGGCTGTAGGATGGGGGAAAAAGAAGCAAGAAGAAACTTCTGGCTACATCCCTGCAGCTTGCTGAGGCACTGCAGCACACAGTTTGATCCCACATCCCTAGAGACAGCATCCGTGTCAAGTGGGCACAGCATCTCAACCCCTGTCACCGTGCTTTGGTGCAGCACAGACATGACACTCATCTGCTCGGTCTTCATGTCAGGGGGAAGTTCTTTACAGACTGAGTGGTGAGGTGCTGGCACAGGCTGCTTAGAGAGGTTGTGGATGCCCCGTCCCTGGAGGTGTTCAAGGCCAGGTTGGATAGGGCCCTGGGCAGCCTGGTCTAGTATTAAAGGGGAGGTTGGTGGCCCTGCCTGTGGTGGGGGGGTTGGAGCTTCATGATCCTTGAGATGCCTTCCAACCCAGGCCATTCTGTCATTCTGTGAACTCCAGCATCTCCAAACAGGAGCCCCAACCTCAGCAGCACCTCCTGCCTAGGAAGGGTAGGTGCTGCAGAGAAAATGAGATGCTGAAGAGGTGCAGCACTTCATATCTGTGAGCTGAAATCTTTGAAGCTGAAGCTGTTTTATTTTTAACCTACAACATATCCACAGCTGGCAAGTTGCTTTGTGGCCTTCTCTGGCCCAAGAATACTCTGTGGCAGAGGGATAGCACAGGACCATCACCAAGGTAAGTCAACACCCTGAACTCAGAGCAAAACCCACATGGAAGCAGCAGTGAGGTTACCAAGCCAACAGCTCGATGTGATGCTGCTGAGCATGAGCACAATCTCTTACTTTGTATTTCATCCTCATTTTTTATTGCTGCCTTATTTACCAGCCACTGCCCACCATTCTTGCAACAAACAGAGAAATATTAATGTCCTCATCTGCTTTTCTATGAAACTCATCGTTCTGGTACCCAAGTGCTTCACGGATGTTCATGAATTCATTTGCACAAGACTCTGTAATGCAGAATCAGGTTTATGAAGATTAAATAGACCCATTAGTTTTAGATGCCCGATCTGAGACACCCAGTCCCTGACATTTTTCTCCAGTAAGCTCATTACAAGGACGGGTTTTATTTTCAGAGTAAAGTTCCCACTAACTCTGGTTATAGCGCAACTCTAAGCCTTAATTCAAGCAGCAGAGCCTCCAGCCAGATGCTGGGAAGTGGAGAACACGTGAGAAGTCCCAGGTGAAATATATGGTGTACACAAATTGCTGGCTATCAGATGGGAGCAAAGATAAGAATTACACGTGGTTCTCCAGGGCAGCATCCCATCTCATTGGTCCTTTTCCCTTCCCATGGCTTGTCTTCTGCCTCAGCACTTTCCCAGTCTGGTAGCAAATGAAAGGTCCACAGCACCCAGCAGGAACCCTATGCTGGCACAACCGCAGCTACATTCCCAGGGCTGGATCTGGCAAAAATGAAATTGCAGCTGCGCAAGAAAGAGTGAGCCACAGTGCTCATCCAGAAGGCACCTGAATTCCAGCCATGCAGATGACCTTCACTGTTGTGTACTATTGTGAAGCCTCCGTCTTTCTTACTGACATTTTCTGGAGACCTCAACAGAAGAAAATAGCAAAAGGAGAATGCAATCACGCATCACCAGATTAACTCCCCCCCGGCTCATCCAGGGACTTGTGCGTGTGCCACACGGTGTTGGCTGCTGCTCTGCTCCGGCACCGTTGCTCCAGAGAGCAGCTGCCCCCAGGCCATGCCACATGCTTGGTCATTTCAAAGCCAGCTAGAGAGGATCCCAACATTTTCAAGAGTCTGTTTCCTGAAGGGAGGGAGAGAATTAATTCCAAACAATTTATCACACAGGCAGCACAGCAGGTGGCAAGCACAACGCTGGAGACCAGTGATCAAAGAGTACCCAGTGGGTCGGTATCTGAAGAGACCAGGCGTTTCCTAATAATGCACACCGACTGCTGCCGCTCCCTGCACGGGGCATCAATCATTTTCCTGTTGGTTATCATTTTCTATCATGTGTCTCTTGTGCATTTTTAATTGGTTAATTACTTTATTCATACACTAAGCACACCCTCAAGCTCCAATTATTATCAGCATTAAGTGCTCGGTTCACCCTATACATCTTTTAAATGCTATATTTGGCTGTTTCCTGGTCCGCACTTCCTTCTCCTACAATACCATGGGGGTCCTGCGGATGCCTGAGCTAGTCCTTTGACAGCCCGTAGCCATCCTGCTCATTAGTGTGTTATCTAGCTGCTTATCAGCCCCACTCCCAAGCTCCTCATTATGGCAGATGCAATTACAATAGCAACATTCCTCCTTTCAGTCCGGTACCTCTTCACTTACAGCAGGCCGCTGCTATTCAACTTAACAGCTCCCCACAGCAACAGTAGGTTGACTTTCCTCATATAAGCCAACACCTACGCTGCGTTAATGAACAGCAGAGCTGCTCATTTTGTTTGTTCACACTTCACTGTGGGTATTGTGCATTATATCTTCTGATAAAGGCTCTGGCAAGGAAATCCAACCCTTCCTCATGCTTGCTGCTGCTCCCTGCAGAGTGTGGAAGCCCCAAGGAAGGGAAATTTCTCCTTTCTCCAAAGGAGCTGAGCACATCCACCTGAAGGGAATGTCCAGAGGGCAGGATGGGATGACAGGAGCCAGACCCCAAAGTATGATGGCAGGTTGGGGGCTGCCAGAACAGTGGGAACTGCTGGTGCTGTGTGGCAGGGCTGTACTGGTTTAGAATTCTCACATCACCTTTCTCCCCAGCATTTAGAACCATAGAATTGTTAAGTTTGGAAGTGACCACTAAGAGCATCCAGTCCAATCATCAACCCAACCCCACCGTGCCCACTAACCACATTCCTCCATGCCACATCTACCCTTTTCTTGAACACCTCCAGGGCCTCCACCACTGGAGGCATGCTTCTTTCTAGGGGTGTTGGGGAGTCTCAGTTCCACCATTCCTGACATGCTGAGAGCTGATATACCAGCAGGCGCTCCCAATGGATGTTTCTTCTATCCAGCATCACACAGCAAACAAAGTCAGCTCTCAGATCTAACCAAAGATGCCTTTTTCCTTTTGCAGAACGCACTTCACTAAGCTCGTGGCTGCACAGGTGGGAGATCTAATGCCTCTTGCAGGAGGCATCCTGGAGAAGCTTCGCCTTGGCTCTCTGTTCTCCCTCTTATGGATGAGGAAATCAGGAGCACAGCACACAGCAGTGCCCTGGTCCTTTCCAGCAGGATCAGTGCTGTGTCCACAGGTCAAACCTTGTGCTAGAAATAGGGATGGCTGGGGCACTGCATATAGGTTTTCTGGCCTTTCCCATGCCCTGCTGGTCCTGGGACAGAACAGCCCACATCCAACTGGAACAGCAGAGCCATGCAGACGGGTTCTGTGGATTTCAAGCACTGTCTTCTCTGCCTGCACCATAGTCCTGTGTGCAATATTAATTATCCAGCTAACACCGTTGCCATGGCACTTCTTAAAGCCATCAAAGCCAACGTAAGCATATCAGACCTCCACCCCAGCCTTCCTATTTGCTCCTGGACTTCAGCCAAAGTCCCAGCGCCAGGCTTTTGTGGCAGGGGGACAGCACAAGCTGCCCCAAGGGTCACCTAGCACACAGCACAAGAAAACTCCAGATTTGGACTTTTGGAAGTTGTGCCTAATTCTGAAACTGCATTCCTAGGATTGACTATATCCAACCATGCCCATTTTTAGGTCAAGCTGCAAAATTACTTTTTCCTTATCACAACATTACCCTATCTTTAGAAGCTAAAAGGGATGATTAGAGTTATAAAGGAGAAAAGAAGGGGGTGGGGTGTATAAACAGATTCAAAGCCTTGAAAAAGACACAAATATGAGATCAAAAGAGAATGAGCCAAATTCTGAGTACCCTGATATATGCAGCATTTACATCCTGAGTAGCTGACACTTAAGAAACCCCACAAGCAGTGACAGAACAGATCTGAATCTTTCCCTTTCCCACCCAAATCACAGCCCAAATGTCCCTCTGAGAACTGGGAGGAGGTCATTCAGATTTAACGTGAACTGAGGGCAGACACCAGAGAAATCATGCCCAGTTAAGGATTTGTTTTAGGAAAAGCTTCATTTTCCCCATCAGAACCCTTTCCTCCTCCCCACTGAAGCCCTGGCACATGTCCTCATGCTGCCTGGGTACCCCATTTACAGATTCTGCTATCAGTGCATGCAGAAAGCAGAGCAATCCCAAACATTATCTATACCCAGCATCACAATCTCAGCATCAGGCTGACCTTCAAAAAGCCATGAGAGCACAGAGAGGCCACCAGGGATGCAAGCAGGAAGGACGTACTTCAGCTCCTTCTGTGAACTCAGTGATGTCTGTTTGGGCAGCACAGTCCTTCGGTGCTCAGCAAGCAGAAAAGTTAGAGTATCCATAAAGTGTATAGGCACCTCTATGTTTCTTTTTTTGTCCCACACAACAACCCTGCTTGCCAGGGGATTGCTGCATGGCCAAACCAAGGAAGCTGGGGAGAAGACCAGCTCTGAGGGCACAGCTCTGCTTCCCCAATCTTCTTCTGCTTCAGTGTGAAGGAGCATCAAAACAGAGCCAGAACAGGGCAGCACTCAGGACTGGCACAGCCTGCATGAGACCAAGACAGTGACAATGCAGCCCTGAAGTAAAACAATTGAGCCAGGTCCAAAATCCGGCCATGAAAACCCCTCCGAATTAGGAACACTTGCAGCAAAGCAGAGGTAGAGGCTTAGGTCTGAATTTAAGTAGAGCTGCTGGAGGTTTGGGTGGGGAGCCCAAGTGCAGGCAGTTGGGAAAGTTAGTGCCCATTGGAGCCCATGCAGGTGCACAGTGTGCACAAGTCATGCGTCAGGGCTGCTGTTGCAGGATGGACAGCACCCATTATATAAGGAGTATGGTGGCCAGCCATGCATACTTGAGACAATGGGACATCAGATGGTCTTTCTGCACTTGCTGTGCAAACTGCCTTGTGCAGATCCCCTCCAGCTATCCCAGCCAGGGAGAGTAATGTGGTTATGACATCATATTTTGTCCCCATACTTTATTTTAAGGTACTTTTTAAGTTCTCTTCCTGGCTTATTCCCCAGTGTTCTATGTTCTTTATCATGCCAAGATTAGACACACGCTGTCCCACTGCAGGGTGGCAGTGAGTTGATACAAAAACAGAAAGTTTATCCTCTGAGAACTCACAGGAGACGTTGTCCCTATGGTGTAAACCTTTCCTTTATTCCCCCAAAAGTTTCTCTTCCTTCCTCTGCATTCATCCATGCACATGCTGCCAGCCAGGGAAGGGGAATAAGGAGCTGCAAAGCAAGGAGCTGCTTCATTTACTACAGAAAGAGATACGAGTGGATCTTTTACTTCTGCTTACGAAATCCCATTTATGACAATATTCACACCTACAAGCAGCTGGCACCCTTCTTCGGATGCCAGAGGCTCTGCTGGTGATGAGTTTCTGGCTGGAAGCATTACCACTCGCAACTGATATGTTAATGCAATTAGAGGCAGTGCCAAGTGCAAAGCAGTATTTGTCCTGATATTATTGGTGATAAAGGAGCCTCTCGTGTGAGAAGCAAGTCCATTTCCAATCCATCTGTATCTATATCTAAAAAAGCTTTCATTTTCCCAAGCGCGGCAGCAGATTCTCCTGATAAATTGCTGCCATATCTTAGCTCCCAACTACATTACATCCTATTCAAATCCCCTTCATTATAACAAGAAGCAATATGACACCAAAAGCTTGTCTAGGGAATTTATGATGCCGTGGAGACTCTTATATCCACTAAGTCCCATTAATACTCTCTCCCATATAAAACATACACCTTATTACGCACTCCAGTTGTGGGCAGCAGGTTGCTTTCCACTGGAGTTCCCGTTTTCCAAACCAGGGAGGCACAAGCAGTACAGGTGAACCAGGGTGAGCCTATTGAAAGCTTCTCTGCCTCTAGCCTGGCACCTGTCAGAGCTTTACCTGTAGGGAGGGCTTTGTACAGTGGTTTGTCTCCAGTTTGCTAATGGAGCCAAGACAAAAAACTGCACTCCTTTGGCTGAAACCCTTTTTCCAGGCTTCTTTCAAGACACAAAGCTTCAAAAAATTGGATTTAGGATGGAATGAAATGTTGCGTTAAACCCAAAATGAAACATTGTGTTTTGTTTCCCTTCAAGCCATTTAATTAAAATAAATTTACTCTCAAAATCTCTTGGGAAGGAAGAAAGGTAACCTGACATTTCAACAACAGAGTGACAACGCGTGTTGATTTCCCAATCTCTTCTTTCAAACACAACCCCTTCTTCAAACCTTGCTTTGTTCCTGAGGGTGATCTCTCTTCCCAGTCCTTATGCCTGGAGCTGGGGAAGCAGAGAAAGAGGGCAGAGGTCTGGGGCAGCTGCTTTGCTTCTCTGAGCATCCCACCCTGTACTTCTGCTGGGGGAGCAAATGCCACCAGACAGTGCTGAGGAGCGGTGCAGCAGCCCCCACCAACTGCACGTGGTCCCACAGTAACCCAAGGCACTGCTAGGATGCTGTGGAAGTGAGAAGCCATGACATTCCTCATTTTGCTTTCTCCCACACGCATGGATGCTCTCCTCCACCTCTCACCCCCCCAGTGTTCCCACCCTGTGCCAAGCTGTGCCCTTCAGGAGTCCAGGTGGCAGCTCACTGCTGATCAGACTGCTGCTCATTAGCCTAGGTAAACATATTTGTGTTTTCCTCTTTTTACCCCTGGTTTAGTCTCATCCCACTGTACTGTTTACTGTACTGGATTATGCAAATCTAAAGACAACTTACAACAGAAAGCAGGTAAGCAAAGCCCGCACCCACTGCTCTGGGCCGTGCCAAGAACAGGAGCACAGCCTCTGCATGATTCACCTCTGGTCTGGGGTTCTCCCCAGCCCACTCTGGGACTTGCCCAGCCTCTTCCACAGTCAAATGAGGCCAAGTTGGGCAGTTTCCCACCCAGGAATCCTTCTGGGAGCATGCAATGAGTCCAGATATTCTCATTGTAGGGGTGGATTGAGCCAATTGCCCCTCCCTGAAGAATTGGGATCTGGGCCTTGAAGTTGATCAGCTCTGCTTTAAGGTGGGTGATTTTGTGCCAAAGTTGATAGTGAAATCCTGGAGAGACGACCAGCAAGAATAAGAGGATCTGTGTAGACCATGGAAGCATAGATTGGTTTGTGTTGGAAGGACCCTTAAAGATCACCTAGTTCCAACCTCCTGCCATGGGCAGATCATGCAAATGTGATGGAATTGAAGAACTTGATACTGAGCTCTTGTATGTAATGGAGTGATCTGTAAATAACTCAGGGTAACTCGAGTGCAACTAGACTTGTTCATGTGGCTTTTAAAGTCATGTAGATCAAGATGAGCAAATGTCTCCATGACAAAATGCCATGGATTATTGATGTTAAGGCCAAAAGGCTATGCTGCCCTCCTCCATCACCAGGACTAGGTAGTTTTACCAAGCAATTCCTGTGTCAAGCCTATAATTTCTGGCTGAGCTAGTGTAGCTCTTTCAGAAAGACATCCAATTTCAAGGAATAAAACTCCAGGTAACGAGGAATCAGCCACCTCTTCCATACATTGTTTAATGGATAATTCTCTTCACTGTTGGAATATGTCTTCTTTTCAGGTTGTATTTGTCTAATTTCAGCTTCCAGCCATCAGATCTTGTTACATCTTTGATCGCCAGATTAAAGAGCTTTCTGGTCTCAAATGCAGTCTCTTCTGCTAGGTACTTCCAGAGTTGTGTCAAGTAACTATTTAAAGTGCTTTTCATTAAACCTTTCATTATAAAACGAGGGCTTTTTTTTTTTTTTTTTTTTTTTTTTTTTCATAGTTTCACTAACTAGTATACCTCTTTTTTGGAGTCTTTCCAGATTTTCAGTATGTATGACCCTGGAACTAGGCACTGAGTACACTGGTGGTCTTACAAAAAACACTCACAGTCCTGTATGAAAGTGAAGCCAGTGCATGTTGTTCTTTGTCATTCTCCTCTATGAGGACCCCAAGTTCATGTCTTTCATTCAATCCCACTGTGCTTTTCTAATCCATGCCCTGTACAACAGTCCTTCTCTGTATGTAAATCTTTGTTCCTAGATGCATGGATCTCCATTTCACTGTACCAATATTCAGATTCTTGGAACAAATTCAACCTACCATGTGATTCATGCTGCCTCAGTGGCAATTCTCATCTTGCTGAGTTTTATATTGTCCTTAATTCTTATCTCTAAAGAGACTTCTGGGTCACTGATAAATTCAGGATGTTGGCTGCCTTCAGGAAGACCTATTCCTGATCTGATGTTTTGGCTTGGAAACCACTGAGAGTGGTCTCCAGTTCATGAGTGATGGAGCATCTTCTACAACTTCAATTTTCATTTGGATTTATGGTTTATTAATGCTCTCAGCTGCCAGAACAAGACATAGATTCTGTCTGGATGGCTGTTTGAATGGCAACAAGTATTTGGGTGGAACGAGTCTTGTGCTAGCAGGAATCTGAAATGTGGCTGTAGTTCTGTATCGGATCTGGAAATTGTTCCCAGGGTCTGCAGGACAGATGTAGGTTTTTAATTACAATGCAGGAAAGCAAAAGGTAGAGGCTCTGAAGAAGAACAAGGGAGGCATACAAATAAGCCCTGACAAGTTTGTCTGGAGAAGAAACAGCTCAATCTGAATTAGCTGTCTGAAGTTAAATATGAATGTGAGGCTGGGGAAAGTGGCTGAGCACACAGCACATGTATGTGACAGAAGAAAGGGGAGTGCAGAGTGTGCCAGATTCAAACCAGGATGGGCACCTGAAGGCTCCCAGAGATTCCCTGAGCAGCCAGCAATGATACAAGTTCCTCCAGGGCAGAGCCAGGGGTGGAGATGTGGTGGAAAATCCCAAAGGTGGAGGAGGATTAAATCTGCAGAGATAATCTCTCTTCATTAAGTAGAGAGGCAACCATGAAACCCTTGTGGTTTCTGGAGGGAGCAATCTTCCCATCTATTTGGTGTTCCATTCTGGGATTCCGTCAGCACAGGAGAGGAAGATGGAAGGTGATTTATCTGGAAAGCTCCTTTTTAATTATCTCCGCTATTCCACAAAGAAAACAGCAAGTCTAACAGATGTAGGAAGCAGAAGAAGAATAAGCAAGAAGCCATTGTATAGCATCAACAAAGCCTCAGAGGGTGTGGAGAAGATGGAAGTAACTTCCTGAAAGGAGGCTGTGGTGAGGTGGGGGTTGGCCTCTTCTCTCAAGTAACAGCAATAAGATAAGAGGTAATGGTGTAATGTAGTGCTAGGGCAGGTTAGGATTGGGTGATTCATGAGAATTCCTTCTCAGAAAGAGTGGTCAGGCATTGGAACAGAATGCCTGGGAAGTGGTGGAGTCACCCTTCCTGGAGATGTTCAAGGAAAGGACAGATGTAGTACTTAGAGACATGATTTAGTGGACAATGATGCTGTAGGCGGACAGCTGGATTAGATGACCTTAGTTGTCTTTTTCAACCTTAATGATTCTATGACTCTATGATTCTTCTTGGAGAGGCACACCAAAAGAAGGTAACACACTGCAAGGGAAATCTGAGCTGGACACAAGGAGAAGGTGCTTTCCTATGAGGCAGGTCAAGCACTGAGCAACCTGATTTGGTTTTGGATCTGGTCCTGCTTTGAGCAGAAAGTTGGACTAAAGCCATTTTTACAGCAGTCTTTGTAATAGTAGTAGAACAGAGACCAACAGGATACGGAAGTGGAGGTGGTGTAGCTCACATGTTGCTTTGGATGCTCAATATATATTCAGCTAGGCTTATCAAGATCCTGTGCTGTCATAGCAAATAGACTCAGCTTTGGATTCCAAAGCATTCTGGCATAACTTGATTCTTCAGTCCTGCAGCTCTTCCTCCAAGCTCAGCACTGCCAGCTTGCTTGATGAGCACCCAGCTGCATTAAGAGATACAAACCCCCAGTGGATTAGACGTGGAAACGCTGTCTTTCCAGACATCAGTTTTGAGAATCAAAGATCAAAATTCTACTTCAGAATCATAACTCTCAGCTAAAGGCTGCTGAATAGCGACGGCGTGGCCCAAAACAGCTGGAGCGGCTCAGCTCCCCTGAGAGAGTGCAGGAAGCGGTTTGCACTGAGGAAATAAATAAATAAATAAATAAAACCAGAAGCTGATAATTTCCCCGAAATGGCTGCTAGCGGTGAAAGTTAATTTGTCATTGTTATACTTCAGTGTCTACATCCCTGTAGGTGAATATGTGCATTTCAAGGCAACCCCCCCCAGACAAGCCTAGTTCCCAATTCTAAAATGTTTCTGCTATGTAAAGATTAAAACAATAACATTCTAAGCCTGTGAGCTTAAAATCTGAAGCGGTGGTGGGGGAAGACTCTGCAGCAGCACAGGAAGCCCTGCTAATGATGTCAGTAAATTGTATCAGAAGGATTCTCTCATTTTGCAAAGAGAGATGTAATAGCGCGGGCTATTCTCACTGGCACTAAACTCATTAGTTTGTTTACAGTGTGCCTGCACTGCTCTCTGGTATGCTGAAAATCTTATTTTGCCTTTGATATTTCCAGGCAGAAAGAGAAGGGAGAAGTCGAAGATTCCCAGCAATATTTGATCCCCTCCATGTTTTGTTACTGGGTACTGCCTGCCAGGGTGCAGAGGGACAGGATGCTGGGGACAGCCTGGGGACAAGCGCTGATGAAAGGAAGGAGGAGGGCACACTCTGAAGGTATCAAGGTGTGCTCCCCACACCATGGCTCTTCCCACACATCAACAATCATTGCCAGCACGTGGAAGCCTTATCTGCCTCCAGCAGGCTCCAACTCAGTGCCCTCCCAACACATCACCATCATCTCAGTTTCTAATCCTGCTCTGAAGCATGGGGTGGGAGCTGCCTGTGCCCATCAGAGTAAGTTACCCTAGGAGCTGTGTCACCACACAGCACTGCTTCCACCCATTTGTCTGAGTGGGTGTGTGGTCATTTTCCAGCACTCAAATATAATATTTCTGGATCCTGAGTGTGATAAAAAAAAAACAGTGGGAGCTCAGCCCCAAGAATGCTGCATTGAATGGGCATCACCCTACAGCCTTCACTCACTGTAGGGTAAAATAGGTATCACCTAACAACCTTCACCCATCCATTTTTTTGTTAATTGGCATCATCAAGCAGCCTTCACCCACTGGTTGTTGCATGAGTGGGCAGTGGGAGCTCAGCCCTGAGGATGCTGCAGTGAATGGGCATCACCCAGCTGCTTTCACCTGCCTGTTGGATGGGCTCTGTTTGGGCTGTGGCTCATACAACATGCATGGAAGAAGTTCTGGCCTCTGGGATAGACCCCAGAGGACATGCCCTTGCCTTAAGAAGTTGAGTTCTTCCCACCAGTGATGAGAGTGGAGCAAGAAGATGAATATAAGTGAGTGAATAGAGTGGTTTTGACCAATCAGCATGAAATAGGGCTCTTTGCTCCTCACATAGCTATGGGGCCCTGTTTGCTCTAGTAAAGAGGTCCTCCTGGATACTCTGGGGATTCTTGGTGTAGAAAAAGCCTTTCTGGTTTTCCATGGTCTAGGACCACATCTCTTTTTTTGAGAGCCATTCTCAGGGATGTGCCTGGGAGGAAAGACTTGCTCCCAGCCTCCACTGTGGTTATTTGTGGCCATATAACACAATCAGCTTGCAAGGTTACTTACTCATCTCATTATGCAAGCATAAACTCTAGGCAGACAAATATAAACTAAAATAAGGTTTATGCCTTATTGAGAAAGCTTATTGCATCTCCTAAATTGGAATAAAATATGAAACAGGTGAAACGCTTTGCTACTATTACAAGAGGACTCCCAGAGCTATAGGAAGGGCTCCCACTGGTGCCAGTGGGATCAGGAACCAGTGCTGGCAGCAGGAGAGTTAGAGATGGGAATGTTGCACTGGGAGGCAGGGGCAGCAGGATGGATGTGGCAGTGGAATGGATGTGGCAGTGGGCTGCAGCAATGGCAGATGGGTGACGTCTGTTCCAGCTGCACTGGTCCGGTACCTGCCTCAGTTTCCCAACATCTGGTTCTGAATGACAGCACTTGCTCCCATGCCAGCAGTTAATGAGATCGTGCTAGTACGTGGCTCTGAACACAAATTCTCTGTGATGTGTAAGTGCTAACTACTATTAGCAAGTAACAGCAGCTTTCCTTTGGTACAGGGCTCTGCTGACTTCGCCTGAGGCCATTCAAACCCAGTGAAGCATCACCGCGGCAGCGCTACCTGCGCTGTGGCAGACCTCCACATCCCACAGTGATCAGGAAGGCAGCCCAGTCACCCGGAAATGGAGCTGTGCCTCCAGAATCACAGACAGGGTTGGTGTAGGAGGCCTGGGGACTGGGAGGTGAGAGAGACACCCATGGGAGACAAGGCGTTCCACCAGCACAGTGCCCAATGTAGATCCCGTGCTCTTAGCGCACACTACCTTGTTCCTCTGGAGAGGATGTGGTCAGTGTACTCTCATTTGCTTTCTCTGGTTGTTTCTGTAGCCTACAGGCACCTGTGCCATAAGGTGGGAAGTGGAGCCGTCCTCAAAGCCTTGATCAATGTTCCCCTGTTGGGTGATGCTCTCCCTGCAATAGCAGGGCATGCTGCCTGCTCATCATCCATCTGCATCTCAGCAGCTTCTGTGCTCATCCTTATGACCACGCCCTTCCTCACCCTTCCTCTTCGTGCTACCTGATTGTCTCTGTGCCAGATCCTGCCTGGAGACAGATGATGTGCTGGGCAGGAATGGCAAAGTTTATTAAGTTGGTATGGGAAGCTCTAGCAGACTGGGTTCACAATTAGGCTCCCAAAGGCAAGAACATAAAGCATTCAGACACTTGGGATATGGGGCTGATTACCAGCATCTTTCATCATTAAATATTAACACCCAGGCTGCTTAAAGGCCAGTGAAAGAATTATAGAATTTAATACCTATCACGCTCTATCAATAGGCCGGGAGAAATATGGTCCTTTCGCCTATGTTTTTTTTTAATGCTTCAATGTAAACTAGAAGACTGGCAAAATTAAACAGCACAATTCTTGGTTAGGAGCCACTGGGAATTGCAAACAGGGAGCACAAGGGATCAGACTTGTTTGATATGCTAGGGGAGAGAGCTCATTAAAACATAGGCATTGGTACCAGAAGGAGAGGAAATTAAAGTATAATTTAAGAAAAGGAATCCATCTACAGAGTGTGGCTCCAGCCTCAGCATTCCCCAGTGTGGCTGTCAGCTCCCTAGACCCTGAGCCAGCTGCAGCCTGGTGCCCTGGGCAAACAGAACAGCTGCACCACTTCCTGCAAGAAGCCTGAGTGTGCCAGGGAACTCGACATGTTGTGAAACCCTCCCTGGTGTCCTCATCCCCCTTTGCTCTTGCATACACCTGGGGTGGAATGGCAAGGATGGATGGATGGAGCTCCCCAGTGTCACTGATGGCATTCTTAACCACCACAGAGAGCTGGAGAAAACTCAGCAGCCAGGAAAAGATCATCCTCTGAGTGTGGCTTCTTTCTTCTGTTTTACTGTGCCAGGACATCCTACAGCACAGCTACAAGATACAAAGCCACCAATGTCCCTAAACATCCCTGGGGAGAATTCTTGCATGAGGAAAGCTCTGCAAAACCCCCCTGGCACAAAAGGATTCAACAGGAGCTACCCACCTCCACGTGCAATACCACTTGTGCTTTGCTTGTGGTCATCCTGTCATCTTACAAGCTGCTCCCAGTGCAGTTCTATGGGCAGAGGTTCAACGGATCTGCTGCTACTTGGGCAGCTTAGCAGGAGAGCCAGGGTTGGCTCAGGGCTGTCCAAAGCGAACTGTCATCCTGCTGTCCCCTCCTCATTGTCCTGTGTCTAGTGATGACTTTTTACTACTTGGATGAAGACAACCCAGAAGTTTCTGCTACAAGAAAACTATGTATTTCTTCCCTTTGTGTTTTCTACAGGAGCACCAGGATGACTTTGACTTGCAGAAACACTGTCAGCTCCTGCCCAACCTGAGCCAGAGGAGTAAACCCATCAGCAGAGCTGCCACCCTACCAAGCACTTTCCAAGCTTCCCTCATAGCCACACTTCAACAGCAACCCAGAAACTGCAGCTCAACAATAGGACCAAAACAGCCACATTCACACGATGGGAAGCAGTGTGTCAGCACACAAAAAGATGGTTTGTATGACCAAAACGCCACTGACATTCAGACTTTGCACAACTGGGATGCACATCCACAAGGCAGGGCTGTGTTTTTCCATCTCACCTCTGTGCATTTCCCCTTGCCTCCCTCCCACCTGTGTTGCTGCAAATGCAGGTGGGCAGCTGGCCATGGATGGGAGCACTGTCACCAGGTGGGTCAGCAGAGACGCAAGATGCAGAATCAGGAAGGCAGATCCAGACATGTGTGACTCCAGGGAACCTGATTGAAATAACTAATTAGCTTCTTGCAGCCACTTGCTTTTGCAAGAATATGACCATGTCCCACTCCATTTTTCCTAATGAATCCCACTCTATGTTTTCTAATGATTTGTTTAGCCGGGCTCCCTGTGTCCCAGGCTGCTGTGCCAGCATAGCCCTACACAGCCTACCCAGGTGCTGGGGGAAGCTTTTCATACTCTCAAATTTACCTTCCCATGCTGGTAAGTGTAGCTTTTTTATTATTTTTCCCATCACAGTAATGTAAATTCCACCTCTCGGTGCCATTCAAAATAATTCCCCCCTTCCCATGTTTATGCATGCAACTGTATACAGATGGTTACCATTTTTTCTACTCTTTTGAGCACCCCTCAGGGTGCCTAAATAGGTGAGCTGTTCCCTTCTCCTGCTGGCGCAGCCCATCCTGGCCCCACTAACTGATGCCAGGGATCTGGACTCACATTTTACATCCCCAGTGCCACATTCCCACTACCCACACACACGTCGATCATGCAAACATTTGTAGATACAAACATCCTTCCAGCTGCAGAAAGTTATACTGAACTCAGGAGAACTGCCTGCGAATAACATTATTCCTGTGCAAGAAGTATTAGGAATATTTTGATCAAATCATCTATTTTAATTGTTATTTTCAAAGGCAATCACTCTGCAGCAATTTTTCTTTTTAAATCACATTGCTTGTGGCTTGCTGCTCCATTATCTCTTGTCTGTGTGGAGGTACAGGCTTTCTTCTCTATTTATGCTCTTCTTTTACTAGTGTCTGAGGTCATACCAACTTATGACAGTTGCCAAAATCATGTTTCTTTCTCCGTATACATTTTCATACCAACACTTGACTTTTTTTTTCCCCCGGTGTTTTATTCTTCTCCATTACACAAATCTTTCCCCGGGGAACTGCCAGAGCAACAATAAATCACTGCTTATTCTCTTCCCCGCTCCTCACACCCCTTCTTTACACAAATTTAATTTATCACACATTGATTTGTATACTGCTTATGAAGAACGCTTTTTAAAGGATTCTGTTTTATTCCTGGTCTCCTAAGCTCGACATCTCTGAGCCAGCAATGATTTCACACCCCTCCTTGTTGACTGCAAAGCTTCTCTTTTCTCTCCAAGACACACTGGCAGAAGGTCCCTGTATTGTGCTGCTGTGCGCTTGGCCGTACTGTTAGCTAACACAGCTTGTTAGCCCGTCCCTTTTTCCTCCAAGCCTTAAGAAATCCTGCGTTGCCTCCTTCTATTGTGTTTGCCATAGCAGTTTTGTGAACTCTGGCTCCTTGAGAGGTCATACTGATGTTGTCTTGCCTGCTCCTTTTCTCCTCGCATCTCTCTTTCGCAGCAGGTCATGTGTTCTGCTATGGCTTCATTATCATGCTTTGTAAGATTCCCCCAGGAGCTGCAGCACCAGTTGATTTTAATATCCCACCCATGACAATGCTGTCATTGGTATTATTGCCACTCCGACCAGGACTGGTATGCCAGTCAGGCAGTATGGCAGAATGAGTGGCTCTGTACAGGTCAAGAACATCCCTGTTTCACGCAGCTTAATCTGAGAAACCAAAAAGCAGGCAATAATTGAAAACAGAGACACTGCACATGTGTGTGGATACAGCAAGCATGTTTGTCACTAACAAATTGCAGGGTGGCTTGAAGCAGAGCTCCTGCAGACCTAGTAGGGATGCGAAGAGATGGGGATGCTGCACAAGGATGCTCCAATGGGTAACCAGCAGCCCCTGTGCACCCTGGGGATTTGCTGGGGTTTTTAACAGCTGAGGTTGCAAGACTGGGTCTTATTCTTCTCGACTGCCCACTGTGCAGCTCCTGCCCCTTCCGAGCTGTGCAGTATTGAGGAAACCATGGAAAGTGGCCACTTCTCCTTTTTCAGAGAGTAGCTGTGTTGGAAGGAACCTGAAAAGTCACCCAACCCCCTGCCATGGGCAGGACTACCTACTAGATCAAGCACTAGATGAGGTTGTCCAGGGCACCATCCAGCCCAGCCTTGAGCATCTCCAGGGACAGGAATTCACTGTAGCTGGAGATGTCCAGGGAAAGCTTCTTCATGTGGGATAAGTTAAGGGCAGCACAGCTTATGTTGATTGAATGGGTGACCGTGCAATAGAAATTGCTGCAGCACAGTGGGGGAGAAGCAGAAACTGAAGTAAATCCTGTTCTGAACAATATAATACAATACCACCATATCTCCCAGCAACATCCACCGAAAACCAGGGACGAAGGTGGAGAGATGACAAAGAAGAAGAAATTCTATAAAGAGCCCTTCTGTTTCGACAAGTTAAAAAAAAGTATATGCAGTCAAAGATTAAATGCCAGTTTGAGGAGGCATTCATACGTACTTCAAGGAACAGCTCCAATATAGAAAACAAGAAAAGAACATTTCTGAGAACTTCAATTAAGTACAAGGTAACTTGGAGTCATTCCCATCCGTTCCTTAAATTTTCCAGACTATCTTCTCCCTTTTATTTTATGTATGGCGCTCAGAAAGGCTTTGCTACATCAAAGATACTTTTTGTCTCCTTTGTTCAAATGTATAAATTTGCCTACAAAAATTAGAAATATCATCAACGGCAAAAAATAATTTATTTGTAAAAGGAACTAACTTTTGTTTGAACTAGAGCTGGGAATTGAGATAATGTCTATGAATTGTGGAATGAATAGATGGAAGTATCTGAATTTATGGAAATATATGAATTCTTCTTTGCTGATAGAAAATTACAGTCAGGGCCCATCGCAGGACAAATTAATATTCAGCATAATCTCATTCCCACAGTGGAAACCGAAAAGGCAATTGATCTTGTTTCCACTGCAATCAATGGGCAAGCTGTGCGAGCAGCTCTGTGAGCCCATGGCACACCTGGGCTCACGCGGCCCCGCTCCTCCTGCCCGCCTCCACCAGCCTTTGTTGCTGCTCGGATTAGCTTGGAATTTACCATCTCACTCCAGCTCCTTATTTTTTCTGTTTTAAGTCACATTAAACATGCTCCATGTGAGCGTTGGTAATTATGCTTATCCCCCTGAGGTCACCTTTTTAGATGTATCCTCTGGATCTTCAATCCCCCCCTGAAGTAAGATGTTCTTCTTAATCAAGGTTGCCATGAGAAGCTCAGCACTTGCAGCCTCGTGTGGAGGAATATTAGTGCTAACAGACATTATTTTTTATTTCTCTTTCAAATGCATTGATTTTTTATCTATTTCATTCGAAAATGGAACTGTGGCACCTATTTTACATTCTGAGTCTGCCATGGGAGCTGTAATAACACCAAGCAATGCATGCTCAAGCCAGCGTGCCTCCGGAGGGGTCAGATTGTACCCAATCCTGCCAGCCTTGTGTCACCAGCATCCGGAAAGCATGGGAAGGTGGCACCTGGAAGGCTGGGGATGGCCGGATTTGGCAGTGGTGACCAGCAGAGAGGCTGCAGCTGCAGTGTTGGCAGAGGAGCTGAACCCAAACCAGAGCATGAGGGTATCTGCTCCCAAAGAGAGGCAGCCTTGGTATGATCAATCTCCACTTCTCAAATCAGACCCCAAACTGTGCGGCCCAAAGGAAAAAGACGCTCAGCAAAGAGGCTCTGCGAGGAGGATGCAATTCACCATCCGAGCAGATGAGAGCTGCGCTTGCGCGTGGCACAGCAGAGGAGCAGGCTTCTGAATTGGGCAGTGCTGCTTGCAGGGGGACAAATCAATTCAGAAACTACTCTCACTGACCCAGGATTACAAAACAAATAATGACAGTCACTTGCAAGCTCACAACAGCCTCTCATCCCCTGCCTCTCATCCTGGCTGCTGAACACGCTGTGCTTTGTCATGGGAGGAGCGCGATGCTAGCAAACCTTTATTCTCATATCCGAAGTGCTCGGTGTGGGGGCGGCAGCTGGGGAGAAATTTCAATACAGATATAATATAAAACAGTGCTACAGGAAAAAAAAAATAGTACCTAAAGCTCTAGTCTCATTCTTTAGGGAAAAGCAGACTGGGATAGGATACGCAAACAATAGCTGCATCTCTACACAATCTTTCCTGCTATGCACAGCTGGCCCATAGCTCTCCAAGCAAAGCCTGCCTGGGTCCGTCAGCCTCTTGTTGAAGCAGGAGGATGTTTTGGCATCTAAAGGGGTGTATGTCTGTCCTGGGCAGTGTGTGGGAACCCACACTGTTGCAGATGGGAACTCATAGAATATTTGGGTGAGTACCCACAGTATATTGTGTGTGGGAACCCTACGATATTGCAGATGGACTCTGTGACCATTGCAATGTAGAGGAGTTAATTCTAGGGAAGTTTTCTGAGCGTAAATAAAAAGGCAGAAAGGGAAACGTGGGTTCCTTTAGGGCTTGAGAAAAAGAGTTTTAGGAGCTGTGAATAGGGAGCCAGGAGAGAAATGGAATGAGGGTGGGGACCTGGGTCCAAGCCATATTCATTGGTCACTTCTGATCTAGAATCATAGAATCATAGAATCACAGAATCACAGAATCATAGAATCAGAATCATAGAGTGGCTTGGTTTGGAAGGGACCTTAAGGACCATCAACTTTCTATTCCTCTGCTGTGGACAGGATTGCCACCCAACATATTGACCAGGGCCCCCTCCAACCTGACTTTGAAAGCCTCCAAAGATGGGGTATCTAAAACTTCTTTGGGTAACTTGTTCCAGTGCCTCACCAAACAGGTTTCTCAGTATTGTTTAGAGGTTGGTGGCTTTGGAAAAGAAACCACAAGTAATTAACCTTGAGCTGCTAATAGTTCAGCTCAGCAGAGAGCATTGGTTTTGCTGATTTGTCCTACTAAGGACAGGATTTCAGACTGGAAGACCAGTTGTCTGAACCACCATGACCAATGCTATATTACGCTGCTGAGGAGGTAAGAGAGCTATAATGGGATGCTGATAATGAAAAACACTTTGACATGTTCTGGGTGAAAGATAATGCTTAATGGTTATTAAGCATCTTGTTTAGGTTCATGGTTACTGTTCTTCATAACTCCTGCTTGGTTAGAACTGAAGCTGTCCATATGGCTGTGTGTCTGGCATCTCAGTAATTGACTTATCTTGATCAGGGCAAATGGTCAAGTTTGAGGCAAGTGGTGCAATACAAACATCCAACGTGCTTCTCCTGCTCTCTTTTCCCCAGCACAGATGTGGATTTGGCCCTTTAAGCTGATGGCAGCAGATTTTGTCCTTGCCCAAGGCTGTGTCTCAACCTGCTCAGATGGATGTAAGGGTGTAAATCTATGTCTGTGCAGGTGCTAACTTGGGCTTTGGCAAATTGCTCTGGTTCACTTGCATAACCTGATTGAGGGGCTGCTGAGGTAGCTCTCATTTCTCACGAGGCCACAAGATAAAATATCACTCACATCCCTGCTCTTCTCAGACGTGGCACTAAGTGGTGTGGGAGGTAGGAAATATGACATCATTTTTCTTTAAAAAGGGCATAAGGAACTGAAGACAAGTAAGTGTGCTTTCTGTGACAGGCAAATTTGAAGGAACTGTAATATACAACAGAGTTAACAGGAGTTTAGGTAGATCTGGATATAGTGGGGAAGAGTCAACTTGGCTTCTCTGGAGGGAAGTCATATCTCATAAATCTATTAGATTTCTTTGAATGTGTCAACATAAGTCCAGGCAAGGATTAGCTGGTTGCTGTAGTTAAATTGCATTTTCCAAAAGTTACTTTCAAGGTCTCCCACAGGAGGTGCTTAGTGACATTGTGAAGTTATGGAATATGAGAGGTTCATATAAGTGGTTAAAAGTATGCAGTCAAGGAGAGGAATTCTAACCAGTGTTTGAGCTGCCCAAAGACTAGTTACCAGGTCTTAAGAGGCCTGTGCTGGAATCTCTGCTGTGTGACATGCTCATCAATGATCTGGAAAAGTGGTGGATAATGAAGTGACATTGTTTGCCTATGCGACAAAATTATTCAGGATCATGAAATCTAACACTGACAGTGAAAAGCTCTGGAGGATCTTTGGAGACTGAGTTACTGGCAATAAAACAGAAGATGAAATTCAGTGTAAATAAATGTAAGGGAATGACAGTAAAGGTGAAAAAAATTCAGAATGGCAACCCAGTTCAAGTAGACAGCAACAAGCACTGCGTTAGCTACTACCACTTGTCAGAGAGTTCATGGAGGGTGCCCAGGGAAAGCTGTACACATGCATGCCTGGCCAACAAGCAAGGAGTATGGCAGGCATTTCTTGAGGGACCACATATGGCGATTGTCATCCTAACCAGTGTGGAGATTCATGATCCATCTTCATTGTCAATGGTATCCTGGGCTGTGTCAGCACAGGGATGGTGGCAGGGTGAGGGAGGTGATTGTCCTCCTCTACTCTGCCCTCGTGATGACCCAGCTGGAGTGCTGTGTGCAGGCCAGGGGCCCAGAGTACAAGATGGATGTGAAGGTGTTGGAGTGGGTCAGAGGAGGGCCATGAAGGTGCTCAGAGGGATGGAGCACCTCCCCTGTGAAGACAGGCTGGGGGATCTGGGAGCCTGGAGAAGAGAAGGATGCAGGGAGACCTCACTGCAGCCTGCCAGTACTTGTAGGGAGATTACAAGCATGGAGGGGAGTGACACCTGATAATGATAAGACAAGGAGGAATAGTTTTAATCTAGAAGAGGAGAAATTTATGTTAGATGATAGGAAGAAATTCTCTCAGTGAGGCCCTGGAGCTGCTGCCCAGAGAGCTGCAAATACCCCAGTCATGGAGGTGCCCAAGGCCACGGATGGGGCTCTGGGCAGCCTGAGTTGGTGGTTGTAAACTCTGTTCATGGCAGGGGGTTGGAATGATGATCTTTCAGTTACCTTCCAACCTGAGCCATTCTATTTTTTTCTAATTCGTTTTAAATACTGAGTGTATTTCTGATCCTGCATCTCAAAAAGGACATAGTGCTGCTCCTGATGCTGAGAGACTGAACAGACCAAGGCTTTTCAGCTCAGATAGTCTATGGACGTCTATCCCAATTTTTTTGAGAATGCAGATTGGAGTTGGTGACTCCCCACTTATAATCAGAACGGAAAGAATTTGGAACACTGGGCTAACCCACAGCAGTATGGCCAAAAAATGGATTACATAAAACACTCTTCCACATTCCTTCACACAGCAGAGCTGTAGTCAGCCTGGCTGCAACAGAAATTCTGTAGCAAATGCTTGAAGTTCAACTCTGGTCCAATGTGGGACAACACAGCTGAGGAACACAACAAAGGAAATCTTTTTTTTTCACTTGTAGGTAAGATGAGGAGTGAAAAATGTGTATTTTGTCAGAGGAGCATTATACAAAAATAAACATGCTTCAGGAGTGAGACACAAGCTCAGAGGAAGAGATGAAAGTGTACACTGTGCAGCTCCAGGAGGATGCACAAGGAGAGGCCACCTTTGCTGCCCCATCTCCAGAGGCCAGGAAGGAGGGATGCTGCCAGCCCTGCTGCCTATGGAGCTGCCAAGTGCTTGCTTCTGCTGGGATGCTGAGGTAGCGCGCTGCTCCCCGATGTTTGGCTCTCCTGAACATAGTGCTCAATTCCTTCCTTTCTTCTTTTTTCCAGAGAGACACAATTAGAAATAACCCGTCAGAGTAAAATAACCAAAACTCACATTCTGTCTAAAAGTCTATTTCAAGAAGAAAGAAGATTGCGCGTGAAGAAAACGCTCACCAGTGAGGTTCGACATCAAAAGAATGTTTTGCATGGACTAAATAGAAGTATTCATTTTTCATACATGCACAGATTCACACTGACACCAGTTAGATTTTCATACGAGCACACTTTGTTTACTTAAAAGCTTGAAGGAAGCAAAAATGTCACAAATGCTCATGTAAGCCTGCATGTGTGCCAATTGGACACATCCAGCATGGCTGTTTGTACAAGCAAAGATCTCCCAATAGGCCAGGAAGCACTCGCATACATCATCTGCCCAATCATTTAAAAGAATGAATTATTCATAGGCAGGCAAATGTGTTCACAAACCATTCATATGAAGAGCTATGTTCCAGGAGTGGATATGCTGCTCACTGTCTCTGCAACCTGGGTTCTGTGAACCTGAACTTGCTTTTCTTTGGTTCCTGACCTTTCCAAGCCTGGAGCAAAGCTGTAGCGCAGTACCTCAAAGCAAGGCTGCATTAAATGTCACAGGTTATCACTCATCTGAAGCCACCTGTCCACTCCCTGTGTCTGTCCCAACAGATAAAACAGCGGTGTCTCCCACAAGAAATGATGCTAGTTAGTCTGACATCTCTAAACAACTTAATGGGAGGGTCCCTTCTTCTAACCGGGAGTGGAGGCACAGAGATGTTTTATATCAGCCAGGCTTTACTTCTTACCCAAATTCCTATCTCAGTCATAAAGGTTAGCAATGGGACAGATGGATGGACAGACGTGATGCCTGCAGCTCCATTTGTGCTGACCCACACCATTATCTCCAGCACCAGCAGTACATGACCAGAGAGGAAGGGGTTCTGTTAGTGTCACTCCCCTAGAGGGACAGCCATTAGAAGAGAGACAACAGGGGACATCAGTCAGCCAGGCACAGCAACTGCGAAGAATAGGATGAGTGGGAGGCTTGGTGCAGTTTTACCCAGACTTGCAGGTTGACTGGGGGTTTCTTCTGCTCTCAGGCACCCTTGATACCCTTAGTCACAACTCTGAGGGGGAAGCTGTTATTCTGCAGTGTCAGGTTTAGCAGAACCAGCACAGTTCTCTATATTCTTCCTTAAGATGCAAAGTATAAATAGGAACAAAGAGCTTCCTATAGATACTCAAGTGCCCGTAGTGTTCTTATAGTTCTCAAGTGTCCTTGCTGTGCGAGCTCAAGCGATATCTGTTCTGTTTTCCAGAACCCAATTACAAGGTCATTCCTAAACCTTCTGAAGAAGTACTGCCAGGAGAGGTGTGTCCATCCTGCAGCTGCTCCTATCTGCAGGCAACAATCATTTCTAGAGACCAACCCTGCCTTTTTGCCAAGGAAACTGCCATGGAAAGATGTGGCTCCTCTGGAGCACGTCAGATTGCCCTGTGCTTTGATTTCAGGACACAAATGTGCTCCTTGTCCTGACTCAGAGCGCAGATCTCCACCTGTCCAGAAGCTGCCAGTGTCCTGCTGTCCATATGCATAACCAGCAGCTGACCCACTGTTCATGCGCTTCTTTCCAGTCCCCACTGTTCAAAAACACTGACTACACCTAGAGCTGATGAAATACGATTACATTTTTCTCTTCATTAAACATGATATGGAATCATAATTCACACATATAAAACTGTTTTATTCCTTTTTCCTGTTTGCTTTGGAATTATTTCATGGTCTCGACAATGTAAGTTTAGCAATGCTGTCTCTTCTGCAAAGCCAGTCAGCCGCCGGTACCCTGCAATTTTAATGATCTAATCCGACAGCTAGCATGCTTTAATTTAAAGTTTTATTAACGACCGCTTTCTACCCTCAAAGACTATATTAAAATTTGTTAATGGAATTGGAGATTATAAATGCCCCACTGCAAGGCCCACTTGTGCTGTTCTGCACCACCCCCTTTAGAATTCAGAGCAATCCTATTAACTCTTCTTTATGTTTTGTATAGGTCATTTTGATTGCAGTTTTTTTGTGTACTTCCCTTATGAGATAGCGTTCCCCGAATCTAAGCATTTGAAAGAATATAATTTTACAAAAGATCACATATTTCAGATTCATTATCCTTCAATAGTGAGCTTAAAATTTAATTTCTTTGACTTATTGCAATTTTTTTTTTTTTTTTTTTTTTTTTTTTTTGGTCTACTGGGGGGAAGAAACGAATTCCTTGGCAGTGTCGGATGGTGTGACAGAAGTGACAGGATCCAACCCAGCAAGACCAAGAGGAAGAGGAGGAAGACGCAGGACTGTGCGCAGGATCAGCACCACGCTGCTGTCCGCCTCACCCTTGGGAGTTGGACATGTGCATTCCCTTGCACGGCACACATTGCTCTCACGTGTCCCATTACCGTGTGAAGGCTGTCCCCCCTATCTCCCATACGGCACTGCTGAACCAGGGCCCCCACGTTCATTCTGCAGTGAAAAGGAGCTCCTGTACCCGCTATTTATTTTATTCAAAAAGTCAATGAAAGCATCCCCAATCAGCCAATCTTCACCGATCATAGTCATTGTTTCACACCGACTGTCATTGTTTGCCTCAGGAAGTGTGCTATTAATCATTTGCTATATAGACTTAATTTCTCACAATTCTCCCCTCTTTATTTGCTGCTGCTATTGTTCCTTTCTCCTGCTTAAACGTTTCAGCCACCCAGTGAAAAGGCAGAAACAACATCAGCTTCTCAAGGAACCAAACAATCAATCAGTTCACCGGCTTCACAATGGGACTCAACGGGAGCAGCCGGGCAGCTGCCTGTTGTTTGAATATCACTCACCCGAAAGGCTTGGCCAGCATGCAGAAAAAGCAGTTATTCATAGGAAAAGAGGTAGGTGAAGGACACAGAGGGGGATTTCTAAGTGGATTTTTTTTATATTAGAGATGTTTACACTTGAGCTACTCATCTAGTCTCCTTTTACAGCAGATGAAAAGCACAGAAATGTAGGGTGCGACTCATCTGGTGCATTTGAAATGTCTGCCTTTGGAGGAAATGAAGCAACCATGCTGTGAAGTGCCCATTTCTCTCCATCCTCCCCTAAAAATATCCTGAGTTGAGTAAAACCATTAGATTCAGGTAAGACATGCTCCCTCTTCATAGGGAGTGCCACCACCACATTCCTGAGGTTTCCTAGCTGGCCGGTTAATCCCACCTCCCCATCTCCTTCCTGGAAAAAAGCAGGCACCCTGAGCTTTGCACAATGGCTGAGGGGCAGAGGCTACACAATGTTTCTACAGTGCATTTCCACAATTTATTTTTTGCTGACCTCCATCCAGGTTGGCTGTGACAGTGCATGGTGGCAAACAAATCAGTGCCACTGATGGACAATCAGTTCCTCTCCACCTTCTCTTCTTCAGAGTCATGTTCATTACACTTCATGCTGTCATTCTTCATTAAGGCCCTTTGTACTGATGATGAATTCCATCCTGCTGTGGTATTCATGTACCTGCTCCTCAAGTGGCTTTCCTCCACTCACAGCTCTCCACACCACAGCCCTTCTAATGCACAGTAGTAGCCTCTGGGCTGATTCCTCTGTTTCTAAAATTCTACCAAACTGTCAACAGCTTTCCAGTGTGAGACCTCCAATCCCACCCCTTACTAGGGAAAGGTTCCCATTAGGGAGACCACCTGGACAAGAATGCTTTTTTCAGGGGTGGAATTTCCCCACCTCTGAGTCCGCCTCTAACTCTGATGCCAACAAAGCCAAGTAGACCTTCCTCTGCTTGCCTGCACTCAGTCCACTTTAACTTTACTCAGGCAGTTCAACCCTGCCCATGGCAGGAAGGCTGGAAGGAATCATCTAGTTCCAACTCAAGCCATTCAGTGATTCATAGAATCATAGAATCATCTGAGTTGGAAAGGACCCTTAAAGGTCATCTAGTCCCACTCTCTGCAATGAACAGAGACACATACAGCTGCTCAGAGTCCCATCAAGGCTGACTTTGACTATCTCCAGAGACATGGCATCCACCACCTCTCTGGGCACCCTGTGCCAGTGCCTCACCACCCCTATGGTAAAAAACTTCTTCCTTATATCCAAGCTAATTCTCCCCTCTTTTAGTCTGAAACCATTTCCCCTCATCATACCTATGACTCCATGACTCACCATGGATACCTGCAGTCCATCTACACAGTGCAAGTGCAGAGAACATCACCTGCACCTCCTTCCTTACTGCTATGTGACCCAAAATCTGTATCTCTAAAACACCCAGGGGTGGGACAGACCAACTCAGGCACTCCTCAGTGGCCTTCTTCTTGTTCCTTGCTGCTGATTCCTTCCCAGCACTTGCAGCCCAATCCCTACTGTGATTTAATGCTCCTATCCACATCCAATAGGCTACATGAAATCAGTGTGTTTATTTCATTCACCAGCTCCTTAACACACCACCTGATTCAGGCACAGAAGCAATGGCACATGGCTGCCGAATTTAAGTCGAGAGCTGGCACGAATGGTGAGCACACAGTTCAGAATTTATCTTTTGTGAATATTTGTGTGCTAAAGTTACAGATTTGCTTTTTCACTGTATTTGCAATAGCACTGCTCAAATATTTGTGGAGACTGAACACAGCCTAATTGAAATTCAGTTGAATTCAAATTAATATTCATGGTTTTTTTTTCCCTTACACTCTTCACTCTGCTTTAACTGGAAGCAGTTTTCTGCTGCAGAGCAGGCAGCTGGGAGCTGGAGATCCTGGAAGGGTGCAAAGTTTGGCAATCTGATTTGGATTTCTTGCAGCAGCCACTAGCACAGAGCAGGTGGGACTTTTCCATAAGGAAAGGGCAGAGATTTGTTGCTCGCTAGCAGCAGAGAGGGATCTGGGGACACTGCTTATTTGTAGCTGTGCAGAAGAAGGGCTGGGCTCGCCAAGACCCCAGGACCATCAATTGCTTTTGTCACCATTGATCATGCAATTTTTATTGGAGGTGAGCTGATATTTTTAGCAGGATGTGATGAAAGCCCACAGCTCCATAAAGCATCATTTCCAGACCCCTCTGTTTTTCCCTGCCTTGTCAGACTGCTGCTCTCTGTCTGCCACCAAGGCAATCTTGCACAGGGAGATTAGAGATGCCTGGCACACTGAAACCTTCCCCCAGTCACCCAGGAAACATAAGACATTTTTCTTCTTCTTTGGAAAAACATGGAGATTAAATTGGAAGTGCTACATGGGTGCAGCTCTACCCAGATAAACACACAGGCTGTCAGGATGCAGATGTTCCTGCAGACTCGTACCGCTCACACGCTTCTCAGAGCATCCCAGGTAGTCTGCAAATGCTTTTCATCGGGTATTTATGGCCCCCAGTAAAGCACTAAGAGAGAAATATTCCAAACTACATGTTTAACAAGACAAACAGGAGCAGCAAAAAACACCTGGAGGCACTGCAATGTTTTGAAAAATCTTGTAATCATCTTGGGTGAGGGTTGGTTTTTTTTTTTTTTTTTGGTCCAAAGATGCTTTTACCACCACTGACCCTGCGGATGGTCACAATACTGTTTGTGTTCCTTTCGATTTTTAATAATTGCATCCTCATTCATGCTGCAGCACCCAAAGGCAATGGAGGGGGCAGCTTAGGGGCAGGAAGGGGCACAGACCTGAGCTGGAGTCCTTGCACGGAGAGACTTCCAAGCATCATGCCCCTTTCCTGCCTTTGCAAGGAGAAAAGCATGAGGCAAAATTATCACACCTCTAAATACCAGCACAGCTGAACATGGATTTTAAAAAGTCACTGTACTGCTACAGCCCCAGTTATGTTTCTATAGCTTTTCACCACCACAAATCACAGCCAGGCTTTCTCAAGCACCAGGTTTGCATTTCCATATTTGAACACCTTGCTGGAGAACCCCGTGATGACCTCAGGCTGCAGAATTCAGCACTGAATGCCACAGGAGTGCAGGGGACAGCTGGGGGTTGCCCAGGATTTGTTTTATTTTCAGTGCCATGGTTTCATAACAAGTTTTCACCTTTGGAAGAGTTTGTTTCAGGAGAGTTTCCACTCTGGTTGTGTCCCATGAAAGTCATTGTCTGAACTGGAGCATCAGTGGGCTGTATCAGCTCAGAGGTCGCACTAATCCACTCAGTTCCTCCTGGCACCTGATGCTTCAGGGAAATATGCCATTGTTTAAAGAGGGCTTATCCCCAAATACACATTCTTCTAACTCCCTGGATGTCTATACCCCATCTGGAGTCAGGGTCAGGATGCTGGCAGCTCCACTATGGTGACTGGCAGTCTTGGGAGGAGTGACCATCTGGAATATCAGAGAATCCTATCGTATCCTCAGCTGGATGTGTTTGCCAGCATGTCACCAGCTGCCAGGGTCTAGACATATGGGCTTCTCTTGGAGACCGAGACCTTTGGAGGAAAACACCCACTGTGGCCAGTGAGTGATCCAGGTTGGGGGAGCCTCATCACCATCCCTGCCTTCTTCTCCAAGAGTGCCTGAATCTACAACCCCATTATCTATTGCTTCATGAACACACATGTGCTGGGGAAGACAGCTCTGTGGATGCCTGGAGAGCTCTGAATGGGGACACCTGGATGGAGATAGCTGGGTGGGGACATCTGAATGGGGACACCTGAGATACAGAGATCTGGGGATACATGAGATGGAGATATGTGTATAGAGACGTGGGATGGGGACACCACATTCCAATGGGGACACCTGAGATGGGGACACCTGGGGACACCTGGATTGGGACATGTGGGATGGGGACACTTGGAGACCCTTGAGATGGGGACCCTTGGGATGGGGACACCTAGATAAGGACACCTGAGGACAACTGGGATGGGGACTGCTGGATGGGAACAGCTGGATGGGGGTGTCTGGGCACTGTTGGGATGCGGACACCTGGCTGACCCAATCCCATCTTTCTCAGATGTTTGTCTTAGGGTGGAAGGAGATGCTATAGGAAGACACAGCAAGCTGCTCTTAGGAAGCAAATTTGAGGGGAACTGAGAGGAATTGAATGTACTCTGTACTTTCCCATAATATATGTGCACAAAGGGCTCAGTAGACGGTCTTAAATCTGAATAATTTTTCTGCTTCAATACATTTTCTACATTTCCACTTTAGTTAGTCTTCCCTCTGGGGGAATGCCTGAAGGAGCACCAGACATAAGGTGCAAGGAGAACAAGACACCTCTATCTAAGCTGCTGCCACCCCATGTCCATAACCCTGACCTCTCCTTTGGATGTCCTACAAATGAAAAGGGGTTGTGATGGGGGATAAGGAGCCAGCAAGGAGCTGCCTGAGTGATGCCCCATGCCCACAAAGCAGCACCAGGAGGAGGGGTGCGGACCAGCAGGGCCTTGCAGCCCTGCACGCACAGAGCACTTCACCCTGCATCTGCAGTCTCTGTTTTTCCTGATGTTTCTTCATAAAACACAGGCACAGAAATTGCTGCTGCCCTCCAGCCCTCTGATCCTGCACATGCTTTGGCAGAGATGAATACTCTTGCAGCTCACCCAGCAGCTCAGCCACTGTATTATTAGGTTTCTTCAAAACCCCTGAATGTCCCATCTAGACCTGGTGACTTAATATTTTTTAAATTACCTATTTGCGCCAGTGCCTCTTCATTTGATACCTTAATCCTTAATAGCAACTCACCTTTATTACCAGAAAAGAGCAAGTCAAGAGCAGATTTCTCCCAACATCCCCTGAGGTGGGAACTTATGAAATGAAATCATTTCGCTTCTCAGCTGTGTCCTCATCTTCCTTAATTGTTCCTTTTAACTCCTGGGGAGCCAGCAGACCTGTCTCATCCCTTTGCGAGCTTTCCTTTTCCTGGCAGACTTGAATTACCTATTGTTTGTTTCTACACCTTCCAAGCCTTGCTATTTCTTGCCGGCTTCCTGCTTCCCCTCTTCCTGCTTGTGTTTTCTGCCCCTGTTTATTGACCTCACGAAGGCTGGATTTCCATTTTCTGAAGGACCACTGTGTGGCCCAAGCACCTTCCTGAACCCTGCTTCTTACCTGCTTGGCTCTGCCTTCACCCCACTCATGCCATGCACACATCTTGTGTCCATCACTGAGACCAGCTCTCAGTACAACTGAGCATATGCTGAGATCTTGTTAATGGCAATTAAACTGGAGCACGTGGTTAAGTACCTTGCAGAAGGTAGCTGCTTTGCTGTGTCACTTCTTAAAGAGCATCCATGCCAAATTTCAGAATTTTAATCTCTTCACTATTGACTCTGGATGCTGTCAGCCCGCTTCCTCCTTTTGTCGCAATCTCTCCGTCTAAAGGTTAGCATCGCTGCGATAGGATTTGATGCTCTTCTTTCCCGACGATGATGAACATAATTACATTCTTAATAAGTGAATTAAATTACAGCATGATTTCTCTAACAATGAGCGCTCTCCTCGCGATGGGCTGAAGAGAAGCTGAGCTGCTAGCATGCGGGAGCCCACACCATGCTTCAGAATGAGTGAGTTTTCTAAATTCTATTCCATGCGTTATTGGGACTTTAAAAATTATGTCTTATTCATCTATTGATGACAGTGGCCTCTTGGGTGTAAATTGAAGCAATTACGAAGGATCATGCAAATTAATCAATTATTTTCAGATTATTACATTCAAGCAGTAGTCTTGCTCCTCGATTTAGTTAAACTCTGCCTCTGAGTCAATTTTCAAACCTACAAATTAAGCTATTTATTAGCTAAGAAGATCTGAAAAAAAAAAGAAAAGAAAAAAAAAAGCACCAAAACCCATAACACTCATGAGTTGAATGGCAGAAGAGGTCATTATATAAAAAGACTTCAACACATGCACTGCTATATTTAAGAACGTGCTGCGGTGACAGCCTGACCCCAGTGTGAGCAGGATGCTTGGGATCACAGTGCTGAAGCAGCAGAGGTTCAAAGGCACTGTTGTTGGATTGATGGACAGGACAGTGGGGGACACACCAAAGCATTGCACCCTCTGCCTTGGGTGGACACTGGTGGAACCATCATCCTCTCTGGGCTCCCCTTTGCTGAAAGCCAATGGAGACGACAGCACCAGTACCAGCACACATCTTCCACTGCAGGAAGTTGGGCTAGATGACCTTAAGGGTCAATTCCAGCTCAAACAGTTATCTAATTCTATGGAACCTGCCTGGGGACAAGACCCCTTGAGTGTCACAGATGCTCCCAGCCCTGGCTCGTACCCTCCCCTTTGCAGCTTTAAACCCTACACGTGACATGGTCCATCCATAATGGATTATCACAGCTCTCTCAGATTGGCCCAATTAATGCAAATGCCGATGGGAGCCACAAGGAAATGAATTGGGAATTAGGAGGTGAACTGAGGGGCTCCTTGCCCATGCCTAGCACCTTCCGCCTCCCTCCCACTGCCCAGGCAGAGGGGTTGCAGGGTGGCTGAAGGCTTTTGAGTTTTAATTTAAGTGATTCTAAACCAGCTTTGGGTTTATAGCTAATAAGACATTAGTATGCTAATTAAATTATCCATGGAGTGGTATAAAGAGGCCTTCCTGAAGTTTAATGGCTATGTAAAAGGTAACTCTACTTGCGATGTAATTAATTCATGGAACAATAAATGTATAATTAGATTCTTATTAATATCGGAGAGGCTTTTCCTGCATGAGGAATGAGGACTGGTCATTTTTGCTTTCAGTGTGGGAGAAAGGAGGGGGCAGCTCCTGGCTGCAGAGCACCTCCATCCTCATTTACATCCAGCACCCATGTCTGTCCCAGCCACCAGAGGTGGGCACAGGTCCTGTAGAAACCCCACAGCCCCTGGGCTTCCTTCCAGCCTCACACGAGGTAAAAAGGAGCACCAACCTGAGAGCTTTCCCTGGTACACTGTCCCAGGAACTCCTCATTATTATGTGCATCACAAAAGCAACCCTTCCCAGTGCCTGAGTGGCTACTTTACCAAAGCAGATGCTTCAGCTAACCCTGCTGTCCTCCAGGACCATGAGTTGGATGCAAATCTGTTTCCTCACTGGAAAGCAGGAGTTATGACCACACAGCTCCATTAAATGTGGTTGCAATGGAAATCTCTCCTGGCACATGGGCTGTGATCTGCTCCATAACACCCTGGGTTGACACCCCCACTGGTGTGCAGTTCCTGAAAGATATCTAAACTCAGAAGCTGAGTTTTGTTGCAAAAGCAAGTGGGAAGCTTTGGTTTTAAGTAGAGAGCCCCACCCACTGTGTCCTCAGATGTGGTCCTCCTGTCCTGAGCTGCTCACAGCCAACACAGAAGCTCTCCTGAATGGTACGGACCTCACTTTGGGGTCCCCTTGGTGTCTTCCTGCAGAGTAATGACAGTGTGTGAAGTCCCATTGCCTTTTCCAGGTTTTTACACAGAGCCCCTAAACTTCTCCTCTCTGCACTGGGTTTCTAAAGAGCATGACTTGGGTCAGCACTGGTCTGGGACATTCCTGGAAAGATGGAGGCTGAGCAAACTCCAGCTAAACAGAAAGCTCTGCCAGACCAGAGCTTATCAGAGGAGAGGCAGAAAGCTCAGGGAGAATGCCAGGTGGGAATGGCAATGGTATTCTTTCTACTTGTAAGGGAAATGAAACTGCTGTGAACACATCCGGGGAAGAGAAGCCCTTGAGTTGCTGTGTCTGTGGGAGTATCCCAGGCTTCTCCATGATGTGGCCACTCCAGCCATGAGTCAGCATCCTGAGAATTGTGCTGCAAGCCAGGAGGTGAGCAACAGCCCCAGTCACAAGAACAAAGCTCATCTGGCAAGGATGTAGGATGGGAAATGGCACAACCTCTTCCTCATCCTGAATGTGCTGATCCTGCTGGGCAGCACTCCTTCCCCTCCATGCCCCATTGCCCTGGTGGTGACCCAGCTGCGAGCACATTTCCAGACTGTCCCATGCCACAGGACTGAGTTCCCCAGCCCTTGCTGGACTCCAGTCAGAATGTCTCCAGGGAGATTTGGGGATTCCAGCAAGGCGAGCATCCCGCAGAGCCTTTGCCTGTCTTCCTGATGGCATCCCACTGCCAAGCAGTCAGGGCTGATTGCCCCTTGCCTCTGTACATGGACTGGCTCTCGGATGCTGCAGAGTTAACAAATCGGTCTTTTCTTCCATTACAGAGGAACACACAGTTCCTTGTTTTGATCTCTCCCACCCCTGTCTTTCAGAGGGACGGTCGTTAGCAATTAATTGCCTTGGCGCCTTGTTCATCACAGCTTCTCACTGGGTCCCGTGACACGAAAGCTGAAAGTCACCCCCACAGGTGGTCGCACAGCTCAGTGCCCCACAAAGGGAAAAGCTCCAGCCCCTTCTAGCCCCGTGCCTCTGCATGTGCTAGGGCAGAGTGACACTGCCCTTTTCACCAGGTGACAGCACCTCATTGTACAGCCACAGCAGTGCCACAGCAGCTCAGGGGGGAGGAGAACAGCAGAGCACCTTCCCAGGATTGCAGCTCAGTGAGTGTCCTTCACTTTGCAGCCCACAGCCTTCTCCTGCTCAGCACACCCAAGCAGGATGCAGAACCCAGACAGGCGTCTGACACTCCCGGGATGGGGACATCGATCCCTCCGACCTTTGCAAAGCCCTGTCTGGAAAATGAATGGCACTGCAGAGCACAGAACATGGCCATGGGAAACAAATGTGGCTCCCGAGCTTACAGTGCCACCAGCATCCCAGGAGCAGTGCCAGGCCTGGGATGGGGAGGTCCTGGAAGAGCATTGCCTGCATGGAGGAGGAAGGCTCAGAGTAGGGTGCTCTGCTCTCAGGTCCTAACACTGCCCCAGGAAGGTGCGCAGATACAAAAAGTACCACCATGGGGTGAACTTCTGCCCTGAGGGCTTCTCGGCCCTGCCATACAACATCAGTTCCTGGCAGATGGGAAAACTTCTTTTTCTTCTTTTTCCTTTTTGATTTTTTTCTACCACACTTCTTGCTTCCAGCCTTCCACTTTCATCTCCTTTTATGGATTATCCAACACAGAGCCTATGCAGCCTATTAAACCCCCCCCTCCCCAGCAACCCATTCCCCCCTCCTAAGAGCTGCGAGGGGAAGCAGCACTCCTTTCTGCTCGGTGTCTGCATGCGTGGAGCCCTCCCAGCCCTGTGCAGCCCCAGCTGGCTCAGTCAGCTGTAGAAATGTGCACTCAGATGCAAGGACGAGCACAGAGCGCCTGGGGCTGCCTAGGGATGGCTTATGGGCCAATGTGGGGTGTGGGGAGCTCTCCTCTCCAGGCTGCTTCTTTGCCTCTTGAGATGGGGACCAAGGGATTGCAGCTGGGTGGTGTCTACAACCGTCCTTCCCAGAGCTGCCCAAAGCAAAGACACATCAATTCAACTTCTAATTTTGGGGTTGTTTTTGTGGCATCCAATCCTCACCATCAGGCTGAGGGGCTGCATTTGGAAATGTCCCCACAGTTTCCATGGGGCTGTTTGACCCCATTGAGCCTATCTCCTCCAGAGGCACAAGAAAGATTTTATATGGGGCCACAACAATTCTGTGCTGAAACTCAGCTAGATGAAATCCATGGCATCTCCCTTCCATTAAAAAAAAAAGACAACAACCCACAGTTATCTTCCCCAGAAGAGACAGTGGGTTGATCTCACTTGATCTCTTTTTGCCAAAGACACACTACATTTTATTCTGTTTCTTATTTACCCCCATGTACCTTTGTTTCTTCACTGTTACCGTGTCCTTTACATATGATTTTAGGCCAGCACAGGTGCAAGAAGGTTGTATTTTTCTTCCTCCTTAGTAGTGGGATATTTGTTCTTCAGCCAGGTGCCACTAATTAGATTACAGCAGATTTATTATAACTATTTCCCTCTTCACCCATGCACCTGTGACCCCATTCTCCCTCTCACTGCTCCTGTGTCCTTGCGCAGGCTGCAAAGGGAAACCTCAGACACGCTCAGGGCACCCAGTCCTCCACAGCTAACATGGAAAGTAGGCTACCAGGTTAACCTTCTCTGGGGTTTGTTGTGATTTTCCTGCCTGCTGCCTTGGCTGTGTCTCCAGTTGAGACACCGGTCCATCTCTGTGTGGCACATGCAAGGTTGTCACCGCGTTTCAAAGTCACTATTGTGAGCCAGGCTCTGATTTGGAAGAGACTTTCTTCCTCGCTCCTGCAGGGAAATTAATTTCTCTTAAATGTGCTGATGTGCAGATAATTTGCCTGTGGACCCAGCAGATTTGCAGTCAGCAGGCCGCCCCGGTCAGTGCCAGAGAGCAGCATGTCACGCCAGACCATGTCTAACGCCTTCTGAGTGATGGGACTTTGGTCTTGGAAAGGCACCCGGTGCCATCAATCCCCCCCAGGCTCCTCCAGGGACTGGGTGTGGGAGGGCTGTGAGTTGCCAGCAGATCCTGGCAGCTTTCCCTCCACCACCCCATGTTGCTCTTGGTGTGCGCGGCCCCACAGCAAAAAGATTTTTTGCTTTCCAACCTGACACATCTCCCATGAGAAACCTGCAGAGCTCAGCTCCTGCAGAACACAGGATGGGCCTGAGCGTTGCAGCTTGGGGAGATGGCTGTGCTGACCCCCAGCAGAATGGGGTCCCTCTGGAGTTGGACCACGTGGCTACAAGTGACAGCTCTGCAGATATCCTCATCGAAGTACAGCAATACGGATGGGTCCTCTGGAAGCAGCAGCTGACTCTCCGCCAGGAAGCTAACTCAGCAGTGCCCTCGATGCTGCTGTTTCTGGACTCTGCAAAGTGCTTCGTTTCATCTGTCTCTACACATTTCCACTTACCCAGATGGTTTTTGTCCCTACCATTATAACATCAGGTGGATGCTGCTCCCAACATCTCTAGAAGTTGACTCTTCTAGGCATATTGAGGTTCCCTCATTCACAAGGATCTACTTCACCCAAAGAGAAACCCTCAAAGGCGCAGACCCAGCCAAGACCTCCACTTGGAAACAGCAACCTAAGAAATCCAGAGAGACAGAGATGTGAATATAAGTAGGTTACTAATTACTATCTGATTTTCCAGCTCTTTCACCACTGCTGCTTTTGCACAACCTGAGTCTCCATGGGAAGCCAAAGATTTACCTAAATACCAGGTCCCTAGCTTGGCAGCATAGAGGCACATTGAGACGTGCATCTGTTCACATTTGCATTTGGGCTTTCCTGAGCTTCTGATCACAGCCATAACTTCCAGCTAGCCCGAGGAGAAGCATTTGTTGCGTGATCTTCAATTAAGAGATGCTAATTGGCAGGTTACCACCTGAGTCCTTCCTGCCCATGGGACATCCTGATGCACAGACTCTGCAGGCTGCATTGAGGGTGCAGGCAAAGTTGCAGGGTGAACTGGGAGGGGCTGGGAGAGTCCCATTACCCCAGCGGGTCATTCCTATAGAGAAGAGTCATAGCAAGAGCAGAGGAAACTAGAGGAATGTGTGGTGGGACAACATCCCACCATGACCAGCTTGAAGGGCAAGGCATGGTGATAGAGCAGTCTCAGCCATCAGTTATGCAAAATGAAGAGTAGAGCAGATATCTCCATAGACACTTCTGTTATTCAGGTACTCTTCCCCTGGTGAAGGTTTTAGAGCACGTAACAGTGTATTTGGTGCTGCCTTGGGCTCAAGGACCTGGAGAACTAGCTAAGTTGAAGTTGAGAGATGCCCTTAATGGAGTGACTTGGAGTTGAAAGAAATCTCAGGGATTGGTGGTGGTGTGGAGGAAGTAGCTGCAAGCCACAGCAGAAGGATGAGATATTCTCCTGGCCCTGTACGACCTCTGTATGTAGAGAGGCAAGCAGGACTCTGCACCATGCCTTCAGTAACCCCTGTCTTTGGGCTTTGTGATGGGTTGGTTGTGTCAAGAGTAAGCTGGGGCGACCGTGGCTTCCAAGACCAGAAATTTAACAGCACTAATCTCAATTTCTGATTTTCATCCTCTGGACTTCAGGCTTATGGAAATCCAAGTGCTACAAGCACAGAAACCTAGGCAGTAAATTCAGATTCAGTAAAAGGGATCTGCAGTGCCATATGCAGTGTATATTTGTTAAATTTCCACTGAGTACAGAAGACTGGAAGGCATCGAACAACGTTATTATTCAGTGACAGATGGGAACAGAGTAATTTTTTTGGTGAGATTTGTAATACTGATGGAGGGCACTGAAACTATACAAGCTATATGTAGAGATAGCAATATTTTGTTAAGAAGATGTAGGAATACTTCTGGGCTTACTCTTAGCTGTCCATGAGAGGGATGGTGTTGAACCACTGACAAAGGATTGTCCCAGCTACAAAGTCTAAGAGCTGGGAAATACTCTATTGAGAATAGGATCTTCCTGTTTGACATGACAAAAAAATGAAGAGAATTTCAAGAACAAGATAATACAGAACCCGTCAAGGAAAGAGCTGGGTTATTTTTTCAGTAATTGGACGAAAGATGTTTGTTCTGCTACAAGACCTCATAGCACTAGTCAAAGCAGGTGAAACTGGATTTAATGTCCTCATTAAAGCATTGAGATGTTTTTATTCACCCGAGGGGAAAAAAAAAAAAAAAAGAAAAAAAAAAAAAAAAAAGTCTTTTTCTGATAGATTTTGAGAGCCTGCATGGGGTGAAACACTCTGTGAAATAAAGATCCAGCTGAAAGGTTTCCCTTTCAAGTGCTGGTGTGGTCGTGGCCCTCTCCAGGTCTTTTAGCACCAGGGCATGCAGGTAGGCAGCCTGCAGAGGAGGAAACCCCGGAGCACAGAACTGTAAAGCAACAGTGCAATCAGCTGCACGGGTTTCTGGGTGGTGGCCACTCACAGATCTACAGCACTGTCACAGAGTTGTCACATGAAAAATGCTTTGAATAGACAGGCTGCCTCTCCAGGAAAGATCAGCTTTGATCCTGGTGGGGAAATCAAGCAGCTATTGCGAAGATGCAAATTTATGAAATTCCTACACCTGGCATGTTCACACGTAGGGAGCATATTAAGAAATCACAACATCTAAGAGCACTCCCTGCAGTGGGGAACCCAACCAAATTGTTACTGTGTGCTTCCTTCCTCGCAATCAGCAAGATCTGAAGATTTTGCCAAGCCCCCAGCGTAGGCACAGAGAGACCACAGCAGCACAGAGAGATGCTTTGCAAAGGGTCTCCCTAGACAAACTCTGTACACTCCTCCATTCCTCTTCTGAGGTACTGCTAACCTCAAAAGCTTGATTTTATTTAAATATCAAGGGAAAGGCTTCACTTTGTAAGCAGAGAGCCCTTGAAGACAGCCCAGTGGTAGGGATGCATGAAAGCTTTCTTTCCTTGCCCACCACGTCCTCAGAGCTGCAGTCCTCAGGACCTGCAGGTCTGGGAGTCCCCCGGGCATCCCCCACCTCCCTCGAGCACAAAGAGCCACGCTCAACATATCCCTTTCTGCAGGGTCCTTCTGGGATCACAAACGTGTAGGACACTGAGGTTTGTTCTACCCAGCCATCTTCCCTGCAACACAGCTGGAAGATGAAACTGGAACATGAGCCATGCAGGGACGCTGGCGCTAGCCAGAATTGCAGCTAGGAAACAGCAGGCATGGAATGTCTGGATCCTGTGATATGTCTCGTACCTCGTGTTCTTTTCTGGAGGGAAGAAGCTCTGAACAAGAAGGGAACAACTTTCTGCTGACTGACTATCCCAACCCAGACATGGTCAGCACTGTGGTTGGTTCAGTGCCTCTTTCAGATAGGGGTTTGTCCAAGAAATGCCACCCTGCACCTGAGCCATACATTCCCCATGCAGGGCTAATTGCAGCCACACTAGAGCTGTCTGCTGCTCTGAGCCTCTCCAAAAGCCAGAGCACATGGGGAGAGTGTGAAGCATTGAGCTAAAGGCAAATCCCCCATCATGGGACAATGGATGGACAAAATCCCTTCCAAGTCAGATGGATGGGGATGGACCTTTCCAGAGAGGTGACCCCATGGCAGACCCTCTCAGGCTTGGGTCTTCTCCCACCCAGCTTCCAGGCTGGCCCAACAGCTCGATGACACCTAAGCATCACCCTGGTTGGCTTTTCAGGGAACAGCATCCTCTGACCAGCACATATTTTAATACCCACTCCTACTGGAGGCACGGTGGGACTGATTAAGCATTTGCCCTGCAGAAAGCAGAGCAGACCTGCCCTAATCTTATACCATCTTCCCAGGAATGGACCCAGCCAGCAGTTGGCAAGCAGAGAGAGCAAACTGGGAAGTACTCACTGCTGCACCCAGCCTGATTTTATCTGACCTTGGAAGAAGGTCAGCCCGTGCTGCCCCTGCACAGAGCTGTGAAAGGCAAATCCACAGTGTTCAGCAAATCTCTTCGTCTAACAGGCTCATTTCTTCTCAAGAATTCATTTTGGAGGGATTCGGTGGCATTGACAGAGGTGGCACTAGTAATTTCACTGCTCATATTCAGGATGTAGCACTTCATCCTTCGCCCTACAAGTGGGTTAGCCTGTGAATTGCTCTGTGCTTCAAGTTGCAGAGCCTGAATTATTTCGGCTGCGGGACATGGGCTGCTCACCAGAGCTCAGCTTTGAGATTGCATCGGGGCTCACCAGCAGCATAGGGAGCTCATAACTCCAGCACCGGTTTCAAGCACTGGTGGCTGCAAATGACAAAATCCTCGGAAAGCTTCATGTGGGTGCTGGAGCTCCTGACATAAGCTCTGAGGGAAGCTGAGGCCTCTTCCAACGCAGCACAGCAGATGCACAGTATGTCCCTGTTAAAAAAGAAGGGGAAGGAGACAAGATGCTGCTGCTCATTTTCACTGACACAACTTGCTGCTGGGTGCACGTCCCCATGCAGGGCCACATGAGCGTGCTTCAAGCACACGTTCCTCACACATGGGTCTCAAAGGGCTTGGGCAGGCTCATGCCCACAGCATGGAACAAAGATCTGGGGTCTGATTTTGCCTACTTCAGGCTGGGTGGCTCTCAGCAGTCTGCTAGGGGTGGCTGGAGCTGGGTGCAAAGCTAGGCAGGCTCCTGGGGATATGAAGGCCCTCAGCTGTGCACATAGTGGAGGTCAGCAACACTCTTCAGACCCCCTCAACATGCTGTGCCAGGGGAACCAGCAGCCTCTGGGCAGAAAGCAGGAGAACTGCAGGGCAGCATCACTCCTGGTCCACCTGTCTCTTTTGTCCTTGCTACTTTCATCTTGCTGTGCTCTTACTGCTTCCAATCCCTTTCCATCTACATTGGTTCTTGTGGGTTTGGAACCTTGCAGTCTCTCAGTACACTTCTGTCCAGCCCTCTCTCTTCAGCCAGGTTCTAGTAGGGCTGGTACAGCATGACTCTGCTGCATTCACAGTCTGCTCTGCAGTTCCTGCATTGCTTTCCCACCCACTGTCCTAATCTGCCACAGCTCGTGACCTAGAGGTCCAGTCACAAGAATCCCTTTGGGATCCCATTTATTTCTGCAGCAAGACTTAAGCTATGAGTTAACTACTTGCTTCAAACTCCAGTAGGGTAGCAGGGTAGAGAGCGTGGTGCAGCCTCTGGAGGGCAGCTGCTCCAGCCAGCACGTCACAGAGAGCTGAGCCCTCACAGCTCTGCAGCTTATCCCAGGAGGGCTGCTGGCAAGCAAAGTACACAATTACAGGAGCAGAAGAAGGAGCTGGGGGCTCCTGAAACACTGGCTGATGGTTGTGCTATAAGGATCTGACAGACAGCATACTTCTCTTCCATAGCCATTGATCCTGTATAAAAAAAGGAAACGGACTCTTTCAGCCCTGCAGAAAGAGTGAGGTCTCAGCTGCATGCCTGTGCATCACCCCAGACTGAGAACACCTCCATCCCTGGTAAGTGGGATCAGAGCAGGGCATGCAATTGGCCAAAGACATAGCAACAAGCTGCCAACTACCCTGGGGTCACCACTTCTTCACCATGACATGCACAGAGAGTCTTGCTCTGGTGCTTTGGAAGGATGGTGTGAGGGACACATCAGCAGTGGGCACACCAGATCCCAGCAGGACAGCTTTGGGTGGACCACCAGAGGCACTGCAAGGGAGTGCTTCACTCTCAGCTCAGTGGGAAGCAGAAGGCAATAGCAGATTTGCACAGGGTGGTTTTAACACAGGAAAAACATGTGGTCCTTGAGAACAGCTTGTGAGCAGGCCAGTGCTTGTCTTCATATCCCAAGCAGCAATAAGCTGCAGCCTCTCCAGGTTTGTTTCAGGGTGATGAAGCTGGAGGAGGTGGCTTTGACAGAGCTCAAGTTAACGAAACCACATTGACCACTATGTCATCAGCTGCTCCTTGTGCTATAAGCTGTGCCCTCATGCCATGGCTGTGTCCTCCAGCTGTCACAAAGAGTGGGCTTGGCTGAGAGGCTGCACACTGATGCTTCCAACTCCTTGTGCCATGCAGAGACATGGCAGGAGCTTGCTGGAAAGGCCGCTCTCCAGACTCACCCTGCTCCTCCGGTGACCACTTGCAGTCATAAAAACTGCCTAAAAATAGCAAAGTACAACATCTGCAATGTAGCATTTCCTCCTCTCCCCCTTCTCCCGGCTTTGTCACCTCTGATGTCCCACCAGCTCTTTCCTTTCCCAGTCTGCACGGGACTGGGCAACACAAACATGTCCCTAGGTCTCTGCTGGGCCCCTCGTTTCCCACCATGTTTCTCAAGGTCTCCAGGATCCAGCCCCACAATTACCTAGCCTGCATCCTTCTTGGGACTGAAGAAAGCACAGGGGCCCCTTCCTGCCCTACAGCACAATTCCTCTGGGTCTGCAATTCACAATAGCAGCGACCACAATCATCTACCTGGTACACTGAGTGCTTTCTGCTCGAGGCTATTGCTCTCCAGGTGTTTCACTCCCATTGAGTTGTCTTTGGGGTTATTTTCCCACAACAGAGGATATGCATTCACTGGGGGCTGGTTGAAATCGTGCTTCCTACCCACAGCTCTGGTCCTTCCGCATTCCTTTGTGTTTCACTTCTCACCAGAGTTTGCATCTCCTCCCAGTTTGAAGTTATCTGCAAATGTAATTAGTGTGCTGCTAGCTCCCCTCCTTTACATCATTAATGCTCCACCAGGGTGGATTTAATCCCTCTCTCCCCTCTCCCCATGACTCCTGACTATCAAGCGGCATCAAACCAATGGAGATGCGCAGGTCAGCCCAGAAAGTGAGGCTTGGCAGTGATTAATTTCCATTCGTCCTATTTCAGGCATGGTACTGGGATGCCTGTGGTTGCCAGGCTGCAGCATCCACACCTCGTTCCCTGCATCCCCACATCATCCTGAGCTCAAGTGGCTGTCACTGCTGAGATGTGTCCTCAGCTCCGAGCATCCATTTCCGATGGGATTGGAGGGGATGGAGGGGGGGAGGGGGGGGGGAGAGGGGGAGGGGTCAAGTAGAAAAAAAAATGAAGTAGTGGGTTTTAGGCCACCAAGAGTTAAGCCATCCATTCCCAACAGGGCCCCCAGCACAGCGCGTGATTAGAGCCTGGAAGAGTTTGTACCAGGATTTTCGGAGCAGCTATTCTTTCCAAAAATACGAAGTCATTCCTTTGAAGAAGAGGGGAGGGAGGGGGGAGGTGGAGGGGGGGGGGGGGAAGAAATGAAGGCTCTCTCTAATCTCTTCGTTGCAGAGTTTCACCTCCTGCTTTCTCCGTCCTTCTCCCAGAGCCGAGGAAACCTGGAAAAGGGGGCTGGGGGAGGGGGGATATAGCGTTGGGTACATCGCAGGGGGAGCCGCCACCCCCCCATAGCTCCCCACCCCCACCCCTTCGCCAGGACCACAACAGCTTCACGGAGCTGCGGTGCGAAAAGCGGTGAAAAAGCATCGCGTGCAGTTCGTGCCCGGACCCCCATCTCTCCCCCCCCCCCCCGCCCTGCGGTTCCCACGCTCCCCCCGGAGCTCAGCACAGAGGATTCGAGCCATGTGCGAACCCTCCGCACCAGCTCAGCCTCCCACGCAGCTCCTCTCGCTGCCTCGTGTTTTTCCGAACGCTCGGAGCCCACGAGGAGGGACGAGGACTGACTCAGTGCGTTGCACCCCCGCCTGCTGCAGCATCCCGGAGTTGGGGGGGGAGGAGAGAGGGGGGAAGAGGGTGGAAGGGCTGCTCCCGCAGATGCTCTTTCCCATCGGGTTCGGCTGCGAGAGGGCGCAGTGAATGGAGGGAGAGGGGCTGCGGTGCTCCCAGTTCTGGTCCCAGCTGTGTCGTGGCGGTCACCGGGCCGTGGGCAGCCCCAAGCCCTTTCTCATAAGGACATCTAGTGGCACCATGACGGACGGCACTCGGTCCCTCAGCCCCTCTCCACCCAGGGTCCCCCCAGCCTCTGCCATCGGCTCTACCACCCGCATATTGCTTAACCCTGATAGGGGCAAAGCTGGATCCTACCAGCGGTGCCCCTGGGACATGGTCACTGAGATGGGAACATCTCCAGGAGAAGGGTGAGCCTAGGGGGATGTCTGAGCTGTTGTGAAAAGGTACAGAGCTGCAGGACAGATTGTGGGAGGCTCCCATCCCTTTGCAGGGATGCGAGCACACACAGAAATATACAGAGGTCCTTTGGGGGAAAAATGGACGTGCCAAGGAGGAAAGAGCTCAGTGGGATAGTGCTGGGATGGTGCAGAACAGCACACACAGGGACAACATGGGACACCTGATGAAGGTGTTTCTGTTCATTGCAAGGGAGTTGGACCAGAGGACCTTTAAAGATCCCTTCCAACCCAAACGATTCTGTGATCCCATGAGCTCCTGGAGCCACAGGCCGGGCCAACCTTTCTTTGTGCAGCAGAGAAGAAGGACAAATGGGGAGGTGGGGAAGCCCTTGAGCCCTGCATTCCCTAGGGGAAACCAGCAGAGACCTAAATACACAAGCACTGGGACATGGGTTCCAGCAACAATAACCACAGTTTTCCTGCATGAGAGTTGGGATGAGAGCAGTGACCCACACACAAGCATATCCCACCCTCTCATCAGTATCTTAGTCTTTCCAGAAACATTCTGCAGCAGAACAATGTATGCATGGATGTGGATATTTCTGGGAAACAAAACAGAACCCACCTGCAATGAGCTCCATGCAATTAGGGTAAACACGTGTGGAAGGATCAGTGCCGTGCCCCAGGCACACATCTGCCTCCACGCAGCTATTTCCTAGCAAACCTCTTCAGAGCATAATGACCATGAATAGCGTGGACTTGAAGAGCATTTCCATTACAGAAAGGGCATATCATCTTCTGCCTTTATTCAAATGAAAACAGTAATGAAATCACTGCTGCTTAATACAGATGCACTTGGTTAGACATGTACTCGCTTTTTGGGGTTTTTTTTTTTTTTTTTTTTTTTTTTTGCTTTTCTGTTTCATGGTCAACATTTATGCATTGCTGTCAGAGAAATTGCTTTAATTTTCCATTCTGTTTCAAGACCCTTTGCTGAAAACAAGAAGTATTATCCACTGAAGAACTGTGAATTAACTCCATCTAATATCTTAGGAGCAGACCTAACACCAAATGGCATTCACTTACATTTTTAATGTACCGATGAAGTCATAGAAATCACTAACTTAGAGGCTGGCTCATCAAATTTTTCTTGCTAAAGCATATCCCATATCTCCTACTCTGAGTCTCCCCTAGAGACCCCATCACTTCTTTTAATGATTTTCATTGTCTAGCATCAACGTTTTAAGGCTGGCCATGAATGATGTGTGTGAGCAAATTTCTAAACTTCATTTGGCTTTTCATTTATGGTGTCAGAATGAGTCTGAGCTGTTGGTGTTGCTTGTTTTTCTCCTTTTGCTGGCCCCTAACTCAGATCTTATGTGTGCTCATTTGACTTAAATGAGGCTACATGCAGACTAACAGAGTTGTCCTTCCATGAGGACAACTAGAGTCTGGCTATTGGGTTGTCCCAGCAGCAGCAGCCACCACCCCAAAGCATGATTTTTTTAGAGATTTCTTAGTTGCATTCCCCAACATAGCCCTTTATACACCCAGTAGTTATTCAGCACACAAGTTCAAATCTGCTACACCAAATCTCCTTTTTTTTCCCCTTCCAGGCTCAGCAAGTTATTATTCTGTGCAAGCACGATGCCCTCCCAGGACAATACTACAGGACGGCATTTGCTTGGATAAAACAGTTTGGCAACACTTGCTCTTGAGGAAATTTGTGGTCTGTGTGTTGGGGAATGACTCAGTGGAGCCAGGAGCTGTCTGAAAGCCCCCGCTGAGGATTTGCTCTGAGCACAGCCTGCAGGGCTGGTGGGTGGGCAAACAATGTGGCTCAGGAGCCCCTGTTCAATAAAATGAATTTGTCTTCAAATAGACTTTGCCTTGTTTCACTCAAAATACTTCAGCTTTCTGCACTATAACACAAGAAAAAAGAAGGTTTGGTTGAAAAGCTGCCATGCAACAGCGATGCCCATTTCCAACCATAACTGGCTCCCATGCAGCTTCTTTGCATGCTGCCCACCTGCTGGCCTGGCAGGTGGCAGTCCCCAGGGCCTGGCCCTGTCACCAAGTCCAGAGAAAAGTTAAGGACAAAGGTCAGGGTACCAGATTTGCTGCTGGTTCCTCCTCTTTTCTCTCTGCTTTGAAGTACTCTGCTCTGGTGTAATATGCCATGTGGTGCTGGGTGGAGGAGCACATCTCTGAACCCTCAGAACCCCTTGGCATGCTGCTGGTGCAACCAGCTTTGAGGGCACACATACAACACAGATACCACTCCCAAGGCCTACATATTTCTAGACAGTGACTTGGGTGAATAAACAGTCCCCAGGGATGGATGACATTGGCATTCCGCATGCATTTGCAAGATCTCCCTTGGATGAGCCTAATATACCCCTGGTCTACTATTAGATATGGAGGTTGGTGGTCCTGCATGCTCCAGAGGGGTTGGAGCTTGATGATTCTTGAGGTCCCTTCCAACCCAAGCCATTCTGTGATTCTGTGACCTCTTCCAGGCATTCCATACGCTCTTCTCATTTCTGCTGTCACATTCACCACCCACACTGTGGGAGCACTGCCATGAGAACAGGCACCCTCACCCTCATAGGCAGCAGGCTTACGAAAGTCTCATACTAAAGGAGATTTTTCTATTTGGGTTCATTACTCAGTGATGCCAGCCATTAAAATGGGCCTTGCAGTCCGGTAGGAAGCACTGCACCCCACATGTTTAACATGTCACTGGTTGGACACCATCAGCCTTAGGAGATTCATTTACAACTCAACGGGAATGGCACTGCTGTGCAGACATACTTGCAGGACTACACAGGCTGTTCTCAGGAAACATTTTCCTACATTATTTACCAGGACATACCCACTTCTAGGAGCAGCAGGGCCAGCTTGGGAAAGGCAGCCAGGAGCTGAGGGTGACCCCAACTCAGGCAGTGCCCCCACCTGCAGGAGCAGCTCCACATCATCAAAACACAGCAGGCAGAGCAAGGTTTGGGAACAGAACTGACCAGCAGTCCCAGACACAGAAAGCAATGAACTGAACCCAAAGTCCATCCATGGGTCTGGTCAAGAGCAGTATTACAGGCTAGCAAAGATCCAAGACCCATTCAGGAGGCAGGGCCAGGACAGCAGTTAGACTCGCCACCAACACAGCTCTGTAAAGGTGAGAAAAAGAGCTAGGGCTGATCTTAAATAGCTGCTGGCATGGGCCCTGGTGGGGCTGGTCAGGGCCATTAAGTTCTCCTTGTGTAACCATGGCCCTGACACCTACTATGGTTCATTGTGACTTCATTACCATGCAATTAGAGTTCTGAGAGTAGGGCATATTTTCTTAAGAGGTTTCTTCTAATGATGAACTTCTGGACTGAATTCAATTTGAAGACGCACCTTTGGCAGCCCCAGAGACTGTCGTGTCTTCCAGTGACAGAGTCATCTGAGAGGTTCAACAACCCTGATACCAAAGCCATTGTTATCTACAATCAAAACGTGTATGGTCTGGAAACTCAAGGAAAATAGAGGTGAAACACTGGTGTGTGAGGCACATTTAAACACAGACAGAAACCCACAATCAGCTGAGTGTCCCCAGGAAAGGAAGTCCCCATGCTCACACCCTGTAGAGCAGAGCTGCCAAAGGGAGGAGGAAACATGCCCCAACCTCAAGGCATGTCCTCACCATGGGACTAGGCAACTCAGCAAGCAGAGGAGCACACATAGACATGGTGGAGGATATTGCCCCTCTTTTACATGGATGAATGCAGCTAAGCCTACTCCTTGTGTTTAGATGAGAGCAAAGCTCCTCAGTGATCCTTTAAAGATGGATTCAGCACATTCCTAGGTGAGTAGTTTCCGAAGTTAATTACCTTTCCTGTTAAATATTTGTGTCTTAATTCCAATTTGAATTTTTCTAACTTCAGCTCCATCTGTCAGCCACTGAGCCTTGTCTTTGCCTGCTGGATGAAAGGACCCTCTGCTATCAGAAATCTCCACCCTGTAAGTACTTAGACACTGAGATCAAGTCACCTCTCAACTTGTTCTCTGATGAGCTAAATAGGTTGAACTCCTTAAGCCTATCATCGCACAGCAGGTTTTTCAGACCTTTTCTCATTTTTGCAGCTCTTCTCTGAGCTCTAATTTTTTTTTAATCCACAATAAAAGCGTGGATGCCACTATTTTATACAATATTCAGTAATGCTCTCCCTACACTTTGGATCACTTTTCCATCCTAACTAATAGCCCCTCAAAATACATGACTGTCACATGCATTAATTATAAATTGGACTGGTGTCTTGCTTATCTGTCTTTTTAAGTTCCCTACTGTACCTTGGGTTTTGTTGAAACTCTCCCCAGATCTCCACATATGGATGACATTTTTACTGTGAGTACCGTAGCACTGAGCTTTCCATTCCTAAAAGGCACAAGGCTTGTTTGCTCTGCATCTGACAAACCGGTCTGCAACTTAACTCCCGCTGTTAGGACTTCAAATCTGGATGTAGACAGAACCTGCGGATTGAAAGTTATCCCACTGCAGTGAGTCAGTCCTTGGTGTACATACGTATCCTCGTCAGTCCTGGTAAGTCCATCACCTATGTGTGGAAGTGCAAAGCCACATGAAACCACAGCCAGCACTTCCTGGGTGGACACCTCTTCATTGGGAAACACTGCAGTTAAATTGCTTCTCCCAGCACTGCTGCTCATACCTGGTTAAATGAGAGGGCATGGCTATGACTAAGTCCCAGCACAGAATCATGCAACGTTGCAGTCCAGCCCTAAACACTGTCCAAAAAATAAAAAGGAAAACAGTCTATTTCAAGTCTTTTCCACCTGCTTTCTTTCTCCTCAGCTCCCCTGTCAGCAAAGCACAATCTAGGACACACAACCAGTGCATGAAATCACTCCTTCCATCTCCCTTCCAAGGCCACTGTTGCTGGGCCAAGTCAATGCAGAGGAGATGATGGCACTGCTGCAGGTAATTAGCAGTGCTGCCTTCAGTCCAGGCACGCCATGTACATGTACACTCTGGCTCCAGGTGTCCTGGGGGAGTGGGGAGAGTGGCAGCTGTGGTAGGTCCATCTGGGCTGGAGCGCCTGAGGACAAGGCGGGCTGGAGGATGCACAACTACAGAATTAAGAGGAATACGTCATTGGATGGATTCCCAACAGGGATGGCAGAAAGTACGCTCGGTTTGTGCATCTCAGTGACCCACTTCCAAATCTTCCTATTCCCTAAATGGAATCTCCTTCAATTTATAACCACTCTGTCTCTTTTCTGGTGCTAAGAAGCCATTATCACCGTGTCTACCCTGAGTCCTCACAGCTGACTTTAGATGCCACTTCTTTTTACTGCGGTAACAATAACCTGTATATGCAGCATGTCGGCCGGCCAAACAGCTGTGCTGCCTGCAGAACTAAGAGATTTAGCAGGTCAGCCATGTCTGGAGATGGGGAAAGGGGAAGACGGGGAAAGGGGAAGGGGAAGGGGAAGGGGAAGGGGAAGGGGAAGGGGAAGGGGAAGGGGAAGGGGAAGGGGAAGGGGAAGGGGAAGGGCAGGGGGAAGGGGAAGGGGAAGGGGAAGGGGAGGGGGAAGGGGAAGGGGAAGGGGAAGGGGAAGGGGAAGGGGAAGGGGAAGGGGAAGGGGAAGGGGAAGGGGAAGGGGAAGGGGAAGGGGAAGGGGAAGGGGAAGGGGAAGGGGAAGGGGAAGGGGAAGGGGAAGGGAAGGGAAGGGAAGGGAAGGGAAGGGAAGGGAAGGGAAGGGAAGGGAAGGGAAGGGAAGGGAAGGGAAGGGAAGGGAAGGGAAGGGAAGGGAAGGGAAGGGAAGGGAAGGGAAGGGAAGGGAAGGGAACATTATGCTACATTACTTTTTGGATCACTTGGATGACCAGAGTTATCTGAGACTCCACACTTCTAAGCCCATTGAGTCCATTTCATCCAGAAAATACCATGCCAGTACATGGGTCTCCCACCAAAATAAGAATGAAGATATAGAGATTTTGGTGAGAAGTGTGTAAGGTTGATGTGAGGAGGTGTGAATGGTAGTGCTGGGGTATGGAGGGACACAGGGATGGCAGGTCCCCTGACCAGCAGACCACCAATACTACAGCACATCCCTATGTGTTTTAGTGGAAAAAGAAAGTAGAGCAGCTTAAAATAAGGGCCAGGCAAAAATTAGGAACAGCTGGAGAAACAACGGCAAGAAAATAAAGGCAAAGACCAGAGTCATAAGATGCCCAGTAGGCAGGCAAAAGGCAGGGAGCAAAGGGGAACTGATGTACAGTGACCCACAGTGGTGATGCAGGGTGGACAGAAAAGGAACCTGGAGGGTACGAGAGGCTCACCCCAATCCACACATCCCAAGCTCAGAAGTCGTAAGGCAGAAAGTGGATTTCGCAGTCAGCATCTCCTACTGCTCCTCTGTCACAGCAAGTACTGTGGATAGATTACATGGATACGCACGTCCTGGCACTTCTAAGTATGTGGGCATAAGAGAATGCCTGCGAGGGAAATCAATTTCATTTTAAAATAAAATCTTCATTTCCTATATGGACTTGTGCTGAGCTTCGCTACATTAGCTGAGCTTTGTTGCTGCGACGTTGCAGCAGATATGCTTTAGATTCCAGATGTTTTGAATTTTCTGTCTATTTGTAATAATAATGATAACAATCATACAGAACAAAATAATTCTTACAGTTTTTGTACGTAAATTGAAATGTTTCCCAAATGTTTTGTGAATGTGTTCTAGTTATCATTATGTACAATGAGGGAGCAGATACATACTGTCCTGGCTTATTCCTGCGGGGCACCCACTCCTCTGGAAAATTATCTTCCCTGTCTAAGAGAGTTTCCAATTGCAAAAATGATGATGGCACTGATGATTATGATGACTATTTCTCCCAGGAAAAAGAAATATGATATAGAAATGTGCTGAAGTACAGTCAGATCTGAGAGCGCGTCTCAGTAATAATTTAAATTAAAAATATTAAAGGCGTATGTTGTCATTACCCAAACACACACATACTGCAGCCATACCATGCAATAATCAATTCCAAAATTCAATTGAAATAGAATTAATCGATTATTTATTCCCTGGCTCCAGATTAGGGTACAATTGTTACGACAGATGTGCCAGCTCCTTTGAGGTCTTGGGCTTAATTTACCCTTGAAGCACCAAGAGCTGGCCAGCCCAATACATACTGGGAAGGGTTTAGAGATGTCCCATGGGCAGGGCAGTGCCAGACGGTCACCACTGGACCTTGACATGTCTTCCCATTCCTCTTCCCTACCCGAGACTCTCTCCAAGCTCACTGCACTGGAACCGTGCCCATGGAGCAGACCATTTGGAAAAGCTGGTTTTACTCACAGCAAATTGTAGCTTCAGTCTCCTTAATAACGTCGACATCAGTCATTTTCTGAAAGTGGAGATGGTGATGGCCATTTCCCAATAAAAGTAGATTCCTCGGTCTCAGACCTAGAAAAAAAAAATTGCCGTAATGAAGGCCAGCCAAAGAAAATGACCATTACTTATTTTATTTCACTCTTAACTTTTAAATTCTAGCATGATTTTGCAGAGTTTTTATTATAGGAACTTTGAAGCATTGGTATTATTCTCTGGGGAGGGCGCGAGATACATGAAATACCCACACATAAAGCCAGACGTGCTGGCGGATGTGCCATTAAGTGCCGCTAATCGCACGCCACATTTATTGTCCAAGGTCAGAAAGCTATTCTGCCTTCAAAAAGGAAGCGCTGAGAGTTTGAGCGGGATGAAACCTATTCTTCTTGGGTATGTGTCCAATTGAGGACAAGAGAACCTTGCAGCTGCGCCCTTATGCATCCTTTCAGACCTGGCGGTGACAAAACCTTTATTAAACAATCACTCGGGTGACTTAATAAGAGGGAAAAAGTTACAGCAGGGCCATTACTCCATGCTGCAGCCCCTGTGCATGGCACAGAGGCAATCCAGTATGGGCTATTTCACTACTGTTTATTTTTTTCTCATTAGCACTAAAGAGTCGGATGTGTCCCTTGTACATACCCCAGCACACAGCAGTGTTTTCCACTACGGCAATGCCATTAACCCATTGTGAGACTGCTTCCAAAAACTCCTTCCTCTACCAAAGGCATGCAGAAGAGGTCAAAGTTTCCTTAATGTCTGTTTACAAGACCTCCTTGTTTTCTGCTGACAAATGCAGGAATGGGAGAAATGCAAGGTTTGCATGGAGCAGTTTCTCATTTCGAGCATTTCATCTGCTTTATCATCAAGGATTATAGGTCAGAGTCTGGACTCCAAATGTGTGCTACCTACTGTTTGGCATGCATTAGTCATCCTTCCCTCTTGAAATCACTGTGAAAAGCACCCGATGAGAGGGCATGAATAGCTAATAGTGGGTGCTGGAGGCTGCAATGTGTTCATCCAGAGTATCAGGCAAACACGTGCACACCGGAGAAATCAGAGTGTATTCACAAACAGAACAAAAGGCAGAAATTCAGAGAAATTGAATGAATTCCCTCAAGGGTATGTGATGGGAGATGCCTCCAGCATACCTCTCCTCTCCTTTCCTCTCCTGCTGGCTGCACTTCTGGCAGCTGGGATTTGTCTGTCTGTCTGTCTGTCCCAAAGCAATGCTCCCTTTCCCCACTAGATTAGGTGCACCCAGGTGGCATCTACCTCCCTGGGATGCTCCCTCATTCCCAAAAAAGACAGCCTCTTTTACTGCTGTCATTCAGCACAAGCTGGTGTTCCCACACCCTAAAACCAGCAGACAAAAGTGTTACATAGGGCCCAGGGTGGGATCCTCCAGGAGCTCAGCCCTGCTGCCCTGTCCTCAAGCTTCAGGTCAGGTGGGAGAGAAGGAAAAGGGCTGAAGAGTGTTGTGTGCCACTTTCGTTCAAGCAGCACAGAGGGATGCTGGGGGTAAGCAGCTCACGTGGGACCAGCTCAGTGCCATGCACTATGGGGCTGGGAACAAAGGGATTGGGATGCTACTGGAGTGGCAGGATCAGCATTGCCCAGGTGCTGGGAGGAAGATAGAGATCCAAGACTGTGAAAATGAGAAGGGCACAGCATGCACAACCACCACCAAGCAGAGTATTAACAAGGATCTCACCTCAGCTTTTCATCAGCTCAGAGATGCTGAGGGCAGGATTCACTGCCTTCCTCCCACCTTCCTGCCCATGGCAGTTCAACCTCAGCGCTTTGCATCCAGCCCATATCTCAAGGGTCAGCGAGCACGGGGGGCTGTAGATGCAGTGCAGCACTCATTGGCAGTCCTTGCATGCGTGGGAACCTGACATTTCGTGAAAGGGCCTTTTCCAATAGGTAATTCTGCACTTCATGAAAATTTGTTTGCCCTTCCTAATCTCTGCCGCCAGCAGAGCCTTTTGTGTGGCACTGCCTGGGTTGCAATCAGAGGACTTCTCTCCATGTCTGATCCTTACAACCCGAACATTTGTCAGGGCTCCGCTACCTGCCTTTATAATCTCGCCCGGGAGTCCCACCATGTCCCGTGCATACGGATGAGGGCTGAGCCTCCTTTGACACAGCAGAGACGGTCACAGCTGTGCTCATCTTCACAGAGTCCTAAATCAGCACTGAACAAGGACTCATCCTTTCACAGCATCCCACAGTCAGGTCCAGGGCAGCACATTGCATCCCGGAGCCTTTCAGCACACCACCAGCTGGGTGATAGGAGCCAATAGTGTGGGTCACCCTCCGCGAGCACATAACCGTTTGAACTGCCTGCCTTCAGTGTGCCCCATCTCCTTAGTAAATTATCATCATTTTCCTCCTTCTGCTCCTTTTTTAAAGAGTTTCTTTCCCTAGGTTTCCTTTAACTCCTTGTTATTGAGTGGAGTTACAGAGACCAAGTGCTCCAGCATGATCCAGCTCTCCAGGCATCAGATCAGCAATTCAAGGCACTTTCTTAAGTCTCATACTCAATGTGAACTCTTTCTCTTCTGTCATTTTTTTCTACCTTTCAAATGAAGGAGGAAAACAGGAAACACATAGGTGACCAAACATATTGCAAAATCCCTCTTTGTGATTGATTGACTTCCGTCACCATTCCCCACATCACCACATTTTTTCTCTGCTTTTTATCCCGCATTCTCATGTCACTGAGATGAGAGTTAATGGCCTTAAGTTGTGCCAGGGGAGGTTCAGGTGGGATAGCAAGAAAAATTTCTTCTCAGAAAGGGTGGTTGTGCACTGACATAGGCTGCCAGAGAGGTGGTGATGTTACCATCCCTGGGGGTGTTCAAAAACAACGGAGATGTGACACTGAGGGACGCGGTTATTGGGCATGGTGGTTGATGGTTAGACATGGTGACCTTAGTGGTCTTTTCCAAAATTAATGATTTTACGAGTCTATGAATCTATGCAATACACATGGAGTGCCTTAGTACTTGTCCCATCAGCCCCTGCCCAATTCCTTGCTGCTCATTTTCTCCTCTCCATAAGAGCAGAAGTAAATCTTGGAGAGTGTGCTGGAGCTGATGGTCATCACACAGTGCCTGGGATGGGACTTCTGTGATCACATTGGTGCCTCAGCCAGAAGGATCCCTCCATCCCTCACAGCAGAGTGCTGCAGCAAAACAAGTGCACCAGTAGGACAAAGGACACACTGCTGTCACATCTATCCTGTCGCTGGACAGTACTTGGTAGTGGGGGAATTGTACTTGGCCACCAAGGCCTGCAGAACCAGAGGCCTGACAAGTTACTCATCAGGAGCCACCAACCTTCTGCAGAGAGGAGAAACCCCTCCTTTTTCCCCTCAATAACTCCTACTTCAGCCCAACTCACCCCACACCACCCCACATCATCACTCCATCCTGACTTTGCTTATATCAAGTTGCCCAGGCCTGACAGCCCAATCAACATCATAATCATAGGTTCATAGAGTCATTAAGGTTGAAAAGAATGGTTGAAAAGAATTCTAAGATCACCAAGTCCAACCCCAACCCCATCCCTACCATGCCCACTGACCACGTCCCTGAGTGCCACATCTCTACAGTTCTTGACCATCTCCAGGGACAGTGACTCCACCTCCAACCTGCGCAGCCTTTACCAGTGCACAACCACTCTTTTGGAGGAGAAATGTTCCTCAATATCCAACCCAAACTTCTCCTAGCACAAATTAACTCTCATCCTACAGCTATTATCTAGGAGAAGAGACCAACTCCCACCTTACTATAGTCTCCTTTCAAATAATTAAAATCAGGTTATTATTCTCAATACCTCGTGTGATAATTTAGCTGAACTCCACCCTTACACAAGGCAGGTTTGTTGGAAAACCACTTGGCCAAGAAAGTGAGAATGCCCCCTCTTGGTGGTGGGCTCTGAGGAGACACTTTTCTTACCCTCCCAGAAATACCCTTGCTGAGGTCACATATTTAATGTGGCAAGCTTCTAGTTGTAACTCCTGAGGGTCTGCGTGAAGGAGGCTGAGGAACCAGCAATGTGATCTAAGCCAGTGTACACAATTCAGTCACATTTCAGTGTGTCAGGAAAATAAATCTCGAAACAGACACAGAATCAAAGCATCTCAGCCCAGCTTGCAATGCCAGTGGTTATTCAGGAGATCAATCAGTGCTATGAAATGCTGTCTCTCCCAAATCAATGAACTCAACAGAAAGGTGCCTATTCATTATTTGAGCTCATGCTTGGCCTCATTGCACCAGCAGAACAAAAACTTGTCTGATAATGATAACTGCAAGAGAAGGGATGGAGAAAAGGATTGTCCACCCTGTGTGGAGCATTATGATGGGAGACATTAGCTGCACCGCGGGTCTCGGGACTGAGTGCTTCTCAATCACAGCTTCATGCTGCTGGGGATAATGTGTCACACTTAAATATCAGCGTCTTCTCCTTTAGTACCTCTGCAAATTGCATTCAATATGGACACATTATATTTGTTTCATTGTAGGCAGAAGGAGTTGTGACACAAAATGCAACAAACAAGCAGGAGTAGGGGAGAAAAAAATCCTTTCTCCGTTTATTTCTTGCGTGGGAGTAGAAGAGCTAATGCCGTACTTACTACCTTTTAAACTTCCTTTTGTATCTAAACAAAGGCAGGTTTGAGATCTTCTGCCTCAGTTTCTCCTGACTGAGCCCTCCAGGTGACAGACACCTGGATAAAGCAGGCTTGTCCTCTGCAGGGTGCTGAGGATGTGTCAAGGCTCAACAAGATGCTTGCCGGGGTTAGGAACACAATGCCACAAAGCTCCTTAGACCACACTGGGAGTAATGTCCTGTTTTTGTCAATTCATTTGAAGGAAGATATTTTTGTGTTGGAGAGAGCGCAGTGTAAAGTCATTTAGACAATAAAGGAGTGACAGGATTTTCACAGGAGAAGAGATTAACCAAAGTGGGATTATTTTGTTCTGAGAGAAGATGATTAAGAGGTGGCATGATTGAAGTATTTAAACTGGCTCAAGGTTATTATCAAATTAAGCTGTATTGGAGATTGCTGGGCAGCCCTCACTCAAGGGCAGAGCGGAGGGCTTCACAGCAGCCTCAGAAGGAGTGGTTTGTTCTGACCCATGACAGTAATGGATGGAGAAAGCAGACATGAGATGCTACAGGCATGCAGCAGAGGCTGGGGTAGTCTGGAAAGCTGTCTGCTGCTTGCAGATGATCTCAACCTTAGCACCATCCTTTGTGATGAACTTTGGTCTTGTACCTCTTCTGCATTCAGGCTCAGCCCTGGCCTGTGCATCGCTGCCTGCTGTTCCTGCTGGGCCTCCAGCTCTGTCCAGTGTGTTTCTGCTTCACTCTTGTGCCACTTTGGATTCTCTGCCATGCCTGCTGTGTCAAAGCCATGACAGTTCTCTGTACCTTTCACACTAGACACTAGAGTGATTTCTTGGGTTAGCAAATTCTAATTGCTCTGTAGAGGGTTAATTTAGGGCCTCCGAGTAAGCGCCATCTAAAATTTTTGCTCCAGATCACAATCAGATTTCAATCTCCTACTGAAGATTCAGCACCCATAATTGCAAAATTGGCACTTCAGATCTTGATGAGCTGCAAATGTCTCTATGGTTTCACCTTCTTTCACACGCTCCAGTTGAGAAGCCCTCTCTCATGTGCATCTTTTTCATGTTGAGTGTAGCACTCCTTCAATTTCTTCAATAGGACTTTGTAATTACTCTCCACTTCCTGAGTTAACTAAAGAGTGTTAAACCTTTGAGTACTCCAAGCCCCACCCTTACACACACAGAGCTTTGCAGCTTCCTTTGGCTTCCCCCCTGTTTTTGATCTCTTCCATCTGTATCTCACATCTATAGGGAATTTCAGCTCAGAATGCTGCAAGGACTTCTTCAGGATGCTTCTCCCCATCGCCCAGATTCCCCTTGCTTCTGGAGTGAGTACAGAATTCACTCACTAACAGAGGTTCAATGTCTTCTGTGTGCAAATCCCATAGGCAGTGCACAATGGGAGACCGACCCACAGCTCACACCTCTTCCATTGGTGACAGACAGAAAACCCACATCACCCTATCAGCCTGCAGAGACAGGTGCGGATTTAGGTGAAGGGGAAATGGTTTCAAACTAAAAGAGGGGAGATTTAGACTGGATGAAAGGAAAAAGCTCTTTAAGATAATGGTGGTGAAGCACTGCAACATGTTGATTATGGTGGATTCTCCACCCGTGGAGACATCCAAGGTCAGGCTGGAGCACTCATGTGGGTCAGCAGAATCCCATCCTAGAGGTGGTTTTGTCTCCCATCATTCACACACTGCCCATTTAACCGCTTTGCGAGTGGTGGCTATGTTACCAGCACCAGCATCATCATAAGATTACAGATCCCAAACACATTAAGACTCTGTCTGAGGACATGAGCAGCCTAAAAGAGCTCTCTTCTTGATTGGCAGGTGAGTTTTCATCATGAGAACCCAAACAAAAGCAGCAGTAGCTTCCAGTGGGCTGGCTGCCCCACATTGCAGCATCCCCCAGCTGCCTCCTGCTGCATGGAGAGCCCACGCACGGTGCCTGGGAGGAGAGCAAGCAGCTCATCAGTGCTCACCAACATCTGCACAGCCCAGCGGGGAGACACAGCATGCATGCTTAAAAAGGGCACCACGGCACAACAACCGGCTCTGCCCTGTTGGGTCAGGAACAAAAGCAATTAGCTGGCGTAGGTGGGAACAGGGACTTTGGGCTCTGCTTATGCAGCTGATGAGGGATCATCTGTCAGTCTTGGCCTCTCCTTGGAGCAATACTCTGGCTACAGATACGAGCCAGGGAAGCAAATGCCTCTGCGAGGCCAAGACTTGGCATCCTGCTGCAGGGCTGAGAGGTTCACCCTAACTCTTCAGCTCCACGTGCAAGCCTGGCCAGGAGCTACAAGAGTGTCACAGGCAAGGTTTTACACTTTTTTTCCCCCCAAATTGTCTTCTTTTATGCTGGGACACTCGTCTCAGGTCTTTTCAACCTCACTTTTGCAATCACCCTGGGCACAACAGTTCCAGGAGTGCCCCTTGCAGAGCTGTGCCTACTCCTGCAGTGATGACCACACACAGCTCACACTCATCATGCTGCCCCTGGCCCAGCTCACTGCTCTGCCCCACATCCTGTGCTCCAGTGTACGATCCATCTCAGCAGAACCCTGGCAGAGGGATGCCAAACCCCTCGGTGCATTCAGCACATCTCTGCCCTTCCTCTGCAGCAGACAGAGGCCGGGGCAGGGCAGTGCTCCTAATGGGCATGCTTTGAAGCTATCCTAATAAAGGCCACTAATGATTCTGCATTAGTGTCCTCTTGTCAATTCTCTGCCTGCCACCAATGTGCCTGGGCACTGACACACATCAGCATGACGTCTGTATCACCCAGAGCCAGAAAGGAAAGAGGTTAGAAGCAGGGGACAAGGTCTCACTGGGGGTGGCCTGGCTCTGGGGACAGCATGGTGCATGCTGGCATATGCTATGGAGATGTGCAGATGGGCAGACAGAGCTGTGTGCTGCAGCTGTGCCACTTCCCAGACAGCCTTGACAGAACACACTGACCTGAAGGATGCCTGAGTGAGCATCTCTTACACCTTCTGTTGGAACTTGGTCTGAAATATGATCCAAAAAGAGTGGTCCAGGTCAATCTGTCCCACCGCACCCAGGGCAGTGCCCAGGGTTCACCAGCAGTGCACCCCCAGTTGTCATGGGGGAATGACAAGACACCTCGCCCCCTTCTGAAATCCTAAAGAAGGACTGGTGAGGCCCTCTCATGCCACATCCTTTCTGCACACAGGTAAACCTCTTGAGAGCAAGAGCAAGTTATTCCTAGAGCCTGTCAGGTGGAAAGCTTTTGCTCCCTGGGTCTAAGTGCCAGCATCACTCCTTCCAGCACCATGCCATTTCTTCTTGGCAGCTGGATGAACGCTGAGTTCTGCAAGTTTAGCAGCTCCTGGTTTCAGGCAAACACAAAGCCTTGTCCTCCAGCAGTGGGAAGATCTCAGTGCCAAAGTCAGTCAGGGGACATCCTTGCAATGCTCAAAACATCACTGCTGAGACCATGCTCGTAACTCTGGCCATAAGCATGTGGGTCTGTTGATGGAATGGGAGAGCAACATCTTCCCCCAAAGTGGAGGAAGAGCTGGGAGAAGAACAGTTCTAATACTGGGGTGACTACAGAGCATCCATCTGAAGAAGGTTGTGCATTGGCACAGCCACTGAACTGCCTGCACACCTGGGTTCTCTGGTATGCTCTGAAGCGGCAGGAAGTCCAGAGAGAAGACAGGTGATGAAGGTCCAGTGAAGACCATGGGGTCCAATAGCAGGGGAGAAAGGGAAGGACCACAGGATCACAGCAGACATAGGGCTAGCAGAGCCATGAGGGCTGGCAGAAAGCAGCCTGAGGGAAGTAGCAGGCTCTTGCTCAGACCCTCCAGGAGAGAGGAGAAGGAAGGACACCCTTGGCACCCACCACCTTTCCTCTCCCCCTTCTCCCACTTGACATTTGGAGTGTGAATGCCTCCATGTTTTGTGCTCGCGGAGATCATTTCTCCTGGAAGGAGAAGGAGGTGCCGACAGCAGCAGCCGCAGGGACGCAGCTTTCCTCTAATGAACTAGAAAATAGTTTCCCTTTAATACTGATTATCCTGGAAGCCAGCTGAAGTGAATGTGATTTACATAAAGATGAACCCACTCAGCACTGTCTTCCTCAGCAGCACCGGGCAACTCGGCAGCAGTGCGGGCTGGGTCCCAGCCAGGGAGCCCTGCTCTGCTCTGCTCGGCTTTGCTCTGATTTGCTCTGCAGCATCCCATGAGCTGCTTCGGCAGCACCATCTACCACTGAAAGGACTGAGATTCTGCCATGTCTGAGTGGCTGTGCAAGAAACTGGGCTGGGAAGCTGATCTGGCTGGAAAATCAAAAAATGAAAGCTAAAAACCCATGACTCAGCTCCCTGCATGAGCAGCAGTGCCAGCACTGGGGAGGCAGCGGAGCACGGTGCTCAGCAGCAGCCTGGCTTGCACCGTATGCTAGTCTGCTTGCACAGTGCACAGCACTGCCCATTTGCATTCCTGAGCACTGTGATAGCCTGCACCTGGAGGCATTTCCATGCACAGAGCATGGAATTTTGCACCCGATGAAGTGCTGGCCAGCAATCCTCCGCAGTGCATGTGAGGGTCAGCTCACAACTGGGGTGCAGGTGGCTGCAGGCTTGCAGAACTTGGACCCATTGCACACGAAGGAGAGGTCTGGGTACAGTTTCTACATGCTCACATCCGTGTTTGTTTGTACTGCTGTATGCATTGCACTTGTTTGCATCTCTGGCATATTTGTGGCTAATGTCTTACTAATCGTGCTACCGCATAGCATATGCCCCTGCACCAAGATTCTCTGTCTGCACCATATGTGACAAATTTGGGGGTGGTGGGGATATACACATGAGCCCTGCAAACACGGAGGCATGCAATCTGGCCTCCTGTAAGTGCAGCAGGTGCCCACGCTTGGCCGTGGGCATGCAGTATGCGTGAGGAGCAGCCACCAGCCCACAGCAGGTGCTGCTGCCAGGGAGCCACAGAGCCCCTCTGCCGTGTGCATGGCTCGGTCAGCAGTTCTGACTTCCCCTCAGATAGATTATGTTGTCGACTAATAACCACATAAAATATTCAGGAGCTTACTGCTCTGCCAGAGGCACTGCGGAGATGAGCGTGCCAGGAGATGGATGGGCTGTGGGCTTGGGAAGCTCATGCTGCGCTGGGAGCTGGGAAACTGGGCTCTGCTCTTAGGAAGGGGATCTGTTCTCCGAGTGCTGCTCCAGAGGGAGAGCAATGAGCAGGGTCATGTTGCTGGAGGACGCTCAGCGGGGATCAACCCTGCTCCTTGGATCCCTAGGGATGCTAAACGCACACAGAGCTTTAGCACAGGGCAGGGAGTGCCACCAGGAATGTGGGGTTCAGCTCATTTGGGGCTCCAGTGGGAGCTCCACAATGCTCCATAATAGGTGCCAGCACCACATCTTCCTGTGCCAGAGCCCTAGCTTTGGACCCCTCTCCTCCTGGGGACTCCCAGAGAACATGCATGGCCTCCCATGACTTTTCTTCCTACTCAGCATTTCAAAGGACTGGAGCCAGGGCTGAGACGCTCCAGAGGAGCTGGGAGCAAAGCCCCAGGCTGTGACAGCAGTTTGTGGTGCTAGTGACAGTGGAGGTAGCAGTGGCTCCAGACATGGAGTTGAGAGCCCAGTGCAGTGCTGAGAGCAGTGCTGCAATGTTCTCTACAGCAGCCACTGCAAAGCAGCACTGACTGTGGGTCATCTTCTGTCACTGCCTTCACTTCAGGCTGGGGGCTGAATGGAGGGAAGGCAGGGAGACTGAAATAGGTGCCCTGCCCATCTCCTTCCTGCAATGTAGAGTTATACAAACATCTACTTTCCTGCTTATATTGCTTGTCCTGGAAGGATTTGTTCTTTGTTCTTGGGCATAGCAGGAAAAGATGCATTCGCCTTCATTTTGCAGAAATGGCAGTGGGGGGTGTGCAGGACGTGCAGTCCTCAGCACACCCAGCAGTGGGGACACGTGGCTAATGTTCTCATGGTATTTCACCCACCCAGCAATGTGCACATGCCCAAGTAATGCCCAGGTGTGCTAGCAGTTCCCATGTCTGGTGTTCAGTAGTGCCTCCTGCACAGAGCCCCTGGAGCCAGAGTTTCAGCACCTCCCATGCTCAGCTAACATCTGAGCTACTCCAACTGGGGCTGCGCTGCATCCCAGCCCTGCGTGGGGCACTGAACAAGTGGAGGGCTTGGGGTCAAGTGCCCTCTGTGCATACTGAAACTGGTCTCATCCTTTTCTTCTTGCCAGAAGCTCCCACAGACACTTACCTATCTCACCATCCAGGTCTCTCATGCTATTCTCAGCCCTGCCAATGTGCTGGCATAATCTGTAGCAGATATAGCCAGGGAGTGAAGCTGAGTCAGATCAGCCTTTACCTCTGCAGTGCTCCACACACGACTTTGCATCTCTCTCCCATGAAATGCTTCCCCAGGGGATGGAACAGCAGAACTCACCATGGATCCCATGGGCTGGGGCTGCCCCAGGACCTGTTTGCCCATCCCCAGCTCTGAGTCGGGAGGTGTACCACTGGGAGTCAGTAAAACGTATCACCCAGCCGTGGCACTGCAGGGGGATTTTGTTTTGCAAAAGGATTTATTCATAAAGTCACAGCAGCAGCAAGCCAATCCTTGTCCTCCGGGCCCTGCAACGTGTGTATAAAGTAAATTAGAACAAGGTCTGCATGTGAAGGCTATAAACTAACATCAGGCTAGTTGGGAATGGGAGGGAGAGAAGGAGCCAGAGAGCAAGAGAAAAAGGCAGAGGAAAAGGGAGGGGAGAGCCCTTTCATAATTCACAGTTCCTGAAATAAAAATAAGGCTGGAATCATGTTTTGGGTAGAAGGGAAAGTGCGTAGGAAGTGTGTACTTGCCAATCTGCCAAAAAAAGTTGCTTTTTATTTTCTTAGGAAGGCAATTATGTATTTTTGTCATTCACTTCCTACTTTGAAGCAGTGGAACCTGCTTTGCTCAAACTTTCCGGAACAATTTGCCCTCAGGCTACTGCCAGAACTGTAAGACTTACACCCCAAAGATGAAAGCACAAGAGTGCCAGAGCCCTGCTCCACATCTGCAGAGCAGCAGCACCTGCGAGCCTGGAAGCGGCCACGTCTGCATCCCTGTCGCACAGCACCGGGAGCAACCTGCTCCTCTCCCTGCCCCAGTGCTCTGCAAAGGAAGGAGGATGCTGAGCTTCACTTTGTCATGACTGAGGTCAGAAGCTCATCAGAGGGAGGCAGTGATGCTACGAGGCGCCCTGCCGCCCTGCTGGGATGGGCAGCATCTCTGCAGGACTTGTTTGGGATGCCCTGTTGGCCTCCACTGCCTCCAACCCCACTGTGTCAGTGGCTGTTTAGATGTCTTCCATTTGAAAGAAGACATTTCTTCTGGCAGCTGTGAATGGGAAAACTGTTCAGGCAGCAGGTTGCCCACACCTAAGGACGCAATTTCACAGCTGGTCTTCTCCAATGGAGAATGAAATGTATTATCAGAGATGTTAGCTTTTATCTCAATCAGTGAGTTTTCACTTGCTATAGACAATGCAAGAAAGATAAAGCAGCACACAGGAGCATTTTGGTCTTGCAAGGTGTGTGTGACCAGGGAGCAGCATCCTCAGGGCCCCTGGCTATGTATGCATCTCACCATGCTGAGAGCAATCCCTGCTGCCACTCCCTGTCTGCGATTCCAAATGCCACCAATATATTACTAATAACAAGGATATGTACCTTGGAAAACAAGCCAGCGCCTGTGGGCGGGATGGGATCTATTTTCTAACTCAATGTAAACACCACAGTAACTTTGATATTCATGATATTCATATCCACAAGGCAGTAGCTGGGCATTAAGGTCACCAGATAGCAGCATTACAAGCAGCACATTACAAAGATGCATGGGCTCGAAACCCCCACATGCAGATAAGAGTGACCCAGCTACGCCCATACGCATTCCTGCTTGGTGTGATAGCTCTATCTCCCTCTTCCTTGTCCCACAAACAGCCTTAACATTGTCTGGCATACAACGAGTATGGATGGGGCTGGGTGCGTGGAAGGGCAACTGGGTGCTGTGAGTCGTGGGTTGGGTGGCTGCCATTGGGGCCAGGGATGGTGCACAAGTGCTGATGGTGGGCAGGTGGGGAGGAAATACAACCACTGTGCACAAGGGTTTTACAGCTGCATCATGAGAGGATCTCTCTGATTTGCATCTGCGTGTTGGGAAGACAAACTAGCAAAGACAGACGTTGGTAATTAAGAAGTGCAACAATTAGAGCTGACTAAAAAATTGTTGTGCATTGGAGAACATACACAGTGCAAAGCAGTCCTTTATTTCACAGCCTGTATTCTCTTTTTTTTTCTCCAAGACCTTTCCTAGAAAAAATCAAGTTTCCAGAAGGTGCAAAACCATTGACTTGAACAGTGGGACCATGAGTGGCACGACGAGGAAAAGGCCTTGTGAACGAACTTAGTGTTTGCAGTAATTAAGTAACTGTCTAAATTCCTAAATCCTGATTTTGAAATCGTTTGGTTGACTTGACACATGGAAGTCCCAGAGCTTTTAATTCAAGTATAAAGCTTGATTGGCAAATTAATAAAAGGCTATGAATGAAATTAATGAAAGATTAAAGACCAACAGCTCATGCTGATATAAAAATTACTCTTCCAAAATAGGTTATGCAATAATTAGAATAAGTTACCACCATGTTAATATTAATTCTGATATAATGTTTAGTCATTGATTAGATTTACCGACTCACAACGGAGATCTAAAATCTTATATACATTTGTTGAATCTTTGCAGACACTCTTAATCATCTTTATTTTCCATTCCGTAATTTCTAAAATTGCTATAAAGTGAATTTTCATTAATAAATTGTATAGCTGAGCACTCGAGTTTGCAGTTTCACGAAGCAGAATGAGGTCTAAAGAGCCATTAGGACCACGGAATGGGTAATTGATTAACTGAAATGACTTGGTCAGTGCGCTCCGAATCCTCTAACTAGGACGCTGCTCCGATGTCAACCTCCTCATCTCGTATCAGCTGGGAAAACTGATCAAAGGGACAAGTGGAGAGAGTTTTAGCCCGGGTTTTGTTAATGGAACGCAAAGTCGAGGCATCTGAGGAAATTTGTACTCAGGCTTTGTGGATTTGTCTCCAGCATGTGAGCTCGGATGGGTTCATCGCCTGTGTCAGAAAAAGGAAGGAACTTATTACTGCCCAAGATTTCTTGTGTCACTGTAATTAGGCCTGGTGAGGTGTCAGCCTCATATTCAGAGGCTACAGTAAAAATGAGAAGTGTTCCTGAGCATTTACTGGATAGGATGAGAACCCGATGTCGAATTCATGCTTGTTTCTGCTTTCTCCAGCCTTACTGGGGATGTTATTTCATCCAGTAAACTGAAATGTTGATCAGCAATGTTTCTCAACTGAGAATATCCCGGTATTTTAAAATAAACTTTATTTAGTAATTACCTTCATCTTTATCATTACCTGCTGCCTGCTTTGCAATCCTTTTGTCAATAGGCTCTATTTTTTTATGGACTGTGCAACTTGTTGCAGTGTTTCTCTCTGTCTTGTTTTTGGCAGCTGATAACTGAATTCTTTTGTCTCTGATCACTTATTCTTGCTTTATAGTGTAATAAAAAAACAAAAAAACAAAAACACAACAGTAAAATTGTGTAAACAGAGTGTATGCAGCTGCATATATGTTTTTTCTCACTGGATCAATGCATGCTCACATTCTTGCATCCTCAACCTGTGATGCCAATTCCAGTGCTTCACAGAACCCTACATCTGCTGCAGTGGAGAATAAAACCATGAGCTCTGTGCACGTTTTGGAACGTCAGCCCCTTGTTGGTTAATCATGACTGTCTATATCTACTTCAACTAGCTGAGCTCTTCAAAGGTCCATCCACAAAGAAAGACAAAGCAACCTGATCTCATCTCACTTCTCCTCAACCCTTTACTGTGGGATGCTTGATGAGTAACATACCCTGAACCCATTTAAGTCCTGCCTGTGGGTGTTGCCCAGCTGCTCCCCATCTTCACGGTGATATTAAAGCATCTGGCAGCAAATTTCAAGACATGACCAAGCTCTCAACCCAAGAACATGGAGTTTTCCATTTGGGGGTCAGACAGAGATTGGTGCTGAAGGAGGACTGGATGTCCTCCTGTGTGCTGCATCTGCTCAGGCAAGCCCTGGCCCTGAGCTTTCCCTCTCCTGTATCAGGACTGTGGGTAAGAGCTGAAACCTGTTGTGCAGTATGGCACAATCACCTCCCTGAAGCATACTGCTGCAAATCACATTTCAGTAGGAGATGATTTTCACCTTCCTTGTAACTAATGAAAAACCCTTTAATTCAACATGTTGATGTTATAGCTCAGGCTGAAGATCTCTTCCCTGGAATACAAATGGAAATGGGACCTATGCTTTTGCAGATAAAGATAGTTTAATGCTGCCTTGGCAGTACATATGCCTAAATCCCAGCCTGCCAAGATGGATTGCAGATCTTTGTCTCCTAGGGGCTTTTGCAGACTCCAGGAGCCGTTTCATGCCAGCAGATGGTCCTGGATGGGACAAAGGACCTCATGTGCACACCAGGAGAATGGGTGGGAGCACATAGTTCTGAAGAAAGTCCCACAGACATCTCACTACTTCTGTGCTGAGGCAATAACCAGAGATAGGGGATGAGCAGGTGACATCAAGTAAGTTGGGCTGTAGCTGGACATCCTTGGTTCGTTGTGATTGTCTCCAGTTCCTCCTCTCCTCCAAACACTACATGGTGTGGAAAGGAATGATGGCCTTTTCTCCACCTCTCCAAGAACCCACACAACCCCACCATAGTCTGTAGCCCAGGCCCTGACCTCCTACCCATGTCCCATTTCCCCTCTCCCATTGGCTCCAGTTGGAACTTGAAGTTTCCAGATGCAAACCTCACAGCTGTCCCTCTCTGGAGAACCTCAGTTTACCTACTTCCCATCCAGCCTCACAGACTCCCTGCATGTCTCACCAGCTTTCTCCCAATGTCCTTCCATCATCCCAGAGATGGAGGCTTGCATAGACATGGTCAGCATTGCTGTAGGGCTGGAAAAGCTGGCTGCTCTCTTGAGGTCTCATTCTGGAGTTACACCCTGGAGGTGCTTCTGGTCCAGCTGTGAATGATGGATGCAGAAACACTAAAGGTGGGAGGTAAGTGCTTGGAATAGCACTCATTGTAGAGCTCTGCAGCAGGCAATGTATTCATATTTTGCTATCTGAGTGCAGACAATAACTTGGATTTGTCTGAATCTTCTTATCTACAGGTGAGGTGTGTGGTTAGCTGGCAAGGGTGTATTTTCTCCTTACTTTGTGTGAACAACTCTTGCAGTTACAAAGAAGTGAAGAAACCGTGTGTTTTTGGGAAAGGTGCTTGGGAGCAGTCAACGTGAATCACTGCCAAGCGTAAAGATGTTTTAAATGGCTCTAGATATCTGCTAGATTAGTAAGATGAATCACAATTGTCGTGACCTCTACATGTGTCTGGCAAGTTGTTCTCTTGTTACCTAGTGAGCAATCTGTTTTTCATGAACCTAAAATAACAATGTTTAGGAATACACTTTTCTTCTTCTTTTCAAGCTCTGTGTGAGTCACTAGTGCTGAGGGAAAGGAAGGAGGAATCCTCTAAAGAGCAGGGACTTCTGCACAGAAGGTGTCCAGCCTCTGCCTCAAGCCCAGCATCCTAATGGCATTCCCTTGCTCATTGGGGGAGCACCCAGTTTTTTGCCCCCCTCCACCCCCCAGATCAGTGCCTCTTCTTCCTCCCATCATCTTATTTGCCTCCCTAAGAAGAGCCTGGCTTGGATCCCATGGTAAACTCGCTGGCTGCTGCCAGTCCTCTGCCAAAGCTTTGCTCTCAAATATGAAACAAGAGCAGGTTGCAGGCTTGACATTTCTCAGAGACTAAGCCAAAGTGAGATGGAAATTATATTTTTACCTTTTCCTCTGCACCCTTTTCTTGTGTCTATTTCTTCTCTCTTCATTTGCCTCACCAAATAAATAAATAAATAAATAAATAACCAAGCATCAACAATTCAATAACTGCCCTTCTAGTACATCTTAGCCAAAGTTGCTCTGAGCAGCAGGACAGTAGGTTCAAAGCCTCTCCCTTAAAGAGTATTTAAACTAAAAGGAGCGAATGCAATGATACTTCGGTGCTGAAAGATATGTTTTCCTCTCTTCCTTCCCGAGGAATTTACTGACAGTTCAGCTCTTGCACGGCTGTTTGTTTGCAGTGGATGCATGCCAGCTCTAACTTAGATACAGTTAAATATTTCATGTAAAAGCAGGGCTGCTTTCCTCCTGTGCCTGCGGGCAGGGTGGCTGGTGGAGGGGACCCTGTGCCATGGGCAGCAGGCAGGCAGAGCTCACATTTCTGGGAAAGCTTCCCTCTTTGTAGGTTTTCATTTCTATTTTTTAACTTCTTCCATGCAAGAACCAAAAACAATCCAGCACAGCCAGAAAGCTGAATTGCTGCCTTGAGAGAAGTATTTGATGGCAGCAGGCGCACATTATAAGGGGGGAGCAGAATGGGGCAAAGCAACAGCATGAGAACCAAAACTGCACCCTGTGCTTGTGGCTCTGCACCAAAATCAATGGCTGGCTCTTGAGTGGTGCTCATCCCCCAGCCCAGCAGCTCCAGGGGATCACAGGCCCTGCCTGGTCCCATCACACTCACATGTTCCATGCGTAGTATTGGATTATTGAGTGCCCCACTCACAATGAGCTGCACTGAGGATCAGAAATGCCCCTTATTAATGCTGAAATTTATGCTGCCATTCGCATGACATATTTAGTAACCCTATTAATACTCCGCGACAGACATTTTAGTGTAACTAATTCTAGCTTGTATGCTCCCTTTATAGTGATATAAATGGCTTTATGTTGTGCTATTGATCTCTGCAGCCGCAGGATTTTGCAGCACATCCCTCCCTTCATCACAAACTCTCCGAGAAGGTTCCCAGGCTTTGAATCCCCATGGAAGTGGGGACATTGGATGATTGTTGGAAGGGAGCATCACTCTGCCCCAGGCGGAGCTCTGGGCTGAAGGTTTGGCAGCATGGATGGGATGAATGGCTCCAGCCTCAGGGTCCAGTCTTCTGATCCTCCTGCTCTTGCCCAGCAGATATGGGGATGTCATTTTGTCCAGAATCTGTTACCCAGGGTCTCTCCACACTTCTGCAGTGAAGGAGGGTCATGACGCTTCCTTCCAGCTCAATGGCAAGGTTGCCACGGAAACAGATACTGTTGATTTTTAACTGATCTTCAAACACTGCCAGTGGCATCGGTGCTGTCATCCACCCTGGGGACTTTCCCCAGAATCAGCAGATGTGGGGCAGATGTGGGGCAGTTTTTCCCCCCACTCACCCTATAACTTGCCACTGCCCAACACTCTATGAAGGCTACCTCTGCTCTGAGCCAAGTGCTCTTGTATTTTTGCAGACTTCCAAGTTATCCTTGGGATGTGCACAGAATACCCTGGTGGGACTCACATGGCACCTGTACTTCTCCCCATCAAACTTGTTCAGCTCTCCTCCCTCCACATCCCAACCGAGTGCAGGGTGCCTGGGCAGGAAGGACAGCAGAGGAGACCCAATGTTTATGAGTACCTTTTTGGAAGAGGGATTGTCTGCAGGTCTGGAGGCAAGAGAACAGACATGGAGCTCACAGAGGGGGACAAGGGATGGCAGACACGATGCACTGGCTTCATGCCAGTGCTGGAAGGAGGGGAGGGCAGGTGAGGTGCTGGCATGGGAGCATGGGGCCATGTGGACAGGGGACACACATTGCAGTAGGGCATCTTCAGACAGAGCAGTTACTCTCTGCCTCCGCACTTTCCTATATCCACCGGCTGCATTTTCATTATTCATCCCCCTTCAGGGGAACTCTCTCGTAATAATAAAAATGTCAGAAGGAATACACAAATACATACATACACTAAACGAGGAGTTGCCACAGTGTGAAGAGAGACGCGGTGATTTACAGCTCCTGGGATGCCACCCGGGTTCCCTCATGGGGTAGTAGTGGCACTCTGCCCCAACCACAGGACACTGTGCGTGGGGAGGTCAGGGAGGTGCCTTATGGCCTTGGGGCATGAACTCAGGTACCTGGTATTTGGGCATCACAGCTCCCTGTCTGCATTATCCAGCGCTGCTTCTTGGCTGCAGGCTCCTCCGCATACTTTCTGCTTGGTCCCAACCCAAGCTTGGGTCAAGGGTCATACTTTGTCCAAGATGGAGCACAACTTTGCTCTGCAGCCCCACCAGTGACATGTGGACACATTTCCAGTGGGCTGTGCACACCAACCACCCTGCCTTGGAGAAGAAAACTGCTCTGACTGCTCCTAGAGGTGGTGGCATGCACCTGTGTCTCTGCTGGAAGTGCTGAGCACACCCTGTGCATGCATCAGTGTGTCACAGCTGGGCACACGCACATGCACGAGCCAGTGGAAGGATTCAACAGCTCCTCAGATGGATTTACTGGGTGATGTCCCCGGTGAATGATAATCTCCTCACTCAGAACCAGGCACATGCAGAGTTAATGCTGAGTGCACATGTTTATGTTAAAACAGTTGATTTATCATAACTGTCACCCACTAATCGCTGGGGGAATTGGAGCACTCACACTTCCCACAGAGCTGCAGCACTAATGCCATGCTCCTAATGCAGATTTGTGATGCAGCACCATGCCAAGAACAGGCTGCGATGTGCAGGGCAGGCGGGAGCCACAGGGAAGCAACACGTGGCTACACGGCTGGCCAGATGCAGCAGCTCACCCTAGGGAAGAAGCAGTTCCCATAGAGAATGGAAGAGAGAAGTAAGGAGATCTTATAGGGCGTGGGTTTCCTCAGACAAGACTGTTGCTATTGTGAAGTTGTTTTCGAGATGGATGCTGGAGCTCCAGGGTTCAGTTTCCATGTGTCTTCAGCTGCCCAACTGCAAATCTGGTCCTCAGTAGGCAGAGATTGCCCTTTCTCTGCTCTGACAGGGATAGAGATATATGGGTACTTGGGAAGATGGCACGTGGTCCCTCATCCTACATTCCCTACAGGAAGAAGACCACCTCTGATGTGGCACATCCACATGGGCTGGTCCCATAGGGAAAGCCACTACCTGGGTGAGAAGAACACATAGAAACAGATAGAATCATGTAAGAGAATCAGAGAATGGCTTGGGTTTTGAGGGACTCCAAAGATTACCCAGTTTCAACCCTCTGCTGTGGGCAAGGTTGCCAATCACTAAATCAAGCACCAGATCAGGTTGCTCAAGGCCCATTCAACCTGGCCTTGAACACCTCCAAGACTGGGGCATCCACAGCTTCTCTGAGCCAGCTAAATCAATACAGGCTGCCTTCCACCTGGGATGAGCAGTGGAAGGCGAGGTTTTATTCTAATTTAGTTCTGAACATCATCTGCTTCTCAAAACAACTACTTCATAATCTGAAATTTCTGGGAGATCTTCAGTTATACTGTGACCAAAGCTACTGCCAAGAAGGACATTTGGTATTTGCTTCACCAAGTTAACACTTACTTCTTTAGCAGTATTTCACTTAAAAAGCATAAAGCTTTGTTCTATCACTGTCTTCAAGTTCACTTTCAACATCCCTTTGCTGAAATATTCCCTTGTACAGAGACAGCAGATTTCTATATGATTTCAGAAAGATTGTCACCGGTATTTTGGGATTGAGTGGCCTTTCTGTTTCTGCAGTGCCCTTTCAGTCATCTCTTCCCAACACCTCACTAACTCCTGTGACAGCAGACAGCACGAGGTTGAGCTTGAAGGCTCCGTCTCCTGAGGAACGGGTGAAATTCCACATAAATAATGAGAAACAGTTTCTGAAATGGCCTTTCCAGGCAAACCATATGGGCTGGCACTTTCTGCTGAGAAAGTGCATTTGCTTGGTCTGAGCAGCCTTTGCCAGCCGTTGGCAGCTCATTTCTGTAGATGCCATGAAGAGGCTTCTTGGTAACTGAATCAGTCTCTCATTCCCAAATCAATGCTTGTGTTGAGACCTGGCCAAAGAATATCTCTCGATTTTTCAGCTACGATGCCCTGAAGGGAGGTTGTGGTGAGGTGGGGGTTGGCCTCTTCTCCCAGGTAACAGCAACAGGATGAAAGGAAATGGCTCCAAGTTGTATCAGGGAAGGTTCAGGTTGAATGTTGGGAAACATTTCTTCCCAGAAAGAATAGTGAAGCATCAGCATGGGCTGCCACCATCTCTGGAGGTGTTCAAAAGATGTGGAGATGTGGCTTTTGGTGTTGTGGTTAGTGGGAATGGTAGAGATGGGCCAATTGTTGGACCAGAGGATCTTTGTGGTTTTTTCCAACTTAATGATTCTGTGATTCTCTAAACGCATTTTCCTATACATCCGCTAGCATAATCCCTCTGGTTCACCTCCCTGGTGGCACTAGGCTGCATTTTGGATGCTCACTCACCTGCTCAGCCTCCAGGTACAGCTTTACACAAGAAGCAGGTTGCATGGGGACTTCAAGCCATGGCTGGCAGGTCTCACTGGAAGGACTGCAGTCCAAAAGCTGATCCTGGCTGGTTTTTTTTCTCCTGGCATGCCTCTACTTTCAGCAGTGTCAACAGCATAAATACCTCTGAAAACAGCAGAAGGACAAAATCTGGAATTTGATGGACTGCGTAAAATAATTCAGTCGTAAAGTGACAGTGCAGAGCCATACAACCATGGAACGTACTTCATGGGGTCTTGCTTAGATGAGAAGGGGATTAATGGCAAGGAAAGATTTTCTTTGTCTTAGTGATTTCTGGACAAGTTCAGTCAATTACAGTAAGCCTGGATAATTGCTGTGTGCAGCTCCTCCACCAGCTCTCATTAACAGCAGTCATTTTAGCCACATCCAAAAATAAACAGGGTGGGGATGACCAGCTCCACTTCTGATGCTCTGTAGCAGCAGCACGTGTCTGTAGACATCTGCAGGCAGGAGGAGGGCTGAGCATGGCTTTTCACTCCAGGTGTGCATAGCACCCCCCCAGCACCATCCACCACTCAGTCTTGTCCAATGTGGACACTGCAGGGAAGTCTGCAGCAAGCTCTCTTCTACCAAAAGGAATGTGCACTTCTGCTGCTGGCAACCACAGGGCTTGCAATAAACTTTCTGATATGCATCTATGCTGAAAATTTTCTCACAGGTTTTTAGGTACAGAAAGGCGAGTATAAATGATTAACAGAAGTTTTAATAAATCCTGATGGGGTCTTTTAGGTTGATAGATCACTAGCAGTTGTTTATTACCATGTCTTGTAATTCACTATGACATGCTTTATTGCTACGCTCACAGTGACGCATAAAATGTCTGCAACAAGCTCCCACCATGGGCTTAGTCTTTGGGGATTGACTCGAAGGTGAAACCCAAAGTTTCAGCCCAGATTTTTGGAAACGGAAGGAATTCTGCCTTCCCACCCATCCTCCTCATGGGACACTGACCCTCGGTACAGCCCCTCTGACATTGCTCTTTTCTTGGATCAGGGCAAGCAAAGCAACAAGATATCCCCACCCTCAGTGAGATCTTGGATGCAGTCCTACCACTCCGTGCTGTGCTCAGACCCCCAAACACAGGCAGAGAAAACACACCTGGTGCTGAGCATCCTGCTGGGTTTTAGGCAGCCGTTCCCTTTTTAGCATGGCTAATGTCAGCATTTGGCAAAAATAGCAGCAGTGCCACTCCGGCTCCCAGCCCGACGTCTGGAGGATGCGACGAGTGTTGTGCTCAGACCATATCTTGCACGATAAAGGGAATTGTATGGTGGGACTAAGACATGAATTTAACTTCTCTTTTTTATACCATGGCTCCAGCAAGCAACTGCAGCTAAAAAGCAACCGAGGCAATTAATTACCAATGTCTGTCGCCTGGTGCAAGACCAGAACGGGAGGAAAACAAGGCAGGGAGCACTGCACTCCTCCCAGATAGGGAAAAATGGACTGATGTGTTCTTCTGCTGACACACTTCAGTATCAGGGAGTCTTTGTTCACATGGGCTGAAGAGACAGCTATGCTTGTCTAGACAAGAAAAGGAAGGAAGCTATACAAAGGCTCAGCAGGATGCCCACCTCCCCAAAGCCCCAAACTCTCCGGGTACCAGTGGCAGTGCTTACTGGGGACTGGGGGTATGTACCAGCAGCATCCCTGCCCCACCAGGCTCTGCATGTCTCTGCTCTGGGTCACAGCAATCACACCTCCCTCAGCAAGGTTATGGTCATATCCATCCCTGGGCAATGCTGCTGGCTGGGGAGGGATGGGGAAAAGATCACTGCAACCTGTAAAACACAGAGCCAAAAGCTCCTGCTGCCATGGGGAAGGTGCTGGTTTCTCCTTTTGCAAATCTGTTTCACAATCTTTGCAGGGTTTTTCTTTTTTTTTTTTTTTTTTTTTTTTTTTTTAGAGCATACAGCAAGTGCACAGTAGTATTAATTTTGTGCATTTTTATGGCTATAAACATGATTTCTAGTGAGCTGGCACAATGAGCCATTCGTTTCCTTAAGCAGCAGCAGCACACCTCTCACGGGCAGGCTGCTAATGTGGCAGGAGTTAAAGCAGGCAATTTGCTTGAGAAAAAGAAATATATAAATAAGTAGAAAGTGAAAGCAGCTGAAAACTCCCAGCATCCTGTTTTGTAAATGAAGCACCATTAGGTGGTGGAAGCCAATGCTATGTGGACAGTCTGGATGTGCAATGAGCTCAGCCTGGTGCCTGGAAGGCTGCTGGGCTGGCAGAGGATGGGAGTTAAAAACAAAATATGATAAAATTAAGAAAAATCAAGGAATGATTAAAATCACATGATGCTGACCAGAGTAACTCTGGCTGCCAGATGCCCACCAGCTGTTCCTCAATGGTTCCTTGGGCCATCCACTCTCCCCAGATGGATGCAAAATGGAGAAGTTAGATAATGAGAGCATCTACCAATGGCACACCTTAGGAACTATTTTCCTCAACTTTATTCACTGCATCAACTTCAGAACAGAAATTCTTGCCTCATTCTTTAATAATAGCAGTATTGTATGCATTTGACTATTTCTGCCCTGTATGAGCCAATATAAACTCCATCTCATTTATCAATTAGCATTTATAAAGTCCTTATCACCATGGAATCAAAACACTGTAAATGGATTAAAAAATAACCAGGCTGCCTGGGGGAGTCGTAACTTCATCTACTCTGAATGTTGTGAAGCAGTGTGATCTCATCGGGGTGACAGGGACACACACGATTTTTAGACACTTCACAAAATTTGAGAAAGGAGTCATTGAAAATAATTAGAGTAATTATTCCAGAATTAAGTGGCTCTTTATTCTGGACCTGAATGCTCATTGCAGGGAGCTATTCCGGAAGAGCTATTCTGGAATACTTCATTCTACTTACTAGCTTACGCTAAATTATTTTAACAGCCTCACCTACACATCAGTTCACAGTTGTGGGGCCATTCATATCAATGCAAAGTGTCTGCAAGGCAATGCCAACGCAGGGCGCTGATGTTTCCAGCCACTTTGAAGTGGAGTAACTGATTGCAGCAAAACGAAGGTAATGGTCCTGCTGTCATCAGAAGAGCAGAAGACATCCCCAGGTGCTTAGTGACTTCACATTAAGGAAAGCCATTTTCTCCAAAGCTGACCAACCATGAGATGCATTGCTGTTTCAATGGTGTGAAGATGAAACGAATGGCAGAATGCCTCACTGCCAAGATTCACAGTGGAACTGGTAAGCTTTGCCTTAGCCCAAACGTTCAGATTTTAGGGTTGCAGCTCAAGATTTGAAAAGTAGTACTATCGTGTTGGTTTTCTCATCTTCTCCCCAACACCTCTCAATGCTGTGGAGCTCCTGGAACATCAACCCCCCTCAGTTCAGCAGGGTCTCACTGCCTCTCCCCCTCTCATGCGTAATTATAGGTTTTTACTACTGCTCATGATCAAGCAGAGACCAAGTACTGTTCAGCTGAACCCTGATGCTGGAGAACAATAGAGGAATCAAGTTTGGAAGAGACGACTAAGACCATCCAGTCCAGCCATCAAACCATCCCCATCATCCCACTGTGCAACATCCCCAAGTTTCTGGAACACCTCCAGGGATGGTGATCCCACCACCTCCCCAGGCAGCCTGTGCCATGCATCACCATTCTTTCTGAGAAAAAAAAAACCTTTCCTAATATCCAACCATGGAGAGTGGGACACTTGTTCTTTCATGCAATGTCACCTCAAACTGTCAAGAGAAGAAAAAGCACAATGAGAATATACACAGGATGCATTATTATTCTAGGGACGTGCTAAAATAAGAATATTCATGAGAAATCATTTGTTTATCCAAGTAGCCTTGAGCATTCATCAGTGAAGGAACCAACTTGTAGTAGCCATGAGTCAATATTTGTCCAGTATTAGTAGAGCAGAAGCGGTCATTTTGGGCATCAAAAAAGTCATCATGCTTTGAATTCAGAGAAATCTGTGTGGTTCCCTGCTGCGGTGGAAAACAAAACAAAAAGCCCCAATCTTTGTAAATACTGAATGTCACACCAAGGACAGAGGGCCCAGCAGCTAAGAGGCTATTCTCGTTGTGTTTACACACCGAGCATTTTCATGCTAAATTGGCTTGGATGCAGGTGCCAGATGAAAATCACCAAGGCCACATGATGCTAATTGCTTATACAGAGCAGAAGCACACTGCTGGTTGAAACTAAGGCTGAAGAGGTGGATGGGTTCAGTCCATGCTGGGCCAGGCACTCTGCCCACACCCACATGCTTATTTTGCTCCCCGTTACCCCATCACCCTGCTCTCACCCACTGATCACACCATGCCTGGCATCTCCATCCTCCATCTACAGGAACTGGGCATCCTATGGGCTTTTTCCATGTTTGTGTTTTTGGTGGTTTTTTTTTTTTGTTGTCGTTTTGGTTTGGGTTTTTTTGCCTCTTCATAGATCTTTACGCTCAATCTTGCATCAGATTTCTGTACACAACCACTTTACATCAGCTGCTCACCCTGGGAACAGCACTCTGTCACCAGAGCCCATCACACAGTACCCACAGCAGCAGAGCCTGTCTTCCCCAGAGCAGTTTTTCTTGCCTAAAAAGCATTGGCAGCTCTGCACAAAGCCACACAGCTGAGGAGATGGGCACACATCACCACCCAGAGAGCTATTTTGCCGTGGCAAGGGCAGGGAGAGGAGCACAGAGTGATGAGCAGGTCTTATGCAAACAGCTGTAAAGGGGCTGCACCGCAGCTTCCGTGCGCCAGAGCCAGGTGGTGAGAGCACAGAAGGGCACTGGGAAATAGCTGTGAGTGCTGCAAAACCCCGTGCCCTGCTGGGAAGCTTCTCCAGCTGCCAGCACTGCTGCTCTGCCCACATCCATCCCCCCCTTCCCTCCATGCACCCAGCCCACGCTGTCACCCACACACAATTGAGGGCCACTGTGGGACCCCAGCACCCTGCACCCCTTCTGCTGCCTCAGATCTGTGTCTCGTTGTCTGGGTTTGCATTTCACACCCAAGCCAGGCTCTGTCCTCCACAAAGCTTTGCATTAGAAATCTTCACAAGGAAAGGTGCTGCAGGTCATCGTGCAGAGCAGGAAATGCAGAGAGCTTTTATTGCTTCTCCCCATTACTGCACAGCAACAATTTGTGTCGAGGTGGAAGATGAAACAAAATGTTGCTAAATATTTCAAGTTATCCTTTAGAAATAAATCTCATACAAACTCCGCTTGAAGCTCAGGTCATCCAGTTCCTCTTTGAGGTACCTTAAACCTTTCCCACTTCACCTCCTAGCAGAGAGTAAGGCATGAGAGCAAGGAGCAGCTCTGCCTGCAAGGGAAGCCACCCTCAGGCTCCACGCCATGCAGCACCTATCCTTGTGCACAACATCACACCCATGGGTGCTCAGTGAGTGCAATAGAGCCAGAGCTGCATCTGCAGTGAAGGCAGAGCAGTGACATAGGGTGCACAGAGCATCACATCGGGTGGGGATGGGGAGCAAAGAGAGCCCCAGTACCTGCTGAATCCAGTCACTGTCAGTTCCCAAAGGGCATCAACAGGCTGCTATGTCAGGCTGGAAAAAAAAAAAACACCAAAAAAAAACAACAAATAGTTGAGGATGTCCACGTTTCTGCTTGGTGCAAAGCAGCATGTTCCTTCCCTTGCCAACCAAAAAAGCAGCAGATCCACACATTCAGTCTCAGTTGTTTTACCACGTTGCCTTTGCCGCAGCACATGGCAATCTGTGTCTAGCAAAAACTGCCAACAGAAATGAAAAGCACACTGCTGCTTCCCCCATTCCCACTGTGACCCCACAACATCCACACAAATCCCCTCCAGGAGGTGACCACGCAGCACAGCACAGCTCCTGCAGATGGATGGAGGAAATACCTGAGCACGCAGACCTGCTTGGTCATGGAGTTACAGGTATTAAATAATACAGGTAATTTTTCCCCTCCCATCTCACATGCCTGGGAATTCTTACGTTGCTTTTGAGCTCTCATTTTGGAGCTCCCATTCCAGCTCCCATTTTCTCCCTCCACACCCTGTTGGTTGGAAAGCAAGTGCTGTCTGAGGAGGTGTGTGCATGGAAAGAGCCATCAGGATCCAGGCTGAGCGAGCTGGTTCTTGCTCCCCAGGCTGGCTGCACGCCGTGCCTCCGGGCTCCTCTTCAATTGAGCTGGAGGCTCCAATTCTCTTATCTACCACAATTATCCCAGCAGACCTGGATTCATCTCCATCGCCCACAGTTCTGGTTCATCAGGGAGCAGCATCAGGGGCAGCCGGTGACATACAGCTTCCTCAAGGCAAAGGAGGGTTTTGAACAAAAATAGAGTAGTGCTTAGAAGAAACAATGAGAAAACCACTCCCCCCCACATCATCAAGTACCAAGCCAGAAACCAGTCTTCCTGCTCTTCCCCCTGTAAGACAAAAGGATCATTAAGGTTGGAAACAATATTTCAGATCACCAACTCCAACCACCAGCCCAGCCCCACCATGACCACTAACCATGTCCCCAGTCTCCACAGTTATTGAGCACCTCTAGGCACGGTGACTCCACCACCTCCCTGGGCAGCCCATTCCAATACCTCACTGCTCTTTTTGTGAATAAGTTTTCCCCAATATCCAACCTGAACCTTCCCTGGCACAACTTAAGGCCATTTGCTCTCACCCCATAACACAATGCAGCGCTGCATCCTGCACCAATCAAGGGCAACCACACCCAGCACCATGGCATTGAAGGCTGCAGAGGCTGACTCCAGGTATTCCACACTGCTGCAAAGCCAGGACTGCTGATGACTAAGTCAGGCTGAAGCCTTGCAATTACACAGACAAAAGCATGCATGGACCTATTCAATCCTTCCTCAGCAGCACATCTGACACTGGAAAACACTCTGGCTTTGCCAACCCACCATCATATCTTGGGGCTTCCTCCATTTAACGTTCAAGGACCTGCCCTTCTAGGATCAGTAGCTGCCCTCCTGAAATTCCACTCCGGAGCTCCTTAGAGCTCATGTGCTACCAACCGAATTTCACTTTGGAGACACTCCCTGGACTCAGCTGTAACGCAGATCAGTTGTATGTAACATTACACTTAGTTTCCATTCATTTTCACACTCAGAGGATCTGTAAAAACTAAAATGAAGCATCATCTTCAAAGTGTCACCCAGCCCAGCAACAACAAATCCAAACAAAAAGGTAAAATTTTAAATCAAAACCTGTGAATTACCTCAAACAATCTCATTCGGATTTTTATTCATGTTCCAGGGTGCATCTCCAAATGTAAATTAATAAGAGATAAGCTTGCAATATTTTTGATGGGCTGGTACGGCAGCATTTTTTCCATTTCAATTAGGAAGGATAGAGCAATTGTATTCCTCGGCTTTCGCTGGAAAGGAAACATGTTATTTCCTCAGGGTGAGGATCTTCCTGCACTTCCATCTCTGGGATCTCCTGCCAGGTTAGCCCTAAAGTAAAGGGATTGCAGGAGGAAGCTGCTGGCACTGGGGAAAGAGTTTATTAAAGTTTTGTCCAAATAGTGGCCTCTACCCCAGAGATGAGGGGATAAGACTTGTCTCAGCAGTATTCTTCTTCCTTTTGCAGCTTGCTGAGTTTCCCTCTTACAGACCTGGTCCAGGCCAAGGAAGGTGGAAGACAACACTGTGCCTCCTCTCCACATTAACCATGAAAACAGAAGGAATTCCTCAGCTACACTGAGCGAGTACTGCTGCTCATCCAAGCCAATTGTTGGCATCTGAATTTCACAAGACCAGTCATTCAGTACCTGCAAGGGGAAAGTAAAAAAAATGATTTCTTAAAAATTCTCAATCCTTATCTTATGATTCATCTCGAGCCATCTTGATCCTTTTCCCTGAAGCCAAATCCCAGCTCTGCATATAGACAGAGCCTGAGGAGCAGTGGGGCACTGACCTGTTCTCAGTTCTCTCCCCAGTTATTTGGGGCAAGGAGTCAGAAACACCATGAGATAGTGGGATCATGTGGAAGAATCCAACAAAGCAGGACAGCCACTGGTTTAAAGCAAAGAGGAGGTCAGAGCATATTTGCCAAGCAAGGAAAGCTGCAGCTAGAGATGCAGGTAAGAAAGCTTCCACCTCACTTACTGTTCCTCCAAATCATGGTTGATTTTTACTTGCAGTACAGCTACTACTTGTAGGACACTTTCGAACAGGATCCTTTGAATTCCAGCAGCATTTGCTGGAGTGAATTCAGGTTTCTCCCAGGTGTTAGCCTAGCCAGTTTTGTGATGGTTTTGGCCATAAAAGGTGTAGTGAGACAAAACAGCTTACAGAATTCACAAGTTACAGAGAAAACCATGATTATCAAAAGAATCCCTCATCCAATTCAGAAGGTTTAGCACATTGTAGTTGGATTTCACAAATTTAATGTGACATGAAACAAATTCTCACATTTAAGCAACTGGGCTATGTTAGTCTCAGGGTTTCTGCTGTACAGGTCGGTAGAGAGGCTGCATGTTTGGGCCCTGATCCTGTAGTAAGGTGACAGCAGCACAGGCAAAATCATGAAAATCAGGATGAGACATTAACAGCAAAATAAGCTTCAAGATTCTCAGCCTTTAGCAAGCTGCACATTCTGATGCTTCACTCCTTCCATCCATGCTGGCTGGGGAAGTGGCCCGGCCCCAGGTGAGCCCCAGTGCAAGGGGAAGCTCAGCTGCAGCCATGAGATGCAGTACGATGCCCAGCCTCATGGATGAACACATCCCCATGGGTGAGTGCTGAGCATTGATGGAGATGTGGGACAAACCAAAGCGGAAGGAGCCTTGGCCAGCAGCACATGAAAAGGCAGTGGAAAAGAGCCAGTAACTGTGAATGAGCAAATCATAGGGACTCAGTGTCATCACCAAAAGAGTAGGACAGAAGATGGTAACAGTGTTATGGAAAGGCACAGATTTAGAGCAAACCTCCCTCTCTGAACGAGATTTAGAGAAGAGAGCTTTTGCACTAACATCAGACCTGAGAAATAAGATGGAAGAACCAGAAATGAAGGGGGAAGCAATGCACACGGGGAGCTGAACCTCCCACCTACCAATGCTCTGTAGGCTGACCACCATCCCTGAGAAACATCACTGCACTGGAGCTGTGACAGCAAGCTCTTTGAAAATACCAGCTCAGTACATGAAGAAAAACCCAGACAGGTCAAGTGTTAGGAACAGACAAAGAACAGCACAGTGAGGGATGGGGAGAGCTACTGGTCAAGATGGCTGATGGGAAAAATCTGCCTGCTTCTCCCACCCACCATTTCTCCTTCAGGTGGTGACCGTTAGGAACAGAATCTGGTTTGCAAAGTGCCTCTTTGAGCAGCTCCAGCCCATTTTCTCGTGCCTCAATAACATTGGCACGCTTCACGGGAGCGGCTCAGCAGCGCTGCTAAAGCTTTCTCACAACATCAAAGAAACAGAACAGTAAAACCCATCAAAATTTTACTAATCAAAACTACGTGTAATTGTCAGGCAAAGGCAGATAACAGAGCTTGGGCAATCTCTGTGAACCCACAGCTTCACTCAGACTTAGCAATTAAGAATCAGCTGCTGCTGCCGGAGTAGCTGCAGAACTATGGGGTAAAGAGTCACAGCTCACCAGCACCAATTAGCTGTTAATGAACATCAGCAGTCCCCCCAGAGAATGGGAGACCGAGACAAAATCCAGACCAAAATACCACCCACGCTTCATGCCACCACCGTATGCCAGTGGATGCTCTGCATCCCTCCTGCTGCACCACATGGATGGGCACAGGGGTGAGGGAGCCTGTTGGATTTAACACAGCTGGGAAAGAAAGTGTTGGTTTTGAAGTGCTTCATTCCCCAGGTCAGTCAGCTGTACGAGGGAGGGAGCCAGCCTGTAATAATTTAAGCAGCCCTGCCATTACATGTGAAATCACAGCCTTAAAGGAAGTCAGTCAATTTAAACCCGCTCCTGAAGGGGAATAATTAAACACTCCAAAGATGTGGGAGAATTTTAAGTAGTCAGCAAGGATTTAAGACAACATATCATTCCTATCCAGAATTAAAAAAAAAAAAAAAAAGATAAAACGTAGGCAGGCAAAGCTAGCTTCTCAATGTCGACTAAAGGGAGATACGTCAAGAGAGTCAATCAAAACAGGCTCACCTCTCCAGACTCAAAGGAGACTGCAGTTTTGAGCAAAAGCCTGTGGTTGCATGGGTGAGCTTAACAGCAGTGCTATGTACCTGAAAGATGATGAAAAGGTCTCAGAAACGGGAAAAACAGGATGACTCCAGAAGCAGATGGAACACGCACAGGAGAGGAAAGGAGCAAAAAGCCAAGAGGCTTCCAAAGGGATCTCTGTAGGGGTGGTGTGTTGTGTTTAGTGATGGTTTTGTAGGCACAGAAGCAAAGCAGGACTGTATCTTATACGAACAGGCTGCAGGGCAGAGGCCAATGGGAAAGAAGAGTACAGAGTTGCAGAGTCTGAGAGAACACAAGAGAACTGGTTTCTGCAGACAAAGTGATCCTCAGAGCCATCCTGGGCTCCTCAATGCAGAAAACAAGGATGCAAAGCATCGAGCTCTCTTCTTTCCTAAATTTGTCAGGATAACGTGGAAAATAAATTAAAGCCCTAGTGGTTCCTCTATCACCTATTTGCCTGACATCTCTGAAGTAGCCTGTCTTCCAATAATTTTGCCATTATCTACTCCTGAGAGAACTAATCAGCTTGACTTCACCATGCAATCTGAGGGAAGCTTGCACACGTAGAGAAGAGGCATGTTTGCAGGCAGAGGCAATGAGCCACCATCCCCAGCAAAAATGAGAGAGAAATAGTCAGCACCTTTCAGAGTGTTTCAAATGATACCTGCATGCAATATGGATTATAGAAAGGCACCTCTGTGAGCATTATTCAGTGGAAATATTTCAATCTTAATATTACTGTGAAGTATAGATCTAAGACTCCAAAGATAACTAAACTTATCTTAGCACTTCAAGGCAAGGCACTGTAAGCACTGATGTGGAAGAGGAAACTACAAAACAAGAAAATCTGTACACTTATGCCATAGCTTTTTAAAGTAATTAATATATTTCAGCATCTCAGTCCTGTCTGACACAGCAAATAATGTGCTGGGCTTCAGGTGACCAGAAAGCAGCTCACCACACACTGAGCATTACACCCCAAACAGGTGCTGACCTATATAGAAATGATGGAATGGCTGGAAATATCAAAGGTTTTGTGGTTGGGGAACTTTTGCTCTTTCTGAAACTCTCCAAATACGACAGAACTGTTAAAATCAGTGAACAGGTGAGAACTCATGGAAAAGGCATGAAGGAAAGAAAGAATGCCAGTTACGCACATTGCTGCAGAAAATAGAAAAAGATCCTGCAGGAGGGTGAGGGAATGAGTGTGAATTCTTAAGTCAAGGATGTTTCTTACGATGGGGCAAAAGCAACCTATTATAAGATCACATGCACAAAAGCAGCTCGTTCTTGTTGGTAGGAGATGCACACTTACCAAAAGCCAAAGAGAATATCTCCAGGCATCAATTCTTTCAGAACAGCTTCAGAAAGAACATTAATATGAAGTGGTAAAAAAAAAAAAAAAAAAAGCCTTTAAAAAAATCTATGGATGCAGTCCAAGACCTGTGAATATTTACAGATTTCCCAAGAGCTTTAAAACTCTGTCAGATTGCAACATCTTGACCTCAGTCATCTGAAGCTCGCGCTCAAAGGTAGGCAAACCAAAGTGCTGACAACAGTCAATGGGACTGCAACACGACCATTAGTGAGTACTTGAATCCCAGGGCCCAGCAATCAAATCTGACCAAAGCTCAGCTTAGCCTGTGAGCCTGCAGTGAATGGACATTAGGTGAGGGCTACAGGAATCCCTACATGCCTCCTACACCTCCTGCTGCACTGCAGGAGTTGCTCACGGGGAGGGCAAGGCATCATGAAGTCCTTCATCCACAGAGCCATCACACTGAGCTCTGCTGCTGATCTGAGGCTTACCCAGCTGAAGCTTCCTCCATTCACAGCAGCAAATAGCTTGGCAATGTCATAATATGACAACATAATAAACCCCACATCAGGGCTCCTAATGCTGGTGGGATAATACCCCAGCTCTACGATGCTGTGATGAACAGATCCAACAGGAGCTCGCTCTGTGAGGTCAAATTGAGTCACAAGCTTTGGTTGCTTTACACAAAAATACTGACAGGTGAGCAGCCAGACCAGACCTTTGTCTGTGGCATTACATACTGAGCACTGATGCCTAAAACCCAGCAGAGGAGATCTGGCAATAGAGATTTGATCTTGTTGGTGAGAGGAGATGGGCTATTGAAGACTGACTTTAACCCAGTGCTAGCACAAAGGAAAACCTCTGTGCAAGACTAGCACACCTGATGAACATAATGCAGCACACGAGGTTCACCATTTCCTTTGGGAACTGCTCCTTCTCTAAAGGAACCATAACTGGCAGCCTGGAGTGCCTCATTTCTGCAAGCACTGGGGCTCAAAAAAGATAAGTATTGCTGGCACTGTCTGTGGTTGCGATTACCATGGACTCCAGTCCAATTTTTGTTACTGTCTCCCACTCCGGCACAATCCAAATGCCTGTGGAAGGGGGTTAATTTCTTAATTTAAGAATCATTAGTGAGAGAAATTGCACTATGCAGCTGTCTCAAGTCCTTACTAAAATGTCTCTACCAGCTGAGGATTTTTGATTCAAGTTGACCAGCTTTGTTCTCATGCATTTGACACCAACAGCAATAGTCATTTTGGGTCAATTAAATGTTTTCTTCTTTGTTTATCACCATAATATATCTGGCAGCACTACTCCATCTGAATAGGCGGACACAGCATCCATAATGCATGTGAACATGGAAATCACAAACAAGTGGATAAATACCAAAATGCCTCACTTTCTCGTCTGAATTCTTTATCTCCCTACTCATGTGCTCAGCCATTCAAGGGCCTTGTAGCAGCAGAAGGTGCAAGGTTTGTCTTTGTGTAATGATTTCAAATACAGTTTTTAATTGCTTCCTTGTGCTTCTGAGAAGCCAGCTCTGTCAGCACAAAATTATTAGGTGTGATTATACAGCAAAACCAAATGCTGCTGCTGCATGCACTAGCGTGCCCATCCTTGCTCCACCAAACTGGCACAGAATAGGAGCAGCAAACATGCAGGAGTGTGGACTTCAGCTTCTGCTAGAAAGCAGCACTTGTAAGTGCAATTCCTCAGGAGCTTTTACTTTGCTTGTTAGCAGGAGCTAATACCCATGTTAATGCTATTGTTACTGTGCCCTAGAGCCAGCACGGTTACAGCAGCAGACACTGCAATCACTCCTTCATTTGGTTGTGTAGGCATGTCTGCTGTTTCAGTTAATAACCTCAGACTTGGCCTTAATTCAACGAAGCCAGGTTGATCAAGCTTTTGACGCTGTCTCCCTCAGCATTCTCATTTGGAAGCTGGGGAAGTACAAGCTGGATGAAAGGGCTATTAGATGGCTTGAAAATTGGCTGGGCTGCTAGGCTCAAAGTGTGGTAATCAATGGCTCAACATCTGGTTGGCAGCCAGTAATAAGCAGAGTGCCTCAGGGGTCAATACTGGGGTTGATATTGTTCAATATCTTCATCAGCTACCTGGGTGATGAGACAGAGCGCACCCTCAGCAAATCTGCGGATAGTACTAAATTAGAGAGGATGACTGACATAGCAAGCAGTAGAGCTCCCATCCAGAGGGATCTTGAAGAATTTGGGGATGGGGCCAACAAATTCCCCAGCATACAATGTGAAGTGTGACATTACACACGTGGGTCATCACCACATCTGACGTCAGTGAAAGCTGGGAACAGAGGAGCATTCGCCATGAATAACAGGAGCCTCATCCCAGGCTTTGCTGAGCTGGACATAACCAGGAGGCCATGAGAAGTCACCGTGCTCTCTGCCTAGCACCAGGGAGGTCACACCTGGCTGCCACCTCCAGCTTTTGGCCCCCAGCTGAAGATCAACAGACAGCAACCAGGAAGGGAGCAGCAGAAGTTATTGAGGTGATTGGAGCCCGCTGCTTACAAACCATGGGGGAAAGCTGGGGGAAATGGGCCATACAAATCTGGAGAAGAGTAGGCTCAGTGTGAGTTAACCTACCCAAAGGTCAGGCAGGAAGGTGAATGCACTCCTTGGTGGCACCAGTTGGTAGAAGAGCCACTCATAGCAGGAGGTTTGAGCACAGACTCTTTTCCACCACTTTTCCATAACTGTTCAGTCAGGCTAAATTCGTCTGTTCTCCTAAAAGGCTGCATATACTCAAATGTTAAGGGAAAATAATGATCCAGCTCAATGTTAACCCAGAGTCCCCTCCTTAACATAAGGCCTGGCTACAGTAGAGGGGTAGACATTTCAGAAAGACATTAATATTGAGTTAGAGGCAGATGACAGAGATACCACATCTCCCAAGCCGGGCTACCCCCTTGATTTACTGTGCTAAAACCACAAATTTTACTTCTAGACTTCTGTTAGCTCCTCATCCAGCCACAGAAATACAGTGTCATTTAATTCTGTGAATAAAGATTTCTTCCAGTATTAGCCTGGGGAGATAATCAAGAACACCTATCAGCTTCCTAATCTCATTATAAAACTTTCTTCGAGTATCAACAACATTTTGTCACAAATCATATGCCTGTAGATACCCCCAGCTTTTACCACCCGCTGGCATTTTGAGGTAATTTAACTAAGGAAAGACGAGACTTGGAACTCAGAGGAGATTAAATGCAAGTTATCGCTTACAAAACCTTATTTTATTATTTCCCTGGACTTCCACAGAGCTCAAGAACTGCTTAATTGAAATGCAGTGCCCCTCCCTAATGATCATAGTATTGGCTAATTGGCCATCACTCCCCCCACTTTTCTCTTCTACGTCTTCAACTTCCCAGCCTTGCTCCTTCACTCTCATGGCTAAGAGTGATTTGTTACGCTGGGATCAGAAAGACAGATTGGCTTCCTTATACAGGCAGAAAGAAAACGCAATTAAAAAAAAAAAAAAGAATCCTGCATTAAACACTCTCCTTGAGGGGTTTCGTGGTGAGAGCAGAACAACCCACCTCATAGCTTTGCAATAGGTGAGCAGGTGTACTGCTGCAGGTGCCCAAGGGATTGCTCCTGCTAAGCCTGAGCACTTTCTGAAATCCCACATTACAGCTACTCTTTGCAGTAATGTTTTGACCTCTGGGAATAAATACTGCAAATTAGTGTTCTAACTTTGCATCTTTCTACAAATTAATTCTGTCGAGGCAGTAGATGATATTCCAGCAATAACCTACCTCTCCCACTCTCTCTTCCACAATAATTCGCTGACAAGATCTCCTGATGTGCTTTTAAATGGGAGAGATCAAATTATATGTTTGCATGTAATCATTTAAAAAATAATAATATCTTCAAAAATCCACAGCATTGTTACAGAACAATGGATTTAATTATTGGGAAATGAGCTATTTGCAAGCAATTTCACTCACTGCCTGCACTGATCCTGGGTCTGGGAAGCTCTGAAGGATAAGAAAATTGAAGAAGCTCTTTGAGGGTAATTTGAGTCTCTGCATGTGAAGAAGTGAATGGGAAAGGTTATTTCTTTACAGCGCACAACTGGGAGCCTACCACCATGGTTCACACTCTAGCTTCATTTCCATCCACATACCACAGGACTGAGCAAATATCTCAGTGGCACAGAGCTCAGTCTCCCAGTTCAAGAGCTGGGTTGCATCACAGTGGAAGACCCTATGCAAGGGAGGGTGTTGGTGGGCCCTGCCTGTCCCTCCCTCCCTGAGGGCAGGTGCACAGCTGAAGCTTCTTTGCTATAGGTATGGAGAGGTCTCAAGCAAATCCTTTTGCACCCTTCTGCTCCAGAAATAGGGCGGTAATTGTGACCTGCTGCCCAGAAGGGCACTGCTGCAGCAACTGGTTCTTTGTGCTGCTCCTCCTCCTGCCCCCTCCCAAGCTCATGCTTGCTTCATCTCATCCTTAAACTTAAGCAATACCTCTGAAATGAACTGCTGCTGGGCTTTTTCACACCAGGATAGTAACGTCAGGTCTGTCCAAGCTCTTCCCTTCATGCCCCTCCTGAACATTGGCATACAGCTTCTGCAAGTATATGCTCCCAGGTGTGAAAATCTCTCCTGCAAAGCTTGGTCCACTGCTTCCCTCACTCAGAAGTCCTCCCTGAATGCCCTTGCACAGTCTTCCCATCTACAGTAATAACATATAAAGACATCTTCCTGTCTTTTGCCTCCTCCATTTTTTGCCCGAGTCCACACTTTTTGTATTACCTGCACTGCATTCTGAATTCTTTATGCCAATGCCAGGAGAGCAGCACTAAGCTTGGGGCTAGTTGCAGTGCACCTCATTGGCAGCTCTCAACTGCTCCAGAGCTGCCTTTGGATTATCTCCATCACAACAGGACACTGGACCACATCAAATCTAATTACAGTTTTGACTGCTGCTTTCTCAGTCTGCACAGCACTACTCTTGGACTCGCTTTGCCAGCACTGTGACTTGGGATTTTTGAGTCCTTCCCACTTGGCCATACCCATGGATGCCCTCATACTATTGGGTGAGCACCCAAGGGAAGGGACCCACACCACAGCGCCAGAGCTCAGCCCTCACCACGTGCAAAATCTCACCTTCCACATGTAGCATCAACTTTCTGATCATAACCCCCACCTAAGTACCCTCCAGCTATCGCCTTTCTGCTGTAAATAGGGATAGTAATGTACTGTAATCACATAATTCTGTCAGGAAAAGTAAACAAGAATGGCTGAGTGATTTCCAAACAACACACTAATGACCAAAGTAGAAAATCTCCTGCTTCGCTTCTCCTCGAATCTTCCTTAAACCAGCCTTTTGCTGTTCATATTTATTGTGGGTTTCTTCCTCATTTTTAGGTTTATTTACCCAGAGCTAATGAATAACACTGAACATACGCTATAAACCACCATTAAGATGAAATTTGAAGAAAAGAAAATTACTTTGGTATGATAGCTGAGAGGATGTATAAGTAGTAAGTGCCCAATACAGATATTTGAAGGCTTCTTAGGAGAGGCCCCTTGAGATTTCTTGGTCAAATAAAGAGAGGCATTCTGTTGGAATTCTCTTTTCAAAGTTACACTCATTTCTGTAACAGTTTGATGCAGATGCTGTTTAGGAAAAAGAGTCTACTATGGACTTTTTCACATTCAAGTCTTTGTGTCTCATTTTTACTGATTACCACAGCTGTTAGAAGCAGCAAGGTAAGCAGTAGCAGCAGATGATGCCATGTGTGCTGATTTTAGTGTGGCTTTTCTCAATCTTTCAATACGCCCTTGCAAGCAAATGCGCACACATGAATAATATTCAGGAAGAGTGGAGTACAACAGCAGCACAAAGCTTGCTGGAAAGCTGGGTTTGCAGAGGAGCTGTAGATGACTCATTGTCAGAGAGGAAAGACGATGAAGGAGGCTTCTTTAAAGCACATCTCTGCCCAGTATTATTCAGTTGGATGTGTTCCATTTTCTGTTGGTGACCTAGATGTTTCCATACACAAGGTGCTTGTTAAAGAAGATAGGAAGACTGCGTGCACGTGGGAGGACAGGATTAGAGTTCGGAATAAGCACAAAAAGGAATTTTTTTTGATAAAGAAAATGATGCTATCCAATGGCATATGCGAACATCCCTCCACTACTCTTGCAAGCACCGTTGCAAGTATTAGATTACAGCAGTTCCTAAACAGATTGTGAATAACAAGAGTAGGAACAGATCTGGAGCCGATTTCAGCAAACATCTGCTGACTTTCAGCAGCCCTTGAGAACCTGGTGGCTATAAAGGAACAGACAGGGGAGGCTAATCAGTCTGAGGCAGTTTCCCAGGTTTGGGAGCTTTTGAGACTATCGGTGCAAGCGTTCAGAGAACAAGGGACACCATTGAAACACAGGTTCAGCATGTCAAAGAAGAGCTAGAGCTACAGGGCAACGCACATTAACTTGAGGTTCAAAGGTGAATTGGCCATAAGCCCTTGGAAAGCACCATGAGGAGCTGCAGCATGGGTTGTAGAGCACAGCATCAGATTGAGCACTTGCCCTGAGAAGTCAGTCATCCTGGTAGGTATGCAGAAGGGCACAGCTTTCAGAGGATGCCTGAATATACGCAAGGCAGAGATCAGCCTTATGTACATGTAACATTTTGCTAGAAGACCTGAACGGATCCCCAGACAGCTGCCTCTCCTCTCTTCAGAAGAACACAGTTCTGCACCCTGGTGCAGCATAATGAGGCGCACACAGACTTCCCCTGATCAAGCTTATTGCTTCCAGGTGCTGAGGCCTGGGTTCTGCTTCCCCAGCCACTCTGCCAGTTCTGCTTTTCAGTTTTCTCGTTCTTTCTTTGCTTACTGTAGCTAGAGCCAAAGCTAATGGACAGAGCTACTGACAGTAACCCCCTGTTTACATAGATGCCAAAAAGCCCAAATCCAAACATCCCCGTAGTCCCATTTGCTTTATGTCCAGCTATGATGACTGTAGCACCAGCTGCTTGTATTTTAAGTTTTATTTCTGCCAGCAGTGCTTCCCTTCCTTTTTCCTCGAGCCATACCATAAAAAGCTGTAACTCCATTTTCTCCATTTCATCCCTGCATTAGCTCTGTAAACAGATTCCTTGTTTCCTACTCAAGCAAAGACTTCAGAAACCTTCACTGCCTGGGCCCAGCATTTTGTTTTCTCTGGTTGCAGACGCTCTTTTGTATGTTCATTAGTGACACACTGCTCTGCTCTGCGATCCTACATTACTTTCTTCTTTCCTAGCAGGGTCCTAAACTTAACAACAAGGGAGATTGCTCAGAAGGCTTATGGAAGGTGAACAGCAGACTTGTGGAAAGCATCCTGCTGGAGAGGTGCTTGTGCCTGGAGAGGTGCTCAGAAGTACTTAGATGACTCCACAGACAGCACAGAATTGCAAGATTTTTTTTTTCCCCACTGTCCCCCATTTCCTCCAGGAGACACCATCATAACTTGCACACCATGAGCTATCTCAGCTCTGGTCCTGTGTGTTTAGCATTTCCAGGCACCTGGGCACAAGTTGCCACTTTTTTCCTGCCCCTTCCAAAAGGGGCTGAATGAATGGATTACAGCCAGCTGGTGGGAGATTCCCTATTATTGTTTCACTGTCCATCCAATACACAGGGGCCATGCAGGCTGTGAACAGAGCAGCACAGCCTTAATGGAGCAATGCTGCTCTAGCAATTGCAGCCCATTAGATGAATATAACCATAGCATAACAGCAGCAGCCAAAATGCCTTTGACATCTTGTTTTCTAAAGTCAGGTCAGAGATCCAGACCTTCGTGCTCCCAAGGTCTATACTGTCCAACAGCAATGTCCTTCATGTTCAGATAGGTATAAGATCACTCTTTTTGATACTCCTAGCAGTAGTCCTATACAAAGGTTTCATACTCTCTACAGAAAGGCCAAGAAGACACCTCACCCACTAATTTACTACATGCTCTGCTCTCTAAACTAGCTTTCAACTGCAAGTGCTCCTATATAACAACATTCCTCTAAACCTACTGAGAGGTTTCTCCTCCCTATAATCCAGTCTTTTACAGTGGCCTTTTCTAAAAGGGATCCTGGATCCTACCTCTTCATGCCATTACTCAGCACCATATCCCTCCTCCCTCCTTCTTACAGCTGCTGGCCAGCCACCTACTCTACCTTTGCCACATACAGACCAATAACACTTCTGTAAGGACCGAGCTGCTTCTCCTTTTCAAGTCCTGCCCAGGGTTATCCTTGCCAGCCCAAAATCTGACTCTCACCATCCCCCAGCCTACCAGTTATCCCCACATCCAGGATCCCCACCCAGCACCCTGAGGCAATCTCACTTCCATGCCACCCACCATTCTTACAACAGCAGCAGCCACACAGCTCATAATTCAAGCTCCCCTCCCAGTCCCTACATCAGAAGATGCCCACTTCCTTTCTTCTTACTTTGCTTGGCAGCAGCATCCTCCCAGTCCAGCAGGAAAATGCCCATACAATCACAAAGCATCTTGCAGGGGATCTACAAGCCTACCTTTACAGTCCTACTGTGTGCACTGCCATCCCAAGCCCTTCAGCATGCATACTGCTGGGACAGGTCCCTGCACTAAGCACACAGAGATCAAGGAGCTTCAGCTTCTCCCTATCCAAGCAGCATCTAAAGAGTTTCATCTCTTCCCCTTGGAAACTTTTCAACCCCAAGAGGCACCACACTCTGACCTCCAGCCCCAGCTCCACCCCCAAAGCCAAGGGGAAGAGACATACCTTGACCAAGAGCCGCTTAGCAGCATCCCAGACCATAACATCAAGCACCTTCCCAAGGTATCAAGTCCTATTACACCACCAGTCAGCTTTTATAGAGCTCAGACAGCTGCTCATTGGCAGAACCTGGGCACTCTCAGCCCCCTGCTTCCACTCTTTGCTTTCTCATCTCTCTCATAGGCACACATGGGAGATGTGGCTGCTGTCACCTGCCCTAAGCTCCCAGAGAGTAGGAAAGCAGTAATGAAACTCCTACCTAACTTGCAAAACAAGTGGGAGTTTGTGGTGCTCTCCTTCCCTTTGAATATGCTCTGCTGGAATTTTAAACAGATTATGTAAGTGGCTCTCATTTAATCCATCTGAACTATCCTCTTTTAATCGCATACGAGATCAAAGCTGCTGATTGCAAAATGAGCAGGGAGCAGCCAGGCTCTCCCCAAGCTGTCCTGCACTGAATGAGGAGGGGACAGGCTGGGGGAACCCGTGCACAACGCTCTTCTGCTTTGTTTCAAATGCTCAATGGGAATATGAGAGAGATGAGCATCCCTCTCACTTACTATGAAGTCACTGCAGCCCTTCAAATAAGCAGAGGGATATGCCTGTGCCTGGACATGGGGGCATAGCAGCTGGCTGGAAAGCAGCTCCTCAAAGAGAGAGCAGTTCTCCGTCTAAGATTTATATAGTTTACCTTTTTCATTTCTCCTCCTGAAGTCTGACATTTAAAAATGTGTAATTGTGTTTATCCCTGGCAAGCTGTGAATGGCTCCCCGGGCTGCCTGTGCCTCCTGCTCCGCTGTATAAATTACACTGACAACCCCTTATTACAAAGGGAAAAATAAGTTAATGGAAAAGCAAAGCAGAAATAGATGCATAAAAATCCCAAAGTGCCTAAGTCAGCAGAATTGCCCCCACGTGACAGTCATTGCCGGTATTTAATTAAACAGGGATCGATCGTGTGGGTGAGTGTGAGTTTGTGTGTGTGCACACGCAGGGAGGAATCGGTACATTTATCCTGTACTTATTTAATTTTTTTTTTTTTTTATAGTAAAGCGTTATTGATATTGCACTGGCAGCGACTCCACAGCAAAGCTGGAAATGGTGGAGCAGCCAGCGCTGGCCTGGGGATGTGACTTTGGGGATGGAGGCTCAGGGAGATGAGCCACGAGGCTCAGCCATCCCCAGGTCATCTCTGCAGGATGTTGAGCTGCATATGGGGAGAAACATCCAGCCCGAGGTGCCACAAACAAATGGGAACCACAGCAGCAAACCAGGGTGCAAGCATAATTCATCACTGGTAATGGTGGGTGACTCAGGAGGGACCCCAAACCCTGCAGGATGGCTATAGGAGCAGAGAGGGTTGGGAAAAGGGGACAGCTGCCTGGCTCTTCCATAGTGCAGGTGAGAAGGAAACACTGGGATCTCAGAAATGGGAGTGGGCATTTCCTGTTCCTTGTGACTTTTGGGGGGCTCTTTAGAAGATCAGGACCTCATCACGAGCCTCTGCTTCCCTATTTCCAGCTCAGCCACTCAAAACATAATTAACCTCTGGGATAAAATGCAACACCTGAACACGCTATGGGGGAAAACCAGGAAGGTTTTGTAAAAGAACAACATTTCAAGCAAAATAACCAGTCAGAGGTGGAAATGCTTTGTTGGCAACGCTCACCTCTGCCAATGGGAGCAGGAAAGGTATTTCCCTCTGGGATGATGCCTGGGAACTGCCAACACCGAGCGCCCCTTCCCTCCTCTGACCCCATGGGCAAAGCCATCCAGCACAGACTCCTGGCTGGATCAATCCAAACCCAGCCATCCTGGGAGTGGAGTTAGGAAGTTACCAGCTGCTGGAAATTGCACACAGCTCCTTTCATTTCCTTGCCTAATTGGAAGGAGCCAAGCTGCACAGGGCTGGGGAGCCAGACACCAGCTCTGAATCACTGCTTCAAGAGAGTGCCTGGGGCACCAGTTGCACCAGTATGGTCTTAATGGGGCCAGGGACTGAAGGACCCCCTCTTCCCGTACATTTGGAGCACATGGCATAAATGTCTCTCTGCTCTTTCTGCTCCCTAGCCCTTCTCTAGCTATGATGCAAGCAAAGCGCGGTGTTTTTGTTCCTCCCCCTCTGCAGCAGCAAGCAGGTTTCACTCTCGTAGATGTTAACTGAGAATTCGATGCAAAGAAAATAAAACCCCAAACAAAACAAGAGGAATAATTTCTATTTTTGTTTGGTTTTATGTTCAGTCTTACAGTCCTGACATCTTCCAGATAATGACTGAAAATCCCTTCTCCCTGCAGTCTGGGCACCAATCAATACTCCACAAGCAATTTCCAGTGCTCGGCTCGCTCGTTAAAGACCTAACATTCCCTTCCCTGGAGAAGTGGGTGGCACAGTGACTCACAGAAGGCTCAGCAGGATGCCATTTCTACCTGATGCAATGCTGAAACACAGCTTGAACACCAAAATCAGCCAGAAAAGCTATTTTCTGAACATCAGTGTTCGGTACTGGAGCACTGAGGAGCCTTCCTCGACAGGTCTCAGAGGTCCTGGCAGCACCATCCTTCCTTGCCCATCACCAGAAGAAAGAATGGGGTCACACACAATGTGGAGCCCATCCTCATCTCCAGGCCTTGTAAATGTGCTCGTGACAAATCACTGCAATGCATCCATCCCAAGTGGCTGCTGCTGCACCTTTCAGCAGGACTTCTCTTGCTGCACATGGCCTGTGGTCACGCAGAGGCACATTACAGATGTCTGAGACTTTGCAGGGCTCCAGCAGCATCCATCCATCAGCCTGACAGCCCTGACCCCCAGCCCTCAGCCCAAGGCAGATGCAGCTCTGTAGTGAGGCCCCTTTGCAGGAGGAGGCACAAAGACTCATCTCCAGGACTCAGTGTGTTCATGGGGTTCTTCAGGGCTCTTCCAGGACCTGGAGCCTGGTCCTTGCTGATTGCATGAGGAGCACGCACAACACCCACCTTCCTGCTGTAACCAGGTTAACCTCTCTGGCAGCATGGAAGCCCCCAGGGGAGCTCCTCAGGCTGACAAAAAGCCTTTCATTTCAAGTTGCTTTGCTTAATTACTCTAGGAGAAGTTTAAAGATGTGACATGCCACGAGCCTTTGAAGTTCAGAGAGACTTGAGCAGGTGCCATAATCCCCTTATTTTAATCCTGATGGCCAAGATATGCTGGCTGCCCTCTCTCCCAGTCTAGCAGGACTCAGGTAACTAAAAAAACTACAGTCTTTGCTTTCCTTGGATGGGAATCCTGTATTCACAGTGGTCAGATTCCACCAAATAGCAAAGTGTTTTGCAGCCTTATGCTCTGAGAAAACAAAGATGGAGGCTTTGGGCTCAGGAAAAGGGCTTGGGAAGACTGGTGGCTTCAGTACCTCCTGCTACAGAGCTCATCTGATAAGGAAAGTGTCACTTATGCAAAGGTTTTGGCACATTCCCCCAGAAATACCTGGCGCTTTTCTCAGTTCCATATTGGAAAAAGCTGCCAAAAGTCAACTCTGAATATTAGCTAACTACTTCAATCAAATTATGTAACTGCATGATGTGGAATAAGTTTAGAAATAAAGTCAATTGCAGAATAACAAATGATGTATTTACTGCGGTAGAGGTGCTTGAGCTTCCAAAGCTTACAAAATGTCTTCTTTTTTTTTCTCTTCCTCAAAATTGAATTTCCTTGAAATCAATGTATTCCCATGGAAATTCTTTATTACAACAAAATGCCATTTAAATGCCATTTTCTGGTGGAAATGCTCTGTTGGTGCATTATTGACACAGTTCATCTACCTTGTGGTAGAAACATGCCAGATAAAGCACACCCAGGGTATGTTCCTCTCCTCCTCCAGACAATTTATTGCATGCCCCCACACTCAATGGGCTCCGGGCTGGGCCAGGAGGACTCACCTGTGTGTCTTGTCATGCTTTACCTGCAGAAAGTTTACTCTGGCAAAACCCCTCTGTCTTCCTATGCCCACTTAGTGCCACCCAAGACCCGTGGTGAGGTCTTCACCCAGGATCAGCTCCTGCCCATGTTGGAACCCATGAGAAATAGGAAGGCTCAGCCCATCCCTGCTTGGGGAGAGGCACTCAGACCTGCTGAGTTCCCTCTCCAGGCATGGGAGTCATTTTGTTCCCATCTTGCACTCCTCTGGCAATGGATTTGCATCTTTGGCTTTGCATTTCAGCCGTGTGACTTCTCCTGCTCTGAGGATCCCATATGCTTGTCACCAGACTGGTTTGTAGCCAGACTGTCTGGTTTTGTCCCCAAATGCCCTGGCCCCCTTGGAATCACAGCCCTTGCAGACACCAGGCAGCCCACGCTAAGCAGCTCCAAGCTTGAGACAGCTGCTCCCTGTATACTTTAATCCAGTAAACCTGGAACAAAAATTATTTGAAAGGGGTCATAGCAGCTCCTGCCCCACCAGACACTTGGTGCCTGAAGCTCTGCTCTAACTCCTTCCGCAAAACATCTCCCCTTCAAGGACTCCTTGGCTGTCCTCTCCCATCAGGACAAAAGGTGATGGCCTTATTTTGTGCTAGGAGAGGTTCAGATTGGATATTAGGAAGCATTTCTTCTTTGAAGGAGTGGTTGTGCACTGGCACAGGCTGCCCAGGGAGGTGGTGTCATCGTCCCTGGAGGCGTTCCAGAAAGGTGGAGATGTGGCACTGAGGGATGTGGTCAGTGGGCACAGTGGGGGTGGGTTGGGGTTAAACTTGGGGGTCTTAGCAGTCTTTTCCAACCTCAGTGATTTTATGAATATGATTCTATGAATATGATTCTATGCTGTCCCTGTTCCCTGTAAGGAAAAAAACTTTTCCCAGCCAACCTCCACTCCAGGAAATGCTCCCAGCCATCTCAGCCCCTCATGTACCCAAATGGAGAACACTTGGAGGAGATCATCAACTTAATGCCTTGCACTGAAGAATGAAGATACGAGTTTGACGCGTGGGCATCCTCCCTTCTTTACCATGGAAGCATCCAAGGAGGTGGAACACTTTTTCTCATTCTGCAGCACCTCTTTCTCTTGGCTGTGCTTGCATTGAAAAGAAGGAGTCTTGAAGTTTGCTCTTTTCATAGGAAACCTACATATCTGTGGTAAATTAAAAGAAGGTGTTTAGCTATGCAGATAGACCATTTTTTCATGGTCAAGTTGGGCCATAGAAATGCAACCTTCCCCTTCCCAGCAACGCACAGCAAACTCTCTGTTCTATTCACTTCACTCTTCTTCCTAACACGAAACATTTGCAGCCGTGGCCCTGCCCCACACGTGTGTTGCCCCACTGCCTCTAGAACTGGGAACTCAGCTTTGCAGGTGGCAATGACTTCATGGTTCCTTTTGTACCCGTGCACAGAAAAAGAATGATCTGGAGTCATAACGTGAGGGACTGCAATGAAAAGGAGATAAAGGAAAAGATTGCAGCAGAAAGATTGCAGCGTGGAATGACTGATTTTTATTTAACACATTAACCAATATACTTTTTCAAATATAGGCTCAAGCCTACTTAAGGCAAAGTTCAAGTTAATATTGATATTTGAAGGAAGAAGCACTTTCATATTAATCACCTAACTATTAAACGTCTGTTATGAGACAGAGCTTATGGGCTACGTCTCCAGACACATTTTCAAATGGTTCGGCCTATCTTTGATCCTTCTTAATGATGGAGAGCAATTATATAATGGGTTCAGAAACACTTTCACCGCACCATTCACACAGGAGGGGTGGGATTCTTTTTTCGCAGTGTTGTCAGATAACATCTCAATAACATTTCTGGGAAGCAAAACTGGCCATCCTCAACCCACCCAGCGTTTTCGCTGATGCATTCCCAGATTTGCAGCTTGATGGCAGCAGGCCAAGGGCTGAATGTGAAAGAACAGAGTGAGGGATGTGCAGGAGGCTCCAGGGATGCAAAATCCTGCGGGTTTCTATCCTGGCTGGTGATGCACTGCTGTCCACCACAGGTGGGGTAGGAGAGGTGTGCACATCTGCATGTGGGTGTGCACGCATGTGTGTGCATGCACATGTGTGTGCTTGATCACGTTTATGGGCATAAACTTGTGCAATGTGTGTGTGCATGTGTACTTGTGTGTGTTTGTGCTTGTGCGTGTCTGCAGCTGTGCACATGTATGTGTTTGCATGCAGGTGTATGTGTACGAGCATGCATGTGCATGTTTGTGTGTGTATGCATTTGTGCATGTGTACGTGTGCTTGTGTGCAAAGGTGTATGCATGCCCATAGGTATGCATGTCTGTATGTCTCTGCATGGGTGTGTATATGCATGTCTGCATTTCTACATGTGTGTACACACGTCTGTGTGCATAATTGAATGTCTGTACATGCTTGGGCATATGTGCATAATTGTGCATCCATGGCTGTGCACATGTGCATGTATGTGTGCATATATGTATATATCCTCATGCATGACACGTGTGCCTGTGGATACGCATGTATGTGTGTGTGCATGTGTGCACACATCCATGTGTGTTTACTCATGCACATGTACGCATGTGTGCAAGCACTCACATGTACACAGCTGTGCATGCAGATATTCAGCTGTGCATGGACCTATGGCCATGTGTGCTCCCACCCAGCCCTGTGCATGCCCTGTTGGCTGTGTGCAGTGCGTCTGCACACGTCTGTGTGGAGGGCAGGGCTCCCTTTGGCCACTGGTGCTAAGCACATGTGCTTCTGTTAACAAGTGGAGCAGATAGTGCGTCAGCAGGGAAAGGCTGCCGTTGCCTCAGGCGCAGCGCGGGGCAGCAGTGAGGGATGGGTTCACACTTGGCTTTTTCACACTTCAGCATTTCTGTGTTTTCTAGCTTAACACTGACCCGTGTCTGTGACCGGGGCTGTGGGTGCCGGTGTCCACAGGGACGTGCAGAAGTATCATGCACACATCCAGAGCACGGAAGTATCCATGCAGGAGGCAATATATCTGTGAAAGCAAAGCTGTGTCCCCACCTGCCCTCTCAGCTCTGCCACCCGCCGGCAGGGTTCGTGCTGCACTCTGAGTGCATTTCTGCCTTTGCAAACACAGTGGTAAACTTGTCCCACCTCGGTGAGCCCTAGGGCTGGGCAAGGTGCACCAAAGGCTCTCCTATGGTGCTGTGCCCACAAGGCACAGCCCAGCAGTGCCTGGGGATGGAGACTCCTGAAGGTCCCATGAGCCCCAGTGGGGCCCTAAAGCAACATCTGAGATGGGTACAGGGGCTAGGGTGAAAAAGAGCAGAAAATCCCAGGCAGTAGCAAAGAGTCTCCCCAATCTCAGAGCGAATGAATAGGAACCTCTATGCAGCACCACTGGTCTCCATCTCCTCTGTGCTGAGAGCACAGCTCCACCAGTAATCACAGAAATGCCATGAAATAAGCTGACAGGAGCCTAGGAAGCTGCCCAATCCACCGTGTTCCCATCCCAAGACCCCAGGTCACACCTCCTGCCCAGCAGCACAGGGGATGCTGACTGCTGGCAGCTCATAGGGACACAAAGCACTGCCTGGGAAGCAGGGCAGGTTATGCAGAGCTGATCGCTCAAAGCCCTTCTGTGCATTTTCTGCTGAGTCCTTCCAAATTTTTCCTCTTTGAAAACTGGAGGGTTTCATTCTGCTCCATTCTGGCATCTTATTAGCCTCAGGTTTCCTTGTCCTGCTGGGTGGCTCATTAGGGAGCAGATAATGAGCTTTCTCTGCCACTGCTGATAGCATTTGATGCAAAATCCTTAGCAGATACATTTGTTTCCCGAGTATTTCTTGAGGATTTAATTCTAATAGGTGTTAGCACAACGAAACAGGGGAAATGCTGTAAAGAAACCAGATACACAAAAAGCCCTTTGTTCACCGAGATTTGCCAGCACGGTGTCAGAGCTGCCCCACCAAAGAAGTCTGCAGGGGCACAAATGGTCCACGGGTGGTCGGATCCTGCTGGGATACACAGTTCATGCATAATGGGAAGCAGTCTTCCAACCTAAAGCTGTGACAGTGCAGCCAATTCTGTTAAAGGTACACACATCTAAAACACATGAGCTCAACTCCCTCACCTGAATGAGCATCTGGTTTGCAGAAGTTTGATCGAAGGTATTTGCTGAGAGTGAGGGGGAAATGACAGCTATTAGGGACACTTGTGCCTGACATGAGGGCTTTTGTTTAGATAACAATGAGTTCTTTGCAATTATGGGCACTCCTAAGCATAGCTGTTTGGGTAGCGACATCCACAGCACCTCTCATCATGAAAAATCCCAAATATATAAGGAAGTTCAAGGTCCTCTGTGCATTGTGGATGCACACCTCACCAGGTCAATCAGTTTCAAGCCAGCTCTGATGGATCTGGGCAATGTGATAGCACAGCTGGGCTGCATGGGTCGGGAGTTCTGTGCTCAGATTCCAGATGCAGCATGGAGAGATGTGTAAAAAAATGCTATGTTTGTCAGAGGTATCCACTTGCTTCTCCTGCCATGACAGCAAACAGCATGACGCCACTGCTGTTGGCTTTCAGAGGGTGATTTGGTTATCCAAAGAGAATGTAATAGAGCAGTGCTGCTTAGGTGCCACCCAGGGAGGGGAAGTTCAAGCTTAGCTTCTGGCTCACCATTTGGGGACTGAGGTGAGGCAGAAGAAAGGAAAACCACTTCACCTGACAGAGGCCCATGCTCACCTCCAGGGAGGGTTATTTTCCTCCCATCCAAGCACACACAGCACCAAATCCAGCTTAGGTTAACCAAAGATGCACCTGCACCTCTCACAGAGAGGTGACCAACACCAACATGGTATTATTCAGTGCTGACCTGCCTGAGGTGGAGTAGGGTCTGGTCACAGGAGCAAGGCCAAACCCAAAGGGTTGCTCCTCTGGGGACCCTCCCCAGTGGCATCAGTGAAGCAGAGCCCTGACACTGCTCAGCTGTGTGCCAGCAGAACTCTGCGCCCTCCCAAAAGGTGAGAGAGCACTTAAGCCATGTTAAAGCTGCATAAAACCTTAAACCCTGAGTGTCACATAAGGACTTAAATGCTCTAATACTGTAGTGCATCACACGGCAGAGTTAAAGCAACATAAGCCTCCTTTAGCCTCCATGGTCCCTGAAGGGCAGTCGCAGGACTTCCCAGGGGCTTCTCCTTTGCTGGCCCTGTAACACCAGGAGGTGGCCCGTGCTTCAGGAGCTGCTGCTCTGCAGGGTGCTATGGGAGTAGGAGGGCTCAGGATGAATGAATGCAGGAGATCTTGGGTGTGCCAGGCTGGGATGCTCCATGAAGACAGCGGGCAAAGGCCTCTGGAGCTTGACAAGCTGAGATGGTTTTCTCTCTTTCTTCTGTTGTGTGAAGAAACAAGTCTTTCTGGTGCATGAGATGTGTCTGCAAGAGGAAGAGGACTCTGCAAGATCAAGGAAGAGCTTCCTCCATCACTGCAGTCCATGCACTGAGTAACAACGTGACAATGCATGAGGTCAGGAAGAGCCGCCTGACAACAAGCACACCCTATGCAAACACGTCCACCCTGATCCACGGGGCTTATCACAGGCTATAAAGACACATTTTGTGGAAAACCCTGTTAAGATAGTGGCTGCACATCACTGCTTTAAGCCCCTACAGCAACTTAAACTGGCTATACTGTTAAGCCTTCAGAGCATTTTAAACTGCTTAGATTGCTCAAAAGACCAGCTTAATCTTAAACTGTAGCGCAGCTGCTTAAACAGTTTAAGCTGATCTAAAAGCTCGCAGGAACACAGGGTGCTTGAACTCTGCCCAGCCCTTCTTGTTGACCGAGACACCGTGCCGGCCCTCGTGCACACAGGCTGACCTAGAGGCTGCTTTCCTAAATAGACTTTGCAGGGTTTGGAGGAGAAGAAAGGCCCTGTGCTATCTCTGCCCAGCACCTTGGTGTGCTCAGCCTTTCCCTGAGCATCTCCAGGGGGAGGGAGAGCTCCAGGCACTACGTCCTCAATGATGCTGCACAGCACTGTGGGGATCATTGCCTCTGGCCAGCAGCCAGTTATGTTCATCTTTGCAGTAAGAGTTTTTTAAGGAATGATCCTCATCTTAGATGCTTTCTTGCTCAGCCCAACAGCAGTGAATGTTGGTCATCACCTTTCTCTAAAAAAATAATTGCTGGAATATCCATCTTGGCCTGAATGGGGCACTCGTGGGAGTCAGTTTCCCCCCGCTAGCAAAAACTGGGAATTAAATGCTTTTTATAAAGCTTGGAGAAAATAATTGATCTCACAGAGACAGTTAACATCAGCATGCCTTAGGCTGGGTCCTCTTGGCATGGGCAGGAGCCAGTGCACCGGGGAAGTTCAACCTCCACGAGGACAGCAGAGGATGCTCCATCCCTGAGCAGGATGAAGCCACATCCACAGCAGCTCCTGCTTCACCACCAGGTCAGGCCAGCCCTGTGCATCTCACTCCAACTGCACCATTTTTTTCCCATTCAGAGTCCAAGCAGTTTTTTCCACTAAACTTTTTCTTCCCCATAGTATCTTCTTTCCATAGAAAAATTTAACATTTTCTTCAGTAGCAACTGAGTATGAAAACACCTCTTGTACCAATCTGGCCTGGCTTCCTTTCTTTGATCTCTCCTTTTTTACCACCCACGAATGCTCATGCAATGCCTAGATTTGTTTGGGATAAATGGGTAATATTCTGCTTTGTGACTGCAGTCTGGCTGGGAAACCTGCCCAGGTGTAAGAACAGGTAAATGCAAAACACAAATGATGTTGGGCACAGCAGAAGCTTTGCTTAGCAGATGAACCCACTTAATAAGGGAAATACTGCTGATGATCCTGATCTTACGTATCAAATTTTCAGCTTTTATACTATTATGATATTAGGGGGGAAAAAAAAAAAAAAAAATGAGGCCCAATTATACCAAGCACCCATGGAAGACTGTGGAAATCTTGCATTGTAATTTTAACCTCTACAATATTTAACATTCATATTCATCTGCTCAAGCGGCACAGGAATTTGCACCTTTATCTCCAGATGTGTCTCACACAACATGCAAGCACATAACTCATTTCCATTTTGACAGATTTAGCACTCTAGGAGTTTAAGGTAAGCATGCCTGTTACATTGTTTTCTTAATGTCTATTATTTCATTTTTCTAATGCCTGCTACACCAGGACCACGGAGTCCTGCTCTTCCTGCTGATGCTAACTAATAGGTCTTAATTGTCTTCTAGGGCTTTTGTGCAGTGTTATCTGTTTCCTAATAACAGGTTGGAATACGCCTTGCAGCACCATGGCATGGTGCTCACGCATCATCTGTTGACACACAGAGATGGAGGGGTCACCACCACTAAGAACAATTCTCCAACCTGACAAAGGTTATGAAATGCTCTAGGGCTTTGAGAACACATCCAAACATCCATGTATTCTTGCAAGGGGCTGGAAGACCAGGCTTCTCCCTGCCATCATCTGAAGCTATTTCACAGGGTCTTGCTGAGATACAAAAACCTAAAAACAGGGCTCGTGCTCAGCAGAGGGGCCTGGAGGTAGTGGAGAAAAGGCCACAAGTGTCTCCGGCCCCTGATGACAAACTCAACTTGGATTAGATCTCAGCGTGGCACACCCCTGGCAGAGCTCAGCACTCCCATCAAACGCCTCTGCTTGCACAGAGAGGTCACCCAGCACTATGCCCTGATACCCAGGCACTATACCCCAACACCCAGCACCATGCCCTGACACCGAGCACCATGCCCCAACACCCAGCACCATGCCCCAACACCCAGCACCGTGCCCCAACACCCAGCATGGCCCATTGCCACGCATGGCCCCAGGGAGCTCTCCCTGGTGCTGGGTGCAGCTGGGCCGTGATGAACTTGTTAGTTCGTTCTCTCGCTCAGGAATCATTATCATTTATTGATAGGATGCCTTTGCAAGCCCCAAGGCACTTGTGCAGACTCACAGGCTGTGCACATACGAATTCAGCTCAGCCAGTGCAGAGAAGCAGTTGCTGCATGCAGAGAGTTACAAAACTGTTCTGGCCGGGATGTACATGAAGTTTTGGCAAAGGCAGCATCGGCTGTCCCTCTGCATTTCACACAACTGGTAAACAAAGAACAGGATAGCTCATATGGCGAGGGTACTGCTCCTTACTTCATATATCTGAGCCTGTTTAAAATGCAGTATTGTATCTGAGTGCCATGGGTCTGCAATGCTGTTTTTTGGATGCTGTCCAGTGCCCTGGCAGGATTTTGACCTGAAAGATACTGAGCTCTGCTCAGACTTCATTCCAGCACCATGTCCCTAATTGAAGCGTGGGCTGGACTTCACTTGGTGGTGCTGGCAGGAGGAGAGGGCTGCATCACACAGACTTTGCAGCATTTGCTGCTCAGAGATGCTGCAGTGACCACAGGGCTGGAGGGAGCTGGCTGCCTCAGCAGGACATCAGAGCCTGCACTGAGGGCCCGTGTTTAGAGTAGCCAGTTCCTGACATCTCTGGCTGTGTGACATGCTTGAGTCAGAGCCAAGTCTGAAGTGATCCTTTTGGAGTCTATTGCAAAAAGATGAAGTAATGTGTGCTTTTTTTTCCAGGCATTTCAGATGCTACAGAGGATTTGCTGAAAATCAAGAAAATCACCTAAACATGGTCCTGACCTAACATGACTATGAGCAGTAAGATTCATGACTCCTCCATAACAACCCATCCTAGCATTCCTGCAGCCTCACTGCTCCCAGCCCCAGCTCTTGGACATATCCTGCCCCAGCTGCCCCCATCACATCCCCATCAGTGCTCCAGGCAGCAACACCAAGCTTCCTCATGGAACACATCCACCAGTTATGCCAATCTCCTACCCTTAATTTTTTGTGAGCTGCCACTGGCAAAGTGAGAGAAACTCATTATCCAAATTCCTCAGATCTCTGCCTCAAGAGCAGGACTATGGGCTGTGGTGAACTTTGAGCATATTTTTTGGTTTTGGAACACCACTGACTCCACGAATGCTGCTTGGTGAAGAAATACATCTCTCCTCTTCATCTTGCCTTGAGTACACTACAAGATATTCTTGTAGTCAGTGATCAGAAATGGAGTGACTCAGTGAGATGCAACATTTCCAATAAATGGGCAATGAAACAGCTTGAGGTCAAAGCAAAGCTGCTGCTGTTTGCTAATGGAATACTCCAAAGTGCAAATTCATTCTCAGGATCAAAGCTTTAAGGTCTCTTCTGCCCACTGAAGGCTCTAGGTTGCAGGTGCCAAAGTTCTTGATGCTTCAGAGATGATGGGGATGTTTGGACAGATTGGAATAGAATCACAGAATAAGTGAGGTTGGAAGGGACCTCTAGAGGTCATCTGGTCCTCGTGGCACTGAGGCAGGCCAGACAAAAGTGGAGATGGCACCTCAGGTCTCACTGCATCCTGGTGTGTGATGGAGGAGATGGACATGACCTGGAGCTAACTCAGTACAAAAGGCTACATCAAAACACTCCCATGAAGAATAGCATCACGTTGGTTTACAGAAACCGATCTAGCCAACACTTTAGAAAGAGCTTATTCAAGGGAAAGAGAAAGCAGAGTGCTTATATTTATTGCAGCCAACATGCACGTCCCATACCCTGAGCCACGTGCACCTGCCCTGCCACCAGCATGCCCAGGCCCACGCATCTCAGCAGCACAGAGACAATGTCTTCCCCTAACTGGGTTAGAGGAGATTGGATTAGCAATTTGTGAGTTAGTAAAAGTCTAAGAATGGAAGATAAAACAAAGTGTGACAGGCTAAGCAGCCCTTGTCACCGGGGATTGATCACGGTGCTAATAGCCAGAGACAGCCGCACATTAATAACACAATAACCCAGCTTTGGATATTGGCACTATCACAACCCTTTAACCTGGTAATAACTCATTGGGAAAATGCTATCGGTGTCCCAGCCAATGTTTCTGCTGCTTGCATCCCCCTCTGCCTGCTGGCATGGTGAAGATGGCAGCCACAGGGCCACCACAGGGCCACCAGCACTGCCATGCCTGCAGACAGATGTTCCACCCCACAGTGGACCATACCTGGCTGGGGACACGGCACCAGGGCGTCCTTTGGGGTGGGAGGCATAGTTTGATGGATAGAAAGAGGAGCTGAGTGGGTGGGACAGGAGATGGGCAGGGTAAATGCTTGGTGTAGACACATGGTGTGGGATGGGGAAGAGATGGGCTGTGGGATAATGGTGGAAACTGGGAGCTGGGGACTGAGTTCCATCTCCAAGCCATGACAGAGACACCAGAATTTGACAACAAGTAATTTGGGGAATGTTTCTGAATTTTTTTCTAAATATTCTCCATTTTAGTGACATGAACCATTCCCAACCTGCATGGGAAGCCTTCTGTTGCTACTTCTGGCTGGATAGAGGGAGGAGGGGGTAGAAGAGACACTTGGGGGAACTGCAAAAAAAAACCCAGCATTTTTAAGAAAATAGGAAATGAAATCACAGCTCAGGCATTTTGAAAAATTTAGATCAAAATGTGGGAAAAAAGCAACAAACCCTAAGCCCTGTTGTAAGGCAGACAGCATTGCCTTGTTTACAGAGAGTTTTCTGACTGCTGTTCGATGTCATGGAGTACAGAGGGGAGGAGGGATGAAGAAATATCACTGCTGCTTCTCCATCCCCAGCACGAGACTTTTCCGTATCTCGGCTGGAGTCGGGCTCTGTGCTGGCACTTACCCAGCACTTACATCTCTTGGCTGAGCTGCTCAGAGCAATGCTGAGAGCAACCGATTTAAGGGTTTCAGAGGTCAGCAAATCCTGCCTGCCAGCTGCAGGAGATGCAGCACGGCACAACAGCCGCAGAGCAGCCCTTCTCTTCCAGCTGGGACTGGGCAAACATCACCACATGTGCCTAAAACCCAGAGCTTCCTGCTGCCAGATGGGATGCACTCAGGGCTGATTCTTCCAACATCTCTGCAAGGTCTCCCAAAATCTCTGCAGTGCTTAAGGTCCTGTTGCTGCACCAACTTGTCCAGGTCCAGGGTTGCTTATAGCTGACCACACCCATGGGCTGTGCACAGCACCCACTACCTCATCCTTTCAAGCAGAACCAATTTTTGGCCCCAGTAGTCCTGGGAGCTGCATGAGGCCATGCAGCCCAGGTAGAACAGAAGAGGTGCATGAAGATCCTGTGTCACAGTGTAAGGTGCTGCAACCTCCGTATTTCTAGGGATTCTGCAGCCTGTCACTGCTGCCAGGAGCAAGATGGATTAACACATCCATTCTACCAAGTGATTGGTCAGAGAAACACATCATTATTACAAAATGCACTGCTCTGTGCCTGCTGCCCATCAATGGCTGAGGCTTCATCTCAAGCTCTTCTTTGGGGCCATGACCACATAGATCCACTGAATCATGAAATCCACTACAATCACCAAGTCTAATCATCAACCTACTACCACCATGCCCACTAAACCATGTCACTCAGAGTCACTGCTTGCCAGCAACGTGGCCTGAGAGCATGGAAAACAGAACTGGGAGTTACCCATGGATCCAGTGCCATGGCAGTGTCCTAAGGGAGTCCAATCTCCTTCTATCCCAGGCTAGGAGAAAGGCAATTTTCCTTCCTTCCCAATGCGCTGTGCCCCCATGGTGCATCTTCCCAGCTCTGCAAGACAAGAGCCAGATCTAAATAAATAAATAAATATAAAACACATAGAAAAGCAATTTAGCTTTGAAGTATCCCTGACTAATTAATTTTGGAGGCCAGGATAAGCCAGCCTTGCCTGCAATTACTCTGAACAAAGTAAAAGACCTCCTTGAGACTTGCTGCCAAACGAGGGGCATTTGCACCCACAGCCCAGATAAGGGAGAGAGGGGGGAAGAGGACACCCTGCCATCCCCCTGTTTTTTCCCCAAAGGTTCCCCCAAACGAGAGGAGTTTTGCTGCAGTGCAGCTCTGATGCATGCGAGGGACATGCATCGACAGTGAAAAAGGGAGGGCTCAGCTTGTTTGGCTTAATTAGAATAATGAAGCTGTGAGCCTAATAGGAGGAGGTTGGGAGTGCTGAGGCTGTAATTGGCAGAGATTGGGAAGCGTGAGGCTGTCGGCTGGCAGCCATATGGAAGCAGCAAAGTGAGGGTAGTGAGTGACAGCCCGAACCTGTGGCGCACTCATTAATTCCAACAGCAGAGCCGTGATTGATGTGTCAGCTCCCTGCTGCTCCGCGATTCGGGCGGCTGGTTCCACCTTACGTCTGCTGCTACTGCTGCAATCCCAGCTGCAGAAGGGGAGAAGAAGAGGAAAGAGCACAGAGGAGGGTGAGAGCCGTAGGAGAAGCAGGGAAAGATGCAGGGGAAGGTGGATGGATGAAAGGATGGACGGCAGGAAAACAGGGAGGAAGGAGAGGAATGGATGGAAGGAAGAAAGGATGGAAGGAAGGATGGATGGATGTTCCATCCTAGATGTTAGTACCTGCAAATACCTACATTTGAAACAGGAGAGACTCCCCATCTTTCCCACCCTACAATGGACAAGAGCAGCCCTTACAAAATACCTACAGAGAAGCTATGGTCTGCTCAGACTCCATTTCTGTTATTACTGCAGAGCTTTCACCATGATTCTGGCAGGGCTATGGTGTCGTCAGACCTCAGTGTGAAAATGTGTATAAGAAGCAGTGTCCATTTGAGCATCCCACATGCCACACTTCTTGAGAAGGTTCATCTGCCTGAGCATGCAGGGTAGGGAGGAGAGCCTGCCTCTCTCTGGAAGGGAGCAGAGCTGCTCAGAGAAAGATGTTTGCAGGATGCAGACCATGGCAGTACACAGCAAGACTGGGGAGCATGGATGGAAATACTTGGAGCACACCAGAACCAGGTTCCTGGTCTGCAAACACTGGGCACTGGGAATGAAACTGGGCAGTGTCAGCTGAAGCAATTAGCAGCTGTGAGCAGAGGATAGCTGTATATAAACCCTGTTTAATTTCTATTCTGTCTGGCCTTGTTATTTTGAATCTTTTCCATTGACAAAAAAAAAAAAAAAAAAAAAAAAGGTAATTATTGTAGATCTCTGAAAGCCAGCTTCAGTAGTTTAATTGTCCTTTTACCTCTCTTTAGGGAAGGGAAAATGCCTGGGCAGATCCACCTCAGTGCTGTAGCTGTCTTGGCACAGCCCCCAGGCAGCCTTCCCTCCTGGAGGCAGTCATGGCCATGGGAAGTTGTGAGACATGAGGCGAGGAGAGCACCAGCTGTGACACCACGATCTGAGGTTTCATCCATTGCTGTCTGCCGGTGTGAATCAAGACTTCTCGTTCCTCTTCCTGAGGAGAGCAGCTACCCATGAAGCAGGTAGGGGAACAGGGGATGAACTGCCAGGATGACAACTCATTTGGGTAAGGCTATCAAGCTTCATTTGCTTCGCCTTGTTGCCTTCGTGAAGGAACATGCAAACTGAAGGATTACTGTGAGGATAACAAGACTTCAGCTTTACCCATCCACAGGTTCCCATAGTCCTCAGTAGGGGAAGCCAAGGTTGTTCCCCACTGTGTGGCTGCCCGCTATGTGCTGCAAGGCTGAAGAGGAAAGTGGGTTGCCTCCCCTCTGGGCTGCCCCATTGTTAGCAGATGGCCATTCCACTAATTCTAGGAAGTCAGAAAAGCAAGACAAAGAAGGAAATTTGATTTTGACTGCAGAGTTCCATCCTTGGAGTTTCATCCAGCCAGGCTGGCCGGAGGTTTTGTACCCAGTACAGACATTTTCTGGTGGGTATTCATTTGTATGATGAAGACCATTAGTTAAAGTATCTCAGAATAGCTCTCGTTTGCTGAGTGCATGGTGAGGAGGAGGTTTCTGAGCAACCAGTACCTCCTACACAGTGATCATGGCAGATCCTGGGAGTGGGACGAGGCTTTTGCTCGTGATGAAGCCGAGGAGTGCTTCACGCATCTCCATCTGGGTACCTTCCTAGTGCTCTGTCATGGCTGATGTCCAGGTAGTAGGGCCATGTGTGAGCTGCAGGACAGGTCTTCTATAGCTCCCTTTGCCTGTGAGAGGTGCCAGCCTGTCCCTGCTGCATGACAGCCATAAAACATGGCAAGGCAGCAAGCCTGGAAGTCTGGGTCAAGCAAGCAGTTCAGCAATGCTCTTCAACAAAGAGGTTTCCCACCATCCAGCTGCCACACATCTCCTAACTTGAAAAACAGGCTGTTGCAAGCTGTTCTCATCCCTGTTCTCACAGCCGTGGCTGTAATTTGCTTTGCGAGACAGCACTGACCTCATTGCCTTTGGAGTGATCACCACTGCAAAAGATGTCTAGTGTACAATCCAGCCTGTGTCTGCCCCATCCCTGGGGCTGTTCAAGGCCGGGTTGGATAGGACACTGGGCAGCCTGCTTGATTTAGCAGTTGGCACTAGATGATCTTTGAGGTCCCTTCCAACCCAAGCCATTCCACGATTCTATGAACAAAACATTGCAACTCTGTCTGATTTCCCTTCACATTTTCCTTCCTATAGGCATTTCCTACAGGCTGAGAGCCTGTGGGATCATTTCCCAGGCTCTGTCCCTACAGCTCCTCATGTGGTCTAGCTGCCCTCTAGCTGAGCAGATAAGATTGGTGCTGATGCTCAACTCTCCAGAGCCTCACAGGTCCTTTATGAGTAGTGGAAAACAGAAGGTGGCATTTATTGAGTAGACAAGAGAATGGAGGTGATTATGTGACATCCCACGATTTCCTCTTTGTGGGCAAGCAGCACACCAATGAAGTGGGGAAGTGTGAAAATGTTTGTGTTGACCAAGGTGCAAGGCTGGGCTATCTGAGCTCTTCCTGTGGCTAGACTGGGGCCGGAGAGGACATAAGGGATCAGGGCCGGGGTTCAAAGAGCCCACCATCCATTGTGGCCAATGTAGGAGTGAATAGTGACCCACAAATGACAATGTCCCCAGAATTCCATGTGCTGATACTATATCCAGACTCGTGTGGTGGTAGTACTTTCCACATGCTAGTTCTGTCCCATGAGCTGTCAGATATGGCCAAGCTGGGAGTACCCTGCTCCACAGCTGCACTGAAGTCCATTTTTATTCTTTGCTTCTCTCCCTGGTAATCCATTGCCTCGCTCCTGCTTCAAAGCATCCCATGCCAGAGCTGTCATGGGCTGTGAGTGTTGCCCAGCAGCAGATGACTCACACACCCTGCAGACACCAAAATGCTGGGGGACAACCCAATTCTGGATACCAGGTCATGTGTTAGCATTGCTGAAACAGCATGGGGTCTGATCCTAGCTCTACCCCATGGGGCCAGAAAGCTGAAGTTCATGGGAGCTGTCACATGGATGTCACTGTGGCCTATGTGGGGACACAATGCACACACCAGCCATGCTGAGCAGGGACTTTGAAGCACTTCCAGCTGCTTTATCTGACAGAAAGGTTCTTTCATGTTTAGTTTCCCCATGTGAAGTTACAGGAGCAAAGGAAGGTCCAACCTGAATTCCCCAGCCAGGATTTCACTTGGGTTGTTGGCAGCAATATTTGTGCAAACCACCATGTGTCCTCCCTGGAAACAGAGCACAAATCCCTGCAAAGCTGTCAGAGCAGCTTGGTGGCTGCATGCACCTTGCCATGAATGGCATCAAGTGTGTAAGAACTCTCCCTTTTCTTGGCCGCTTTAATTCTGTGCAAGGACCCCTTTCTCCAGTGAAATGCCTCTATGTTGCCACCAGGTCAAAGAGAGTGGAAGAAATACCACAGTTCTTTTTCTGCCAGGGCAAAGCTGGGCACAGTGGAGTTATTCTCCCTGCCTGCTCACCCAGCAGTGTACTACCCAACACAGCTTCTCCTGCTTGCCAGCATTTATTCACAGCACGCCATAGTTTTCTCAGTGCAAAGCTGCTCTGCAGAATTCTGCACTCAGATGTTCAGAAGTGAAAGGTGGCTGTGCCGTGACACAGCCTGTGCTCTGAGAGAAGAAGGGTCCATGATGGGTCCAGGAGCCTAGATGAGAGCTGCCGTGATAGGCTAGGACCACAAATCCCTGTCCAACCTTCCGAACAACACTTCTGCTCAAAGAAGGTTTTGGGCAGCTGTCTACACTCCATGAGGTCTTTCCCAACCTTTCCTCAAGACACAGCATCCCTAGGTGCTGCGGTCACCTCTTTTACAGGCAAAGCTTTAAAGGCACTCTCTCCTCATCCTGGGGGAGTGTTGGCCTCACTCCATTGTGCCAAAGGGTTTTCATCCTGTGCATTGCTCCTTTTGGGGAATGAATTAATTAACGTGGTGATGCATTTGGGCATGGGTGCAAAACTCTTGGACTGCATGGGTTTTATGATTCGGGGCTGGAGCTGATCTAGCTGCAAACAAGCCCTGTGACGTGGATCTGCTCCTTAATCACATCAGGCTCCTCAGGTTTCCACCGTGAATACTCATAAGTTCAAAATTCACGTCTGAAACACATGCTGCTGCATCTTTGTGTAGAAAACATTCCTGTTGGCAAGCTCTGCAGGAATGCTTATAAAGAACAAATATCAAAGTGTGACAACCGCGGCTGATTACAAATAGCAGGAACATTTGCAGAGAGCTGCTCTGCAAAGCCGGCCCTGCACAGGGCTCCTCCGTCTGCCGGCAGCACAGAGCCTGGGCTGCCCCCAGGGATGGCTACTCCCAGCACTGCTGCCCACTGCCAGGAGCTGCTCTAAGCCGCCAAAGGCAGGAAAAATGGTGTGAAAGGTGAAAGGAGGGCAACAGAAATGGACCGGAGAGAAATAGAGACCAGGAAATGAATGCTAAAAGCAGAAACAATATTAGCTGGGAAAGGAGAAAAATTCAGCTCCTCCCGCAGCCTGCACAAAGGCAGGATGATGGACGTGCAGGAGTTATTCTTGTGCTGCCTTTTTAAAGCAATAACGAGGAGCTGGTTAAGAAAGCTCGTGTCAGTGCTGCAGAACACACCATCCCACTCCAGGACAGCAAATTCCACTTCAAAATACCACAAAAACGTTCCTCCGAGCAAACAAAAGCCTTTATTGTGATTTTTCTGGGAGCTCATTTGCATGCTGGCTCATAATATCTCTGCAACGTATGTTGCCATGGGTATTCTCTCTGCACCCATGTCAGTGTATCAGCAATGAGCACGGCCTCCCTCGTGTCAGACTGCCCGATGCTCCATGGATTTTATGGGAACTGTGAATTTCTTCCTGGATGTGACCGACATAGTGGTGCTCCGGTAATAGCAGCACCGCCTGCTAGCAGTTAGTGTGCTCAGATATTAAATAAATGTTCATGGACAATTTTCAGGGTACGTATTGTACCATCTGTCATAGCAGCACTGCTAGGTTTTAATTATGGTTTATATTCTGTCTTCAAGCACCTGGATCCTTTTTTCTTTTTTCTTTTTTTTTTTTTTTTCATCCTGTTATTCCTGATGGTCTGCTAAATAGTGCCTCGCTCCTGTTTGCTGCTATTCCCTTCAAGCAGGTGGAACAGCCATATAAATAGAAAGGTGTCAGGAGGTGTGCGATACGTGAGGACATCTCTTGCTCAGACACTACCATATGTCTCAGCCAATTCCATGACCGCTTCTAGATTTATCCCTGGAATATTTTGCCTGGGCTAAACGACTTGCTGAGAAAAGACAGATCCCAGCAGGAAGATGGAGATCCTGATTTGTGAGAAACTCAGCCCAGCCCTGGTTCCGGTGCACGCAGCCAGGCACAAAGCAGCTTGCTTGCTCTCTCCCTCAAACCTGGGCATTTCAGCCCAATTTGCTCTTTTCAGCTCAGCCACGAGGCAGTGAGAACTGCAGGTTTGCAGCTCCATGATAAAAGTCACTGCCTGTGGGATGTGAGCATCGAGGGATGGCTCAGAAATAATCACCACGCTACAGGGAAGGAGGGCTGCAAGACACACTAAAACCATTGGTGGATCGAAGATGTGCTTGGTCAGCGAGCTGCGATGCTGACACAGCAGGGTGGGATGCACAGTGGGGACAGGTGGGACTGTGTCACCCTCTGGGGCTTGTCCAGTGACAAAGAACTGCTCTGAGTATTTGCAGACCATGGACAGAACCCTCCACGGCTCACGAAGTGAAGCTGCATTCTCATGACGCCCACCCAACAATTTATAGCACAATATAAAACTGCCCCTCAGCCCAGTTTGCCCAATGAGAAAGCGTGCGTGAAACAATAAGGGCACAGACCCAAAAGAGGTGGGGAAAATCCAGGCTGCCAGATATACTCGCATCCATGATATGGCACTTCCAATGAGTAATCACTTGCCAATACATATGGTGTTTTTGTAGATGTGAAATGTCATGGAACATAACGTACTGATATGTTTAAAAATAAATTGCTGGGCTAGCTTAAAAAATAAATGACTGAAGTGATGGGAGTTACAGTGCATTTTGCTGCGGATTAATTTTGTCATTCGGTTTGGGTAAAGCTTGATTCAGGTGTCAAACTCAGTATTGACTTAATAAACAGTTTTTTTTTCCCTGACTCTCTGAGGAGTGTTGGGGATCGAGGTCAGTCTCTTAATTAATTTATGTAAATTGCTGTTTTCTTCTCCTCCGTTTAAATGTTAGTGATACCTGTCTTATCTCCTTAGAGCTAATTGAGCAGCAACAAACACGTAACTTGAAGGCAGTGCTTCGAGAAATCACATGGAGGTGTGGTGGGTTCACACCAGTATGAGCTCAGCTCCACCCCACTGCTCACTTAACTCATCAAGGGAGAAAATACAGTGGAAAAAGGCTGAGGCTGAGACAAGGAGAGGGAGATCACCCACCAAATACCATCACAGGCGAAGCAGACTCAGCATAGGGGAGCACCACCAGCATCGCTCCTAGCTCAGCTCTGGCCATTGGCATTGGATCTATTTGGATCTGGCATGGAGCAGCTCCTGGTGTCCCCTCACCAGCTCCCCTTTTTCAGTTTCTCACAAGATTTTCCCCACTTGTATGAGCTCCCTAAATCCATGCTTTTATCCCTAAGCCACTCCACACACACACACAGTGCGATTCCTTCAGCCACACAGCTCTGCACCAGGCCACCACTGAGGACTGTGCGCAGTCTTGCCAAGATAGCAAATCCCAGCACCATTTACATATGCTTTTTGTTTTCTTTTTTTTTTTTTTTTTTTTTTTTGTCTTTCAGAACTGCAGCGAACACATTCTCCTCAAGTTTTACTCTTCCAACAATGCCAAACTTAGAAGATTTGCTATTTTTGATGTCTAAGTCCTTCTTACAGGCAATCTCAGCTCCCCAGCTTGGTAGGAGTAGGCATGGGCAGCACTGATGAGCTAGGAAACCCCATTTTGTAATAGGAATAGCATAAATGTGATGTTTCCCCTCCAGATATACAGCAAAGGAACCCTCCTCCGCCTGGAGGCACTCAAGGAAGATTTTAGGAATGAAACTGAAAGGGTGATACAAAACACGGAGATATAGGATGCACAACTCCTCGCTGGTGGAGATTGGGTTGCTGAGTGGGGCAGGGAGACCTGGCACTGAGGGGTTTTCACCTGTGCCCACTGAAACAATGAGGCTAATAATACAAATAATAGTGCAAATAATAGAGCAAACCTCTGGGCAGAGGCGTGGGAAGAGCTTGGTTTCCTGAGAAAGATAACAGCAGTGAACATCAGCAAATGGCAAATATTTCCAGGAGGTTTGGAAGATTATTAATCTCAATTTCTTTTGGATCTTTGTCACTGTCTAAAATAATAATAATAATAATAATAATAATAATAATAATAATTACAAGCTTCACTTTTCAAAAAAAAATAAAAATCAGGTTTGGACAGAAAAATGGCAAGTTGAGTAAGAAACCACATGCAGACTTTTAAAAAATTTTAGGTTGCTTGTTTGTTTTGTGGAGTCGTTTTCTTTGTGAGAACCTGAACGCCCCCAGAATTATTTCCCAAAGGCCTTCATTCTATTTATTTATTTATTTAGCCATATATCTGGCTGTCTATTTATTTATTTATTTATTTCTCTGCCTATCTAAGAGAACTTAAAATTTGAAATTTTGTCCAAGGTGAAAACCAAAATCTCAGAAGCCCCATCTGCCACAGCTGTTATTTTTCCTGGAGAAACCCAACCTAAATGTGACAACAGAACATTGCCCTGCCGTGCACAGAAGAGGAAGTGTCCTCATGGAAACTGGGGCTAAAGGCCCATGGCACTGCAGCTTTCCTCCATCTCCAGTGCTTCTGATAAGTGGTGTAAACAGCAGAGCCCCTTTTCCTTGTGCAAGGCCAGGTTGGATGGGGCCCTGGGTAGCATGATCTAGTGATTGGCAACCCTACCCATGGCTGTGGTTTGGAGCTCAGTGATCTTTAAGGTTCCTTCCACTCCAAGCCATTCTATGATTCTATGTTTCTGTGAAATGATAGGGGTTTTTGTGAGTTGCCCACCCCCACAGCTCTCCTCTCCTCTCCATCCTGCTCCCCATCCCATCTCTGCTCTTCTCCCTGCTTCCTCCTGAAGTTCATCCTAAAACACACTCCCAGCTCTGGAAGCTCTAGGATGCAGAGGCATGAGCATATACATGGCCTGAGTATGAGGACAGCTGAGGACCAGCTTAAGAAATGAGTCCTCACCCTTACTATGGTGAGTTTCAGCTGACAGGCGTCTCAGTATAAGGTCAGGCTCGGAGTCAGGGAAAGGTTCTGCACCAGAGGGTGGTGGGCATGAAACAGGCTGCCCAGGGCAGTGCACACAGCCCTGAGCTGCTGGAGCTCAAGGAGTATTTGTACTGTGCTCTCAGACACAGGGTTTAGGTTTTGGGGTAGTGATGCATGGAGCCAGGGGTTGGACACAATGACCCTTGTGCATCCTTTCAGCTCAAGATATTCTTTGATTCTATGAATACCACTGTGAGCTCGATGTTGGGCTCTGCCACTGGCACTCCAGCTCCCAGCTGGAGCTGCTCTGGGACACCTCCAGCTGAGCCCATGGCAACTGCTTCTTGGAGGTGCTCCGGTGGAGGCAAATTCGGTGCTGCAGCAAAGTGTGAGACCGTGGGAGGCGTCTGCGCTCGCCTGGGCTCCTCCGCGGCTGGCGGCGAGCCGCTCTGTGCCAGCCTGGCAGCCAGCTGCCACCGTCCGTATGGCTCTGCCCACATGCATCCCCTCTGCAGCGATTTCTGAATGTGCAATATCAACATTGCAGGAGCGCAGGATTTTTGCATGTAATTATCCCAAGGTTTATTTGAATAACAAGGCGGGGGGAGGCGAGGAAAAGCCCTCCCGTATCTTGCAGATCATGCAAAGTCTAGCAGCTCCACTAGCAGAGCTGGGAAGCGCCTGTAGACAACGAAGAGCCCAGACACAGCCATATCTGTATTTGCTTTGAAGTGTGCTGCTAAAACATGTTGCCATCGAGATCCTAAGCCCCACATTTTAAAATATTCATTGCCATAGCCCAGATTCTCTCCCAAGCAGCAGAAATCCAGGCAGAGACAAGAATCTATCTGGCATCCCCTGGTGGTTTTGTTTCTCCCTGCGGCAATGGGAGGACAAGTCACAAAGCAGAGGACAATCCCAGATCTTCATTGGCCATGGCCAGATCAAGAAGAGTATTTGTGTCTTGGGTCTCTGTGACGGGAAGTGCTGGGGTAAGGAAACCACAGTAAGGAATTTGCCATAATATTCATAGGCCTGTAAGAGCTGTGACAAGAAACATTGGGCAGGATCCTTGGTGGGCTCCTGCAGTGATGCCCTTGGGAATGTCTGGGCATATCTGGAGATGTCCAAGTCAGGGTTGGAACATGCATGGCACGCAGGAGCAGCATGGATGGACTTGGTGTGTAGAGCATGAGGCGACTGCATCTGCCTCAGGGGAGCTTGATTTGGGCTGAGGATGCTGACCCAAATATCCGAGCACTCTGCTGCATGGATGGCGCAGAGGGGCCCCAGAAGCTCGAACAGAGCCTTCAAATAGCAAAACGTTCTTCTTGCAGACATCTGCAGCCATGCCACCACTTTTGAGGGTCACTGTTAAAGGAGTCTGGTTGCTCTTAGGGCATGGAGCATTTGTCTCTGGTTACTGTCCTGGTGATTTGCATAATGAATTAGGACAGATTAGCCCAACATTCAGAGTCAATGGGTTGCTTTGCATGCACCATGGGCAAAGGATTCAGGCTGTAAATGGGATGATCTAATAACAAGCATAATTGCTGTTTTATAGACTGTAAGTATTGCCATGACAGTGGCTCCCTAACACTGCAGTGAGACCACTGTGTGGGCATAAAACCACCAGCACTGAGTGGCTCTTGGTGCAATAGCAGCCTGGCCATCCTTGTGCTGGCTCAAATGCACACCAGGAGCTGCACATGCCTGCTGTGAGCTGCCAGCAGCAAATGCATTGATGCAATCCATGTAGGACGTGAGGCCGAGCACCAGGAGATTTATGCAGATCCCTCAGTGCAATCATTCCTGCTTTCCACTGCTCCAGAACAGTGATGCTGGGGGTAAACTGAGACGGCACCACAACAGGACACCTTGGGGCATAAGGGGCCTTCCCTTTCTGGCCCCCCTCCCACTGCTTTCCACTCCAAATCACTAGACATTAATATTCAGGGGGCAAGAGTTAATTTTTCTCAGGTGTTTTGTGCTGCTCTGGAACAAGCTGGCCCCATGCAGCGCACATTATAAAGCTTCTTAGAAAAAGAGAGCCCGGTGATTGCGACAGCACTTTTGAATCATTCATCATTTTGCAAAGGGGCAGCTTCCATAGGTGCTTCGTTTCCTATACATTCATAATGTTTTAAGACTAAAAATAGCAAGGAATTAGAGGTGTGAGGACCATTCTTCCATAGATACTCTCTGTTTTCCCTGTATTACTTGCCCACCTCCTGAGACCTCCTGCATTGCAGGGTTCTGCTCAGACTCACTGCCAGCACATTTCTGTGTGAGCCCTGCTGGAGCTGAGGGACACGAGGAATTCACGTCCTGGAAGTTTCAGCCTCTTATTTCAGAATTAATTTTGCAAGCTCCTCCTTGGACCGAGCTCTCTGTGGGCTCAGGCATAACAGGGCCAGTGAGAGGGGAAAGTCATGTTGCTGGTTAAATCTCCAAAGCAAAAATAATCCATTTTAATGAAGGTTCACAATCTGCAATGAATGTGAAACAATGTTGTCAGCTAAGCTGTTGCATTATTCACTTTTATTTGTACAAGGTCCTTCCATTAATATTTGACTACAAGAGAATGCAATTAAAAATTTTCTACTTGAATAAACCCCTCACCATTGTGTTAGTTAAAGGATAAAAACCTTTTAGGCCTCTGTAGCAGAGAATTTAGCACAGTGGTTCTGTGCACGTGGGTCACACAGCACTCCTCCAGCTTCCCGCACCCCAGATTTTGTTCTCAGTCCTCTGCTCAGCTCTCAGCCCGCATCTTCCCCTCCGCTCTGACATTTTGAGCATCCCAAAGCAATTGTTTCCTCCTGAGCGGAGCCAAAACAAGCAGGGATGCAGCGGGTGTGCGGGCAGATGGGAAGAGCTCACAGGCTCACAATTCCCAGCAATTTCACCATAATAATAATGCGGTTATCCCAGCTTGGGACAGATCCCAGCCTTTGCATTCATGTGCATGGGGTGTTCAGTGGCTGAGAGAGCTGATTTATTATTTAAATTTCTGCATGCATGGATGGGCTCTGAATCAGCTGTAACCACCCAGGGAGGAAAAAAAACTCCTGCCAGGATCCTGGAAGACAGCTCAGAGAAGGCACGAGGTCAGCAAACAAACCACTCACGAAAGCAGAGATGTTGAGAGAGAGGGGAAGAAGGGTGATGCGCAAAGCGTGGGGTGGCATAGAAAAACACGGAGTGTGTCTGGGAACAAAGGGTGAAAATAGAGTTCAGGTGGCACAGATGTGCATGAAGTCAGGTAGCTGCAGTGCAGCTGGGACCATCTGTGGGCTCCCTAAGGTGCCCACATCCCATGGCTGCAATAGGGAGGCCAAGGAATCCCTTCTGCAGCTCCTCTGCCTCAGATTGCACAGCCACACATAGAATGATCTTTGGACCTTCAATGCTCTGTGCTTCAGTCCTTCCCTGATACAATGAGGATTAAGAAGCACATTCATCTCAGAGTGTTGTGAAAAATCAGTCCATTAGTTTGCGTCCCATTAATGTTATCTAGGCCAAGGAGATGAATAATTCTGTCCCCAGAAGAAGATTTGTGTAGTGAGTGGCATACAAGACAGGAGCAAACCAAACAACGAAGCCGGAACGCAATGGTGAGGGATGGCTCGTCAGGGGGATGCCATTCATCCCATCCAGGCATGCCTTCCAGCACAGTGTGTTTGTAAGCAGGGGCTGCGTGATGCCAAGCATTGCAAACTGCCCTAATTGGGATGTGTCCCACCTTGCGGTGATCGATTTCCAACCCGTGTATAGGTGGTTTTTTTTTTTTTAATGCCTGTTTTCTTGTGTAATAACCTCCAGAGCTCTAATTAAGCACTAAGGGGGAGCCCAGCCGCACACTTGGGGTGAACCAGGACCATGGGGCTGCATGCCCATCCCACCAAAGCTCTTGGATCCATGTGCTCAAAGTTCTCACCATTATCACCCATTTGCCCTCCAAAGGCTGCGACCCAAGGCCATGCAACTCATGAAGAACGCATGAGCTTGGAGCTGCCTTCCCACACAAAGACACAGATCTCTGTCCCAGTACAGGTAGGGTCTGCATACTGCTTGTAGGGGCTCTGCCTTTCAACCCCATGGCCCCAGATGTTTTCAGTATGTTGGTCTCCAGCATCCACACAGCTCATCCCATGGCAACCCTCTGCTCCCAGTGAGACGTCGCTCCTGCAGTCCCTGACCAGAAGACCTTTGAGCACCCAAGCAGGAGATCTGCTGCATGGCCAGAACTTGCTTCCTTGTGCACAAGGCAGGTGGGGGATTCTCAAGAGGATCAGTTAATCCAGCTGATTAACTGGATCTGGGTTTCTGGATGCTTCTCGTGGCTCCTGAGGGAGCTTTGCTCCTTGTACACCTCCATTGGTACAGATGAGTGCCAATGACTCCCAGGCCACTAGACTTCAGCTCCTGAAGGCGACGTGCTCAGCAATGCGCTTACTACATCCTGCAGGGTTCCGTAGGCAGGAAGGATTTGGGTTGAAATATCCCTTTTTTTTTTTCCTCCCTTTCCCCGTCAGCTCTGCCGAGATCCATGTGACCATGGGCCTCAACAGCTGGGCATGTCACTGAGCCATGGCCCCTTCCCAAACCTCATGCTGCAGCCCATCTTTGTCCAGGTAAAAATGCATGGGAGCATGCCCGTATCCAAACACACACAAAGAAGGACATGCTCACCTGTTCAGATGATGCTCAGGATCCACAAACACACAACTGACCCTCCTCCCTTGGCTGAATCTAATCACTCTGAACCTACACCTTTTGCAAACCACTGCTCCAATCAGCTGTTGGCTTCGGTGCGTTCTATGAAGCGAATGTGATCTGAAACAGCTCTCTCTGACCACCTCCACAGTGTTCCAAGAGATGACTTCTGATGATAAGCAAAAAAAATATTTACATTTCATCCCAAAAACCTCCGCTAGGTGTAAGCTTGCCCTTTTGCAGAGAGCAATGTGGAAAAATCTCAGTGTCAGAGAGGCAGCCTGAAAAAATTAAAAGCAAATGGAAAAGGCAGCAGCTTAACAGGAGCTGGCAAGTAATCTCATCTTCAGGGAGCCCCGCTTGTAACAGGTACAGAGCTGCCTGAGAGGGACGAAAGGTGCTAAAATATGATGTTTATTGAATGATCAAGGAGTGCTGCACGGCTGTTCAGAAAGATTTATTCTCCATCTGTGCATGTTTTTATTCTGCTGGCATTCCTAATAAATATCAACTCTTTTAAACAAAGGCGTCTCCATTTGCAAACGTGGTGGCAAACGCTTCCAGCCCCACGTGCTGGTGGCTGCTGATAATCCCAGGAATTTCAGCAAGCGATTACCAAAGGAAAGGTCTGAATCACACTGGAAAATCACCCTCAGAAATCACCGCTGTGGAATTAGAAAAGAAATAAGAATAATTTTTTTAAAAAATCACCAAATGCCAGGGACTCGGAAGGCAGTAAGTAAAGTTTGGCAACTTCCAAATGCATTACCCGTTGTTGCAAGCTGTTCCCGTGGCTCCCCAGAGGGCTGGTCCATAAAGGATAACAACCTTTGCCTGCTGGGAGCTATTAGCTTAAATGGTAGCGGGCTGCTGCAGCATTTAAGCCTGATTATAATAGTGCCATCGGATTTGTATGCGCTGGGATCCACGCAGATGGATTGCACAGAAAGTCTAAGAAATTACATCCAGGAAAGGGAGTTAAAAGGATGGCTCTACGCATGGCAAGCACGGGATGACTGAAATTGCTAATAGATGTTCTCCAGGAAAAAGAAAAGAAGAAGAAAAAGAAAGGAAGCTTGATTAAGTTAAATGTGATTCAGCCTTGTGTTGGGGAAGCTGGAGCAGAAATGGTTTTCTGTTCTGGAACATCTGCCAGCATCCCGCACTGGGCTACAGGCCACTCTAACATTGACTTTGGGCTTCGTCTCCTGTTAGCGGTGTCATTACTTTTCCACAAGTCAACACTTCTCTTCTTCATCTGTGCCTTAGAACTATGTCATTTTACAGGGCAGCCTTTGGGTGTGTGCAGTGCCCAGGGAACTGCATGCAATCTGCCAGGCACCATTCCTCCACCACCTGGAGACCAGCACTGCTCCCTCCCAGCACTTCTGGGGCTTCAGAGGACAGACTGTAAGCTGGGGAAGCTCATTGGATCAGATAGCAAAGCCTGATTTTCCACATCCTAGAACCAAGCTGGGAATTCATACCTGGCTAAAGCACGTCACCCAGAAAAGCATCAATCTCTCACGATTCATTTGGCTTTGCCTTGCAGGCATTGGGGTATTTGCACGCTGCAACCGTTTTCCCTTTGCAAATGGAGAGGACTGAGCTCTCTCAGCCTCTTTTGCTGAAGGATTTTTTGTTCTTTTTTGGGGCTCCCATAGCCATCCCATGTGCAGCAAGCCTGAGCTGGGCACTTCGGCCAACCCTAAAGTGCACCTATCCTTACAGCAGCTTCTCTGTTTGCAGAGATATTTATAAGCTCCCACCTAATTAAAATAATCACTAATAAGCCTGGCAACTCAGTATAGCAGCCCATGTTCCTCCCACGCTCTGAAGCCAACATCCTGGCTCAGTGGTGGCTTTGCCATGGATGGTGGAATGAATGAAAGGGTGGAGAAATGAAGGGATGGGTGGAGAAGGTAGAAATGGGCATTGGGAACCATGAACAGGCAGGCAAGCCCTCTGTACCCACCCCCCATACCACAGCATCAGTGCTTGGCTATACAACCTCAGCTGGAATCGAGCTCCAACATCTTTAACCCTTCGCTGCCTCCATAAACCTCTGCTGCTCAGACGAACTGCTAAGGAAGACTGTGAGCATTTTGCAAACTCTTTCCCCCTGTCTTAATGCTTAAAAAAGGAAAGAAAGAAAAAAAAAAAAAAAAAGAAGAAGAAGAAGAAGAAAAAAAAAAAAAAAAAAAGCATATTCCCTATTTAGAAACATTCTTGTGATGTTTATTGGAACGGGCTGAAAGAGCTGAGGTTTGAAAATTAGTATCTGGCAAGGAAACAGTGTCCTCAGGGGCCGGAGAACAAGCCGCGCTGGGAGGAAAGTGATGGGCCCAGCCTTTAAAGGCTGGAAAATTGCAAACCAAGTGTGCTCAGCAGTATTTCCTTTTATGCAGTTCTTTTATTCTTAAGATGAAAATTGCTCAGGACAAAAGCATCAGCCTGATACCTGGGACAGACTGCTCCTTCCTCTCCTTTTCCCTGCGAAAAACACACTCTCCTTTGAAGGGGAGAAATGTTCAGCACGCAGCAGCTGCCAACATGACCATTTTTAATGTGATTCCCTGAGCTGTCCCTGCTCGTCTGTAGCACAGAGACATGTGACAGTGTGCAGAGCCGTCACTCCACGCTGCCTCTGTGTGAAGAAACCGGGCCCAGTGCTGGTTGTACAGACAGGGACCCGCCTGGTTTGTTCTCCCGCTGCTCTCCCACCCCGCCATGACAGCAAAAGGGATTTTTGCACCATTCTCCAGGACCTGCTGTGGAGTTCCTGAGAGATGGTGCTCCTTCACATGTACCAGTGCCGGCCCAGGATAAAGATTTCACTGCATGCTTCAACGAGTAGGAGAACATGTGGGATGCAGGGAGGATGCTCCTACGGTCCAGACTGCCCACGGTGCAGGGAAATCACATCTCACACTGCAAATCCCAGCCCCGGGCAGCGGCGTGCACAGAGTTAAGCCCCGCGCCGGCGCTCCCGGAGGCCCTACGCATTCAGCCCCGGCTCCGGGGGGACGTGCCGCTTGCTTTCCCAGCCTTTCTTCCCACACTCTCCCTCCGCAGGGATTCGCGGAGCCCGGAGCTGAGACCCACCGCCCCCGCTGCCGTTCCCACCGCCCGCGCAGCCCGGCCGGACCGTGACAGCCCCCTGCCGCCGGGCCCGGGCTGTCCGCGGGGCTGGGGGACACGTAGGGGTGTGCACATCCCACCTTCAGTGTTCCCAGCGCAATCCCATGCTGCTGGAACTCTGCGCTGGGGCTTTGTTGCCCTCTTCAACACCGATATACAGCATCCATAGCACCTTCAGCGCTAAGCATCCTCCAGCTGATTGCCACACAATTAAGCTCACATTAACATCCTTTTGTCCATAAATACACAACCTCAGCCTCCACCCCAACCAAGCATCATCCACAGCACAGAGCAGCCCATTCACCCAGATGCTGAAGAAACAGGGCAGCTCGTGTTCTGTTATTTGAGATTCCAAACCCAACTCTCTGACCCCTCGGAGCCTCTTTCTACCTCTGCCCCAGGGATGTCCAACCTGAGGATGGCTGCAGAGGGAATACTGGGTGTGATAAATCATCAAGTGATGTAACTGAATCCCCAAGTTCTTTAGTGCTGTGGAACAACCCATACTCATTAATTAGCCTCATTTGCATGGCATTGAGTGCTATGGTACGCATGCAGGAAGGGCAATATCCAACGGATGCCCATTCACTTTATCTTTCCAATGAAGACAACACTCCAAAGTGTTGCTGGAAGTCCAAAGCTGGAAAATGCAGGGCTGGGGAGCAAAGTGCTCCCCCATGCTCAGCACTCCACTGCTCCTGACAGCTCTGAAATTCCATGCACAACAGGAGCCCTCCAGGAGCCTTCCAATGTGAAATATGAAGATGTGGGAGAAGAGGATGGGAGGAGAGCCCTGGCCACCGCTCCATGTCACCGGGTTGGTTCCATCCTATGGAAGCAAGTGGACACCCTCTGGAGAAGGGCAGCAGGAGGGGAGCTGCTGGGCTGCATCCCAGTGCCTGCCTACTGACTGCTGCCTATTGCAGCCCTCAATTCTCCCTCTCCCTACAAGACAAATGTGATCACTGCTTCCTGTGCTCCGCCAGCCTTACCCACCAACATTCAATTCCCAGCTGAGTTTTGCTGGGGGGCAGGATAAGATTGCACAGCTGTAATAACTCCATCCATCACGCCAAGCAGGGGTGGGCAAACCGAGCTGTGGAAGTGGCTCAGGCATTCCAGCAGCACAGGTGCCACCAATCTCCCTGACAGGACACACCACTGTCCCCCAGCACTGCTGAGGAGCCAAACCCACAGCTAGGGAGTCAGCCTCAGTTCCCTGGGCAGATGGTATTTTGGGACACGTCTTAGTGGGATGGTTGGTGGATGATCCTAGAGGTCAATTCCAACCTTCATGATTCTATTACTCCATGGTTCTTTGCCCCCTGCTGCTCCAGGATCTGAGGGCAGGTACAGCAGAGATTCACAGCCAACCACATGGGAAGTTGCTCTGCAAGCTGGAGCCAAGTCACAGAGCACTGGGGTCCCCGTGTGCCAGCTCACACACAGGCTGAGGAGCAATCACAGCAGGGATATGGCTCGGTGACTTACCAGCCAGAAAACTTGTCCATTCTCCATGGAAGTTCTGGAAGACATCTGTTTTTAGGTTTTTGGGTGCGTTTTTTTCCAAATCTTTAATTACCAACTTTGTATGTGAGCCGTTCATAAACCACTTCAGTGCATGTTTGTTGCTATCCGGGCTTTTCATTAGGAGGCTTAGCATCTGCTCAGGAAAATCCATGGGGCCGACCTTTCCTTTCTCACCACAAAATGGCCCTTCCAGACCTTCCGAGAAATTTTAGCAAGGCATTTGCTGCCAAGGATGCAAAAAATATTGATTTTGGTGTGTTCAAGTTCATTCATTATATTTCACAAAATGTTTTCAAGGGTGAAACTTCCCGCGTTTTGTTTTCAGCACAGTCTGCAGGAATGGGCAACGATGCTTCTCAGTTGAGCAGCAATTACAAATGTTCATTTTCAGGACTTAAAAAAAAAAAAAAAAAAGAGAGAGAGAGTAGGGTTTTAGGGTTTTATGACAATTTTCATTTCATTAACAATTGGAAAGCAGTAGCAGCTTCCTACACAAACACTGTACTGCGAGCCTCTCCCTATGAGCTCCACGCACACCTCACCGTGGTTAAGGTGGCAGTGAACAAATAAATAAATAAATGATGCTGATAATTAGCAAAATGCCTCTGAGCGCTATATATGTCAGCAGAGTAATGAAGTCAGGTACACACTGTACTGTGTCAAACCAAATAACTCACTTAGTATTCCTCTGGTGCTTTCTTCCAAGTGAGCGCTGTATTTACTCCCTCTGCTTTGAAACCTTTCTCCAAGGTTCCAAAGAAATGGAGCCACAAGTGCATTGCATCGGGGGATGGAGGAATGCTGTTCACAATGTGTAAGTCAACCCACGATCCCACCTGTTCTGCAACGCGTGGATCTGCCATCCTGGCAGGACGTGAAGCTTTGGTTAGGGCAATGCAGGCACCATACTTGTTAGGTTGATGTTCATGGACTCCTAGGCAGGGCAGATTCATGTCTTAGAAAAATTTTATGCTTTCTTTCTGCATGGAATGTACTAGGTGTAGTTGTGGTTTGAAATGGATGAAGACTTCAACAGTGGCTATGGTGTCTCCTGAGCAGACCAAGAGATGTTGGAAACATCATCCTTCCCACCAGACCTTGGAGCAATCTGCTCAACGACCAGCTAAAAAGAAGTGAGCAGGGATCTGTTTGGGGATGATGTTAAGTGCCCAAAGGTGTCACAGAACTCAGGACCAACCTGGGGTTTGCTCTTCTTGTTTTTTACAATTATTTTTCCTTTCTTCTCTTACAGATTCACAAGAGGTGTGGATAACTTATGGACTATGGAGGAGGAGACAGAGACAGAGCAGCCTGGCAAATCCCAGATCTGGGCCACTGGTGGAGTCCTCAGACCACAAGATAGGGATACCAAAAGGAACAGAAATGAAACCAGCCATAAACTGGGTTACAGCCCTGTCCCTCTGATGAAAAACATGCAAATCTCTGAGGCTGCAGTGGTGTTTTATGTCCAAGTCCTAATGAAGCACAAGGCACATTTCTGAATACAGCCATAAAAAGAGACCTTTGCATAATGTTTATCTGCAGATTGGGGTGTCACACTGTGATGGCTTCAGAGAAGGACATGCTGTCCTTTCAGAAGTGCCACTGAAATATGTGCTTCCTCCAGAGACTAAGGGACAGCACTCGTGTTCTCAGTTCAGTGGGAAATAAGCCCCAGTGGGCATTAGGTGTGACATTCATCTTGTCATCCCATGCCTTGGGCCAGCAGAATGAGTGCGAAGGGGCTGCTGGCCCTATCCTGAGCACATCCAAGCCTGGGAGAAACCTGTGCCAGCCATAACCCATGAGATGTGGGATCAATTGGGGCACGCTGCGATGAGCAGGGCAGAAAGCAGGGGCTGTTCCCTGTGAAGGTAACACCAGGGCCAGACAGCCCCAGACCCTCATGTGACATATTTCTGAATGAGCAGGGAGCAGGCATTCATCAACCCAACATGACGGGCAGGGAGACAGGCAGCAGCTGGAAGGAAAGGGCATGGTGAGTTGGAGACGTGGCACGGGTCAGCACGGTGCACGCGTAACGACCAGGTTGTTTTTGTGGGAAACGATCTTCTTGAACTTAATAAAACTGGGTAGAAGCAGCCAGCGTTTATGTTCTTGATGGAGGAGTGTAACAGAAAGAGCTAATTATCTATTGCAACCTGAGGCTTAAAAAGGAGCCTGAAAGTCGGCGTTTGAAATGCCATACTCCAGCCTGGCCACTCCAACAGCGCATGAAGAAAGCAGTATGACACCACAAAAACTGTGGATGGGAAAAGAAGATGTGCCCATCCCTGAGCTTAGTGACACTGGGGCCATACCTCGCTCCCACACCACAGGTTTTATCCACCAGTGCTGCGGGAGGGCTCCTACCTACAAGACCTGAGCTTCCTCATAAGCAACAGAAGTACAGGAGCTGGTAGTGGACACCAAAATGGGCTCTTTATTTTTAATTTTTAAAGACTTCAATACTTGAAAGCCTCCTGTTGGACCTCAAAGTGTACCTGTTACTCTTTTCTCTTCAGATGATTTATTAATTACAGGCAGAATTACGGCAGAACTGCAGTTCCCTCAGTCTTGGTGATTTGTGTGAAACTGAAAAGAACTTCACCCTTTGCAGGAATAAACTCTGTGTGCATAGCCAAAAAAAAAAGGAGCGCAGTCCTTAGAAGACTACACACAAAAATATCTATTCATATATATATATATAGCTTTCGGTGATGTGTCTCATGCTTCAGGACTGAATCTATTTTTATGCTTTCATAAATGACCATGGAAGAGAATTTCAAACGAATCTCAAAGAATAACACCCTTTTATTCACAGGCACTGATACACACAGAATGGACTTGGCTGGAAAATAAAACAGGGCTTTGAAAGGAGGAGGAAGAAGAAAGTTACCTGAATAGCTCCAGACTTAGAGCTTCATGAGATATTTCTCCAGTTTGGAGAAAGAGCTGTGAATTCTTATCTTAGGAAGGATGTAAAGAACAATATATAAAATCACCATCAAATCCTGAATGAAAAGAGGCGTTTGATATCGTTAAGGAAGAAGTTAAGTGCTGTGAATGCCTACAGAGACGCATTAAGCACAGAGCACCTGCTCCTGGTGGAAGCGTGGCCATGGGAGCTATGCTCAGTGCACTCGGGGAAATAGCAAGAGCAGATGCACCAGGAACTGAATCACTGAGTGACTCCTGTGCTCTTTCTTAAACCAAACCAACTGAACGAAAAGGAATGGTCTGAACTTGCACCAGGGAGGTTCAGGTTGGATATTAGGAAACATTTATTCTCCAAAAGAGTGGTAATACATGGGCCCAGGCTGCCTGGGGAGGTGGTGGAGTCATCATCCCTAGAGGTGTTCAAGAACTGTGGCACTGAGGGATGTGGTCAGAGGGCAATACTGGTGGTAGGTGGATGGCTGGAATAGGTGATCTTAGAGGTATTTCCCAACCTTAATGATCCTGTGGAAAGTGAGTGCCATACTTGGAAGAAAACACCATTATCATTACTTAATGGCCACATCAGCTCTTAGAGTCACTTTGTATAACCATGGTTATAGTGGCACGATGGACATAGTGGCAGGCATTTTGTTCCAGGATAAATACTGGGGTCGTGGTGGGACATGAAACTTAAAGAGGCTAATGGAAGCAAAATATTGGATTTCTTGGTGGTCTGTGCCTGACGACACGCCCCTCGTGCTGTGCCCCAAGCTCAGGAGCAGAGCTGAGCACGGAGCGCTGGAGCTGGCAGCCTCCAGGCACCCTGCAGTGCTCATAAACCACTGCTCAGCCTTCATCTGAAGAATTTACTCCACATAGTGCATCTTTATTTGATTTGGAGGAATTAAATTTAAATTCCCAAAGAAAATCAATGAACTTACAAAACAGACAGTACAAAGCCCACGAGCACGTGCCTTTGGACCAGACTGAAATCCATCTTTCTGGAAATCAGGTATCAGAAGCTGGAAGAAAGGTTTTGTGAGAAAGACACCGGGACCAAACCCGGGCCTTGGAGCAACAGGGAGCTGGCCTGACCTGCTGTTCTTGAATGAGGACTTAGAAAACACAGAAACCCATAAGAACCAGAACATCCGTATGTGGGATCCGAAGTTAAGATTTTACATTCCTTTTCAAGAATGTCAGCAGGAGGAGAACCAAATAAAAACTGCCACTGTTATTTTTCTTGTTGTCAGTCTACGGTAACAAGTGAAAGCAGAATAGGCCTTTTTGCATCAGAGGATATAATACAATCCGTAGGTGTTGCAGGAAGAAAGAGGAAAGAAAAAGCAGAAGGGGAGGTGGGGAAGAAGAGCAGAAAGTTATATAAAACTGCAAAGCTTAACCCGTTTGGGGCAATAGAGGGAAAGGTAGAAGCCATGAGGGCTGGGAAGGTTGGGACACGTTCATCATTAGGGCGGCTGTGGGGATAAAAGCTGGAGCAACACTACAGAATTGCAGAGCGTGGCTGAGCCGCGGGGCAGAAGGGAAAAGCACCGCGCAAGAAATTGATTCCATTAAAAAGTAATCTCAAATTTAATAAAAGTTATGATTTGATTATAGCCACGGATCCGGAGGGCAGGGAAGAAAGAGAGGGTGGGGAAAGGGGGGAGGCACTGGGGAGGGAGGGATCAGCTCTCAGGTCTGGTCCAGCCCCCAGCACTGCTCCTGCAGCCTGCCTGGCCTTCCCCAGCATCCGCATTTCCTATCAGCAGCTCGGCTCTGCTATCTCTCTGCACAACCCAGGCACAGACAGGCAGGATGGAGAGCACCAGCAGGCAGCTCATCCAAGTCCAGACGTAGTTCACAAAGCCTTTGCCCCCCTATGTTGTGAGCAATGCAGAAAGCACCCAGCAATCCCAGCACACGTGCTTGCTTCTCTCTGCACTCCCACCTGCTCCACTTCCACTGACCCCTTTGCATGTCCTCCCTCAGCCTTTCTATACAGTTTCCCTTTCCAGCTGCCTGGGTGGCTCCCCCTGTGCCACGGCTGCCATGGGACAAGCAGGCTCAGAAGCTCAGTATCACAGAAACAACAGGGTTGGAAAAGACCTTCAAGGTCATGCTGCCCAACCATCCACCTGTCACCAATAGTACTCACTAAACCATGTCTCTCAACACAAAATCCAAATGTTCCTTGAACACTTCCAGGGTCGGTGACTCCATCACCTCCCTGAGCAGCCCATTCCAGTGCCTGACCACTCTTTCAGAAAAGTAGTATTTCCTAACTTCCAGTCTAAATCTCCCCTGGAGCAGCTTGAAGCCATTCCCTCTAGTTCTATCACCAGTTACACGAGAGAAGAGGCTGACCCCCAGCTCACTACAGCCTCCCTTCAGGTAGTTGTAGAGAGCAATAAGGTCTCCCCTGAGCCTCCTCTTCTCCAGACTGAACAATCTCAGCTCCCTCAGCTGCTCCTCATAAGTCCTGTGCTCCAGACCCCTCACCAGTTTTGTCAGCCTTCTTTGAACCCGCTCCAGGGACTCAATGTCTTTCTTGCAATGATGGGCCTAAAACTGGACACAGTTCAACCAGTACCAATGCTGTGCTGGGAGAGCCCCACTGGCAAGAAGGAGCTGACAGGGCTGGCACCTTCAGTGCCCTTGGATTGGTGGCTGGAGAACTGCTTTAATCTGGGTCTGGGGGAGAGGTGGAGCCTGGTCATGGTGTGTCCCCTGCTGGTGAGCGTAGTGGAGAGAGATGTGCCAGGCCCCCCAGCAAAGGCTGGTTCCCCTTGCTTTTGCTGCACTACAGATGGGATAACACAGCAGAAGCACCTGCTTGATCAGAGAGATTTTGTCTCGCATCTAGAATTAGGTACCAAGAACCTATTGTTCCTTTGTCCAAAATAATAATAGGAATTGAACACGAATTGTAAGAAGTGTTAAAACAATGCGGAAGCCCAACCCCAGCCCTGTTAAACAGGAGTAACAGCTCAGTGTGGGAGTGCGTGCCAGCACTGCAACCACTGCCTGCCCCTCTCCGGGTTCTCTGTGTAACTCAATATGCTCCTATTGATCGGGTTGGCAGCTGGATGGCTGCCAGTGCCTTGTCAGTAAGTGTGCTTGAGTGATATATGTACATGCATAACATCACTACATCATATCAGTGAAGATGTTCCTCCAGGTGGAAGTGACAGGCAGGGGCTGGTAGCCGCATATCTACGAGTGCACATACAAAGAAGGGTAGAGAATAATTAGTACAACACCAATTATCTGTTGTTTTTTTTTTTACCTTTTAAGCTGAGCTATTATGTTATTTGAAAGTCTGCGGTTAGGAAAGCAAAGAACAAAAGGGAAAAGAAAAACCAAAATTGTAGCAAGACTAAAAGTAATCTGATTTTAGGAGTTAAAAGGGATCCAGGGCTGGATAAGGCCCACTACTGAGTAGGCATGATAAAACTGATGGTGGTGATATTGAAAAGTCAAATATGTTCCAGAAATATTTCTCCTCAGTCGTTTTAAAAATAAAAAGCAGGACTGCCTATTGTGAGTTTAGAGATAATGGAATAGTTTTCATTATAAACTAACCATGGTGGTTATTAAATTAAATTATTGAATCAAATGCATTTAAATATGAGATGCTGTGCAATGCGCTCCCAAGCATCTTGGAGCAGCTCCTGGGGAACTTGTGGCCTGATAACACGTGCTTTAACAATGTGCAGTGCTGAGAGCGCAGCAGAGGGTGGGAAGAAGGGGATGCTCCATCAAAACAAAGAGCAAAACCAGATTGCTGAAGTCATTTTGCTGAATGGAGATCCTACAGAAAATAGCAGGAGAGATGGCAAAAGGTTCAGGTAATAAATGGGGAATAATGTAATGTTGTTCGAATGCACCTGCTGAGTGACCCTCGCACTTTGTGTCCCTGGTAAATGTTAAGCAGCGAGGGTAAACATTGGAGAAGTTTTCTGGGTCCCTCTTGAAGCCCCACGCTATGCTGCATGGACTGCGTGGAGACACTGAGCTCAACAACTCTGAAATAGAAATTAAATCCAGCGGTTCAGAAGAACATCCCGGAGCTTCAAAAGCCACAGCTAATCCTCCAACATACTTTAATGTACTTAACTCCAGGTCTAAAATACCAAATATTACCACAAAAAGCCACATGTTGGGAGAAGGTGAAGGCATCTCTGTGATCCTTGACTTAGGGAAACCTCCTCCTTGATCTCAAACCTGGCAGCCAGGTTAACCCTGGGCATGGCAGCAATATGCATCATCCCATCCACGGCTCATCCAAACATCTGATTGGACTTGATGGTCTTTAAGGTCTCTTCCAACCTGAGCAATTGTCTGTTTCCATGATTCTATGATCTGTCTGCTCACTGATCCTTCAGAAGAAACAAAAGCAAACCCAAATCAAACATCAAACCTCAATATCAAATTTTGCAACAGGTAGTAGGAATGACAGTTCTCCAAGATACCCCAAACCACAGGATGAAATACAGCTGAAGCACAGCTTCAGGAATAACTCTCCTTGAATCCCCAAATTAGATACACCAAGGAAATGTACAGCCAAACTCAGCTATCACAAATGGCTGTTCCTCAGCTTCCTCTGTCTGTGGCATGTACAGATAGGTTTGGGAAGGTCTGGGTGCTGCCAGAAGTCATGGCAGGTGGGAGCTGTGCTGGTATCTGGGTCATGGTGGGCTCAGAGGCAGAAGGGCTCAGCTGGTGACACGTGTTTTCACCAAGGGACCAGAGAAGGACCCAAAACACTTATACTGGGAGCATAGCTGCTGGCTGTTGCACACTGACCCACTCACCACCCTGTTTTCTTTTCCCTCTTGATCTTAGCACAGGGCTGCTCTGCAGTGCTCTGACTCAGCTTGTGAGTGGAAAAGCAAAGCACGCTGCAACCACAGGCAGCTCCATTTTCAGGCTTTGCTCAGCACTCCATCCATCAGGAAGGCATGAAGCCAGCCTGTGGGTATGAACTGGGGCTGAGAACTGATGGATACACGCTCTTATCCCAGAACCTGCTCACGCTGAGCCTGCTCTGCTGCAGGAGGAACCAGCAGCTTTGCTAACACATCACAGCTTCTGCAGTGGGATTACAGGGTTCTGGCACTGTCAACTGTTCTTGGTACTTTTCCCTGTTAGTATAATCCCTTATTTTTTTTTAATTCATTTTCTTCCCACAGATATTTGGTGCACAAATACATTAAATGGGTTCTTAAAAGGCTTTTAAGTGAATACATGACCGGGTGGATTTGCACTTCATTGTTCTTCATTTGGTTGTGTCATGGAAAACGTCAACTGTGGTCAAAAGAAGTATTTGCTTCTGTGATGGCATGATGGCATTTATCCATGAAGACGGTGCCTGGTTTGGAACTGGCAATGGGACTCACTGCGCCAAGCTGCAGCTCAAATAGCCTCGTGAATCCTAGGGTCTCTTAACCCTGGCAGCATGAGTGCTCTGATCAGAGTCACAGCATCATTAAGGTTGGAAAAGATCACTAGAATCACTAATCACCATGCCCACTGACCACATCCCTCAGTGCCACATCTCCACGGCTCTGGAACCTCCAGGGACGGTGACTCCACCACCTCCCTGGGCAGCTGTGCCACTGCATCACCACTCTTCCTGAGAAGAAATGTTAGAATTTTGTACTGTCCTTTTGAATTGTTTATTGTCCTGGTTTGACACAAAAGTGGAGCAGCTGGAATGGACCTTTGAGCTGAACGTGAGTCCTTCATCCTGTCCAAACCAAAGTCTTCTGTTTCTCCAGTGGAAGCTGCCTCTGTACCTTCTCTGGCACTGCTGAAGGCTGCATGGAGCTCGGTGCCATCTGCTGGGCTCCTCCCATTGTCCAGCACAGCAGCTGACAGGACATCAGTCCCAGTCCTGCCTTCTTCTACAGGGCTCATCTGGATGCTGCACGGAGCTCAGGGCTGTCCGCTGGGCTCCTTCCAGTGTCCCTGTGCAAAAGCATAAAGGACACCAATCTCATTTCTGCCTTCTTCCTCAGGACCTGCCTAGAGGTCCCAGGGAGGGCCATCCACTGGACTCCTGTTATCCCAGTGCAGAAGCTCAGAGGACAGCAGTCCCAGTCCTCTCCTCTTCCTGAGGGCCCACCTGGAGGCCACAGGAAACTCAGGGCTGTCCACAGGCTGTCCACACTTCTCCCATTGTCCTGGTGCAGAAGCATAGAGGACACCAGTCCCAGTCCTGCCCTGTAGTGGAAATGCTAAGTCATGAACTGAAGCAGTGGTTGAGCACCTGCTGGGAAGGCAGGATCCAACCCTTTCGAGACCTCATTTAAGTGTTGGCAGTAGACATAAGAGCATCTCTTCCCTGAGATCCCTACCTACCTGAGGCCTTGTAAAGGTAAGCAGCTTTTTTCCTTCATTTCTGCATCTATGGCTGCTGCATTTGGGTTCATTCTCATGTGCTGTAGCCAAAGGCTTCGCCATCTTGATATTATCATCTTATTGTCGTCTTACATGCCCTTTTCCTCAGAGCTGAGGGAAGAAGAGGTGAGAGGTTTTGGGGAAGGATGAGGATGAGGGATGAGGAAGGAGGGGTTCTGGAGAGCAGCAGCTGGCCCAGGGGCTCTCTGGCAGATGGTGACTCTTCAACACTGAGATGGAAATCAAGAGCCCCTGCTGTACCACAAACTGATGTAGAAATATCTCCAGGCAAGCATATCATGATGTTACAGTGCTTGCCTGTGCCTGATAAAGATGGATCCACCTCCATTGGTTTGTCCTCTGGAGGTAGGTACACCTCCATGGGCTTGACGTCGCTCTTTGGTGGGTCCATTGGTTCAGGCTCACTGCTGATCTACAGAAGCCTCCACTTCTTTGGTGAAAAATACTATGAAAAATGCTCTTTTACTAGGCACCTATCTTGCTACTAAAGCAGAATCCTTGCTGTCACTCATGTACATCTCATGCTGTTACAATTCTTCTTTGGACCTGACTTTTTAAATTCATTATTAATCATAGGAAACTGTTTCTAGAAGTGGGCTGTAATTTATTTATTATCAAGTTTTTCACTGGCACATGATTTGTGCTGAAGTCCTTGTCCCCAGGTTGTGCCATGGTGAATGCACTCAGGCTTTGGAAGTAGGACAGCTCTGGTGGAGTCACTCCATCCCCAGCACGGTGCAGCACATGTGGCCACAACATCCCCTCTGTGCCACTCCTCCTGGTGCCAGTCCCACTCCCCTTCACCCAAGCAGTATCTCACTGCTTTTGGTGGCAATAGATACAGCCTGGAGCATATTAGACCCACTCACATCGTAGCACATCAATATGTGTGAGCACATCACCCTCAATAAGTTCCTAGGGAGGATTTTTTTAATGAAAGAATTTCAGCACTTGCAGTCACCTATAGAGAAGGCTTATTTTATTTACTAGCCAACCAGTAGATTTCTTTAAATGCAGAGTTTGATTTTCTTCGTTCTGTTCATCAGAATTTTCCCAGGTCTTTGGGTTTGGTGCCGTTTTGTGCGCTCCCGTATCCCAGCAAACCTGTGGACCACATACAGAGGGCAAGGCAGGATCTGAGCACTGCTGAGAGCACTCACAAGAGGCTGTTCCTCCCACAGACATCGTGAGCACTGAAGATAATCTCTGTGTGGAATGGGGAAAGCTCCTAAAACTGGTGCTATAATCTATAACTCCAGAAAAGCTCTCTCAGCCCAGTCCATATCGCATATTTTTTTTACATAGGGGAATGCCATCTCTTTCACTTCCTCTGCTCTCCCTCTTATGATTTACTTCTTTTTTTTAACCCATAAAAAGTCTGAAATGTTCTCTTGCACTTCTGTACAATTGTACCCAGGATTTTAATAGGAACATTTGAAAAATAAATACTAGCCAAGGAGCACATTCATTTTTATTATAGCTATTCTCTCTGCATATGCAATGGTGAATTAACTCCCTTTCTGCAAGTCTCTCTTGATTTTTATGTATCAGTGGAGAGAAGCTCAGACCATAAAGCTTGTTGAGTCCTGTAGATATTCGTGTTCTTAAATATGTAAAGATACCCCAATGGAGCCCGTACTGTTGCTCTTTTCTGGCGTGATTCTATTTTAGTGCATGTATTGCCAATGATTTTCATTTTGTTTAATTTTCTTTAAAAGCTGAAAATCTTTCCAAAGCTGTTTCTCTTTCTATTTCTGAGGCTGCCTGTTATTGTTGCAGAGTTATAGCGTGGCATTGCCCGAATATAGACAATTTTCTACTGCAAGCACATTATCATTATTCTGTCAATACATTTACTTCCTCGGAACCTCTGGGGCAGTGGTTGTTCTGCTCTAGCAAGCACCAGAAGTGGCAGAAATGTACTGATCCCAAACCCATTTCAGGTACCCTGTTCTGTGTTGCACTATGGGGCACCTTGGAAGAGCCTCCATCTGCCAAGAACCATTTCCCACCCTTGTGTTTTTTGACCTGATCCCACTGTATCTCCGGGTTCATAGAGATGGGATTCTTATGGGTGTACAGCTTGAGCTCTGTGCCTTCTTTATTGAGTTACTTTTATGGCAGCTCATATCCTTCTGGCTTAATCTCATTTTATGTCTTTTCCCTCTCCCAGTCCTCATAGTGGTAACTGCCTCTGATATTTAAATGCCCACATACATGATCAGTCCGTCCTAAGAATAACACTTCACCTCATTATTTAGTAAATGCTGGGTATGGTCTGCTTTACAAATGATCGGGGCTGCGTGGCGCTCCCATTGCGTGGGCTCCTCTTCAGTGGTCACAATGGTAATAAATAGGTTTATTGCTATTGTCAGAGACATATGTTTTAAGGCCAACAGGGCCTTTATGATTATTTGGTTGGAGATTATGGATTGCTCAGAGCAGAATTTAAAGCACCGAGTCAAACCTAATAACGTGGAGGGGAGCGCACGTGAACTGAATGCATGACACAAAGACAGCCCCGTACAGGAGTCCATTGAGCACGGCGTGAGCACACATGGCTTTAATTGTGTGAGCAGCCGTCTCCAGGCCGTGGTGCTTCTGTGAAGCAGATCTCCCAGGCTCGAGGTGGCGAGGCTCCTAGATGCGCTCTCTAGATGTGAAAAAATCACACATTATTTACAGCTCGGATTCTCGCTGTGTCGATTTCCAGCAGGCAGACCTTGGAGTGACAGCGTCTGTTGGCGAGCTGGCTGACGTACTGCATAAACCACTGCGGCCATATGGGCCCAGGGACGGCGTCGGGAGGGAATTGTTCTTCCTCAAGATGCCACCCCAAAATGACATCCCCCCAGAAAAGCGCATTCCTTGTGGGGTCTTTAGAGCCACTTTGCCACACTGGGTCCTGCTGAGTTGTTGTGTGGCTGATTATGATGCTCTGCGAAGAGTTGTTTCACAACTATGATTTTCCAATTACTTAAATCACCTGGAACCGAGGACTAAACGGGTGTTCCCTGTTATTTCTCTTTCTATCTGTTTTCATGTGGAGCTTTTGGTCCCATTTCCTCCCTCCAGAGAGCACTTGTGTAACATCCAGTGCAGGTACCGCCCTCCCGCTGCGGGTGGGCTTCATTTCAAATGTAACACAGCCAAGTGTAGGCGTCCAACTGCAGGGATCTGTGAGACCAGGTGTCCCAACTGCTGTTTAAAGGACCGCAGTGGGGTTCACAAGGCAAAAATGTTGACACACCTGAGCGCTAACTCTGAGTGCTCAGGCACTTCCCGTGTGGGCTGTATTTATCTCATTGCATAAGGATGCTCCCCTTGGCACCAGTCACACTCTCCTGGGAGCTCACAGCCAGAGGCTTCGCGAATACACAGTGTAATGGTATAAGCAATAGAGCTCTGGCTCAATGCAGTACGCACAGCCACAGCAAACGGGAGCATCTCTGCTTGTCTCAAGCCACTTGACCACATGCTGATGGTACCCTGAAGCTCCCAGGGCTTTGAGGCAGATCCGGGTGCCAAAACAAGACTCAGCCTAACCATTAGGCAGGAAGCACGTTAATGTGATCAAAGCTCAGTAGATCAGATGGAGGAGAGCATGTAAGCATTTCAGGTTGAATATTTTAAGAATAATTACTTCTCAGGAAGAGCAGTAATGTATTGTTACAGGCTGCCTGGGAGGTGATGGAATTACCGTCCCTGGAGGTGTCCAAGAAAAGAGTAGATGTCACACTGAGGGACATCATTTAGTGGGCACGATGGGGTGGGCTGATGGTTGGACTTGATGATCCTAGTATGATCCTTTCCAGCCTTGATGACTCTATGATAAAGGATGTATGAATGGCTCTTCTCTGCTAAGGATGACTTTATGAGGAAATCGCTGCTTCCAGACTTGTTTAAGGCAAGTGAATCACTGATGTCAGGGTTGCAGCAAACTGCACATCCCCTTCCCTGTCCTAGGATATGTTCCTCTCCATTGGTCAAAATTCCCCCATCAGGATCTGGGTAAGGATTTAATGCAAAACAGTCATGATCGTTTTGAGAATGTAAGGTTTTGTTTGAGGAATTTCATCGTTGGCAGCCCTTCTAGAGCCATTACCCATTAAAGGAAGCTGAGCTGGGAATTACCTATCGAGAGCTGTTTACCATATTGTGGCTTCTGTGAGAACAATGTGGTATAAACCACATACCAGTTAAGTTGTTTAATTAACTAATTATCTATTCAGAGTTTCTTGTAGCTCCTTTTATCTCTGTTCCTTAGCTACAGTACAATATGGAAATTAGAGGAAATTAAAACACTTTATTAGACAAAATAGAATTGACAAGGAAAGAAATCACAGCAAAAGAAATACAGGCCAGCTGATCGCATGCTTGCAATATGTGGGCAGTACTGGTGGTAGGTGGACGGTTGATGATCTCAAAGGTCTTTCCCAGCCTTGATGATTCTGTGATTCTGCAAGAAATGATGATTTTAACTCTGGCTGTTAAAAGAGCATGGTAAATTAAGCCAGTAAACTCAAGTCATCCTGCAGCCAAGGGCTACGAATCTGCAGGTGGGTGCTGTGGGAGCACAACCATTCCATGCTGACCCTGAGCACAACGTGTGTGCTGAGCAGACAACAGCTATTAGCAGACAAAGCCAGGCAACGTGAGGATATGAGTGCTTCCAGGCTTCACGTCCAGGGGTTGTTCTTCACAGCAGTTTCCTCCTGCACAGCAGCCTCTCCTCTCCTCGTGCATTAAGGAGAGCATTAAAGCTGAAGTCCTTCGCACAGCTTCACTTGAGGTATGTGCTTTCAGGGGAGTGTTTGGACACAAAGAACCGTCTTGTCATTCGGGTAAACAAGACACAACTATCAAGCTCGGTTTGGGGCTTATCAATTGGAACCAGCATGAAAGTGCATTCCCCAGCTCCAGCTTGCAGTCTCAGTGACTGGTTTCTCAAGATAAACCAAGAGCGCATTCAAGTAGTTTCCTCACAGAGTGATATGAAAGTCACATTGTTGTTTCCCCACATCTTACAAGCCAGTTCCCTAAATAGGATTTCAGAGGAACAAAGTGAATGGGACGCTCATCGTGCAGGCAATGGGAGGCGGTACCAGGTGGGTCGGTGGCCGCTCTTCCCCTCCCTCAGCTGTATTTTAACCGCCCCCTATTTCTGCCAATACAAAAGCAGCGGTGTCCCAAGCATTTGGGTGAGAAAGCTCCAGCCTCCTGACCCCTAGTTAACTGCACAGCGACAAGAGATGCTGCTTTGTCTCTTAATCGGAGCACCAACCGATGAGCGTCGGTAGGAGGCACGTGCCTGCTGACCTGCTGGCTCAGGAGCACCCCAAGCATCCTCAGTGCGCTCAGATGCTCCATCTCCAGGCCCTAATAAAGTCCTCCAGAGAATCACAGCCACTCGGGGGTGTCACAGTGTTGTCCCCCACCCCCTCCACGCCTCTCAGATCAGAGTGTCGTCGTGAGCAAATGGAACAGCCCTGCTCAGAGCCACGGATTTATTGTTGCTCTAATTACAGCCCTAACAGCCTCCTCGCAGTGTAACAAACAGTTATCATCCCAGTTACAATCATACTGACAATCACGCTCTGGATTAATATGGAAAAGCATCATTAATAATGGCCATAAACCCTGCTGTTCTCGGTCTCCGGTTGAGCTCAGCCTCCTGCTGCAGTCAGAGCCAAGGTAAGGCCAACACCTGTCTCCAGGCCACCACAAAAATCACACTGTGAGAGCCTGCATGGCTGCTTTGGTCCCTGAGATGCAGCAGTGTTGCTGATAAGGGATGGGAAGCTTGATGCAGTACGTGGGTCTTCCTCCTTTCTGTGATACCCAGTGCTTTGGATGTTATTATGCTCCTTCTATCAGTACAGTAATAATTTCAGTTCAGTTTAGCACAATCTTGCTTGCATTTAATAGGTCATATGTATCCGATAATATAAACATATATTAACTTTTATAAGTTATCAAATATTAGAGCTAGCTCTCTTAAAAAGGATGTTTTCCTATTTTAATGCTCTTTTGTCACAAATGAAGCTTTAAATTGAAAGAGATAGAAAACCTCTTCAGGTGCAGTATGGATTTAGTTATCATTCGGGAAGGAAATGTGACATCTTTTGGATTTAAAATAACTTTTTTTTTTTTTTTTTTTGGCAATAATATTTATGCACAACCATAACACAAAGGTCTTTCATACCATAGTTACTTGGGAATAATTTTTGCTGATGGCTCCAGCTAGTTCCAGCTTGGCTATGGAGACGTTGAGGACACGAGGACAGCGTGGGGATGGGGATCTCCTGGTCAGGGCTGGGTCTCCTCCTTCACCACGTGTCCCCTGCATCTCTGCTCTGCCACTCCTGCAGAGCCTTTAGCTACACAGAAACCTCCATCAGCTCCCTGGTTGTAGTGTCTATTAAATTACATGGTCTGACATTCCTCAGACTGAAGATAGCTGTCTGCTTGGGGTCCCAAAAACTTCCCCAAAAGCCCAAGCGTGACAGAGATTGGTGCTAGGGGCGAAAGCTCATTTTAATAATGCATTGCAGCGTTCGTGCCGCCCAAGCATCTGCTAACTGCCCTCAATTTTAGGTTTAAAAAAAAAAAAATGGACTTCTTCCAGGGAGAAGTGTATGTTTATCTGCAGGCAATAATTAGAGGCTGATGATTCAGGGGCTGCAAAAGGGATAGGAAAAAAAAAAAAAAAAAAAAAAAAAAAAAAAAAACAACCTTGGGGAGGGACTGAAGGGAAGACAGCTGAAAACTGTCCTAGGATAAAACGATCCTGAAACCCATCCAGGCTGAGCTTCTCCCACCTTTAGAGATACGCTATAGGGATGCCATGAGCCCACACCTGCTCCCCATCGCTCTCTTTGGGCAGTCCCACCTCAGGCTGTGGACATCCCACGTGGGAATGCAGCAGCCTGGGCTGGTACCCCACGGCTCCCTCCCAGCCCTCTGCTATAGAAAGAGTGTCTGTCACTGTCCCCAGATGCCACAGCTGATCCTCTGATGGCATCCCATCAACCAGCTGGGTGAGACCATCGCCACGTGCAGCACTCGGCCCCAGGTGTAACATGGATGGGTGTAAACTGGGGCCATCTCTGTACACCAGGTGTTTAATCCTTCCCTCTGCACTACAAGATGCTCACAAGTTCCATACAGACTTTCAATAGCTGATCCAGCAAGGCTCCTGAACACGCAGTGGGGCTTGACTGGTGCTATTAAATAGTGATTTTATCCAAGTTCACACAGGTATTGGATGGGGAAATGGAGAGAATGTAGCATAAAATAGATTTTTTTTTTTCCTTTTTGCAGAAGCTTTAGATTAAATAAGTTTGTGGTAGCTGGTAGAATAAATTAGATAGGAGCTGGTGAGATAGTAGGAAGAATTAGAGGGTGCTTTTGTGAGTAAGGTCAAGTGAATCTGAGGGGAGAATGGTTTTGAGCCGCTAACCTGGGGTTCATTGGGAGCAGGGGGAGGGGAGGAGTGGCAGGGACCCCTCTGAAGACCACCTCCCCTCTCTACACAGCCAGTGGTGGTCACCATCTGTTTGCTCACCTCGGTGTAATGCCAGCATCCACCACCTCAGTGCAGCCACCAGTTCCCTTCTTCTCATTTGCAGGGATGTGAAGCAGACTGGGGAAATCTTACTTGGTAACTTTGTGAAGAAATCCAGGAAAGAACATTAACTCTGCACTTCTCATCTTCATCAGATCACTGCCCTTTAACTACACTCAAGCTCATTTTGCGTTTGCATTTCTTTGCAATATCTACTGAGAGAGAGGTATTTATGCAAAACTATTTCTTTTTCCTGTATGCCTCTCCATTGCACTGGTATCATTTGCACATTAAAAAAAAAGTTTGTCCGCTATTTCCCTTTGTATTTCACCTTCACACATTAAAAAAAATTCTCCGTCCTCTCATGCCTCGAGAATATTCTTATATGGGGAAGGGTTTTCATTAATCCTGCAGAGGTGTGGCCCCTTTGCAGGATCTATCGCTTCTCTTTGGGTGCCCTTCCCTGACCTGGCTGGTTAGACCACAGACAAGTCACTAATTAGGTTGTCTATTACCTCCTCCCTGAAACTCATTTTGGGCTGATTAAATGCATCTATAAACAGCGCTCAGCTGTCTCCTTGCTGCACGAGGAAAGCATTGCCTTTTCCTAATGGTGTTTTTGCTTTGACTGTAACATCTGGGACAGCACAGAGTCATTTTCTAAGGAACACAACATGGTACAGACCTACTGATGCCTCCAGGCTTGCTCCTGGCCCTGTGCAGAGGGACCCACTCATCTGCTCTTGTACATCTCTTCTTTAAAAGCACTAAAACCACCAGAAAAATACCAAATGAGCCTGGGTGGCAGCTGAGCTGAGGTTATAGTGCTGAACACCAAGTGCCAGTAGGGTGAATGCAGTTGGGCATCGATGGTGGCCAACCCAGAAAGCCACGGCATCAGCCATGGGTCAGAATGTATCTTTAGTTTTGCCAGAAAACTATTTCTTTTGGCGGGTTGATTTCTTTTCATATCCAAGTAGCTGAGATCAACACTGGGGCTGTGGAGGTTAGAAGGTGGTACAAGAAGTTGTTCCACTCAGAACATCTGAAAAGAAGGTGATATTGGCATCATTCCTACACATAAGAGCCTCTGCTAGAGCCTTCTTCCAAGAGCAAACCTTGGGCAACCTGTCTCATGACACCAAGGGATCTCCAGTATGCAATTCCCATTTCAGAATTACTGAATACAAAGGGCTACAAAGACGACTGGGGGCATTGAGCATTTCCCTTATGAGGAAAGGCTGATAGACCTGAGACCCTTCAGCCTGAAGAAGAGAAGCTGACAGTAACTTATGAATGCTTTTAAGTATCCAAAGTCAAGTGGATGGGGCCAGGCTCTGCGTAGTGTACCCAGCAACAGGACAAGGGACAATGGGCACAAACTGCAGCGCAGAAAGTTCCACCTAAACGTGAGAAAACAGTTTTTCCTGTGAGGGTGGCAGAGCCCTGGAACAGTCTGCCCAGAGAGCTGGGGGAATCTCCTCTGCAGATATTCAAGACTTGCCTGGATGCCTGCCTGTGTAACCTGCTGTAGGAAACCTGCATTAGCAGAGAGCTGGACCAGATGATCTCCAGAGGTCCCTTCCATTCCCCGTGATGCTGTGATTCTGTGATTCTTTGGAGTGCAAATGAGTTGCAGGGCTCAGGCCGGCACCAAAGCACCTTCCTGCAGGTGCCAGAAAGTTGCAGAATCGTTTGTGTTGGAAGGGACCCTCAAAGGTCATCCATATCAGCTCCCCTGTAATGAACAGGGGCACCTACAGCTCCACCAGGTGCTCAGAGCCACGTTTAGCCTGACCTTGAGTATCATTAGGTAGGAGAAGCTGAAGGATGAGGAAGGTCTCTGCATCTCAGCAAGTGGAGCAAAGGAAAGCAGGACTTGGAGTATCGGTCCCAATTTCTAAACCTAAATATTCACCAATTGCCCAGCAGCACCATGGAGCTACTTGCCAGAACTCAAGCAGAATGTCACCTCCTGGGACGTGCCACCAGCCTCTTCCTTCCCACTGCATTATCCCCACAGACTGCACTGATGGTGGAGGACAGAAGCTATTCCTGGCGGTGCGAGGCTGCTGTCACACATTCCTGCAAAGCCTTCCCTCCGTCGGGGAGCAGCCGCTATCAGCAGGGATCTTCATCCCACAGCTGGGATGGGGAGGACACCTCCAGCCAGCCCTGCACATGGGCACATGGAGTGACAGCTTCAGCTTTGCACGGTCCTGGCCGTGTTTTATGGAAGCTTTGAGTAAATGTGGAAAACACACAATTAGAGGCCATTGCGTGATTGATTTCTGGGCGCAGAGGCCTTTCCTCCTTGCCTGGAAGGCCTGGCAGGTATTATTTAAAGAGCTAATGAATGTTAATGGGCACATTATTTGCAAATCTTGAAGTGGAATATTAGATCAGGGCTCCTGTGTGTCATGGTAATCAGCTTTCCCTCGCTCGCTCTGGCTCGAGGGGGGGGGAACACCCTGCAGTCGCTTTGTTGTATGCTTTTCAGATTAATATCCTTTTTCCAATCCAGCAGCTTTTCGCTGGGTGTTTCAGTCAAAGAAGCAGATGGCTCGCACGCTGGTGTTTGATGCCTGACCAAAGGGATTGTCCTGCTCAAAACTGCCCCACCGGGAGCGCGGAGCAAGGATCCTGCTTTGTCTTCTCCAGAGTGAAAAGAGAAAGGATGCGGAGAAGGAGCCAGGGATGGGCTGGCAGGAGCTCAACTTGGGGATGGAGGCTGGCCACTGAAACCCTGAGCCATGGCAGCAAGTTGGTTGCATGGCAAGTGCCTGGACAGATCTTCATGTGGGGCTTGAGCTGTTCCTAAGCTTATCTTGCATCTTCTTTGAGACAACCCTGCCCACCATCCCCATTTTTTCCACATATCTCTTTCCCTTCCCCTCCAGTATGCCCACATCCCTCCAGGAGCACCCATCAACCCTATCCTGACCTTTGTGCAGGTTGGTGACTGCCAACCAACACCTTGGTGTGCACAAGCAGGCAGAAAGCCCCTGCTGGGAAGTACAGGTGAGGCTTGGGTCTTCTCCACCACGCTTTCAGTGAGAACAGAGGAAAAGATTCATCTCCTCCCCCATCTCCTGGATTTCCCACAAGTCCCAGAAATGTGTCACTCTGGGTCTGACTTTCCTAATGGAGACTTTCCCAAGCTTCTGACAGAGGAACGAAGCTGCTGCAGAGCAAGAAGAACATCTCAGCCTGGCTCAGAGGTCAACTTGCTCCATAGCTCTCAGCACGAGCTGCAAAAGGACACACGGCCACTGGGTGACAGTGGACCATATTTAGGTGCTGGGAGTGTTGGTACTCCTGCAGAGAACCACGCGAGATGGAAGCAGTGCCACCACCCCTGGTGCTCACACATGCAGTGCAAGCACATGATGGGGAAGGCACAATGACTCATCAAATAAATGCCAAAACAAAATTCATAACCCTCTCTGTATACATTTCCTGCATCCTAGTTGGTGAAGCAGGAAGATTTCTACCCAGTCTAAGAAAGGGAAGAGTTTTCTGCTCTGATATGTTTGCTATGTTGCCTCCAGACGTCTTACTGTCTGCCACCCGTTCTCCTTAGCATATTGGTGCCAACCTACTTTGTATTAACAGCAATTTGAATGTTAGCAGATGCTGTCCATGTTAATCAAAAAGAAGCTTAATACAAATATATGATTACTGTATGAGTATTGTATAAGTGATATTCGGCTGTCTTAAGCTAAAATAACAATATACACTTTTATCCAATCCTGATACATTTATAAATATATTTAAATGGGTATAAATATTTATAAATAGTTTCTGTAATCTCCTGTAATTAGACTTTAAGCTCTGTGACAGGCAGCATCTGTTTGATCTGCACGCGCTTGCCGTGTGTGTGTGTCAGGTTTCTCTATTAAAGGCAGCGGAGCCGTGCGGTGCCTCTGAGGAGCTGCAGGGAAGGAGGCAGCAGGACAGAGCGACAGAGGGACAGACCGCCAGGACCGGGTGCAGCAGGGATGCGTTGTGGTGGAGTTGTTCCTAATTTCTGCTTTGCAACTCTTTTGATCGCAACTCTTTTTGGTTTGGGCAGAGTCGCAGCAGGTAAAGGATGATCCATGACCTGCTGTCAGGATGCAACCAGAGGCACCTCCTTGTGCTTGGGATCTCTGCTGAGTCAGGGATGGGTGCCCATACTGCTCCATGCCCATCCTTACTGCTCAGGGCTGGGAGATGTCACTCAGATGCCTCCCAGTCATTCAGCAACACCGTGCGGTGACACAGTGCAGGCAGGACAGGATGCTCTGCCCGTCCCACATCAGGATCCCACAAGTTGAGCAGGGGACACAAAACCTGGATGGCTTTTTGGATAAATTCAGGCAGTGGGCACCCGCTCTGTTTTGCTGGGGAGCCCACAGCAGCCATTTGGGGCCAATGACGTGGCTCTTGTTCTGGGCAGATGCTACCAAGCAACCTCATGCCCTGTGGGCATGAGGAGAGGACGGAGAGGCAGCTCTTCAGTGGCCCCATTCACATCAATGTCCTGGGGATGCCCATGTGCACACAGTGGGGGGGTGTCCCCAGCTCCCACGGGTACCAACCCTGCAGTCTCCACCTGTGTGCCTGGCTTGAGGGGTGATAGCTGTGCCCTGACCTGCCTGTCCAACCAGCCTGGACACAAAAGCATATGAGAGAAGTGCGTTTTGTCCATGCCCTTGGTGGAAAACCACGTCCTGGGAAGGTGGAGAACCCTTTGCTGTTGGATGTGGAGGTTTGTGAAATGGAGACAAGTGCTGGGAATTGGAGCAAGACCAGACCCAACCAGGAATAGGGGCTGCGCATTATTGCCTTCCCCAGTTTGCATCTTCAAAAACAGGAGAAGAAACTGAAAAATACACACACTGCAAGCTGAAAAGTTACCGAGTGATCTTTGCTTTGCAGCTTTGCTTCTCAGCTGTGTATCTTTAATCTTACCAATGTCTTTAATCAGAAGAAAATCTGCTTTATCCCTAAAGCTCGGGGTCTGAACATGGGCCATGCAAACAAAAGGAGGAGATTGCACAGAGGGGGTGGTATCCTCTGACCACAGCCACGGTCAGCGGCCTTTAAGGCTCCTAGTGCTTTGTGGGATTATTGTTTTGTGTGTTTTTTTTTGTTTGTTTTGTTTTTTTTTTAATGAGTTAGCATGGCTTTCTACTGATTTGTTCTTCCATGGGCTGGTGGCCTAAGAAATCACACAAAATTGATATGGGAAAAAGTATTGAGGCCATTCTGCTTCCCATAGCACACCTCTTCTGCAACACAGTCTTCCTCGTCTGCCTTTTTCCCTCTTCCCTTTGGCCGAATGCTCTTGGCAGCTTTTAGCAGTGATAAGAAAGCTCAGAGGAAATGATGAGACCAGGAAATAATCCTACGTTCAGCCTACAAGATGGGAGCAGGGTCGGCACTGAGGGATTTCTGCAGCCCTCCTGCTGGCACGGGGCCCATGATGCCATCTGCAGATGGTGGTCCTGGGCAAGGAGTGAGATGGAAGTCATAGGCTAAACCAGGAACCTGAAACAATGCTTCTTCCCATCCTTCAAAAAATTTGCATCTTGCTTAGTCCAAAATATTCCCTTAAAATGGTAACACTGATTAAATTTTGTGAACTGAAAAACGCGGAGGAAGGGTCTGATTTTTAATTTAGAAAATGTCAAAAGCATGTTTAGAGTTTTAAATTACTTTTTTTTTAATTTTATTTTAATGCACAACCTGAGGATTTTAATTGCTTTTTAACACTGTCTCTCTTATCAGGAATAACACTCGATGAATAATGGAAACTCTGGGTTGCCACCAAAGAGGTCCCAGACCTGCAGAAGAGGCGGCTGGAGGAGAGGTAAAACCTAGGCCACCACCAGGATACCTTTATGGGCATCCTGCAGAGGTGAGACCTATGTGGAGCATCCCCATGGTGGCCAGGTATGCAGAGGGGAGTGTTGAAGATGCAAAGATAGAAGGTTTGGGGATGGAAGCGTTGGAATTGGATGGATGAGCATGGCATATTGGGTCGGTGATGGTTGGGGGCGTGAATGGAGAAAGCTGTTTGAACAGGGTGGAAACCAGCTCTGTGCTGAGGGACTTGGAATACTCCCAGAGCAAAATGGCTAAATGTCCAGACAACACAAAAAAATAGCTCCTTCTTGGGCCAGCCAGGAGAAGCAATGGTAGATTCAGTCCTGTGCAGGCCACAGGGCTAATTTAAAGTGCCCATAACGTACTTAAAGTCAGTAGCATTGTAGGACTTTTTTTTTTTCTTAAAAAAAAAAAAAAAGGAAGAAAGAAAAAAATGAAAAAGTTCATTGCGACTTCATTTCAAAAAGATGATCCACATTAAAGTGGTGAGGCTTGTTAAAAAGAATGAAAAAGCAGCTGTCAAAAGGGTAAAATTCTTCCAGGGGACATAGGCATTGTTTAAAGATCTTCTATTAGATGATGAGAGCAGATCTATACAATTATCAAAAGAGACTTTAAAAGGGCAAAAAATTAGCTGTTCTCATTAAAGAATAAAGGAGTTTGTCAGAGGTAAAACAGTATCCTTCAGAAAGTGGAAGTCATGTCCAAATGAGGAAAATAAAGAAGAGCACAAGATGAAAAATTAAGCTTAAAACTACAATAAAGGAGAGTACTTTTTTTATTAGCAGTTTTCTAAGGTATAGAAATCCCATAATTGATCCTTTTTGTCTATCACCTCAGCAGCAGGAGCTGTGCAGGGCAGGGGAGGGTCAAGGTGTAGGATCAGATCCTGAATGTGCAAAATGGAATCATACTGAAAAGGGCCCCAAACACCTCAAATTGTCAGAGCTGATGGTGAAAAGCTGCAGCTGAACGCCTCTCGACAGTAAAATAAGAGGGAATCCAGGAAATGTGCAAAATGATGGGCACGGGTGAAGCCATCTATTTGTACTTTAAATAGTCGTGAGCCTTCAATGAGCTGCTACTGCCCAGAAAAGATAACTTGGACCTTGCATAGCCATCATGTTATGAAAACATCGCCTCAGCGATCTGTGATGGCCTAAAAAGTAAATTGAGCGTGGAAATTTTTAGAGGAAAATAAAAGTGTTAAACACAACAGAAGAGATCAATTTGTCATTGAGCAGATCAATAATTCACCTGCTACTTAAATACTGCTCACAAATCTGTTCCCTCCACTGGAAAGCAAAGAGAGGAAACGAGAAAGAAGGGTTGATGCAGAGGAAGGTGGCAAAGATGAGGGCTGGGAGTGGCTGGCAGGAAGGAGGGCATGTGAACCAGGCAAAAGAAATGCTTTTTCATAACAATTTTGCATAATTAAACTTCTGCCAAAGGGCATTGTAGAGTCTGGATGGGCTGCGGAATAACTGAGCAGCATAAGGAAGAGCATCACAGGGAGGTGCAGTGGGATGCTTGGGGTCCCACTGGCCTTGCAGCATCTCCCCATATGGACTGTTGGCTCCTCTTAACTCTAGTTCTGGTTTGAAGCTTCGTGGAGGAATCCATCAGGAAACTCCTGAGATGGGAGAGTGGGCCAAGCTGCAATGTGGGTTCAGAGCAAGAGGAGCTCTACGTGGCACAGCAGGACTGAACTGGAGACAGAGGGCTGACTTCAGTACACAGCGTGGGATTTAGGGTTGAAATGGTGGAGGCACCATCCCAGCAGGTGTTCGAGAACCATGGAGATGTGCCACTTGAGGACATGGTTAGCGGATGTGGTGGGATGGGTTGATGGCTGGACTAGATGATCTCAGTGGTCTTTTTCAACCCCAGTGCCATGATTCTAAATATAGGCTCTTTTGCATTGTAGGGTACACCCAGGTGGTTTTTGGAGCTGAGGTTGGGCCAAGAGTATCCCCTGTTGATGGGCTCTGCAATTGCAAGAGATGCCATGGGTATCAACTGCCCAATTCGGCTGCAATAAAGAGTTGGAAGCCCTTACAGCCAAACCCAACAGTCAGTTCTCACACATGCTGCACGTTTTTACAGCTCTGCCAACTGATTTATTGGAAAACAGAAAACTCTCAAATTCTCAGAGCTATAAATGCTCTTTGTTTCGGTTCCTTCCTGACAAGCGTATTTATGATGATCACAAAGGAAAGATCACAACAAATCCTGGCAAAAAATGGAAGTGAGAGGAGCGAGCCAAGCTGCAGATAATAAGTAACAAATCAGGAAAAGGAGGAAGGTAATGGTTGTGATTAAAAATCAGATGCTATGAAATAAAGAACAATTGATGAGAGAAGTGAAAGTATCCATTTAAAAAATCCGTATCCAAATGTGTTATGGACAACAAGAAAGCATTTTAAATTATCTGGAACATGAGAAATTCTCGCAAAATGATGATGGTAGAGATCCATTTTTTGATAGATGTGGTAGTGCTGCCAATAATAATGCAGACGATGCAGAAGGGCCCAAAACCTGCTCGGGGTCTAAAACACTGAAGACAACATTTTTTCAGCTTGCAGTCCCCACCATTTTCTATTCCAACAGCAAGCACACAGCAGTTACCAAATTGTTAACAGTTTAAAAGATGTTAAGCTGTCACCCTTAATTAGCTGAAATAATTATTAATTTTTAAAGGCATTCAATTAATTTTTAAACCAGTTTTCATCAGCACAATCAGCCAACTTGTTTATAAATTTGGGAAGAAAAAGCACTAAATATTTTACAGGAATGAGGGGGGGGAAAAAAGGAGGTGGTGTGGTACTACTTATGAGCTTGGGAAAAAAATGCATTTCCAAAAGCAGTTTGGGAGCCTGGGGTTTGCCTTTGATGTAGAAGTTTATTGCCTTTGTTATTCTCCAAAAAAAAAGTCATGAGACATTTTGATTTGTTGGGTCGCAGTGGGTGGGAAGTGATGAGGAAGGTTTGGTTTGTAATTTGTGAGGCTGTGGATTACTCTGGACATTCAGGATTTTCCTCTCGGTCAAATTGCCACGACTCAAGCAGAATATTGGCAAAATAGTCATAAAATTACCAGGGTCACTGTGACCCTCATTTCATTATAAATCCAGATGCAACACAAACGAAATGATGTTTAACCAGGGAAACGATGCACTCCACCTCTACTGCAAAATACGAGTGTGCAAATGTGAGAATTTGGTTCCAAAAGGGCACATTTAAGAAATAATGCCTTCACCCCTGTAGCGCAGCACTTCTTGCTTGGCCGGGCTGGGGAGGCTGAGTCTGACAGAGAACAAATTGCTGCTTGGCATCCATGCCTCACGTCAGTGCTTTCTGGCATTGCCATCTGCATTTCATCAGGATCTTGTGTTGGCTGTGTCCTGGATCGTGACACCGAGCAATGATGGGAACAGCTGGAGAGACCCCAGATTTTCCCCAGGGCAAAGCCACCAGTGTGTGAGGGCACTGCTTTCAAGAATTGCACAAGATTCAGTAATTAAACGGATAGATCGTTTTCTGCTATAGGTTTTGTATGACACACACACACATATATATATATACAGCCATGATACAAGGTTACACAGCCCCACCAGGTTCTTGGTCTACATCTGCACCAAGCCCAAGCTGCAGGTCATCCTGGGCAAGCGAGAGGTGGGAGCAGGGATGCGAGTGCTGCTAACTTCCATGCATCCCACGGGCTAACAGAACCCCACTGCAATAACACTGTGTTTAAAACAAAACAGAGCACGCTATTCAACAAAAGAAAATAAGAAAATGCATCAACAGCGTAGCTGGAAAGTTTCAGTTTTAGCCTCTCTTCTGGTCCCTCTCACTCCATATTGAACACATTCACCATCTTTTGGCAACTTAGTGCTTTCCGAGGCAGTCCGGACATGTGACATCATTCATGTTGATGCAGTACAATCATTAAAGATGTTTTTTTTTTTTTTTTTTCTTTGCCATAATGGGTTTCATTTTGAATAAAGTGTGCTGATGGGAAATATCCATCGTGGTGGGAGCATGTGGTTCCCAGCACTGCAGCAGGAGTGGGGTGCTCCATCACCTGCACCCCTGAGATGAGCTCCCCAGATTGAAGCTGCAGCTGCTGCTTGTTTATCCCCACACACATGGGGCTGTTGGGCCCTGACAGGCACCAGGAGTGGACAAGCAGCCAGGGACTGCTGCTCTTTGAGTCAGCCTGTTTGGGAAGCTGATGAGACTGCAGCAGCTGGGGTTTGAAATTGGGTATCCTGCAATGTGTGCCCTGAATCAAACTCCCCCACTTCCAAAATCCCAGAAGAGCAGCTCAGAACACACCAGTGACCACACTTCCAGCCCAGCCAAATTTGTAGAAAAAGCCAGAAAAACATAAAATAAGGCATCATCCTGCACCAGCAGTGTTGGCTGCTGTTCACCATCGCTGGTGCATATCCCAGCACATTTCCGTGGCAGATGCTCTCTGGTCAGGATGGGTGAGGGGGTGGCACAGGTTCTTCCAATCACCAACAGAGCCTTGAAGTTCCCACCAGTGGGCAACACCGTAAAGCTGAGCTGCACAGGGTGCAGAAGGACAGGCTCTATTTGGACATGGTGAAATATTTGTCTTGCGTTTGTACAGACCCAGCCTGGCTTGCACGCCTGTTTGCCTAACTGATGGAGGCTTGATAGCTGCAGCAGGGAGCTCATTAATTGAATTCCGAAGGGATTAATTACGGCAGGAATAAGAGGGCTCTCTGTCATCTTGCAGGTTTTTCCATGCTGCCGGATTTGAGGGGTCTGGAATTTGGTGGAGGCAGCTGGAGGAGACCACAGTGGTCTGCTGCGACACTGCTGTCCTGCTGGGCACAGAGAGGGGTAGCACCAGCTCTCAGTGGGACACCATCGGCTGTTTCCTTTATCTGGACACTGGAGAGGTGTTGAGGTGAGTGGAAGGAGGTGGGGATGGTTCTGTGCTCCCCTCGGGATGGCAGCTGGGTGGCCAAGCATCAGCATCAGCACGTGGCTCGATGTGGCGAGACCTCAGGGTGTGCATCCAGCAGCACAGTGCCAACCATGTTCACCAAGGTTTATCCCCACCACACCATGTTGTGCTTTGCAGGCTGGGTATGGACATAAGGAGCCCAAGAGCTGCAAAAGCCTGCCCTGGTAAAGTGCTTGGCACGCAGAGCGCTGCTGAAGAGCATTTCCTTTGGCCCTGCGACCCATCTGGCTGAGCCCCAGGGAGGGACCAGGATATCCTGTGTTTAAAAATACACATTATTATATGTATATATATAAACATAATCCTCCTTCCCTCTTTCAGAAGTCAAAATTAACTCCAGCTGTGCCAGTGATACAGTTCACTGTGCAGACCCACAGATGTGGGAAGGTGCTGCCAGAAAAGCAGTGAAGGGGCTTAAAGACTTCCCTGACCACCACAGCTGCTGGGAAAAAGGCATTCTGTGCTGCTACATTCTAAACCAGCTCCTGGCCCTGTCTATTCAACAGCTTTACTGCTTGACACACCATGCAGAAAATGGTTCTTGGCTGTTAAAAGGTTTTAGCACAATTGCAGGAGGACTTTTTGCCTGGCCCTGGCTGTGCTCTGCCTTAGGGACACAGTGGCAGTTTGAGGATGCCTGAAGCAGGAGCCCTGGGTCCCATTACCCAGCATTGCTGATGCTGCAGGGAGGCCAAGTGATAGGGCAAGGAGAAGGCTGAGCTTCTAGGTCCTGGAAAAAAAAAATGGAAGGGCTCCCTCTGTGCAAAAATGGGAGGTGCATGGATGCCACGTCCTTGTGCTGCCAACAGTGAGGTCCCTGAGAGTAGGAAAGGCTGAGTTGTGAGTGGAGCAGCATCCACATCCCCATAGCCTCAGCCGTGGCCCTGGGCACCAGCCCCTCTCCTAATCACTGTATGCTCCCCTCCTGGTGGAGCATATGGCTCCCCTTATGCTGCTGTCGTGTCCAATCTCACACGGTGGCCCTAGTGCTCTTAATCAGCAGGCAAGCATGTGGATGCCTTGGTAAGTGAAAGGTTTGTACAGGGGATGGAAGCAACGTGTTGGTTCCCCCCCACACACCTTTAGTTCCTTAGGCAATAAGTGCAAAGTGCAGCTCAGAGTGCCCCCAGATGCATTTCTTATCTGTGCTGGGGTTGGAGCATCCAAATGAGGGAGATCCCAAGATGTGGGAACAAGATGAGAGGCAGTTTGGCAGGAGGAGGGTTATTGCTCCCAGCGTACCCTACCAGCACCCACAGAGCAGCTCAGGGGCAGGAAGAGGGGCACACATCAAAAATGTAGGAAATGCCTTGCTGGGAAAGAGTTGAGATAAAGGCAGAAGTTACTCCAGCCAATGTTTAATAGAAAAAAGGACTAAAGCTAGAGACAGCTATAGAGAAATAAGAAATCCTTTTTTTAATGGATTTGCCTGTGCTTTAGACTGGTTCCAAAAAGCTTGGAGTGATCCAATTAACAAGGTAATGAGTTGCTGAGATATTTACACTGCTTCTGGACAAGGCTTTGGTCCAGGGTATTAATTTGGTTGGGAGGGGGTGCGTATTGCAGATAAGTTTCCATTTTTTTCCTTGTGGATATATTCAGACTCGGATGGTTTTGGTTTTTTTTTCAAAGGACTCCCATTATTTCTGACTTAGGGTTTGTTCCCTGTGGGTGTCAGCTCCCCTTCAAAGGAAAGAAAGGGGCTTTTCTGGGGGCAACAAGGCTTTATGATGAGCCAGGGGATAGCTGAGAGGTTGAAGGACTGAAAGGAAACCCAAAAGAAAGGACCTTCCTCCCAGAGTAGAACATCACTATTCCAGCTCATTCTCTACTTTCTATATTTAAAGGGTGCTCAGATAAAACCCAGCTCCTAAGTTTTGGGGTACTTTGGCACAAAGCCCTGTGAAGAAGGTGCAAGCAGGCTCTTCTCGAGCTCAAGGACCTCATGGGGTTTTGCTGGTCTGTTATCAGTAATAGAAGCAGTGGGAAAGCAACATCTCCAGCAGCTTCGGGTTTCATTTCTCCTTTAGCCCTTGGGTCTCCAAGGTAAACTATTATATTGCCAATATTGAGTGCACTGTTGTTTGAAAGTAGTAAGGCTCCAGATCATCAGAGGTCAGGTTGTATTTGATTTTGGCCAATTGGCAATTCCCTGTGTTTGCATCTGTTCCTGGAAGTAAATGTCTTCTTGCTTTGCAGCCAAAAGCTTCCCAGGCACCTGGGTGAGGGGAAATCTTTACCAGCCCTAAGCTGGGGAACAGAACCTGAGCCCCCATTCCTGAGGCTTAATGTTGAGCCTTTTCCAGCATCCCTGACTGCCAGGCAGGAGAACCTGGATTCAAGCCTCAGATAGAGCAAAAATGGCTGAACCTTGCAGAGAAAAAAATGGGTTTTGTGCGTGTACCTCTCAGCTTGCAGCTGCCATCTATCATCCTGCTGCTTCCTGCAGTACCTGGCTGTTCTGTATGTGTGTGTAGCCAAAGTTCCTGGGCACTTGGAGTAGGGGACAGGGTTAGTCTTCAGGATCCATGCATGGATGTGTTCTGGCATCCATGATGGATTGGCACAGTGTTTCCTGGGCAATGCAGGACTTGTCCCATGAGGATAAACCAGCTGCTTGTGGGCATGAAGTCCAACCTGAGCATGCTGAACACATCATTCTTTTGGTCCTACCGGTGGTGTCAGTCCTTTGGATGATATATATTGAGTAGGTTGAGCTGGCACGTTCTACCTGAAGTTTTGGTCAGAAAGTTTTTCTGTGGGCAGTAGGGGATGGCTCAAGTTGGCTGTAGATTACTCTTGCAAGTCTATCCCAGAATATGCCCTGGGATGAATGGACAGTGTATTGTCCTTTGAAATTGAGTCTTCTGCCAAAAAATTACTTTGGTCATTTACTTTAATTCCTCCAAGTCTTGATATTGTCAACTCCTACTTGGTTGAGTATGATGTCCATTTTGCTGTGTTACTTCTGCTTTGGATGAAGACTTTGAGAGTGTAAAGTTGACTGACTTCACCCAGGGCAGAACACTAGATTGTGCTGCAGACATATTCCAACTAGCAAAGGGGATTGACTCTAAGAGTAGAGGATTGCTGCTGAGAGTCTGCTCTGACCTAGGAAACTATGGGTTATCTGCAAGATGTATTGGAATGGCTGGTGGCCAGGGGCTTTTCATCCTTCAACTAAGGCAAAGCTAGGGAGGATAGAGAAACTCCTTTGGAGCAATTGCCATGTCAAAAGTGCTAACGCAGCTGGAGGCTTTCTGCTCACCAAGAGGTGCTGGCAAACCTCAGGCTCACGCATCAGAACAGGGAAGTACAAGTCTCTGGGCCCTGTTGCTTGCAGGTATCTGTAACCACTGGATTTTCTGGTAAGAACACCTCACTGATTTGTTTTCCTGATACTCCTACCCAGAATAATTCAGCATCAGGACTGCAGAGATCAGTGTCCCAAGGAGGGATGCTCCCCTTGGTGGGGACATCCTGAGCAGCAGCTGAACATCTCACAGGATGCACACATTTGGGAAATGATGGTCGAGTACGACTGCCCAAACAGTACTGCTGGATGCGGATCTTTCCACAGTGCCCTGCAGGATCTTCTTCCTGCATCTTTGAGTGATGATAGAGCTGGGAAGACCTTTAAAAAAGATTGATTACACAGTAAGAAAACAAGCTTTTTTTTCTTTTTTCTCATTTTAGTCCGAAGAGTTAGGTTTCCAAGCTTTGTTTTTCAGATTTTAAAGAAATACACACACCTAGGGGGAGGCAGGCATGTTTCATTAACAGTTCAGCACAGTCCAAAACATGACAGCAAGCCTCCATTTGAAATTACCGACACACCAGAGCAGTCCTGCTGGGCTCCCTCTTTGCAGGACTGCCAGCATCGCTGCGAACCCAAACACCTGAACGTGGAGGCTGCCTCTCCATCTCCATTAAGGTTCTTTTCATGACACAGCTTATTGTCAAGCACTGTTTGCATCTCTTGCCTTCTGACCAGTAATTGTTGCTGTTGGTTTGCTCTTATCCCATTTATTATATAGGTTGTTTTATGTGTTTTTATTGCTTCTTTCACCTTTCATCTAACCAAGGTGTATTTTTTCATTGCCTTTTTAACCAGTGCAGCTGGTATGAACACATTTAGAGCATCTTTTAGAACAGTCTTCAACAACTCTAAATTAATCGCTCAGAAATATTTCCTGTGATTTTCCTACCAGTTTCTAAATATTTTCAGCTTGGGCACAGTATGTGCCTGTCTTGGTGCCCAGGCACGTATCACATTTGGGCACAGCAACAAAATCAGGGCACAGCGTACCAAGATAGCTGCTAATAAGGAGTTTAATTTGGTGATCAGTTCACCCTAGGCCGTTAGGAAGGGGGCAAAGATGGTAATATCCTGAAGGCAATGAATGCTTTGAGCTGGAAAATAATCAGTGTATGTTTCTGAAGCTTCAAGGATATATGATTAAGAGCCACCCGAGGTCTCCCAGGAGCTGTGCCTGCAGACACAGTAGCGTAGGGTGCATTTATCTCCCTTTAGGTAGAGCAAAACTCAAGTCACTCAATCTACATCACTCCCTTCAGGATACAGTCTGGGGACAAGGAGGAGAATTCTTCTCCTTTGGAAAAGATAACTCAAAAAATCCCCAGTCCAGGAGCTCTGCTTGAGGAGCAGCACGTTACCATGCGCCGGGTGTTTTACGGTAGATGCCGGGGGCTGGCTCCTGCCTCCTGGCACTTCCTTAGAGAGAAAATAAATCTTGAATTACCTTGTTTTCATTTCCAATAAAACTGCATGCTGACAGTTGCCTTGGAGCTAATAATCTGATACGGTGCTGTGCATCTGTGAGTGTTTGTAGCATGGGTGTGCTGGTTCTGTGTTTGAGGCTGACAGGGCAGCTCTGTATTGTTTTCCTACTGCTGTATTGTGTTCCCAGGGCATCACAATAAAAAGAAATGGGAAGGTAGGTGATTTATCATAATACAAAAAATGAAAGGCATAATAATGTAAATTATGCACGTCATTAACCACAACCGTTGCTCTACAATGGACACAGGTTCTACAAGAAAATCACCCTTAGGATGAAGCCGTGACGACTCTCTCAAAGGGCTTCTTTGTGGGTGCTGGAAGACCAATATGCTCTCTTCTCAAGAGGTTTGGAGAACTGGCTGAGATTCTCATCAGTGCAGTAATAGCAACACAAGGCACAGGGTTGCACATTCCCCCTGTACCCATGAACATGTCAGGCACTGTGGGTGGGATTTCACAGTGGCCGTGAACCAGTAACTCTTATCTCCGTGTCTACTCAAGGCAAGTGAAGTCAATGGCATGACTCACTTCATCCTACAGATGGCAGAATAAGGATAGGTCAACTACGTGGCACTCCAGCGCAGGAAGTCCAAAATAGCCACCTTGGATGTCTCTCACTTCCATCTCTAACGTTGCTTGAGGTGAGTCCTATCCCACACCGCTGTGTTCTCAAGAAACATAAAGGGCTCGTGCTTCTCCCTCTTCAAAGAAGAGTTTCAACTTTTTCATCAGATCATCTCCATCACAGGGAAGTGGTGACACTTTGCAGCAGAGTGGGATTTCCCAGCCCCCTCCTACCACCCAGATTCCTAACACTGGTTTACAGCAACTTAAACCTTCCTGCGTAGAATTTTCCCCTGTAAAAATTAGACCTCATGAAAATAAATAATTCCCACAGGAAATTTCAATTTGATTACAAATATTGACTTGCTTGGGGGAAGTTTTTTCAAAAGAAAAATCCATTTGGAATCAACATTTTCAAATTAAACATGTATGTTTCACTCTGTTATAGTACTTAACTTGGAAAAACTCCAATTTTGTTTCCTGTGGTTGGGGATTTTAGGAGTTGCTTCCATCCATATTTTTCTGCATGAGCTGAACAAAAGACCCGTTTTTAAAACTGGGCAAAGAGGGGAGAAAAGATTTGTTTTAATTGTGAAGAATTAAAAAATGTAATGTAAAATGTTGTAAATCACTTTAACACTTCTAAAAGAAAAGGAAAAAAAAAAGCGTAAATGTATGTATTGAAATGGAGCAATTTAGTGAGGATATGTCAGCTAGAAGACTGATGCAGGAAGGGCTTGGTGTTCCACCAGCAGATAGCAGAGCTGTGGCATTGGCTCCCCATTACTTCTGGGCTGAGCCCATGGGCACGGGGACCTGCAACACCTAGAGAAGATTTAGCCTTGAGGCATTGAGGCTGGGAGGTGTTTGTAGGGATGACTGTCCTCAGTTTAGAGCTTTGTACCATATCAAAATTGTGCTTCAGACGTCCCTCTGTCATTCTTGGGTTCGGCTTTGCTGGACAAAGCAAAACACGACAGCTCAAGATGTGCATTTTTGTCCATTTTCCCTCGGATTTGCTCTTTCCTCACTGAGAGAGGCCACCCTACCCTCAGAAACACAAAAGTCAAGCTGAATTGCTTTGGAAACCTCATGCATTTCAGGATGGGTGCTCAGGTGTGAACAGGTTGCTTCTGCCATTTATGGATTAAACAAAGGTAAAAAAACAGTTCTGCTGTGTCGAATGTAAAGGCTTTGTCAAAGAAGAAGGGCAAATTGTTCTTTGTACAATAAAACCCCAGTGAGCTCTATGCCCTCCTTGTTGTTGGAGGGGAAGGAGAGGGTAGGAGGAAGAAGGAGCAGGAGGAGCAGCACCCTTCTGATGTAGACCAAGTTTCCATTTACTCTCACTAGTCCAGAATGGGGTCCTGATGCAGGCCAGCCTTCAGCCCAACATGCTCTGCCAAAATAGAGTTCATTATACAACTAACAAATGACTGTCATTAGTGACACTGCCTGGAGATGAGGCCTCACTGAGAGCCTGGAGTGGGGACAGAGGGCTCTCCCCAGGGGGGGTCACCCCAGGTCCCCCAGCAGCCATAGCTCAGGGCCCTGCTGAAGATAAGCAAGCTCTAGCAGAGATGCTGCTCACTGGAGGCATCCCAGTCCCAGCCAGAAATTACTCCAGACAGGCAAAGTGCTTTTTAGGAGCACTTTATTAATAGACATGGATAACAAACCACTGGTAACAAATGCAAAAAGCCCTTGGACTAAAGGGCTGTTTGCCCAGGCAATATCCCCACTGAGCGCAGCAGCCATTAGTCGCAGCGGGAGGCACCAGGAGCAGCTCTCACTGTCAGGAGAGCAGAGCTCTTACATCAAAGTATGAAAATAAATGCCTGATCTATTTACCTTAGCAAAGGTGCAATTTCTGCACCTTGCCAGCTACACCCCACCATGCAGCCACCAGGTTCCAGCAAATGATGCTCGAGTCCTACAGCCTGGAGATGTGGTTCAGGTCCTCCCTGTGCTTGGTGTTCGATTGCTGCTCCAGCGAGCAGTGCAGATGTCTGGCCCTTGCTCTGTGATTCCTCAATATTCCTTCTCAAACTATTGTTTGTGTTTCAGATATGCTGTTCTGTGCCGACACGATTAAGCTGTTTAGGGTGAATGATGTTGCCAATGAGGATAACCTCTCATAAGGTTAATTAATCATTTGTAAACCGACCTTTGGATGTATACATTATTCATGAGTAGTCCTGAACTAACAGGCTAGATCATTTCCAGCCAGTGGGCTTTGTGTAGAAGTCTTCAGTAATTCCATAGCCGAGGGTAAGTGCAATGGTGCAGAGAGGGCAATGCCTTTGGGTATCATCTCCAAGCAAGGTGCCTGTGCTTGCCCATCGCTCAGAGCGGAGCCCTGCTTTGGGCTGGACCACAGCACAACAGCAGCTTTTCTTCTCCACCTGCATCTTTCTTCCTTGAAGCCTGACTGACCTTAAACTATCTTGAAGACTCCTCTCCAGGAGCTTGACATTTAAAAGTGCAGTGACAGAAAATAACTTCTTCTAAAAAATACGTGTAACTTATTTATCAGCACTAGTAGAGGGAGAGAAGAATTTAAATGAAGGCATACATATACATTGTGCTGCTCAGTCGTGACTTTTTGTTGATGCTGTGCGGTAGCACTGCTTTGCCTTGAGTTGAGCTGCTCAGTGCATTACGGCAGTGGGTGAGGCTTCTCCCCACCTTCCAACTCCAGGCTGGCTGAGGAAGAGTAAGGGTGAGGAGAGAAAGGAGCCCTCGGTCAGCCCATGGCCAGCAAAACTACTGTGCAAGGCTTCGGTCTCAGGGGAGCCGAAGAGCTAATTTAACATCTCCCAAGCACCGAAAGTGAAAGGCAGGAAACAACAAGCCAGCATTTATTGAGAAAACACCCCATGGATCATTCTTTGTCAGATAGCATAAAGGGGAAAAAAAAGAAAAAAAGAAAAAAAAAAAAGAGGAAAAAGAAAAAAGAAACAAGAGACTAACACTGCACAAATTGGTGAGCTCAGGACTAGGGAAACTGCCTTATGTATCTGCAGGGAAAAGCCACATGCATCCCACACCCACCAGCCTGGCAGCAGCAGCCCCTGCCCAGATACCTTGCTCCCACCCAACGCAGCAGAGCCATGGGGGAGTCTCCCAAACGTGAAGCGTTCATGTATCTTTAATTATTGTTTCAGCCACGTAAATCCATGCTGAATTAAAATTCATGATGGTTCTAGGGTACAAGTGCAAACAATTTGTTCGGTAAACTTTGCTCTAATTGGCATTCTGAAAATTTCCTGTTAATCAAGCCCCTTGGGCTCAGTTTACCAGTGTAGCTCTGCCTGCGAATGTCAGTGCTCGGAGGGTGCATGCATGTATGCCGATTTTAAGGGTCTTTATATGATATTAACTCATACACCTTGTCCTCACATTAATTTGCAAGTAATTTTTTAACAACCTTCCGTGGCCTTGCCTTTTATCTTGCTGCTTCATTACTTGCGGCAAGCAAGCGAGTGGAAGAGCCTTTGTAAAACTCAAAATTACATTCAAAACTGTCTCAGATCTGAATGCATCTGAAATTCCTCCCGGCGGGAGCTGTGTTTCCAGTGGCACTTGACTCCAAATGGCCACGGGGGAAAAGTGAAGGAATTCAGGCCAGCACAGTAATGTCAGTTGTGTAGGTGGTGCCGCTGTACGGAGACTTCAGCCAAACCCACATCGACGCCGGGCTCTGCAGGTGGGGAACACTGTCGTTCTTCTGAGCTTACAGTATGAATATAAACTGAAGAATCAAGGTATTAGCAGACCTTGTCATCTCGGTCCTGACGTGTATGGAGAATGCTCCCAGGAGGCATTAAAGTGTGTAGGGGGTGGGCTGCTGCAGATCACCCCTTCCTATGTGCTGCCCTGCATAGAAGGCCCATCTAAATCTGGATCTGTTCTCCAAGCAGCTCTCTCTCTGCTGCAGTCCCCATTTGGTCCCACCTGGGCATCCCACCGCCAGAAGGATTTGGGAGCTTTCCTTTCAGTTTGGCCCCCTTTCAGTTCTGCATCCCTATCAGACTAGTCCTTAATTCACATCCCAAAAGGAAAAGCTACCTGAGTGTCTCTTCCCGCCAGCACAATCACACAGGAGAATGGAAATAACAAAATAATGAGCATCTGACAGATCAGGGAAGCTGAGGAGAAGCTCTCTTGGATGGAAATATGCTGTAAGGAAATGCAGAACTGGCAGTTCCCTGAAGAGACTAGAGATGGTGCACAACAGCAAACTGCTCCCCTGTGAAAGCAGATAAGAAGCATAATTAGATGGCATTACAGCAGCATCAGGGTCTAGAAGCTGGAAAGAAATTGTATAGAAAGTGGAAACAGGCGTGTGCTGGGGGTAGAATACAGGAATAATACAGGTTCGCAGCATGAGAGCAGCTCGGGCTGCATGCTCATGGTTTCAGGGGAAACCAGCAAGGGTCTGCAAATGCATTAGCTGTAAAATGAGAACAGCAAGACCTGTAGGTGTAGAACTGTCTGGGGAAGGACAGAGCACTGGCCAACTGTTCAAAGCAGGAATTTGCCCCATCTTCTTCGTTTCAGGCTTTAAAAAAAGGTTAATTGTGAACAAAGCTTAACAGAACCACCTTTGAAGGGAACGGTGAAGAAGGCCAACAAAAGGAAAGAAGTTTAAAGCCGTTAGGATTTATCAAATGTATTCAAAATGAGAGGATCTGATAAGATGCACCCAGGAACACTGAACTCTTGGTGATTATCTTCAAAATTTATGAAGGCATAGAGGTCCCTGGAGATGAGAGAAGCACCTTTCTTTAAAGTGGAGACGTTAAGAAAATTTGGAATAATCAACTCAATCTCAATTCTCTTCAAGAGGTTAGAAGAAAGTATTAAACGAGCAACTTGTAAGATGTAAAATGATGAATAAAATCAAAGAACATGGGTTTGTCAAGAGCCAGTCATGTCAACCCAATTTAATTTCCCTCTTTGATATGGCAACAAGCATGCACGATGATGGGGAAGCAGAAAACACAGACATGAGGCCTCTTGCATTTTCCCACGGGACCCCCCAAAAAGCTGAGAAAATGCCCTCTAACACCAATCAGAGCTCAACTGGCAGAGTAACCACTCTCAAAGAGGAGGGATCAAGATGAGAGGAAGTTTCTCCAGCTTCAACCATCACTCTAGGGAAAGGACCATCGCCCTTCCTCTCCATACAGACAACGGGCCACATTTCTCCAACTTGGCATCCCTGTAGTGTGGCCACATCCACAGCCTTGCCCAAGTAAAATCAAGATTAAACCGTTGTTATGCTGATTTCCAGCATCTTGTGTTCCTTTACCCTTAATTTCCCCATGATGTCAGCATCCCCACTCATATTCAAGTAGACGTGTTTCGATGCAGCGTTATCCCCATATTAACCTTAGGTGCTGATACTGAGCCAAGAAGATGCTTTCAGTGGAGCTTTAGGCATTCCACCCACCTTGAGAACAGAGCAAATCCCAGCAACATGCAAAGTGTGAATGTGACCATGGAGGCCTGTGCCACTCCATTCCAGACAGATGGATGGATGTGGGCCCTTGCAAGCCGTGATCAAGGGACTTGGTGAGCTGTAGCACAGCTGCTGGAGAAATGCAGGAACAGAAGCTTTTGATACAGTTTCAAACAATCTGTAATTATCAGGTAGCTGAAAATTAGCCCATCTGTGCCTCGGGAAAAGACAATGGGAAGTTATGTGTTACTAATGGCTGAAAAGAGCTGGCAACACAAAACAGGAAATCTTCAGTAAACTTTTCTTTAAGGTAATATAATTACATGATGTAATCCCCAAATCTCCCAACTTTTTGGTGGCTTTTGATAAAGCTTATGAGGTCTTCATCCTTCTTTCATTTTCGTCTCCTCATTGCAGCCAGTGTGGTTGCTGGCATTTTGCGCCGTGCCAGCCGTCTGGCTGGGCTACCTTCAGCAGCAGATGTGGGTGACATAAACTGCCTTTGCAACAGAGCAGCTAACAACTTCTATCAGGTTTTCCTAAAGCAGATTGTAAATACCCGCATGCCTTTGCCACAGCCTCGCTATCTGAAAGCAAAGCACACAAACTTATAATACTGTTTTGAAGAAAATTTCTATGCTTATAGAGTTGGCAGGCCAGAGTCCAGGTCTCTAATCCGGGTCAACACACACGCAAGCATCAGCACAGTTCAGATTTAGACCCCTTTTTGTTTTCTCTGCTTTTGGTCATTGCTGATCCAGCATGGAAAAAAAAAAAGAAAAAAGAAAAAAAGAAAAAAGAAAAAGAGCATGCTTTTTTTTTTTTTTTTTTTTTTTTTTTACTGAAGTGCCTTGAGGATCCAGTGATAAGGTCTTTGGGGGTCAGGGAAGCAAAACTGGAATAGCATAAAACTCATGCAAATAGCCTGGGCAGGGTAAATAGCTCATGATTTTTTTATTCATACTTTTGTCTGTGGAATAACTGGGAGCAAATTGCTTTTTCCTCTCCCAGTTCAAATTATTCAGAGACTTTTTCTGCTGATTTTTGCTATTCTCCCTTTTGCGAGCGTTTGCTCTCGAAGATGGCCCGCTTAGCTCTGAATGGAAAGCAAATGTTGCCTTCACCTTCAGTGAACTTTGAAGCAATTGATTTTACCGGCATAAAAGAAAAGCTGAAAAGCGACCGCTCGTGGTTTTTGTAGAGGATGGGTTTTGCCATTTCACAACTGTCTGTGCGTGAGGAAGAGGTATCTCAGAAGAGAGATGACAGCTGCTCTTTCGTCTCATCCCAGCCCAGCCAACAGTCCTGTCCTCTTCAGCAGGTGGGGCAAACCCCCACACCGTCAGCATCTCGCCAGCCACCACGCTTTAAACAATTCGTAACAGGGAGGATTCCAGCAAAATTATTCTCACTGGCTTTTGTCTGATAATCTGAGGTCAAGAAAACAAACTGCTTCCTCTCTGCTCTCTCCAGCACTGCGGCGAGAAATGCAGCCAAGCTCCGGCACCGAGAATAAAGGCAGAGTTGGCACAAACACAGGAGCTTCTTAAATGAGTTTGCCATTAGCCGGAAGGGCTGCAAATTGAAGCGAAGATAAGCCCCTTAGCATTTCCCTTCTTTAATCCAAGCCTCATAAAAGCGGAGATGTGTTCCTATTCAGTGGGCTTTATACAGAGGCAGGTATTTCATTTACCCAAAAACCCCTGGATCGGATAAATTATTAATGTTATTTATAAAGGCAATTCTGCCATTCAGCAACTTCTTTTGGATCCCTACGCTTAATCTCACTGCTTAGCATAAGATACACTCCAGTTAAAAGGCAAAATCACATTCCTTTACAAGGCCTGCAAAATAACGGAGTGCTGAGGTGCCTGAAAAAGGGTTGTAGTTTAAATACCGCTTTAAAGACTAATACATTTATCAGTGGCAAACACAAGCACTAACTTGTGCTTGCTTGCATCCTCCCTGCGTGCTGGCTGCGGCCTCATTCGCACGCATCGAGAACCGTCAGATCTGCTCAGAGCAGCAGGGATGCAAAGCACCCTTGTGCTAATACGAGCCTTTCTAAGGCAGCTTGGTGGTTGGGTGGAGCTGTATGGTGAGCCAGCAAGTTTCCTGTCCTCTCCTGGCGTGTGCCCTGCAGTGTGCCCCCAGTCAGCCACATCGGTTGTTGGTTTCTGCAGGATCCCCGGGTAGCAAGGTGCTACCATGGGTACAGATGTCCTGAGGTCAGCCGATGGAGTCAGGATGCTCCAAGACCACAAAATAGGTCATAGTGGACCCTGGGAGAGCCACCACCACCACAGGGGCATCACAGATCCCAGCCCCAGGATGGCCAGTGTGGCCATGAAGAGCAAGGGAAGAAACAGGAGGAGCTGGGAGTCCTGGGGCTCAGCTGGCATTATAATTTCAGCTGCAACCTGGGGTGCAGTGCAGCAGTTCCCATAGCAGAGTGCCAGCACCAAAAGGTGGAGAAGCACCACTCCAGAAAAAGGGAGAAAATGGGTATTTCAGAGTAAATGCTGAGGAACAGGAGACTCAGCACCTCTGATCTGTTGAATCCTCTAGGATAAGAACAACAGCTCCTTGTTCTCACGTCACAATTACATACAGAATTAACTAAAACACAATATTCTGAGAGCTTTTGGATGAGAAACATTCACAACTGATGTGTGGAAAAAGTGTAGTTGCAAACCACACATTAGAAAGGAGAGACAGTGAGAGAAGAGCTCAACCCCGGGAAGGGGCTTGGAAAGAAGCAGCAATGCCAGCTACACAAACCCAGCACACAGAAAGACTCCTGGCTCTCTCTCTTAGCAGGTAATTTTGAATTAGCTGAGGGAAGACGATGCATCTTAAAATGCGTCTTTCTGAGAATGTGGGGATCAAGAAATGGAGGCTACAGCAACATGGCATCAGTGGGAATTTTTGCTAGCAGTGGTAAAAAGCAGAAGGAACACACCAAACCTGGCACTGTATGTGGACAGCTCGCATGTCTGACGCAAATAGCATTTAGAAATGCTACTTGAAATGTCAAAGAGGCCTCTTGGTGTAACAGGGATGTTCTCTCTGACCCATTTGCCCCCAGAAAACAGGGATGGCTGCAGCGGGGCCATGGATGGAGCATCCCTCAGCAGGGACATCCAAACAAAAGACACTCACCTCCTGGCTCCCATGGGCAATTCTCAGCCCCACATACATCCTGGTTGCAGTCACAACAGCTGTGAGCCATCCTCTGAATTTGAGGGCAATGCACATGTCACATGCAGGGGAAGAGTGCTGCCTGTGAGCTGCAAAGAGGTTTGGAAAATTTCTCATTAAACGTTTTCTCCATGCAAAACGTACGATCCCCAAATCCTTTTTTCAGCATTTTCCTCTCCAAAGCCTGCACTACAAACAGTTTAATTGAACAGCCAGCGCTGGCTGATGCTTTGTTTCACCACAATTTGAACCAAGGCAAAGTATTTTTGTTTACTGAACTTGCTCCACCTTTTCACAGCAGGGTTATAACAGCAGCGTGTATTGCTCACGGATGGTGTTGTCTCTGGGGAAGAAGGGCTCGGGGGGATTTGGGATTTGTGTTCTCTCCTGGGCTGGATGCTGAGGACAAGCGGTGGCTCGTGGGTGGCAGTGTGGTTTGCCTTTGATCAGCTGTGAGCAGGGAGGGCTCCTGTGGCTGCGCTTGGAGCTGGAGATGCCTAAGCTATCGGTACCACAGAGCAGCATGCTTTTATGTCAGAAAAAAAAAAAACTTATTATAAGACTGTAAGTTTGTTCAAGTAGCTGGAATGAAATATTTAAACACAGCACCACAGTATTTTATTCTCACAAAAATGCTGAAATGCCATTTGCAAATCAGAAATGTTTTAAAATTTGCTTTGAAATAGCAGCATTTTTGTGCAACTGTGAGGGGCTTTGTTTTGTTTTGTTTTGTTTTGTTTTGTTTTGTGTGGGTTTTTTTGGTTTGGTTTATTTTGGTTTTTTTTCCTACGAAGAAACAAATGGGAAGAAAAAAGTGGAAATATTGACCATTTCCTCACAAATGAGATGCCTGCTTCTCAGTCTGTTCTGGTGATTCTGTTTGGAGCCATCATTCCCATCTGAAGCAGAGAGAATCAGCCTCAAGAGCAGCCTATGTTGTTGCATCCAGCATTCAAATTATATTATCTTTGTTTCTTACGCTGACGACAAGACATTTAGGTTGGAAAACTCCAGTGGGCATTAGAGCTGCTCTGAAGGGCTTACATGATTTGAAGAAAATGTCATAAAAGAAACACAAGTTCTTGTATAAAAACACAGATGTCCTACTTTTTTATTATTATTGGGGCAGTTTTTACTTTCTTTAGGTACGGTTTATTTGTTTGCGGTTTTTAATTTCCCTTTATGTATATTAGATGTTGTTAAATACAGGAACACAACTTGTTTCAAGCTCTGTTTAAGTCTCAGTTACTTTCTTATGCATCTCCTGGCTGTTCCCAACCAGTGCACAGCTCCAGCCAGGCAGCCTAGAGCCACCCAAGTTCCTCAGATCCTGGGTGCAGGCCATGTTCAGGCTGCACTCAAATTCAGTCAACATAAATTCAAATGCTGAATTCAAATGTCTGATGTCCAATTCAAATTCAACATTGGAGGTTCAAAGTGCTATTAGGAAAGGGTTATTCACTAATAGTGACCAAAATATACTTGAATTCAGTATCTTAGCAGGATGAAAAAGCCTGAAATCCCCTAAGATGGTGACTGACTTAAAAAGATCTTCTGAATTGTGTAGTTTGTTCATAGGGTTTTTAATACAAAATTCAAAGAACCGCAAGGATAAAATGTTGGCAAGAAGCATAAACACAGCTTAAAAATAACATATGAAAGTGTCAGAAGAAATGTATATCACTTATCCAAAACATTGAGGATCAGAAATAGCTGATATGGTCGAAAAGAGAGGTAGAGTATGCGAACAAAAATCCTTCAAAACTAGAATGTGTCTAAACAGACAGCACAGGCAAGGATATGTCTTGGCCAGTTAAATGTACAGTGATAATGTCAGGGTAGTGAAAGATTCAAAGGCACAAAAGATGGCTTCCTCAGCAGCCGTGTGAGTGGGACAGACCCAGGGATTTTCTAGTCCCTAGGCAGAAGGAAGAAGCTATCGTGGTCACAGATGTTCCTCTCTGGCTTCAGCTGTCCTGTACGTAACCAACCTTTGGGAAGCCAGCAGATCTCCAGCTTGCAAGCTCCTCTAAATCCTCCTTGAGATACAATCCAAATGAGACAGCATAAAATGTCGCACAAGCAGTAGATGCACTGTAAAATAAGATAAATTCAGACCGTTTTAGCAGTGCAGCAAACCATCTCCTGCTGACCCTGATTTCCCTTCCCCTTCCCCCAATACTTCACCAGCTCACACGTGTTTTGGGCTCTGCTTTTCTGACTTCTTGCTGCTTCTCTCTGAGCCCACCCATGCACATTTATCTCCAAGGCACATAAAGCTGGCTGCGATACCACGTACCCTAACAGCATATCCTGACACAGTTCCCACTTTACAGGTGGAACAGCACTGAAAATGTAACCGTGCTTGAAAACCCGCACACATCTGGTGGCATGTTAGCTGATGTTTTGGCTCCGTGCTTTACTCCCTCACCTGCTTCTGGCTGCTGCAAATGGGGAGGCAAAACTCCCGTGATCACCGTGCAGGTGATTAAGGGAAATTGCATTGCTGAAGTGCTCGGTGGCTGCAGCCCTGCTTCAGCTCTCGTCTTGCCTGCTGGTAAGCTGCCAGCAAGAGGGAAGTGTAGGCATAAAATGAATAGCAGAAGAGATTGCAGGTAATTATGTTTCTTAAGCTGTTAACAGGATTGGCCATTTGATAAATGAGAGGATTTGGGAATGTTTTGTCACTGACAAGCCATTGTAAGATCAGAGTGGAAACAGGAATGTTTCTCTTCCATAGCACGGACGAGAGGGGAATTCTCTTGGGACACTTATACACTGCGAAATTTAGCCGCAACCTGGATGCCAGAGCAGGGAGGAAAAAGGATAGATACAGGACTCCTCTTTTGCATGTCACTCCTTTGGTTTTGGGGCTCCTTCAGAGCCCTCTTTGGTGTTCCCAGAGACTTTTGTCCTTTTATGGTGCCATCCACACCCCCACATATAGTTTTTGGAGCCCCCAGGGTGCCAGATCTTTGTCTTGGTTCCCCAAATCCCTCTGGTCCTCTTGACCTTTTAGTTTGCTTTTGCAGTTCTCCAGTTTGCTGAAGAAACAAGAAGGAAATCAGCACTGTTATTTGTCCTTCTGCTCCAGCAGTGCTCCTCCAGGTGGTTCTCAGTGCCTCCAGAACCCCTCCATTTCCATCCCAATATTTCCCAGGAGTTTTGTGTGCCTCTTGGGTCACTCTAAAGCTTTTGGTACCTTCCCTATAAATCCCAGCCTGCTTTTAATGGCCCTCAGCACCCTCCATTTCTTTCTGCGTGTCCCCACTGATACCCCTCAGGGGTATCCATCCATTCCCCCCTATTGCCCCCCCAATTTGCTTTGGTACTCTCACGAGCCCTCCATGGGTTTCACTCCTAAGAATGCACACGCAGCTGCTCTGGTTTGAAGGGGTTTACCCTGCAGTGAGGAAGGTGGTGTCAGCAGCGAACAGCATGGTGAAAAATCACGTTAAAAATCTTCTCGGATGTCAGCACCATGTGGCCAGTTGCTCCAGGATGCTCCCATGGATGCAGCTCTCTGCTGTGACCCCTGAGAGTCCTCCGTCCTGCTTGGCATGGATCCTGCTTTCACTGCAGACCCTGACACTGCAGGGCAGAGAAAGAGATAAGGAAAGAACAAATACAACTCAACTCCCCAAAACTGATCTCTTCTACTGCTTCTCCTCTGGTTGCACCAAGACTGTCTTTGCCAGCCAGGACACCCTCCTTGCAGGATCAGAGCCTGAGGCAGCCCCTATCCATGTGCGGCATCACAGGAGGAATGGAACACTCTCCCAGAATCTCCATTTCGGTTTTTCATCTCTTTGCTTTACCTGGTTCTTAGCAGCTACAGCCAGATTACTAGTATTGTTTAGGTTTCCCTGCAGTTATCAGCAGGGAAGGGTTGCTGCTAGAAGCTGTGCCCCTCATACATCATTTTTCCAGCAGAGCACAAGCAGAGCTGGAGGAGACACACTCCCTGCTTCAGTTCTGACAGCAAGGGTTGGGTGCCCAAGGAAGGATTAGATGGGAGGCAATTAAGCTGCCTTCCTTTCTTTGCAGCATGTCCTACACTGGACAAGCAATAACAGAAATTCAGGAAGACAGAAGAGATACGCACCCTGCCTCACTTTCTTCCCAGAGAGTGGAGAAGCAGCCCCCTATCCAATGCATTTGCATGAGGGAAGAAGCTTTCCTGCCCTTGCCTGGCTGCAGCTCCCAGCAGGCACTGGCAGCCTGTACCTGTGGAGGTGAGTGCACATGTGGGTAATGTAGGTAGCAGAAGACACAAATAAGTTCTGGCAGTTTTACATCTCAGCTCTTCCCAACAGCAAAGTGGTGATTCAGCCTAAACAGCTGGATCAGAGAGGAAGACAAGACATGTGTTGATGCCAGCTGCAATAGCTGGTAGCAGCATCCCGGAGGAACACAGCATTGGTAGTTCTACACCAGTGCCAGCTCCCTGGGTATCCTGCCCACATGTCAAGCTGCAATTAGTTGACTTCTGTAACGAACTGTAAACACCCCAAAAATTTCAAAGAGATTCCCTTTGAGGAAATAGGGTTGGCCTATTAATGCACTCTAGCATCCAGAACAGCGATTGCCAAAGATACTGGGTTATGTGGAAGCAGAAAACCTTCAGCTGTCCTTGCACAACCCATTGGAGCTGGGGAGCAAGGTCTGGCAACTTCAGCTGCCCTGGTCAGGCTTTGCTCTGCTGTGGTAGCTTGTCTGGTGGAGCCTGACTCCCACTGTCCATCTTGGTGCTGGTCTCATCTCATTACTCTTTAAACAAAGTCTTTTTGAAGACCTCTCATTAAGGCTTCCAAATAAGGAATTCTTTAGAAAAGACTTTTCTTCAAGAGCAACGAGATAAGACTTAAGTGCAGAGATGAGCATGGTCCAACCAGAGCAGATGGGGTAGCCAGAGCTTGTTCCCAAGTCTCAGTGAGTTATGTGGGCACAAAAAAAAGCCACTAAGGTTTCCTGCTATCACACAACTCAGTCCCTGGAGCAACTGCTGTTTAACTTCCAATTAAGCCGGCAGGACCCCTGTCCTTTCAGGTGCCCTGCTGTCCTTCCCCAGAAAAAATGCCTTCTACCATCTATTTAACTGCAGTGTTTATGAAGCACATTGCAACAAAGACTGGAGTTCTGAAAGAGCTGTGTTTGTTGGAGCCTTGATAAAATGGAGTACGGCACAAGCTGGGCTGAAGGGAACATTGGTGAAGAAGGAGAAGCAGCCCCTCCTAGCACTGCAAAGAAATAGGAGCTGTTGCAGCAGGACAACCATGGCTTTTGGCTGCCCTCTTTTAGCTCCACAAACACAGGCTGAGATTTTCCTGATGCAGGAGCTGTGAGACAAGCTGGGGATCAGGAGAAAGGCAAGGCCTGCTTCTGTGATATGTTAGCAAGGATTAAGTAAAACATGCACCAAACCAAAAGTCACCTTGTCTCAGCTGTGGCTTGCTCCACCTTCTGTTTCCAAGAGCAAAACCAACCCAGCACGATGCTCTCATGTCTGATTCCTGCTCAGCATTTCCTGTGGCGCGGCTCCCCAGTGAGGGCTGCAGGGAGCAGAGCAAGCTGGCAAACACTGGCCCCTCCTCCTGTGGCAGCTCCTTGAGGTGTAAATGATGGCAAAATCCAGTTCTTTCTACTTCAAATAGGGTCACTGGAAAACAAGATCACTAACTCCTTGCAGCTCCAGCTGAAGTCTAAAATGGTGGCCCCGAGCGGCTGGTGGAGGGGTGGACAAGAGGTGAAAAAGCAGTTAGTAGCAAGCATCTAGGCAAAGAAAATATGGGTTTTAACAGAAAAATAGCAGGATAGCTACTCCCAACACTTCCATTACAACCAGTAGTACTCAGACTCCTGTAGTCACCCAAGTAGGGGCAGGCTGAAGAAGTGCACAGTGGGTTTCTGACCCTCTGCTCCAGCAGCCAAGCCTAAGATATCTCAGATACCCAGCAGGAGCTGGCACTACGTGCATGGCTGGGCCAGGCAAAAGCTCTCCCAAAGCTCACCCAAAACACATCCATAGGCACACAGCTGCTGTCTCGGGTAGGCTGCAGTTCAAGCACTGAGACGCCTGTTTTTGTGGAGCATTTAGGAAAGGAGGATGGTTTGCCAGCCTGCTCCTGGGGCAGATGGACAAGACGAGACTTCCCACAGGGCTGACCCACAGTGGCAGCCTTTGCCATTTATAGAACCCTTACAGCCATGGGAACTAGAATAACCAGAAAAAGCTTTTATCTACAGTGAAGAGCATCTGACAGTGGAAGGCCGAGCCAGCTGCTACCTTTTGTCCCAGCCAACCCAGTGAGACATGCCCACAGGCAACCCCAGCATACAGTCCAGAAGCCAAATGCCCCCTCCAAGCAGCCTCAACTCAGCAGCTAATCCCCACAGAGGGCAACCCTCCTGCAGCCTTAAACTCCTGCAAGAGAGGTGCCAGGCCCTCTAAGTGTCCTTCTCATTCACTGGGAAAAAAAATCTTCATCCCAGATTTAACTGTGCTCCTGCTTGTTTGACCCCAGCAGCCTTTCCCATGCTCCAGCTGCTGCTTCTGCAACCACACCTTGTGCCCTCAATGCACAGCTCTGAAAACAGCACCCCCACCCACCACCTCGGCTGTGGGGGCATTTCAGACTTTCCTGGGATAACTGTGCCTCTGGCTAGCAGCAAGTCCCCACCAGGTCTTCCATGAATCTTCTGGGATCAACTGGCCCACCAATAATGGGATGCTCAGACCCCTCGAGCCTCCTTGAGGTTTAACATTGATCAGTCATCATTTTGGGGCACTTATTCAACATCTCCTGCTGTGCCCACATCCTCCATTGCTCCCCGCATCATCAGTACCATGCTCCTTGCCTCACAAGGACTTCTACTGCTTCACTGAGGAAAAACAGCACAAACTGCACTGAAAGAAAAGCTAGTCTTCAGTAAATGAAGGCAGAATCAGACCCACTTGGTATCTCCAACATCCCAGGTCAAGTTCCTATCTGCAAACTCCAACCCAGCAAATGCTGGCTATGAACTGGCTTACTGCTGGGAGGAGTCTGGGATTCCAGCAGCTCTCCAAATGCCCTGCCTGGCAGCTGAGTGAATGCAACAGCATGAAATGCTGCTCTCTATTTATTTAACACCACCCAAGTTTGTTAGCAAACGCAGCCACTAGGCACCAAATACAGCATTGCACCCAACCAAATACAGCCCTTGGTGGCAGTGGACAGCTGGGGAGCCCCAGCAGTGCGCACATCCCCTGCCAGGGACACCTCTGAGCTCACAAGGCCATCAGAAGAACCCAGGCACAGGTCTTGACATTTCTGTCCTGCTCCCCAAGCTGTCCCCAAGGCTGCTGACACATGGAATAGCATTAGCAGCTGGACACTGGCAGTGGTGGAGCCATCCATCCTCCCAGCTCCCCCAGGCACCAGCAACCACGTTCCTGTACACAGCTGACAGCTGGGGGAGCCCTGAGGAGCCCCCTCATAGCACTCAGCTCTCAGTGCAAGGAGGACTGGAGCCAAACCTCTCTAGTAAGCTGCAGCAACACCAAAGAAGAGCCTGTGCCAAGGTAGAGGGCTGTCTGCTCCTGGGAACAGAGAAGCTGCCGCAGCTCCAAGAGGATATTTAAAATTATTGCAATTTCCAGAGACAGAAAGGAAAGGAGCAGCAGGGCCACCACAGCCTTGGAGATAGGCTGTGCTATGTTAACAATTCTTTTTTTACAGAGAAGGAAAAGACATCGCAATAAAACTTGCTTCTAACAATATATAAAAAGAAATACAAGGGCTTGAAAAGGTGTAGGACAGCCTCACAGACATCTGTGCTTGTCATTAGTCTTTGTTCCTTCCCTTCAGAAGATTGTTCCCAAAAAAGAAGGGGAAAAAACCCTCACCTGTAGCTCTTCCACCAGCTTGAGAGGACTTCAGTTCTCAGGCAGCCCAGCTCTTCTCCCAGCAGCCCTGGCACAACCACAGCATCAAACTGCGCTGCTGCAACTCGAGGATGTGGCTTCTGCTCCAACACTGGCTGCCGACCTCCATCTCCCTCAGCCACAGAATTGCCAGTTCCATCCTGCTGGATAAATCAGAAGTTTAATTTTTATTTCATCTTTTTTTTGTAAAGAGAACTTAGTATTAATACAGAGCTGCAATTAAAAAACCCTCTTTTTCTACCAGCAACCAAGACACATAAGCTAACCTAGTTTGGTGTTGGCAACCTCTTTCAGTTATCCTTGTGGTGCTGTTTAAATATCTGAATTGACTTGCTTGGGAAGTGGTTAGTTCAAGATTGCAGTGTGAATGCCTTCCCTAGAAAGACCTGTGAGTAACCTTGCTAATCTATTCAGACATTCTATCAGCTATTGTCTGGGCTAAGCTCCCTATAGTTACCACAAAAAAAAACACTAAGATAAAGGAAGGTTGCTGAATGCTGACAAAGAGAAAAGGATGTCAATCAAAATATTTCTTAAATTTCAAGTGACTTTTCCACTCCCTGGAACCCTCCACATGGTTTTCAATACTAACCAGAACCCTCTGTTGGGCTTTTGACACCCCCTCACAGATCTCTCTGTACATCTTGGTTCTCAGACACCGTTCTTCAGAGTTTATCAGCCCAGTGGAATATGCTGCATACATGCACAGGGAGGCTCTGCAAGTACCTGCACCAACGTCTGGGGCAATTCAGCTCCCCTGACCACATCAGAACAGCAACACAGATAGGTATTTAGAAACCCAGCACAAATCAGCCCAGTCAAAACATACAGCTTTTCCTTCTGTGCTCTCCATTTCAAGCTCAGCATATTCTCACTCCTCCACGATAATAATGTGAGTCTATCTGTAAGAAGAGTTGTAAGGCTCCACTGCTTGCTAGCAACCACAAACCCCATGTGACAGATGAACCGCAAAATAATATGGAGGTTTTTCGTGTTCAGAAAGAAGTAGCCCTGGCAAACACTGCTGAAAGCAGCAGCCAAACCTCTCTGCTGAAGGAAGGCTCAGCAAAGGCAGCATGCCTACCACACCATCTCTCTTCCAAACACCAGCCCCACTCTTCAGCCCAGACTACAAAGGACAGGATGACCCTTGTCTTTGGTACCCAGCTCTTGACACAATAACTGAGACTTTCTAGTTAATCTAGGGAAAGGAGTTTCGAAACAACTTGAAGGAAGCAACATGAATATGCACCAAATATAGTTGAAACCTGCTGTCTATTGAAATGGCTCATTAATACTGCACAGACAAAGCAAATGAGTGATGCTTACTGCAGAGTTACCAGTGAACATATCTGTGCTCAGATTATTGAAGCAGTGCAGAATATTTCACCCCATATGGTTTGCCTGAAGAGGCTGTTTCAGATAATGGTTCTCATGTTGTTTCCATTGAATTTCAATATTCCCCAGAAGATGCTCACTGGAGCACTCCAGAGCAACCTTGTGTCATTTGGTGCCGCGTGAACTGGCAGAATGCTGGGTACTTACAATTAAAAGTGGATTACAGAAAAATAATAATGAGGTTCAAATTCGAAAAGAGGAAGCATTAAATGTTTTCACTGGAATCAGGTTAGTAAACCTAGCTTTCAACAGGATTTTTAAATGAAAAGTGTCACTCACAAAATAATTTTATGTACATGGATAAAATTAATCAAAATCACTGGATGAAAACTAGCAGAAGATTAAGTATCTACAAAATATGCCTAGGCACCAGAGATCTCTTGGCAGCAAGGATGGAAAGGAAGAACTGGGACTCACGCTCCATCTGCTACTAATGAAAATGAAGAGACACAGTGGTGAGAGTGCAAGACAAGGGTTCAGCACAGGAAAGCCCCTTAGATTGAAAGTGCTGTAACGGTAGTTATGAGAAAAGAGAGCCACTGGGCTCTAAGGTATAAAGAACACACAAAAAATACCTACACAGCCAAATCCAAGGGCAGCATACCCTGCTATCATGTTACCACCTTGTCACCCGTTGGGGGTGCTATAGAAAAAACTTAGAGTGTAAGATAAATACGTATTCTCAGCCTGGATAATTTGCTGGATTTCTAATTGATAGCTTGTGGTTGCAGAAATGTACAGCCCAAAGCAAACACACGTGAGCAGAAAGAGAGGATACAGCACTACGGCAGGGGGTCTGTTAGTCCATGTGCTGCATGCATGTATTTCTATTTATACGTACTCTGTGTATTTCTCTGCCCATACACTCTGTGCAGTGTCAGCAGAGTGGTGCAAGGAGGCCAGAGTGAACAGGAGAACAGCTCTGATGAAGGAATGCGGATCTCCAACATATGGTGATGCTGCACAGAGGATATAAGAGTCTGCAGAGCACAAACAGCATGTGAAAGAGGGGGCTGATTTCCCACAACCCTATTCTACTGCCTGCTGTACCTCCAGCCTGCTGAAGCTGTATCAGGATGCCTCTCCAGACATAAGCAGCCTAGGTAGCACTGCCCAGACAGAGCTCTTTCCAAGATACTGTGGTTAAAGAGATGCTGTTCTGCTATCCTAATCTTCCTTTGGGTCTTCATACCTTCAAATAATGAGATTCTTGGTAACAGTAAGATGCTGTCTTCCTTTATAAAGACCTAAAGTAGACTGAGCCTGAACACACATGCTGTGCTGGTGGTTTCATTTATTTGTTGCTACATCTGCATGAGAGGCACTGTGTGGTGCTGAACTCTGTTCCACATTCTTAACAGGGAACACACAGGAACCAGCACTGTTCTTTCTACCCCTACCCTACAGACTTTTCCTGTCCCCTCCTGTGCCTGTCCAAATATTTTTGCTTCTCTTCCTGATTCACAATTAATTCTCCACACTTTCTACGTCCTCCTACCTGCACTGCTTCTGAGTTCTGCCAGCCAGCACTGACTCCTCTGCTGTGCATTGCAGGTAAAATTCTGCTCCTGCATGAAGCCAGGATGGTGCTTGTTGTTGGACAAGGTCTCTGTGGAATACATCGCTCAACACTGGCAAGTCTCAGCAGAACACACATAGACTAACACAATGAGACTCGTGACATGTCAGATTTCAAAGGGAAAAAAGAAATGCACATCTCTCACCAGGGTCATTCCTTTGCTATATTGCAAGCCCTTACTTCAGATATTAAAAGACTCCAGCTTGTCAAAAGTGTACTATATTGGGTTGCTACTAGGGAGGTTATATATACATATATTTATATGTATACATACATACGTATGTATGTGAACACTGGGGAAATGGTATATTATTCCTAGCTCTTTGGGCATTTTACCTGGCACTTTAAAAAGAAAAAAAGCAAAAAATTAATAGACTGTCAGACACTCAGCATGTAATCTTAAAACAATTGACTCGCGTGGTTAACGTTTGTTAGTCATATCAGCAAACAAAAACAAATACAGAAATGTCAAACACTAGTACTGCATATAACTCGTTGTAAATCAATAGCCAGGAAAACTCTTGACCTACATGAACAGAAGCACGAAACAAAGAAACCTCAGAATAAAATCCATGGCTGACAGAGCTTAGTACAAGAAAGTTGTGTTTGCAAAAGAAACCCTAGCAACAGTACAGGGTCACTGCTCGGTGCAGGCAGTAGAATTGTGAAGGATTATGCAGAAAATGCAGAAGTGTTCAAACAGACTTTTATTCAGTATTTGGAAAGAAGGATGATTTGCTTTCATTGCTTGAAGATGATGAAATACTTTCCAGTCTATTAGTAACTGAGAAAGATGTTAGAATCTATCAGCAATGAACATTTTTAAATCAGCAGGCTCAGAAGCTCTGCAGTAGTTGGCAGAGAAGCTCCCGGGTCCACTAACACTGAATGTTAATAGCAGCAGATCTGTAAATGCCCAACTTATAAAATCTGTTAAATGAGAAGGGAAGCAAAGGGAATCAATGAACCATCAGAGAAAAGAGCAACTCTGGGTCAAAGCAAGGGAGGTTTTTTTCCATTCCATCTATCGCTAGGACTGTCAGGGGTAACGCGCAGTCCAGTTCTCCTAACGAACTGAAGCCACCACCATCCCTGGGCTCATTTAACCCAGTGGCTCCGAGGTGCCGAGTTGCCATTTGGCAGTCACACAAACCAAAGTTTTCTTCTTGGAAAGGAAACTTTGACTTCTGGGTTCATTTCAGCAGGAGGTTTCAGACTAACAGTGTCAGAAGAAAATGGCTAAAGAGATACCATTTCAAGCCCAGCTCCCTGTTACTGCCTGCACATAAGGTCAGATAGCTTTCCAGATGGGATACGCATTTTTTGGTGAAGCTTTTCCTTAGGTGCATGCGAAGCAGCTGGCTCACAGCCACGAGATGTCCAGCACGAGGGCACACAGAAGCAGAGGGAACCAGCCCACAGGACTGCATGCTGTGATGCAGCTCTCAGAGCCAAGAGCCCCACCTACAGCAGCATCCTCGTGTCTTTGCTGGCTCCAAGCACCCACAAGAGAACAGGCTTGGTTAGCTCCATCTACTTTATAATAAGGGGCACTGAGAAGTGAACTATATCAGCGTATACTCTGCGCTGCTATGTAAGCTCACTCAAATAACTGAATGGGGCTAGAAGGCATTATTAGGAAGAAACCATCCCTGCCTCAGGATGGTACTAAAACATATTGCACGTGTCCAGCTGTGCACGAAAGGTTCTCTTCGGAGCTTATTGATGTTTTCAGCATGCACAGAAAAAGGTGTGGCACTGAACAAACTAGTGCAAGTTGAACACTGGAAGCTGTAATTCACTCTGTTTGATCTCCCGTTTAATGTAATGAGGCTTCGCTGGAAAAATAAGAGCAAAAAAAGATTAATCAAAATCCTATGTGAATTTATTTATGGATCACAAAAAATGTTTCTAGAATATCCAAGACATAGACGAGGGATAAAGTTAGATGAAGTTAGGATTTATCTCGATTACCTAACCTGGCATTAAAATCCTTTCCACTGATCAGCAAACAGAGGGATAAAAAGATTTCAGAGACATTATGTAGGTCTGGAATAATTCCCAGTACGAATTCCTATAAGAAGAGGAATTGTGGGAGGAATACAAATATTAATCAGAAGAAAAGGTTCTAAATTGGGAAACGGTTCTGGCAATGAGACAAAAATCTAAGTCATTAGTGTAACAACCTCTAATCCCTATCAGTGCAGCCAGTCTCATGACAGAGATAGACACGAAATGGCTTTCTCTAGAAATGTTTCAGTTTTGATTAATTCTAGCATTCTATGTATGGACGTAACAAATATGTTGTGAAACATATCATGAAAAAACAGAGACATTTGGCTGAACAATCCAAAAGAGAGAAAATGAGAAAAAAACTCATTTTCTAGGAAACGGAGGAAGAAATTTTAAAGCTGCTTTCCTCCTAACTCAATGCAAAAAATTCCCTGGTGCCCAACTCCTTACAACAACTTGCCCCAGAAAAGCAGCCTATCTAATTAAGTCCAGAACCATGATACTGTTTTGACCCTGATTTCCATTTGCAACACCCTGACAGGCACCGAAATACCTTATTAAATTTTTTTTTTCCTAGGGATAGCAGTTCTGATTTGTAAAAAATGAGTAAATATTTTCTAGGTCAAGAAAAAAATAATAAACACCAAGAAATGTTATGAACAGTCCTGCGGTCACAGCATTCAAACAGCGTATCAGGCAGTAAGCTCAAAGTCCTGCCCTGGTGACAAGTGCTCATGTAAAGCTGATCATCCCTATCCAGAGACGGAGGAACATACATATGCATACCAAAGCTCACAGATTACTCAGAGCACTCTCTTTTTTGCATGTAATTACAAATCTTTTCCTTTCAGAGGCTGTGCCAGCATAAGAAGCTCCAGTGACAGCCCCACAGTTGTGACAGTACATCGGTATTGGGACAGAAGAGGGAAGGAACCCCTTACATCACACACTGGCACTGGAAGCAGTGCACTTGTAATCGTGGTCTTTGATAGAGGTATGCAATAAAGCAGGAATTTCTTGCTGGAGTGGGAGGCTCGAGTGCTCTTCTACCAGGCTTATGGACACAAGGCTCCAGCCCTTCTGAGAGAGGATGATGCATCCTGAATCACCATCAGCGACTCCTCCCAAATCTTGCATGTTCTTACAGAAAGCTTCACGTTGAGCAAATGACTTTAAAAAGATCCCTAAATTACTAATTGATTTTACCACATTGCAGTTTAGTATGCTTTACACCAAAGGATACAAAAGTCACCATCAAATTTAGCCTCTTTTAAGGGTTTCCAATTCCCATTTTATTGTAGGCTTCTTATGAAGTGTATTTTAAAGACAGCTGCATTAGATTCCGATTTTGCTTAGTAGTGCTACCAATCTAATTAAGTCACTATTCTCCAAGTTCACACTGTAAATGAGCAATACTGTTTTCCAGAGGACTTCTGAGCTCTGTGGAATCAAGTTCTGTGTGCCTAGGCACACCAGAAAATACCTGCACTCATTTAAGAGCCAGGTGGAAATACCCTGGGGACAGCCAGCCGAGCAACTCAAAATGGAAACAAGGTGTTTTCTTCTCCTGCAGCACAAAATGATGAAAATATATCCAAACAAATTGGAAAATGAAAGCAGGATTGAAAGAGGAATTTTTGGAAGCACACCACACAGCTTTATTCTAAACTAAACTTATCTACTGTAGTAGCCATGTTCATATTTTAGTACAACCTAGGTTTTGCCTCCCCATATCAGAAAGCTGGAGATGCTCTCCAGCTTTACTCTCCACAGTCCTGCATATCTTGTTGGCTACTCCTCTGAGACATCCAATCAACCTGACCACATTCATTCATTATTGATTGCATTTGGGATCTCATCTGCAACTTCAGTGATGACTGAAAAACCCAAGGAGTCTGGAATGAGCAAGATAAGCTCAGCTGAATGCGGTTGTTAGCAATTCTAGTCTTCAAACACCACAGGAGCATTGCATTCTGTAAAGAACAGAAACAATACCTGAATTCCAGTACTTAAAGCTTGAGCCCCAGGTAGGAGTAATTAGTTGCAAGCCCTGGGAAATACAGTGCTGCTGGTGGCTTGTAGTATTTCCTTCGTTCAGTCAACTCCAAGGTGCTGAAGACCATGAATTATGAACACTGCTTCTTGTTCCCATGTTCTGGACATAACTAGTGGCTAGTTCTATAACTATTATTAGTCTACCTTAACATTTAAAACTCCTATACTGGGTTTCAAGCAGAACCTTCCTTTTTCCCTCCTTCCCTCAAAGCCTAGGCTGGGGTATAGCACACTTTCCATTCCTGAGATCCAAACTGTGGATGCCCCTTCATAGCGTTCAGTGACCTCAGAAAGAGATGCTTGTGGGGTGTAGACCATTTTCTCACTCTCTGTTCTGGCCTAGAAAGTGCCCTTATTGTCCTATTTTGCCTCCTTAGCGTCCTTCCCATTTACCTCTACCTGCAATAGGAAGGTCAGGGCCTCTATCGCTTTTGACAGTTGACTGAGCCTTCGTAATTCCATTTGGCAGGACATTGTCTTCCCATCAGCCTTCCAGAAGTTTTTAATTAATTTATACTTTCTGACCTACACAACAGCCTCTGGCGATAAGTTCTACAATTTAATAATATGTTATATGAGAATGTATGACTTTTTGTTTTAGACTTGATGCCTAATAATTTTGTGGGACATCCTTTACTTCTATTCTGAAAAATAATAGCTACCCCTTCTTCGTTATTTTCTAGCTAGGTAGGAAGTTTCAACATCTCTGTCCCATGTTTAACTATTTTCTCTGTCCTGATTTGAAAACCATTCTGCCTTTCTCATATACTCTCTGTGGGTGGAATTCAGATTAAAACACTTCGATTTAGTGATGGAGTTAAGGTATCTACCTCACAGATTGACACCTACAGATAGAAGCCTAAATTTAGGTGTCTAGATCTCTGAGCTAAATAACTCCCACCCATCATTTTTAGTTCTGTCTTTTATGAGACAGGATGAACAGAAGTGCACATATTAATCAATATGTGGGTTTGTCAAACATTTATATAGTGACATAATCTTATAATCATGTTTTTCTTCTCCTTTTTTCTCTTTCAAAATTTTCTGTCATTCAGTTTGAATTTTTGATTGCTGCTGGTCATTACATCAGTGCTTTCAGAGTGCTATCCTACAGTCACTCTATTTCTGAGTGATAATAACTTAATGTTCAATCCATAACTGAATAAGTATAATACATGATTGAATATGTATATTCCCAGAGAAACTACTTTGCATTTATTAGCATTGACTTTCACATGCCATTTCTGACACAGTCACTCACTATCATGAGAACCACCCGCCTCTCTTTGCAGGGTTAGATTTGACTCCCTCAGTTAATTTTGCATCATCCACAAACCTTGCCAATACATTATTGAAAAGCACAGGTCCTAGCTCTTAATAACTGCGTGACCAAATCATAATGATCCTTTCAGTAGGAACATTGATGTTTTCTCCCAGTTTTTGTCCTATTTTTTCTCTGTCTTATTTACCTACAAGAGGACACCTTTTTTTTTTTTTTTTTTTTTTTATCTCAGCATAACTACTTTAAGAGTCTTTGCAGGAAGACTTATTGACATTTGTTTGGAAGTCCTTACACACTATATCAACTAGATCAGCCTTACCTACAAGTGTGTTGACATCTTCAAAGAGTTCAAATAGATTTATGAGACGTGGTCTCCTTCTGCAAGAACTGTAATGACTTTTTCCAAATAAATCACATTTATGAAACTGTCTACTGGTTCTCTTCTATATTATTGCAGTTTTTACCCACTTATTCAGTTTGGAAGTGAGATCTCCTGATCTATGGTTTTTCACATTAGTCCTGGAGTCCTTTTTCCTCAAGGCTGAAGACACATTTGCCACTTCCCATTCTTCTTTCAGTGTGGTCAACTTAAATGACACTTTTCATGCTACATTTAGCTTTCTCTTAATCTAGTGTTTGAGGTCTTTCAGAACTCTTGATTGAGTATCATCTTATCTTGGTGCCTTCTTACTGTTCGTTTTATTGATTTGTTCCAAAATGTCCTCTACTGAAACTTCATTTAGGGACAATTCCTCATACCCTCCACTGCTTCACCACTAATGTACCCCTTTCCATCCTTCCTCTATTATTTGTTCCATATTCGGGCTTTCCACCTTTCTGCCAAGTTTCTGAGGCATTTATTATATCAATAACTTCCTTTAAAATCAGACATTCTTGTTCACCCCTTTTAGGCTTCAGACTTGCAGCATTTGTATTTCTATATTTTTTATTGATCTAGTTGCCCATTCTTCACAGGGCCTGCTTAGCCTGAACTTTAATTGCTGAGACAATTCTTTGCAATTTCCTTACTCAATATTATTGATTTTAGTTCTTTGCATTTTTCTAAATTACAAGAATTTGCTTATTTCTCTTGAAGAGAAGCTGCCATCTTGGACCATGTTTCGCAGCTTAGCTGGTGAGTTTCCACAAATCTCAACTATAAAAATATCTCATTGTTTCGGAATGTTAAAATCTTGCAATCTAGTTTCACATTGATTTATATAGCTTATCTCTCTTGTAAAAGCTACCTCACCAACAACTGAAAATCTGCTTGTCTGGTAGTGGGACAATTTATAACACCATGTTCCACTTCCACAATTTCTTTCCCACTCATTCCTGTCATTGGTATCCGCATGATTCACAACAACTATTCTTTCTAACACTAAATGTGGATACAGAGATCCAGAAAAGGCCTCAACAGCACTTCAGAAAAGGAAACTTCCTCCCAAATTTTAATAATACATTTTGGTAACACTCCCAGGACAAGACTTGCATGATCACTCACTTCTGTTTAACTTCTAATTTTCTCTAATTCTTATATCTTGCCATGGCATGCTTCAGCCTCGGTCAGTTGTCTCCTTTTTATATTTGGATATTTATTTGCTCTTTAGGCACATGCGAGTTGCCTCTTTTTATTTCATATTCTTGATCTCTGGATCACATTCTCCAGTTTCTCAAATTCATTGAAAGTTTGACCCCAACCTTCAAAGTGCATCTTGGGGTATACACAAATTTTGTGACTGAGTTCTTTGTTAAACCACATAAGCCACTAATTGACATACTGAATAGAACTGAGCCCAGAACACACCCTAGCCAGGCATCAGTCAAAATAACTTCTCAGTCTGACAGTGCACCATTGCCACCCACATGACGTCACATCACATACCTTCTAAATGATGAACCTGAAGCTGTGAATTGTGTCCTGCCTGCCAGGAGAATTAACTTGGCCATGATTTCCCTTACTCCTTTCTGAATCCAGATCAGAGTCTGCAGAAAGGAGGGCTGCCCAGTAGATGGACTATTTTGAGTACACTGGAAGTCCACCTATGGCCTCTGATCATGGCAGTATGTGGATCTATCAGCACATATGCCATCAATCTCATTGCCCCAGGAAGCACTGGCTTTTCTATGCTTTCACAATACAGTTATGTGTTAGAAGGAGGGCTGCAACATATGGTCTCTCCCTTATACAGAAAGAAGGTAAGTGTCTCACCCAGCCAGAAATACTGGGCACACTGATATAGACCATATTTCTTTAGTCTGCTTCCGAAGGAATAATGTGGAACAGTTTCAAAAGCTTTCCTAAAGCAAAATATGTCCCATCTGCTGCCTCCTCTTCATCTACTAGACATTATTTTCTCAAAGAAGGAAATTACAGTGAGATCGCATGATTTATTCTTGGTAAATCTATGGTGTTGTTTTTCTTTTCTTTTTTTTTTTAAACTTCTATTTGCCTTAAATTGATCATGGTTGTTGATTTGTTTTTTTTTTTTTTTTCAGACTAATTTCTGTGAAGAGTGGTCTCTTGTTCCCTGATTTCTATTTTTTCAGAAGTTAACTGTTTGCCCTTGTATAGTGCTCAGTGATCTCACCTGCCCTTCCAAGAACTTCCAGGACAGTCACTAACGCTTCAGTAATTGCTTCAGCTACTTTCTTCACCCAGAGCAGTTTGAGGCCAGAGCTTCTGATCTGGAAGAGCAAAGATAGAACAAATACAAGGCACAAAAACAATATAAAAGGACATAAGGGAGTAGGGCCAAGCCCAGATTAGTTGCTCTTATCTCCCCTTTGAGGAGGCTCAGGCTCCTCTCACAATGGGCAGTTTAGAACAGCACAGCATAGCAAGAAGCTGCCTCCCAGCTGAGGAAAAGCAAGCTGACAGCTCCGGGAAGGCTGTATCTCAAAATACATTCATAGTTAAGAACTTTTGGTCTACTGTGCTGAAGGGAATTTAAATACCAGGAGCAACAGTAGCTGTGGATGTGATGACAGAGATTTGCAGACTTGTAGGCAGAACATGAAGGGGTCTTTTATGAGACACCTATGTGGATGCTAGAAAGTGCTAGGAAGGAGAATGAGGTCCTAATACATGTCACAAATTTTAAAGGGAAATGTAAGTGAAGGATCCTGGAAGGCAAAGTCAAACTACTGGCTAGAAGATTTAGCCCTAGGGTACTGCTGACAGTTTCTCCAAAACCCTTCCAGTTACACACACAACTCCAATTAGGCAGAGGAGAAGAAGATGCTATCCAGAGGTGACGGTCTCCATCAAAAGTCAAAAGTGAAATCAGACTTTTCACAAGGAAAACGTATATGATGTGTTTAATTAAGTGGGAGCTGGGGGAAATCTGTCATGAGCTAAAGCAAACATTGCTAAGAGTTGGTAAAATAAAAATGCTCTGTGTATCCAGCTAGTTCAGAGAAAAAAACTCAGCACAGAGATGAAAACAATTCATAGGTCAAATTGTATTATATCAAGACGACATCAGACTAAGAAGTTAAACAAAGGTGCCCCCTCTAAGAACTATAAATGTGTATATACAAAGCAAAAGTAATTTTTAAAAAGCTACATTAACCCAGATAACAAAATCAGATCTTGACACAGCAAAAAAAAGTAAAACGCAATGACAAAGCTGATGGTGTACCATATTACACAGTCACAAGTGATAGAAAAGAGAATATAGGTCATAAGAGTGAAATAATTTTTATATATTTTTAAAACATGTAAGGGAATTTAGTGAGACTAAAATCTGTACTGGAAAAGAGTATTCTGGCTGTACTGGCTGAGCTGTAAGGATGTTAGCATATGAGAGATCTCGTCAGTCACCAGCGAAATAAGAGTAAGTGTTTAATGCTGAGAGGTGAAATACTAAACATGGGGACCTCTATTATTCATAAATAAATCAAGATAATGGCACGAAGGAATAAAAGGCTGGAGAACGAATTTACAGAAACACAGTATGACTGCTTTTCAGAACTATTAGATCCTGAACATTCAGGAAGACAGGCTGCTCTCTGCTTAAATATTATGCAAGATACGAAAGGAGTATTTTCAAGAAGAGGTAGTCAATGGACCAACAGAGAATACGGGTGGCTCTTACAGAACAGAAAATTGTGTCTTGCGGTGCAATGGTTATGACTTAGGAGGTCTTAATGGACAAGGAGCTAACCGCCAACACTCAGGGTAAAAGCAAGATGAAATGGGAAAAGTCATCAGAAATGAGGAATCAGTTCAACCTCTAGGTACAGCACCGCTGAAACTACTAGTATATCTAATTCTGATGTTCACATTTAAAGCTGTTGAAAGATTAGATTGGGGGCAGGAAAGAGCCATAAGAAGTATATGAGAAGAACGTGTAACTGAGAAACTTAAACAGCTCAATTGTGGGGTGATTCGATAACTACCTTCACAAGGGGAAAATATCAACCAGCACTTTTTAATCTAGCAGAGACATAGGAAAGACTAAGGGCTGAAAAATGGAAGTGATTCAAACCAGAAATGAAACACACATTTTTTAACAGTAGTGATGATTAAATTTGGGAGCAAACTACCACCTGAAGTGATGGATTTTGCAACTCTTGACATCTGGAACATATGTTCCTGTGAAAAGTTCAAGTTTTGATAAATAAGAATATCTTTTTCCTTAAAAAAAGAAAAAAAAACAAACAAGCTTATCAGAAAATTCCTAGCTGCTATTTGGGTTACCTCTCTATATTAAAAGAGTAGTAGATGAGCCAGATAAATTGCTCTGCACATTGAAAGTTGGGGAAAATGATAATTAAAAGCAGAATAATGGAATTCCTAGATAAGAAACATGATATTGTAGGAGCTAATTATCACAATGTCTGTAATGAACATTTTGCATCACTAATATTTTAGAATTATTCGAACATATCTTCATAATAATGATCAAAAGGGAACTGCTTGACATAATCTACTTGAACATTCAAAAACCTTTTGACAGCCTTTCTCAGGCAAGGCCTATTTCAGAAGAATCCTATATGGCCAGATATTTTGGGTGCTACATAAAGTCAAACCACAGACTGGCATGCAGAGATTAGAACAAGAGCCAGAACACTGCCTAATATTACAAACAGGTATTTCACTACAAGATTTAGCTTTTATGTAGAGGTGTTAAGTGACAGTATTCCAGGTATAATTTTTATAATTGCAATCAAGGCACCAAGAACTCTTGTGCAAGTACTTTTAATATACTACAGGAATGAAATATGGCACATAAGGCACAGACAACTTGTAGAGTATCATTAAACATACCACAATCATTAACAAACGTGCCAAGGACAGCTAGTACATCTGTATGTAATTCAAGCAGAGGAGTTGGGTTCCACTTTTTTTTTTTTTTTTTTTTTTTTTTTTGAGTAACATACTTCAGAAAATTCCAGCTTATCCTGAGTCAATAGAATGTGAAGTACAACTGAAAAAAATACCCTCTCGGGAATTTTCATTGGACTGAGAATTGTGGCACTTCTCAGTAAATGTCAGGCTTATCAGTGTTGTGAGTAAGCATCAGTTAGCTCTCAAACAAGCTGACTCTGTTCATTTTTCTCAGTACTGTATGTAATATTCTCCTGGCAGGGAACAGCTCTTTTAGTAGACTGCAGCACAAATTCGTAAAAGAAGCTTGCCTCAGCTCTGATCCAAAAACTAAAAGAGATCCAGTATATACTATATCACTGCAGAAAGATCTGCTTTTTTACTTAAACCCCAGACTGTTTGAAGTTAAAGGAACATAAGAAATATCCGTTTTTCCTTTTAGAGAAAAACATAGATTAATTGTAAGAAAACACTCATCTTTATATTTGGTTACCTACTTCAAATTACATCAGTAGCTTCAAGTATGTCTTTGACCTGTGAGTGGTTAACGACATCAATATTTGCAACACATTTTCATCCTTTTATAAGGGTTCTTTGTTCATTTCCACCATGTAAGCTTTTCTCTTTATATTGCTAGATGAGACCTAGCAGCATCTTGGTGAGATCTTCATTAGCATTCAAATAAAAATTCATCGCCTGCTTGTATAGTGGGGAAGATGAGTTCAGTGCTCACTGTTACCATCAGAAGTGTTTACATTCACAGCTACGTTTCATTTTCTTTTGACAGAACATAACAAAGCACAAGAAAGCCTGCACTGGGTCAGATCGAAGGTTCCCCTACTGCAGCGCCTGCTTTTACATACAAATGTCTGGGGAATGAGCTTAAGAACATAGCCAGAATACAGTGATGCTTTCTTGGAACATCATTCTGTTTCCCAGCATGCCTTTGGACTTTTTGAACCACTGTCTTTGGGTTTACTATCTAACAGGTTATGCCATAACTTCATTTCTCTCCATTAACTTTTTCTAATAACTCCAGAACACAAGTAAACTTTAAGCATCCACAATATCCCACAGCTAAGGATTTTGCAGCTTATTTACAAGTTTTGTGAAGAATCATAAGCCAAATCGATTTCAAGTTCTTGCTTTGGAAGAGACACTAAGAGAGCTTCTGAAGTTTGGAGAGGAGGCAACAAGAGAGATATGAGTAAGGGTTATAAAATCGTGGCTGTAGAGACAAGAGGTGGAAAGTCCTGGCAGATGACTGGCAGTCTGACCCACTAGAGCATTTCTTAAGTTGCTGTAACTAGATTACCTGCATCTTCAGTAGTCTTACACTGGATTCCACAGTGGATTTGTGAAATGTGGTTTCTCACTGAAAAAATGTTCCCTAACATACGAGATTTTATCCATTTATGCATTTTATTCTTATAATTTCCACTCACTTGCTCAGTACAGACTCCAATGTGACGGTCTGCAGTTCTCCATTTCACTCCTGGGGACCTTCTCAGCAATTGTTGTCACATTAACCATCTTCCGTGCCTCCTGCAGGGAGACTGATTTAAGTGACGGGTTACAAACTATAGTAGCTCTATAATTGCATATTTGTTTTCCTTCAGAGCTCTTGAGTGAATACCATATGGTCTTGGTACTTTTTGACTCTTCATCTTATCAATTAGTCCTAAAATGCATTTTAATGTCACTTAATTTGAGACAGTTCCTTACACTTGTCCCCGTAAGTTTGGCTCTCAAGGGAGAATAACCAACCTTAACCACAGCAAACATCAACAAAGCTTTGTTCGCCTTTCAGTGTTTTTCCTCTCTTATAGTAATTCATAAATCTCTGGAAAAATACCTGATTGTGGTCATTTTAAATATTTCTACTAGCAGTTTTTATTATTCTTTTACCAAGTCTTTCCTTAAGGGTTTCCTTTGCCTGCCCTACAGGTTTAGCTTGATAGTTTATGGTTTTTGTTGGTGGGTTGTTTGTTTTTTTTTTTTTGTAGGCTTTGCTTGTTTGTTTGTTTTGGGTTGCTGTTGCTTTGTATTTCTTTTTAAGTATTTCTTTATTTGCTCAGAACTCCCAGACTTTGAATACCGACTTCCACTCCGCAGTTGGAATATTGCCTTTTTTGTCCCCTGCAGAATCATTCCACTTCGTGATATATTGCTCTGAGCTCCGGATAGGGTGTTTTCATCTAGTTTCTCATCTTCTGCATGCTTATATCCGCTGCTTTTAATTTCCTTTTAAGAAGCTCCTGCATTTTTGAATAGGTCCCATTCATAAGTTAGTTATTACTGTGAAGTAGTTATGGGGGGAATCAAATACCCTTAAGACAATCTGTCATTAACACCTCAGGAAAAAAATATATATATATATATCAACCCAGGTATTTCAAAAGCAAGCAGGCTTTGGAGGAAAGAGAACACCCCCATCTGGAAAGGAAAGGATGGAGAGCACTGCCACCACACTGCACCCTTGTGGCTTACAGGAATTAATGATTTATATGTCACAGCTAAGCTCTGTTGTTTTTTGGGTGGTTGATAGCAGGCTCATGTGGAAAAAAAAAACTGGTCTCACAAAACAACAACAAAAAAAACCACCCAAGAACAAAAACAAAACAGCTAGCATTGGGCCAACCTCTATGGGATGCACTATGAGCCACACACCCCCCCCACTCTCTGCAAACCAGGCAAGTATGCAGGGGTAACAGCTCTTTGGGTCACCAGCCAATGCTAAGCCAGACTTGGGCATGTCAGCAGCTGGTCAAACTCAGCACCTTTAGGATTCTGGTCCTTCTCAGGATACCAGTGTATCCGAGTAGCTTTCTGCTCACAGCTGAGGATGTCCCAGCACAACAGCACCTATCTGCAGAGACAGGATCCCCCCTCGTGCAGACAAAATGTACAAAGTGCAGTGTAAATGGGAATGCAGAGGAGGCAGCTGGCAGCACCCAGGCAGGCCTGCAGACATACAATAACTCACACAGTGAGGTCTACCAGATGTTTCAGCCTCACAAGCAAGCCACATGCATGTTCTACTGCCGGAACTGTGTTTTGCTTCCTGCCGTGCTGCTCTCCTGCAAGAATGCTGGAAAATGCTGGTTGTTTGAGAGTTACTTTCCCTTCCTAAAACTGGTGGTACCACAGGTTTGTGTAGTCAAGTAAATATCAACAGGAAATAAAATCACAGCTTGGAGAAATGCTGTTCTCCACCCTTCCTCCAGCATCACTTGTTTACACTGCTGCGCTGCAATCTGAAAAATGCCATCTATAATGAATACTAACTAGTGGGAGTCTCTCTCAGCAATGTGTTACTAAGCCTGATTGCTGTGCAGTATAATACGCCAGGAGAGAGCGGGGGTTGGCTGCGTGTCTCTGCTCCATGCAGTCACAGAAACTGTCAAACCTAGGTGCCTCTGTGATCTCCAAGCAGCATGTCTCCCTACAACCTTTCCTAGCTACCCATTTATTTTTAAAATGTTACCTTGTTACCGTAGCTCTGTTCTTTCAACCAATTTTATTGTCATTATTATTTCTATTTAAAATTCGTGTACTTTTGCAATTTAATCTTCTTTCCAAGTCAATTCACAGCAATATGTTAACTGCTGCCTTGTAATAGAAGTCACCTAGAGGTAATATTCAAAAGTCCTCACTATTAAGAAATGACTCACCTCTCTGTTACAAAATCTGCACCAAATTGCCTTTCACTCCTGCCCTCGGTAAATTCATGTGTCTCAGCTCCATCACCAAGAACATTTCCAGGCTCGCGGTGAGCGCCTGCCTGTGGAGGGCACACAAAAAACCAAAGGATGCCAGAATGACAGAACACTTTTCACACGTCAGTGATTTCTACAGTACTTCGCAGCTCCTCAAGCTATAAGAGCCAGGAAGGAGAAGGGGACCTAGGCTGAAGAAGATGTTAAAAAAAGGGACGAAGTAGTAAAGCATCCTAACAGGTCCCCCGCGCACCCTTCAAAATTCCTGCTCTCAAAATGGAATGCATCTGCCTATATTTTGGGACTCAGAGGATACTTTGCATTTCCCTCCTCTGCAGTAGGTTGCATCTTCCAAACACTGCAAGGCACAGTCATGATAATTCTACACAACAAAATGCGTAGAGCAGAGGTACTGACCACAAGGCTTGTTAATGCATGATTAAGAATTTGTTGAGGCATTGTTTTTTACCCTTTAGAATACTGAATCTGGGCAAAACTCAAGTTTCTGAAATCCAGCAAAGGGTTCATACTGATGCAATGCATGTGCATGGTTTGACTGATATACAGGAGGGTTCATATAAATATACATACACCTCCCGTACACACAGTACCAAGTGCCCCAGCAGAAGTGCTTTGAGACAAAGCCTAATACTTTGCTTTGGTGAGATCAAACTTAACTGTCAGGTGGCTGTTTGGAACAGGAGATAGGAGAACTCATCACACATGCACTTACAATGAGCTGTGCAAAGGTCATTCTGTTCTGTGAATAATCCCGTGTCAACACTGAGCATATATTAGAGTTCAGAAAACACTTTGCTGAAGAGATCCAGGCTTTCTGGGTTAAAAGGTTATGAAATTTATTCTAATCTCTATTTCTATTTTCTTAGATCTTCACTACCAATCTATTACAGGGAAAAAAGTCAGAGCAGCTAAATTTAAGGTTTCCCAACTTCTTCTTTTAAATGACTCTGATCATATCTCTACAAGACTATTCAGAGTTGTAGGACAAAATGTTCAGAATACTCCCAAGCTAACTCAAAATTTCTTATTCATGTAAAACTGAATTTGCTCCTTAATTTCTTAGACTGATTTTTTTTTTTTTTTTTTGTTAAAATATTCCTTTCACCATTTTCTCAAGTCTTCTGTGTCTTTGTGCTTTAGCACAGGTTTTCTCCTGCTAAGAAATCTATATCATTGCCTTCACAACTGTCCTTAAAGTTCTTACATGTTGAAGCAACTTGAATCATTAAAAGTTATATTCTGCAAGTCAAACAGAATAGCTAAGGCACCAAAAGATTTAATTTCCAGGAAGAGAAAAACACCAGAATAATCTGAATTATTTCTAAGCACACAGAAACTAATAAGGAGATGGGGACTTGTTAACATTAACTCCTCATGAAGAAATCAAGCTGACTCAGTCTAATTTCTCTTTCTGGTAGATAAGGCTCTGCAGATAGGGAAGAAGCAGCAGATGCCACATACCTCAGTGCTATTGAGGCATGTAACTTTTCCCACATGACATTCACAAGTGCATGAATGCCCAAGTTGAAGACACAACACAAATCTGGTTGGAATCCACACTCTGAGATCAGTTTCTAATGATTCACTGTGAAATTTAAAGGAGAAATTGAATGGTTATTCAGCTTTCATCGGTTCCATTCAATATTTTATTGATAGCTGGGCTGAAGAAATGGACTGTTTATTAAACCTGCCAAGATTAAATCTGTGAAGAGTGACTGCAAATACACAGGAGATAGAAGTATTAAAAACTTTTGACAACTTGGACAAGCTGTCTATAAAAATAGGAATCATCTCAATTGTAATAAGCATAGCATTTTAACTTAGGCAGGAGCAAAGTACACAAATACAGCATATGCATCAGGTGGACAGAAAGCAGCCTGCAAAAAAAAAAAAAAAAAAAAAAAAAACCTGAAGGTTGTGATACCTCAAAAGCTGAACAGGGCTCATTCTCTTGAGCAAAGAGAAAGCACTGCATGGATACATTAACAGAAGAATTACCTACAAGACATCTTGCAGGTCCTCTTACTGTATTCAATATTAGTAATGCCTCAGTGCACAGGCATGTCCAGTCTTGGATAATGCTCCTCAGGAAGGGCTGACAGGGCAAGCAGCAAGCATAACAATGGCTAGAGGTCTGGAAAACATGACCTGAATCCAAAGGCTGAGAATAGGAACTGCTCAGAAGAGAGAAGACTAAGGAAAGAGGCAATAACAGTCCTGACAGGATCAGGACAGTCAGGACAGGTGCAGAACAGTCTTGTAGCTCACAAAAGTTTGCCACAAAATGGAAAAGAAATTATATTTGCTTATATCTGCTTATGCCACAAATGCCATAAGTGGGTCTGATCCTGTTGTGAAAGGAGATGGACTAATAATCTGCTGAGATTTCTTCCAGCTTCCTTCTACAATGATTCTGTGCTTAGCTGATGCTGATCAGTTTGTCTGTACTCAATTTGTCCTGATGTACCCTAGTGACTTCATACAGTAATTGCTCATACACATTTACATCATTTCTGCATTAACATCATCATTAAGGGTACAGTGTTATACCTTCAACTTACCATCTTACAACTATCTGTCTTACAAATACCTTATCAAAATGCTATTTGCCAAACCAGCTTGACTTGCAACTCATTAATCAGAAGCCATTTTAATAATTAGTGCTCAAATATTAATTCACAAAAATCTCTGTATTTTAATTTTCCTTTCTAACCAGCACAATGGGTAAAAAGGCTTATAAGCATTTGGCACCACTGCTTTTAGTCTCACAGAGCCTAAATTAGAGCTGCTGCTGACGAAGTCTCCTATTCCACTCACATCTATAGCTATGACAATTTTAGAAAAGGAAAAAAATGCATAAATCTTGGGCCTCTCAGACTCAAACTCACAGAAGACACCAGACCACTGCTGCTGCCATTAGTATCTGGTCTACTCCCTACTACGAAAACAGAACCAGCAACACCTACACCCATTCTGACATCAAGAGATAACTATTTTAATTTTTTCTCAGATTATCCATTTTAGTGATTACACATCCCAAATAAAGAATTTATTCCTAGTGTCTGCCACTGCAATTTAATCTGTTATCTCCAGTGTGCACAGAATAAGTTAACTGAATGACACGACTGCTTCTTAGTAGCAGTTACTTGCTTCAGGTGCCAAGGGAAATCAGTGCTGCCTTATCAAACAGTTATAATCAATTAGTAATATTGATCAGAACCAGCTCCCCACATGACTTAGCAAATTAAATGGTTGCATTGCATTATTGCTGGAAGGAGAACGATGACCCTCATAAAGCTGTGCAGGTTCTGAGAGATATGGAAATAAAGCTCAAGTTCACTGGCATATAATCAGTTAAATCAGTGTTATACAGAACCAGACATAATGCAAGCCACAGACCTTGTTAGCTTTGTACATCCTTACACCTTTGTTAAACTGAGTTGTCAGAGAGAAAATCCAAAAGATTTCAGATTTATCATGTTAATTCTTTACATCACCTTCTCAAGAATTCACACTGCTGTCATTTTCTCTTCCATTCTGATTACCTTCTTTGCAACATATTGGTTTTCTTACTTTTACTGAATAATTCCTCATCTATTATATCTATAATTATTCTAATAATTAAGCATGCCTTTTCATCAGCTAGCAGCTAATTACTTCTGCTCCTACCCAGCTTGCTCAGAAAACAGTCAATTCATCTGTATCCCTTTCACTCTCACTGTTGCTAAGCAGTCAATGCCAGTCAGCAGTGGCACAGTAACTGGCGTTGTATGGCTCACTCTGGCTTTAAGTGTATTCTGCAGCATCTGACTGGTGGTGCCTTTCAACCTCTGAGCAAATGCTTTTCACCAGCAACTGAGCTTTAGTCACATGCTGAAGTGCAGCACCTGTTGGTAAAGACTGCTTATCCCCACCTCTTCCAGAGAAGCTTCGGAGCTGTTAGTAAGCAGCCACTACTTGCTGCAAGGTGCAGTTTGCAATTGGAGAGATCTGAAAAGAATCAGTTAGAAAGCCAGCCTTTACTACCTGCAATTTTCCTTCTTTGGTTGTCAGGCCTTACCCACAATTTGTTATGTGCAAAAGGAAGTTATGAAGTAGTCAAAGCTCTCACTTCTCTGGCATTATCACATACTATCCTTCCAGACCTCTTGTTACACCATCCCATATCAGGTAACTTGAGAAGTGGACATTGTCAGCATGACTCTGCTATATCTCACCCTGGTTCCTACAGCCTAGTGCAAACACTCTCTGCTCCAAAATACTTAACTTCATATCAAACTTCAGTGATGTGGTGACAAATCAGCCCAGACTGCTTTTTCTCCAGTTACCTGTTGTTTTGTTGTAGGTGGGAGAGAGAAGCTGCTGCATGAGAGCAGGGATTCCCACAGGCTTCAGCCCCAGCAGACACTTCCTTGCCTGTTCACAGTTAATGGTGAAATGTTAGTGGCTGATCTTTCCAGTCTTCCTAGACATTGAGCTAGGCCAAAATCCTTAAGCTTTTCATGTAGTTTGTGATTATAGACTCTGAAATAAAATAAAATAAATGCTGGCAATTGCAATGGTTGCGCTTGATTCCAGAGAAGGGGAATTCAAAATAGAAAAAAATTGTAAAAATAAATAAAATTAAAAAAAAAAAAAAAGGAAGAAAAAAAAACACTGGCAGCCAGAAAGGCAAAATGTTCTTAGATGGCAGGTAGACTATTTTAGGATTCTATATTGGAGGCTCAAAGCAAATGCATATAACCTGTCAAAAAAGACTTGAGAGAAAAACAAAAAGCTAGCATCATAAAACAGCAGGATCAGGGAGGATGTTGGAAGTTAAAAGGTATCCTGCAAAAAGCTGAAGTTGTGTCTGAAAAAGGAAAACTAAAAAGAACATAAATTCTGGCAGACTAAATGTAAAAGCACAATAATGTAGACTGAAGAAAGAGTTTAGAAGCAGTTTGCTGAAGAAATGAAAAAATTGTAATAAATCCTTCTTGAACACATCAAGAGCAAGATGCTTACAAGAGCCAGTGGGCTATGTACGTATGAAAGAAATACTCAGAGAAGATAATGCCATAGCAAAAAATCCAAAACATTTTTAAAATCATTATTTACCTGGAGAATCTTGAGAAACTCTGAAACCACCATCTCATTTGGAAGAGATTCATAGAAGGCTTGCCCTAATTTACAACATTGTTAGGAGTAGATTACAAAGTAGACAAAATGCATAACAATCTATCACTGGGAGTGGGTGATACTCATACAAGGTTTTTATAGAATGTTAAACATGAATCATCTGAGCTAATACTTATAGTATGTAACCTTTTGCTGAAAATCACTGCTATTATCAAAGGGCTGAAAGGTAACTAACAAGAAATCAGATTTTAAAAATAAATCCAGCAGCAACTCAAGAAACCACAGAACATAAGTCTAATGTCTATACTGGTCATGTTGGTGCAAGCTGTACTAAAGATGAGAATAAGTGAATACATGAATAAATGCAACACATTAAGGAAAAGTAAACAATGTTTTTGCAAAAGGAATCTGAGCCTACTAAATCCGCTGGAATTCTTTGAAGGCATCAAAAGTACATGAACAACAGAGATCCAGCTGAGAAATTTTCCTTGTATTTCCAATTCACCCCAAACTTCTGTAAGCCTCAGACATTTAAGGTGATCCCCCCTCCAAACTAATCAGCTGCGGTCTACAAGCAAAGACCACGCAGAGATAAATAACTCATTAAATATAAGAATTGAAGATTAGACTAAAGGATGAGTTTTCTCAGAGGAAAAAGACCATTGGTGGAGTCCCATGGGGATACGTAATAAGGCCCATAGTGTTTAGTGCATTCAAAAATGACCTGGAAAGAAGGTGGGATAGCAAAAAGAAGATTTCTGATTAAAATGGAATTCATTAGGAAAATAATTACTGCAAAAATGTAAAGACATGATGACACTGAGCAGACTCACAGTAACATGGAAGAGAAATTTCAGTGCTGACAACTACAATCTGGCTATCTAAGAAAAGCAACGCTAACTTTCCAAACAGAGCAATGCACTCTGAACCAGTTTCCACAATTTAGGAATCACATCTTGAAAGTATAAAGCTAGTTCTATGAATACATCACCTTATTGCTCAATAGCAGTCAAAAAAAGAAAGAAAATCATAAGTTCAGAATTCTTAGGAAAAAAAAGTATGACTGTGTCACTGTGTGAATTCATGCTGCACCTGCTTCTCAAATATCAAGTGCAGTTCTGGTATCCTCACCTCAAGTAAAATAAAAAAAGAAGGAACAAAAAAATCTCTAAAAGGAGAATGAAATGATACATGGCAGAATGACAAACATGATAAGGAGAACAAAAACGCTTCCAAGTGAAAAACAAAGTTAGCATGCAGAGGTTGAATAGGAAGCGATGACTTGCCATTTGTCTTTCCCAATTGTACTGAGCAAGCCAGGTGCCAGCAAGGGGAAATGGACATTGCACGAGCACTCTGTCACCTGCCTTTTTGTTCAGCTACTGAAGCCTTCATATTCTGTCACAGGAATTTCAAGGCATGTGTAAGAATTACGACAGCTAGGTTTCAGGCACAGATTTCAGACAATCCCAGCACGGTTTCAGGAAAAAACATATGGGGAGTAAAGGAGGAACAAAGGACTGCTGTACTTGCAGTACTTTCTGTGCCTGTTACTTCTAAATCATCACTCATTAGAGGTCTCTGCTTCCTTTCCCATCTGCCCTTCCCACACTACAACTTTAGAATTAAAAGCAAGAAAAAAAAAAAAAAAGAAACACCACAAAACCATCACCACAGAACACTTAGGCAGCATTTACTAACATTTAACTGACTACGGCAACCCAGCCAGGTTGCCTCCATAGCATTTTAACATAGCTCCTTTCACCTTTTTATGCTTCTCTCATTTTTCAAACTCATTTGAGCATTGTGGGTTCGGGTTATTAGCTTGGCTCCTTCAAGGACAGCACTTCTTTCCAGTCAGGTGTGCAGTGGATTGTACCAATTGGTCCCCTACCTGCTGACAGCCTTAAACTACTGGTGAGCTATTAATAATACGAAAGCAATCATTTTAATTGCAACCTGGTGTCTAGAACTTAGGATCTGCACAAAGAGTTCCTTCTATCTAAAATATTATTGTCCCATTGTGCATTTTGGAGTTTAGCTCTCATTAAAAGTAATAGAGGGAAATAGTCTGTAGCAAACTGAATGTGTTTGTTTTCACAGTTCACCTCCTGCTCCTCTACATGAAAACATACTCTCACTCAGTGACAAGACCACAGCTGTTGCCATCTTTTAGTTACCTGCTGAGTGCAATATTTAGCTTGAGGGACACTGAAGTTTTCTGTTTGTTAGTTATCAGGTCAATAACTCTCACCTTATCACTTCACTTTCCATTCTGTTGATAAAACCTGTCAGCCTTCCTTGAGTGGTTCCTGGCCCTCGGAAGAAATCACATTAAATTGGCACAACCAAGTAAATCTGTAAGGGATGTGCTCCTGACTTACCAAAGGGAAGGGGGGAGGGCTAGAATTTTCCTCCCCACTCCTTGCACACCTCCCATGTCCCAGTACTCAGAGCTCTCTTGAAATCCTCCCTACAGATTCAGCAGTTCCAATCAGCTCAGGTCTTTCAATATGGCCCAGAGGAGATGTCTGTGGAGCCAAAATTGATATGGTTAAGTGCAAGAGACAATAATCATTTCTTCAAGTATAAGCTAAAAATACCCAGAAGAAAGTGGAATTTATAATGGAGATTTTAAAGATCTGTGACATACCAGAGCCTGCACAAGGGTTTTAATGAGAGGGAAGGCAATTTAATTGGTCAGCGAGGGCAGCTGCTTTCCTGGGTGAGGGGTCTGGAAGGGCTCACATTCCCATTTAATGCCACGAGCATCACTGCTGTGCTTAACATGGCTGCGACAAGCCCGTGGTACAGGAGCACATCATCAGATTCGGGAGAACCTTGATAATCAACGTCTCCGTGCTGTCAGATCACAGAGCTGAGCTACAAGGAGGAAGCAATAAAAAGAGGAGGCAAAAGCTGACAACGAAACATTTCCAGAGGTAATTGCACAACCAACCATCTTTGGTTGTCGACATTTGTTTAATTATTGTGATACAGCTCAGTGTGGGGCACGAAGTAAAAACAGCCCATTACATTTTAAGGTCTGTTAATGCGGTGTTAACGGGGAGCTGCCAAGTACAAGGGTTAAAATCTGCAGGTCTCCCATGTGAAAACACTTTGGGAGTGTATGTCACCGTTCAAAGGAAACCCAGAAATAACTTCCATGGACCATTCAATTATAGGCAATCACCACACAGCACTCCCTCTACTTGTGGCATTGCTCATCAATCAGGTTTTCTGTCATTATGTCTCTTCTCATAGCAGTCACCAAAAGGCTCTGAGCTCCCTCCGAATTCATGTGACATTTACTGTCAGGGGCTGTCAACACCAAGAGATTCTCCCAGGGCCTCGGAGTTCATCACAAAGCAACAAGATATATCCCCCAATCACGTTCCCAGCATCAGCTCTGGATTACACTGACTGACTGAGGGGCATTGCAGCAGGCAGGGAAGAGCGAGCAGCAGTGCAAGCTTCAGCTTATACCCAAATACCTTCCTTCCCTTATTTTCGTATTAGAAAAACACAACCACATTAAGAGAAACACAGCTCAGGTTTTAAGTCTGTAATTAATTATGATCTCCTCAAAAACATCCCTTATAAACCTTTTAGTAGAAAGATGAGATTGTTTACTTGGAAACGTAGGCTTCCCATTTTTAGCATTGATCCTGCATTCATTGTCTGTTTAACAATAAAGTGACCTAGTGGAATAAATTTATAAACCTTAATAAATTGCAGTTGGCAGTATTGACAGAGTATGTATATGTACATTTGTTTTTGTGTGAACATATTATAAGAAATCTAATAAAGTAAAACAAACACATTTTCTTTGTCTGTGAGCTGTGAAACTAGATCATCTGTAATTACAGTGTTTCAAGTAGACTTGGTCAGAGTCGCCTGATATTTTTACCATAAATTTCTAACTAGAGAAAAAAATGTGCATCAAAGCTTGCATCTTCTATTGGGTTACTTTGCTCAAGATGTGGAAAAAGGAAACACAGACAAAATAATTAACCAACTCACCCAAAGACCACTGTGAGACAGGAGGAAACAGTTCCAGCACACAGGGAATAAAATTGCAGTGGCAAAAGTGTCTTAAAGAAACAACGAGGATCTTGGATAGGTTGGTTTTGCCCAGACTTTAAAAGAAGACTGACATTAACGAGTATTTAAACCAACAAATAAAAGAGTGACTTCAATTCTAAGGCTTTTGTAAGACTGAGAATTTGTATGACCTCTTAGAATTTCAATGTTCGGTTTTAGCTTACTTTCTGAAACCAGCCTGGTTTCTTCTTTCCACCAAAATAAACATATTCCTTAAGGAGCAAAGTATTTATTTTCTTTAAATTATTATGTGATAACAAACCCAGATCTCTCTGCCTATTCAGGTCACTCAGTTGGCTGTTCCACAGATCCCCATCATCTGAGCCCAGGAATCCAAGCAATTTTGCATCTCATTTATAGCCCATTTATCCAGCCCATACCTCACCAACGTGGTAAAGCAGTACTATGGGAGGCAGTGTCAAAAGCCTTGCTAAAGTAAATGTACACAACACACGCAGCTCTCTCTTTGTTCACTGACCCTGTCTCATCACAGAAGGCAAACAGGCTGGTGAGGCACAATTTGCACCTGTCAAACTCACAGTCGCTGTTCCCAAAACCTTCTTGCCCTTCACATGCCCTGGCTTTCCAGGGAAAGGTGTGCCACCACCTCTCCAGAGGCTGAGGTTACGCTGACTGCTCTAAAACTGCCCAATCCCTCTTCCCACCTCTCCTGCATGTATGCATGATATTTGCCTTTTTCCAACCAACAGAAACCTCTCCTGAATTACCATGACTTTTCAAAGTGACCCTGCAATGATATTGACTCCTTCCCTCAGCATCCTTGGAGACAAGGAATAAAATCCCACCACCTACTATCAGAAAAGCTGTAGTCAGGCACTCCAGCACCTGCAGCAATTCCTCATGGCTTATCACCTTTGTTCCCCATCTCCTTCCCACTCTCTCACTGCAAGGACACAAAGCAGCTGACCTGAGCAAGCACAGAACACGCAGCCCTCCTGCTTGCACAGCTCAGTCACATCGCTCCACCACCACATTTGCTCCGTTAGCCATGTTACCCCACACCAACCTTGGCTATCTCGCTCTGGACAGTCCCCTGCCTCATTGCTCAGAGCCTCCCTCATCTCCTCTTCATTCAGCTATTTTCCTTTTCCAGAGTAGAAGCCATAAATGCGCAGCAATTGCACAACTGAAGTTGTTCCAACTCCTGTGGCATCCTCATGATATGAATCAAAACAGATTAGCTTTGCTATTGACTTGCCAGTTGCAGAAAAGACAGAGTATCACACACCAGGCAGCTGGGGACTTGAAAGAAAACTAGGATAACAGCAACAATAATTCTGTGATTAGCTGAGATCTTGGATAAACCCATAGCAACAAAGAAAGTGTACGTTTCTAGGAGCATTAATTACTGATACTACATTGATGAGAGAGAAAATTATGGCAAGATTACAGAATGGAGGTGCTTATATTTCTATTTTGCATCTAATTTTCATCTCCAAACAAACTTAGTAGCTTGGGAAATACATCTAGTAACATTATAGCAAGACAATCATAACATCCAGCTTTTTATATAGATACATTTACTAAAACAGATAGCTAAACAACTTTATAATTACAGTATCAGGACAGATCTGTGGAGAAAATGGTAAACAACGTGCCCCATATGATACCATAAAAAAAAAGAAAAAGAAGTATGAAGAACTAAAAGAAATCTAGTGGTTGGATAAAGCTTTCAGGATGACAGCAGATTGATTCCATATCCCCTTAAAAGCCACATTCAGAGCTGAACCTTGCAGCCATCCACGCAGACAGCAGGAATAATGCTGAACAAGAACTACGAGTTCATAACAAGAATTACCAGCAAAGGGAAAACCATATTCTTGAAAAAGAGACAAATTGCCAGAATGACCAAGAATTTATGTGCCTACAGAACTAAGAAACAGATATGAAAGTGCACCGTTCGGCTGCAGTGAGCACAGGAACAGCAACATTCATACTTCTGAAGAAATCCACCAGGGTAAGGAGAATAGGAAGCACATCCATTTCTCACACTGGTGCTGCTGACTGGGAACTCTGCCATCTCCTGCTGCAGCACAGCTGAACCAAACACAGCAGTACGCAGAGCCCAGGACCCTCTGTGAGCACTTCCATCACTGAGCCAGGCTGTGGGCTGATAGGGGTGCTGCGGGCTCACTTCATGCATTATTTCATACATTTCCATTCTCCAACGTTTCATGTATTCAATTTCCCCACTTATGAATGTTCATAACTAATCAAACCACTGATTGCAGGATTACTCAAGTTTCTGATCACACCTGACATGATCTTTTTCATAGAATCGTTTGAGTTGGAAGGGACCTTTAAAGGTCATCTAGTCCCACTCCCTGCAATGAATGGGGACACCTAGAGCTCCATCAGGCGCTCAGAGCCCCATGCAGCCTGACCTTGCAGGTCTGCAGGGATGGGGCATCCACTACACCTCTGAGCACTCTGCCAGTGCCTCACTTCTCATAAAAACATCTTCCTTGTATCCACTCTAAATCTCCCCTCTTTTAGTTTGAAACCGTTTCCTCTCATCTCATCACTACAGACCCTGCTAAAGAGTCTGTCCCTTTCTTTCCAACAGCCCTTTGAGATACTGAGAGGCTGCTATAGGTCTCCACAGAGCCATCTCCACCTGCACAGCCCCAGCTCTCAGCCTCTCCTCGCTGGGAGGTGTTTCCAGTGCTGGGATCATTTCTGTGGCCGTCCAACAGGTCTGTGTCTTCCCTGCACTTCTCCTTGTGCAACTGAACCGCAGCCTGCCCAGACGCTGTCTCAGGCCCTCCTGCATTACAAACAAGGCTCTTTATGAGATGATTAGATGCTGCATTCGCGCAGCCTGTGGCACGTTTCATGCCTCCCCCCGCAGGGACGCTCTCAGGCAAGCAGGAGGCCTCTCTACCCACAGAACCCCCCCAGCACAGCCGCCTGCCCACAGGGGATTCATCCCCCTGAGCTACCAGGGACCCCCCCAGGCCCACATCAGACCACTCCCCTCCCGTCCCGCTCGTTCCCGCTGCAGGCTGCCGCCCCAGGTCCGGGTCCGCCGCGCCGTTCCCGCGCTGTGCCGAGGGGCGGGCAGGGCGCTCCGGCTCCTCTCTATGGTACGCGCCGCTCTATCCCCCTCGTCCTCACGGCCTCAGACCGCCCGCAGCCCCTTCCCGCTGCCCTCGGCCCGTTCAGCCCGTCAGGACTCTTCTCTCTCCACAGCCCCACTCAGGAGCTGTCGCCGCAGCCCCGCGGGAACACCCCCCCGAACTCCGGTATCCCACCCTCTCTATGGCCGCAAGGAGCCGCTCTGCTCCGCGGTCGCCGAGCGACGCGCCCTCTCTATGGTCCCTCGGGCGACATGTGGCGGCTGCTGCTGGGCCGCGGCGGCTTCGCGCGCTACTTGCCATCGCCCGCCCGGCCCGCGGCCTCCGCCGCCCCTGACTCTGCCGACAGCCGCGGCTCCGCGCGGTGAGTGCGGCCCTCACTCGCTCGAGGCGGCGCGCCCTGCCCGGCCATCGGGGCGCGAGGGCCGCCGTCACCGCGTTGTGTTTTGCAGGTGCGGGGCCCGCCATGGCCGCGAGCGTGAGGGACGGCGGCAGCCGCTGCCCGGCCTGCTGCCGCGTTACTCCGTGCTGGACGCCGTCACCTGGGTGAGGAGCGGCTGGGCGGGCGGGGGACGCCGTGCCCCGCGGGGAGCCGGGCGCCGTGGCACGGCAAGCCGGGCCCAGGGTTTCCAGTAGGCTGGAAACTCCCCTGACTTGTGTTGTCTCTATTCCAGGGAGCACTGGCCGCGCTCCTGCTGCAGCTGGTCAGGCAGATCTCGTGGCTGCGATCGCTGCCGGACGCCAGGAGGGAGCCCAGGCTTCCCTGGTTGCCATCGCTGCCCGCACGGCACGCAGGTCAGCAGCGCTGGGTTGGGAGGACCCGGCTGTGGGCAGGATTTCTGCCTTCCGACAGCTCACGTCTCTCCTGCTGCTGTCAGAAGCTGACAGGCAGCTTTCAGGCTCCCTGGAGGGACCGAGGGCTGGTGTCTGCTCGGGGGATCTTACTCTTTCTTACCTGTTTGATGCAATCCCACATTACATTCCGCTTCCCATAGTATTGGTCCTCTGATCTGGGCCTTACACGTGAGCAATGCTGCTCAGTTTTGTTGCCGGAGCAGAGAAGGCAACTGGAATAGATAAGTTCTGCTTTGCCTCCTAGAGTGCATGCAGTGTGGCTCATGGGAACTGACTTGTGCTCTGTGTTTCAGTGGTGCCTGATGCCTCAGCCGGCCTTCCCTGTGCCCAGCTGGGGCCCTGCTTCCTGCAGAATGCAGAGCTTGCACCAGAGAATTCATCCTCAGGCATCCCCTCGGGGCTAGGAGAGAGGCAGCTGTGGGCAGAAGAAGGTATGTGCAATGTGCTACAGGGCAGGATGCCTGTAGGAGAAGAACTTCAGTTTTCCTAAGGCAAAGCTAGGACCCATGAAGCAATGTAGACGTTTCTTGAACCATGGAAGAGGGAATGGAAAGACAGAACTCTGGAGTGATGAATCAGGAGTCCAGAGACAGAGAGAAAACAGCTCCTGAAGGCAGGGAGGAGCCCATGGTATAACTGTGCAGCAGTATTGACTTTCCTAATGTTGGTCTGCCTTTTGACCAGCATACAATATCCAGTTTCTGTTCTTTTGTTGTGGACAGACATATGCAATCAAGAGCTTTCAGGAGAATATTGCAGAGTGAACTGAGAGGCTCACTATACAAAATGATGCTAAGGGAATTATTTTCTTCCAGGAGTATGAAAATGAGCGTTTATGCTCCAGACAGGGTGGTAAGAGGGGGTATTAAAGGAATTCTTATTGAAGTAGATCTTATAAAAACAAGAAAATATACTTTTAAAAAAGTAGTGTCATCCAGGAAAATGTGTCCTAACATCTAAAACATTAAGTCATATCAAGGAAGGTCAGATTAAGCCTACAATAGGTTTATTCACTAGATGTGTAACTACTAATAGTAGCTTTGCAGGAACGTATGATTGTGGTGTACATGAGACATTAAATAAACAGCTCACAGATGTTAGATGATGTAACGTTTTGCAAGAAGGGTCAAGGGGGTTCCCCCTTCATTGCTTGCTTCTGTGCTGATTTAAGCTACTGCCCATCACTGCTTATCAAAGCCATCTCCTGCCAGAGGTTACCATTCCCATCAGTTGGCAAATGGAGCATTTTGTTTCCATGTTCCTAATTAGCTCCAGGAAAACAGCCAGGTTAATTTACCTAAACTGCCAATTAGACTGCTTAACCCATCTGCTTTTGCCTGAAGCGTATTAAGAAGCATTCAGATACACTGCCTTGCTGGCAGATGACTGGACATGGACCTCTGGGAGAGGTGGGGAATAAGTGGAGACAGGTCTATCTTCACTTGGCACAGTTGGCAGTGAATGTGTGTCTATATCTAACAGTTTCCTACTGAGAGTCAATTGGGAGAGCTTTTAGGCAAACTGACAAATTGAACCGTGACAAGTCACTAAGGCCACATGCTCTTTGTTCAGATGTTCTCTGGAGGCTATGAAATCACTAAGTCTCTAATGATGGTATGTAATCCAGAGCTGAAATCTGCTGTATGACCAGACTGAACACTGACGAATTAAACACTAGCCTTCGAAAAGCAGGGTTGTTTTTGCCGTGGAACTGCAAAAAATGTAATTATAGGGTGATAGAAACTGTATTATAGAGTAGAAATGTTAGGTACCTGGATGAGTGTACTACATCAAAGGTCTGGAAGGGCTTAGGAAGCCATTTCTCTGACCAGCTTGCTCCATTACCTGAGTCTTAACAGAGAGCAGAGTTAGAGTTTGTAAATCTATTAGAGTTCTCTGGAGAAGTCAACAGGCATGTGGAGCAAGATTATCCAGCTTTTAGCTTTCTGAAAATCTTTCAACCAGGACCTAAGCCAAAGCTATCTGGAGGAATAAAGCTGTTGTGAGGGAAGACAGAGGGACTGCTCTTCGGCTAGAAATTCCTTAAAGCGTAAGAAATGGCTTTCATGATGGAAAGCCATTACTAGTGGATTCCCCTAAGTGCTTTACAGAAACCTGTTCTGCTTAGCAGAGTCGGCAGTGATTTGGAAAAAGGTGATGCTTGAGGTGACAGGAGAAGCAAATGAATTACAAAATTATTCAGGACAGTCAAACCTAGAAGTCACAGCAAAAGATTGGCACAAGATCTAAGAGGGTGATCTTAAGGTAGGTTAAAGGAGTATGTTCAGGGAACTGTAACTGTAAATATACATACAGAGTGAAGAGTCTCAAATCAATGATTGCATTGAAACTGTTAACTCAGTGCTCAACAGCAATGAGGTAAATGAAATGTTATTTGTTGCAAAGGAAGGAGCTGAGGCCAAAACAGTATCATAGATCTTTGTAAGTGTAACATAGCTGCACCTTGAACAATTCCGGAAGTGCACTCTGTCTTAAAAAACAGTAACCAAAATGGCATAGACGAGGATGAGAAAGAGCAAACTGTAGAGAAAGACTGACTCTTTTGCTTTGAAGTAGTGACAAAGGGTGGTAGGCAGCAGCAATGTGCTACTCTGAAACTGCTAGAAACAGCTACTCTGTTTTCTTGAGTGGCAAAGACCTTTGCAATGTATACAAACATCCCAGCTGTGCAGATAACCCATCCCAGTTTTAGTCTAACACAGTAGGATAGAATCTATTACTTAAAAAAGAAAAAACAACCCAAAAAGTGTGTTTAAAAAGAAAACTTGAGGAAATCTGTTGAAAAGTTGCTTAACAGATAATTCCAGGTATTACTGTCAGCAAGTTTTCAGGTGCATGATCACATCCTATTTTTTCATCCAATTTTTGTCTCGCTCAGAGCTTTTCTTTCTGAAAGTTAAAGGCATGTAGTGCAGAAGCAGGTGATTACAGCCATTCTCAGTGGTACAGCAGCTGAATGTTGCCTTGGGGAGTTGTTTTTTACCCCTGACGGGACTGTAAAATTTGTTATTTCAATTCTGAGATTACAGGCATTTCCAAACTGTGTTTTCATTTCAAAGCACAATGAAACCAATTGGAAACACTCAAATTTTCCATGAGGCAGAAATCCTGGATTGTGGCCAGCTTTTGTTGTGAATTAATTCCTGTGAAGTGTGTGGATGTTTCGTTGTGAGCAATCTAGACTATCTATGAGAAGGTTAATAAATCTGCATTTGGAGTTAGCTTCAAGTAACATTTGGTAAGTGCAGGATGAACAGTGGGGAAACACAAAATATTTATTAGCTGTAAGATCTCATGGGAAAAAAAAAAAGGGGCGCATAGTCATGTTACATCATAACACAGATTTAAAGGGGTAGAAATATTGTTGCACAGAAAATTCTAATCTCAATTTGCTGAAGCAGAACAAGATTCTGTGCTGCTTGGGGGTGCCTTTATTTCTCCACATACGACTGAAGGAACCTAAACAACGTGTTAGATTTTGTGCCTGGTTTTGAGAGGGCTGCTGCGAGACAAGTTCTAAGAGTAATGATTTCCATGAGGAGTTTTGATTTGCGGCTTGCCCAGCTTTAAATGAGACTTCCCAGAGAATTCATTGATTTAATCCATCAGGAGATAGGACTGAGTGTCAGAATTGGCTGGTCCCTCTGTTTTCTTCCAAATGATCTTCTGATCTCTGGGAGTGGTAACTCTAGTCTGGGAAGATTACTGGGATTAGATTTGAGGAGAGATTTCCAGTTGGGGGGAGGCATAGGATGTATGGGATGCTTCTACAATCTGATAGTTTCCTGAGCAAGTGAAAGTATTAATGTTTTTTAAATGAATGGTTTGGACATTTTTTTTAACACAATTTATTTATTTTTTCACAAGACTTGCTGTTGTTAAAAAAAACAAAACAAAACAAAACACCAAACTACATCATGAGGGAGATACTGACAGAAGATAGAGAGTTGCAGTGAGGAAGATCAGATCATTTTATGTCTGATCTGAAAATAAATGTAAAGTACAACTAATAAATTTGCAGACTATGTTACTTTTGGTGGAATGGTAAACTGAACTTGTGTTTGCTATAGTGATCTTGCTTGTTGGGTGAGTGAGACTTGTTTAGATAAAATACATTCTAATACTGCCAGAGGGGAATTGTTTATCCAGGAATAATGAGGTTGCAGCTGGAAGGCAGGTCACAGCTTCATGCCCTATAGCTTGGTACAGGCACTAGAAGAAGTGATCTTGCCTGTCCCGTGCTCACTTCTGCCCCTATACCAGCACAGGCGTTTGCAGAGCTATATGGTGATGGCAGTCAAGGCACTGAGGCTCCAAAAGAACTGCCCTTCTCACTCTTTTTAGTTGCCTGCTCTGCAGCCATGCAGCTTGAAAGGGTGATGGGAAGATGTGGGGAGGACACAAGTACTTCTGATAGCAGTACCAGCTTAAAGTGATCCCGGCTTCACCACCTGCATTAGGTGCCCAGTGGGACATAGCTGCTTATGGTGATTCAGGTTAAAAAATAATTGGCCTCAGTCAAACCTCACTGTTCGTCCTTTTTGCTGGAGGTCACTATACTCTTGGAGCAGCTGGCATAAATGCTTGTGTAATCACTTCCAGCACGGTGCTGTTGAGAGCAAAGTGCCTGAGCTTTTGTTGTAGATGCTTTCATTAGATGATTCTGATTGAACTCAGATAGTGGCTAAATAGGTGGCTGTGCCACCATCCCTGTGAGGGCAGTGATGAGTAGGTGGGGTGATAACATGAGCCTGCAAACAGCGCAGCCAGAATAGCATGTCTGATCATCCCCTTGCAGAAGTAGGACTGTATACTGCAAGGAAAATTACCTGGAAAAGGAGCTAGGGTAGGCAGACGCCTAGGCATAAGATCTCAGTGTGATGCTGTGGCCAGCAGGAACAGGAATATGATTCTGACACATGCAAACTAGGCAGTTATGAATTTGAATAAGGAGGCAATTTTATCCTTTCCGTGACACTGGTGAGAATGTCCTCACTTCAATAACAATGTTGAAATTTCAGGAATAGTGGCAAAAAAAAGTCATAAAATTAATCAACTCAGACAGAAAAGTACTTCAGTTGAAAGATGTGAACAGCTCAGTCTGTTTAGAATCACAGAAAAGAATCAAGAGGGGTTGATTAGTTGTAACAGGACTTTGAAAAAGAGAATGGGCTTTTTAGTGAAGAGACAAAAGCCTAGGAGAGTGGGTGACGGAGAGCAGAAACCAGATGTATTTTAATTTGAAATGAAGCACAGATTTTTAAAGCCATGATTACGAGTTGCTGGAACAAACTTTCAAGAGAAGTAGGAGACTGTCTATCTTTTTGTTCCAGCAGGTCAAGATTGGGCCCTTTCTGGAGGAGGTGCATTAGCTGAATCCAGGGCTGCATTCACATGGTGCTTAGCTAATTATGATACCAAGGTCAGATCAGTCACAGTGCCTCTGTCAATGTCCCTAACTGGGCACACGATCAGTAGTCTAGGAAAGAACTGAAGAGCAGAGAAAGGTATCAGAAGGAAGATGTGAATATACAGCCTTGCTTAACCCTGTTTTTCGTCCCTCTTTTAATGTAGGGGAGTTCCCAGTCCCTCAGTGCTCCAGCCTGAGGCCAGTTCCGCAGAGTACAAAGGTAAGCTTTCATTTTTTCGTGAGTTCCGTCTGTGCCTGAGGCCCCTTTGCTACAGAAAGGCATCTCAGTGCAACCCCAAGCAGAGCCTGAGCAATCCACTCACACGCAAGAGTGCTTTCTGCACTGCATAGCTGGAGGCCGGGAGAATGAAAGATGTGATGTGCTGCCCTTTAGCCAACGCAGAGTTCCAGGAGTCACAAACTGACGTCTCTGTCCTTTAGAGTGTCTGTGTAACAGCAGTGCTAGTAAAGAAGCACTGGAGGAAAATGTGCCAAAAAAACCCCACCAAGTAGCACCAGTGTGGTATATCTGCATTTTGATGATATCATTCACTAGGTGTCTGTGTACTGTTGCTATTTTGCTTTTCTCCAGGCAAGTGCATGACTGGAGGTGGTGTCACCTCTCCCAAAGCTGCAAATCAAGTCTGAGGCTTGTTTGTTAGAGAAAGGAAGAGATTTTGTGCTTGAGGAGGGTATATCAGGTTGAGTCATGGGGTTGTAAATCATATTATTGTTTTTGTTGTGATTAAGCCTGTTAATTCCTTGCAATCCAGAGCTCCCCATTTTAAAAGTCAGTCAGCTTAGCAATTACTCAAGGACACTCTGAGCAGAATGGAAATATATTCAGCAGTTAACAAAGTGAGATCCTCACTGATGTGAATGTGACCTCCTCTACCAGAAAGGTTTTCACTTGGTCTGCCCAGAGAGGTGGGAAATGAGCTCCCCATCCATCTGCAAGGCCATGTGCAGTGGGGCAGGTCTCAGGAGGCTCCCTGGGGAGGAGATGAGTCGGTCTGTGTCTTGTCCTCCTGTGAGCAGCTCAAAGTGCTGTAAAGCTCTTTGGTGGCAAGGGGCATTTTTGCAGTGTGACTCCCCGTGCAGAGGCATCTTGGCTTATGTGCAGTGTGTGCTGCTGCCGCTCGATGGCACTAAATTTGTACTCAAGCTTGGAAATGAAAGCTGCAGGCCAGGCTAATCCTCCCACCTCCCAGAGCTCCAGTGAAGTTAAAAATACTGTTCATTACTGAGGAAGAAAATACATTGTTTCTGCAGGGTTTTATTAGGGAGACTGCAGTGTTCAGTAAGCTGTCAGCGTTGGCTCAGCTTGAACTGTGTAAAGGATATACAGGTATGTCAGTGCGTGTTTGACAGAGAGAAATGCCACTTGTGCATTGATCTTGGAGGGCAAATGAGGGCTAATCTTACATTTGAGGAGGAGAACTGTGTGTGGTATGTTGAATTCTGATATGTTCTAATGATATCTAAGTGAGTACACCAGGCTCCCTGCTCAGAGGTGAGCAACGTCTGTGTAAAACAGGGAGATTTTTGTGTGGACACGTGACACCAGATTACATCACCCTCTTGATTTACTACAGGACAATACAAATATCAGATTGCTCCATTTCCAAGAAGTATCTCTTTTAAGGCTTGTATGTTTTTGCTGTCTTATAACTTTCTTCTTTGACTCTGCAGGAAAATCCAGCTCAGCGAGAGCATTTGGAAGAAGCTGCTTTTCAGTTGCAACAGATTTTCCGGGTTGATATTTCCATTGCATTCAATATCCTTGGTAATGTGGACTTGGGTTTGTTTTGTCCTTAAACCACACGTTCCTCTTTTTGGAGGGCCTCCAAATGGTTGCAGGCCTTTTGTGAAGGCAGAGATGGCATATACCCAAACTGAAGCCTTCTTTCAGCAATTTCAACTATACTTTCAGAGATTTATTGCCCTTTGTCTCATCCTGCCACCTGATTTATGTCAGCATTTTTAAATCCAGGCATGGTTGAAATCTGCACTGTTGTCCTGACATCTGTATTTGGAAATTAAGTCATCTCTGTCCTTTTTGCAACATGAGCTGTCCTATCTTCATAGCTCTTTTTTCATTGTCTGAGATCTCAGTCTTCCTGGCAAGCTGAAAAAGCAATTGCAGAACTGCAACTCTAAGAAGAACTGAAGGAAGATGTAGAGATCTAAGAAAAAACTCCCTGCCCTACATACACCACTAGTTGCAGCACTAGAAAAGTAAACTGCTTCTCCATTAACCATATGTTGTGCTAGTACATGGTCCTTCTTTGCAATGAGATCAGAATAGTTCCTAAAATACAGTGTTGCTGTTTTCCCTGTAGAAACTTTGATTATGTGGGATGGGGGCTGGTGAGCCTGCTAGGAGTGGGCCAGAACACTTGGCATGGGGCAAGGATGGTCTGGGGAGTGTCTGCTGCATTTGAGACTGCATTTTGCTCTTTTCCTCTGTTTTCACGCCATTTTCTTCCCAGGGATTGAAAGTATGAGAGCAGGCCATTACCAGATAGGCTATACCTGCTTCAAACTGGCAGCAGATCGAGGCTACACCAAAGCCCAGTTCAATGTGGGTCTGTGTTATGAGCATGGCAGAGGCACAGAAAAAGACTTGGAAAAGGTATCCACAGCTGGTACAGCCATGTATGTGTGTGACATGCACCAGGGAAGCAGTCTTCATTGGGTGCGCAATCACTTTTCTCCCTTTGAATGGGTGTGACACTCTCTGAAGTCTGACTGGAAAATGCTGGAAATAATATAAGCTGCAGGTTGCAGTGCTGGTTTCGGTATTGTAGATCCCTTTGGAGATGTGCTTTTGAAATCCCCTTTCTCATAGCTGCTGAGGTCTTGTTGCAGGTACACAGGCTGTGCCACTAGCAGCTGCAAGAGTACCCAGGAGAAACCTGTCATGTTGCTGTATTTAAAACACCACTGCATATCCGAGCATTTCTTTACATTATGAGCCTTCCAGTTTGGCTACCTTAACTACAGCCTGCCACCTAGTGAGTGCAGCCATAGTCAGCATCCTTCTGTACCCAAAAAGATCGCAAAGGCTGCTTGTTTTGAGTAATTGTGCAGATCCCCACTGGCATGAAGTAAGCTTTGGTATTGATGGCCCAGTGCCATATCCTTCAAAACTCGGAATTTTGACTAGAGAAGGCAGAGGTAGTTAGAGGGCTCTTGGTACAGTGGTATTCCACTCTCTCACTTGAACGACCTCATGTTTTTCAGCAGGAAAGCGTGGGAGGATTGCCAGGGTAAGCATGTGCAGCTTATGATAGGTCTGGACAGAGAGGTTAAGCTTGCCCTGGCCAGAGGGGAGTCGCATCATGTTTGAGGGTATGTATTATCTGACTGACACAAGTATGTTTCTCTGTTTCCAGGCAGCTCTTTATTACTACCGTGCAGCCAGCAGCTGTCACCCCATGGCACAGTACCGCTATGCTAGATGCCTCTTATACCACAGTCCTGAAAATGAATGGCATAGGCTTCAGAAGGCAGTGACTTTCCTGGAGCAAGCAGCAGAAGCTGGACTTACAGAGGTTGGTGTCCACCACATGGGAGTGATTATAAAAGCTGAACGTTTTCATAGGAAAGAGAGAAGTTTTTTTAGGACTGAAAGCAAAATTCTTCCTAAATGCTCCTACTATTGCCTGTGTATGGGGACAGCCCTGTCTGCATATGCAAGGCAACTAGGTGCCCATTCTGTCAACAGTGCTGGTTGTCTGTTTTGCTGTTGGGCTTTTTAGTGTGGCTCTCATAAACCCCCTAAACAGGAGGTTCTCTGTATGCTTATGGGACTTCTGCTTGTTAGTAACATGCAATTTCTGGTCCCATCATGTGCCTGAGATAGATAGTTGCTTCTTAGCTTTCTTGGTTGAAGAGAGGATGCAGCCATAACTGATACCAACTATATAAGGCTCTTTTTTACTTTACAAAAGAGGACAGAGCTTAATGCACCAATTCTTAGAGACCTGTTAAGTTGCCTATTCTCTAGTGACAGGTGGCAGCCTTTTATGTTCCATGCCTGGAAAATGTGCAGCATGAATGCATCAGCTGTCAGTGAACATAAGCTGCTGCGTCCAAAAGATAGGGATCTTCATGAAAGTAGATTTCAGGTTTCTAGAATGCAAAGTGTATCCTCAGTTACCACAGATCTCCACAACATCTGTATTTGGATCAAGTATCATGTTTTGGCATACTTTTTACATCACTAAAAGCCGTTCTCACCTTGAGGATTAAGAGCAGTTCAAACTCTGGTACAATAAACTCTCCAGATCTTTCTCTTGCCTGCAGCCATAGTAGAGGTAGCTTTCCAAAATATCTTTTGTTCCTAAAGTGCAAGGATCCCAGTTTTGCCCCATTTAGATTAGTCTATCATCCTGCTCTACAAGCATGAGTCTGACTGCAAAACTGCAAAAGGATATGTATGACTCAGGTGCCTGCTTTTGAATTACATCAGCTCTGAAGCTGGAGCCAAACATGCATGTAATTGTTCTTTCCAATGCCTAGATTAGACTGGCAGCTAAGGAAAACTGACCTACAGTTGAAAAACTATATTTCATTGCCCCTCAATTGCAAGAGTACAGGTTGCTTTGGTGGAGGAACTTCCATGAGATGCTTTGAGTAGGAACAGATCCTCATACAGCATATCTGACTTTTCAGGATGATTCATCCGCATAGATCTGTGTACCCTGTCCTCCTTTCCCACTCTCTAGGGGATACATTTAGGCATGTGGCATCTTGTGTTATGAATGCAAGCCATTCTGGCAGTGACTGTATCTCATGTAGCACACTGTTCCAGGAAGTACATCTGCTATGTCTAACGGACAACTCACGAGTAGGAGCCGTTCTCTGGCTCTGACTTCCACAGTACAGTTTGAAACAAAATTCTAGGTCTCATACTGTTAGTGTGGTGGTGTTACTGTGTGTATAGTGGAGTTTTGTAGATCAAATTGGATTTTTCATGTTTATAATGACAGACTGAGTTTCTTAGGATAGCCTTCCTTCTCCTAGCAAGCTCTGCTGCAATCACGATACTGTGCACGTGAGTCTCACAGGTGTCCCTGATGAGTTGCCAGAGATTATGCTCTGCTCCAGCAGCAGAGCTTTTACTGGCATTCGGACAACTTGCAAAAACAGGAGTAATTAAGGTGGAAAATCCTGGCTGATTTGTATCATGTGGTTTTGCTGCAGGCACAGGCTTATCTCGGAGTGTTCTACATGAGGGGGCTACAACCTAAGGAAAAGAGAGGTCTCAAGTACCTATTGCTGGCAGCAAAGAATGGTGTAAGTAATCCCTTTGTAAGCTGTGGTTGTTCTGACTTCGGGATTTTTGCAAGTTACAGGTGGCAGATTTCAGGGCTTCTTGAGGTGGGAGTGACTGCCAGGACTTCACTGTGCTGTCTGAAAGGTCAGAGTGGAGCACTGGCACACCTTGGGGAGGAAGCAGACCCTGGGACACACACCCTCAAAACATGAGCACAGAAAATGCCATACTAAGTTGGAGCAGTTCTTACAGAACCAGTGCTTATGCAGTTTCCAGCAAATACTCCCTCATCATGATTTTAAAGCTTTCCTGTTATGGAGCCTTTACACCCTTCCAGTCAAAATCTTTCACCACTGTATCACTGGGAGAATTTTGCTGTGTCTATCTTGAATCTGTTCTTCAAAATAAGCCCATTATTTCTTGCTTCCTACAGAGAGGATGAAGAAACTATTTCTATTTCTTTACAGGGACCTTTTATGTACTTAAATACTTAAATCCCCATTCAACCTTCTCCTGTTGTTTCAGTTTCTCCTCACACATCATGTTGTCTGGATCTTCTTTCTCTCTGTTGAATTTTTTCCAAGTGACCCATGCTTTTTTGTGGATTGTTTTGTTTTGTTTTGTTTTTTGTTTGTTTGTTTTGTTTTGTTTTTTGAAGGACAATGCCTGACACAATACTGCTCCTGTGGTCTTACCCATACTTAGAGAAGTATAACATTCATGTCTTGCAGCTTAGTTTCTGCTTTCTTTACAGCACTGTGACATTGTTCACTCATTCTCAGATTGCAGTGTATTATAAGGAGCTAGGTTGTTTTTTTTTCTGAAGAACTCTTTCATTTTAACTTGAGTTCCTACAACTTCTTTGTAATGGAAAATAATGAATAACTTCCCTCTTCTGGCAAGCACTTCTGATTCTGTCAGCCTTCAGTATGTCCTCTGTGAGTCATTTCTTTTGCAGGCTGCAGAGCACTAGTTTATTTTGTCTCTCCATGTAGTTAAACTGTAACATTTGTTTTGTCAGTCTTCTCTGTATTTTTCTAATTTTCATCCATCTTAAACCAAGTGGACTAAAACTGGACTTGGGATGAAGGCATACCATGGATATGGCATAATGAGTTCCTCTGCTTAGTTCTATATTCCTTTCTAATAATTCCTAATGCTGTTTTCCCATTTGCTTGCCAGTGATTGGTGACTTGGTGGTTTCAGGTAGATATCACAGTGATTCCCAAATTCATGTCTATATGCATTCCTTTGCATTTGTCAGCACTGTGATTGCATTGCCCACTCATAGTGTTGTGAGGTCTTCATTAATTAATTCTTTACAGTAAGTTTGATGACTCTTAATGACATTACATCTCTTGCATTACATCTTCAGTTTTCACCACTTTTAAGGATGCAGATATTAGAGCAGTGGTGAGACTAGACCAGAATAGCCCCAAATGCTCAAACATCATGTTCTTGATGGTTGATATAGTGTTTAATTCCAACTCTGCTAGAGATCTCCTGTAAGCTTCATAGATGATTTCTTCCTTCCAGTCTGATGCCAGATGCGTAAGCTGCACAAAATATCAATGAATCATCTCATTAAATAGTTGATTGTCCTGGATGCACAGTAAACCCCTGAAAGCAGAAAATCCAAGAGGTAACTGCTGGTCCCAGCAGTACTCCTTAGTAGGTCAGAGTTTAGGTTACAGCCAAGACAGTTCTCAGAAGCCAGTCATGTTTCCCCAACTCTGCTTCCCAGTGGATGTTGGCCACAGACGTACCACAGCCTTGTCTTTGATGACAGGCATATGTGCAGGATCCCTGGGATGTAACCCCATGTGTTCAGCTGGAAAAAATTCTCCATGAGTATGTTCAATTACCCTTGGCACCCTGGAGTGTTTCAGTTCAGTAGAACTTATGTTTAGTTGGCTAAAAGACTATTGGTTATGAGTAAAGGAGAAATGGCACTGTTTAAATACAACTTAAGAAGGAAAAAACAAACACAAAAATGCAGGGATTTGATATTTTTCAGGTTTCTGCTGTGCGAAAGCCACAGGGGTAGCTCTGACAAGCATTCTTCCAAACACTGCAATGCTTCAGAGAACTGTGTTTTACTTTAGTTACCAAAGTAACCATTTTATCTATTTTATTCTCCCTAATTTTATCGGAACAAGCACAGAATATAAGAAATGTGTTAAAGAGTGTTCTTAAAGAACTGAGTCAGATTTCAAAGTATATTACAGTCACGCATGCCATGCTAATTTGGAGATCTCCTCTCCTGGTGGTGGTCTTTGAGGTGTTCATCATGTAAGAAACCACTAGTGGAATATTTCATGCTTATCTAACTTTGTATCTTGTCATATCTGAGCAGTCAAACCTTCAACATGCTTACCTCATCTCTAAAGAAGTTTATTGCTGTCATAAAGTGAGACTCGAAACATTTTGCAGGGCGCCCACTCATTGAGTTCTTTGCTTTCCTCCACCAGCTAGATCCCAGACAGCAACACTTGCAATATGTTCCTTTCTTATGGCTTTATTAAAACTTGCAAACTTGCCACTTACTTTTTTTTTTCCCTCAAAGCCTTATTTAGATCACTTTTCTGGCAGTTACACTACTCAAATAGCATTACTGGCTTTTTCACTGGAAAAGGTCTGCATGACCACTTGCCTGTGTGTGTTTTTCACTGTCTTCAGGACTGTCATCTTTCTTTTTTGCTATGAGACCATGTTCCCAGCATTGGATGAGAGACATAAAGTGCACAGCTGACATGCAAACATATTTATGGGTTTGGATTTGCTGACCCATCTGCAATTTCTGGTTCATTCTCAGCAGTTGCGTGTGCCTGAGTAGTTCATGCTTTTTCTGTAACACTTACTTGCTTGACTTCCTTTCTGCTGCCTGAGATTTCTTCTGGAATATAATTAGGTGGGGCCGAGCATGCTAGTGGTGCACTGTTGTGTTGCAGGCCTGATGGACTGCAGGGTTGCCAAGGGGAATCTTCCAGCCTTGGTAACAAGACCTCTGGCATTTGTTCTGTTTTTACAAGACATCTGTGTGAACTGTAGTACGGTATTCCACAGGGTGTGTTTACAGTTTGGGTGTGAGCAGGATGTGGGTGCAGTGAGACCTCTTAATTCTGACCCCCAGAAAGTCTGGATGCTCTTTTGTTCCTGTGACACAGACCTGGACAGTGAAGGGCAATCAATGACTTTAATTAGAAAGGGATAGGGAGGAGTGGTGTCAGAGGTGCCTGGTGAGAATTTCTGCTTGACGATGTGCTTGTCAAAGGAAGGGACAAAATTACGAAAGATACAGTCTGAGGAACCAAAGATAGAGGAATAAACTTCAAAGTTGGTGCTAAGGACTGTCTGTTCTCCTTTTGTATGCTGTCGTCACTTCTCCATCGTGTGGGGCTGATTACTGTGCTGTCTCCTGTGGCTAGGACGCCCAAAGCAGATACCACGTGGGCGTTTGCTATGAGAAGGGCCTTGGAGTGCAGCAAAACCTGGCAGAAGCGATGAGACACTATCGACAGTCAGCTGCTGCAGGGAACAGGAATGCTCAGGAGAGGCTGCGAGTGATAGAAGAGGAGATGGAAGGTACAATGGGCCACGGGTGAAGAGGGTTTGTGGGACTGCATCGTGACATGGGCCTGTATTGCCAGAGGAAGGGTGGCAGAGTACCATGGCAAAAAGGAATCCTTTTTATTGAAGGCAAGGGAGCACTTTTCTTTCTCAATTGTTTTCACATCTTAGCAGCTATTCCCAGTCAAGTGGAAAAGCTGTTCCCATAGTCTGATGCATTATGAAGATCTTGTTTTAATGTGCTTTCAGATGTGCGAAGAAAGCACCCATTTCCTTTCGGAATGAGAGCCTCTTCCTCCAGCCCCTGTTTCTGGGCCACCGAGCACATGCCTGCAGGTCTCCATACCTTCCAGCCAAGACAACCTGCCCTCACCCTGCCCCACTCCTGGAGTGCAGACAGGCTCCACACAATGACACTCGGCGGCGCAGAATGGAGCCATGCCCTAGGAAACAGGGCAAGTCCACTGGAGCTGCAGGGTTTGGAGCCCCACCACTGTGGTTACTAGAGCAGCTGGTAAGTGGAACAGGCAGAAGGGAAGGCGGGCCTTCTTGTTGTATGGGTCTAGAAGCAGGGTAGTAGTGAATGGTAAGAGAAGGTTCCTGATCCATTAACAGAAAGCTATTTTATAATACAGGGGTTTTCAAATTAAAGCTTGTGATATCTCCTATGCTCCTATGTAGCTTAGCCCTCTCCCGGCCAACACAAGGCCCTTTCTTATGCTCCTTCACTTACATGTGAAGCTGATGTCCCAGCATGCCATGGTGGGTACAGTTTGGGGCTATAATTTCAGTAGCTTTGTACATCTTTCACGTGGTTTCAGAGCAATGCTTGCAAGGCACCATATGGTGATGCTGACTGCTAACTGGGTGAGTCTGGCCTGCAATCCCTGTGGCAATTTGATCTTACCTCAAGGAAGATTTCCAGCACAATCTGGGCTTCTCTCTGTGTGGATACTGCAGCAGTTCAGTCTGTTTTCAGTCCTTGTCCAAAGCAATGCAAGCAAGAGAGTATTTTCAGGTTATTAGGGCCCAGGTTTCTGTGGGATTCAATTGATGAATCCACCTGTGCTGGTGGAAGTAATGCTGTCTTCAGCCATCCTGTGCCTTTGTTGGTGCCCTTCAGTCCCCAGTTATTATTCCTTCAGCTCTGGCAGTGAGTTACTCTCATGGGGGCACCCCTTTAAGTCACAGTAAGCAAGGTTTGCTTCAAAATTTATATTGTACGTGTGTGCTAAGCACATCATCTCATTTCCACCAAAGTGGCTAAGCACTTGCCCAGCAGGCAGTAGCCAACGTCAGGCAGGCAGACTAGCAGCTGGTATGATAATTTCTTCCACTGGGGCAGCTGGGTCCGGAAAAAGGCATTTGTCCACACAAGTTTAAGCTGATTCAAGGGCATCTGTACAAACTGTCCAGCTTCCTGTAGCTATCTGTGTTGCTCTGGTGCTTTGTGTAGATCAGGCTCTGAAAACAGGCGATGGCCCCATCCTGTACTTGCTGTGGTCTCCATTCAGCGAGGGAGGGGCACAGCAACAGCTCAGTGCATCCGATAGCTCAGATTGTTCTTCTACTCTGGTCTTTTTGCCCAGACCAAACTTTCTTGGACTGTTTCCTTTATCAAGCAGGATACAATTAGCAGGAAATTCCTCGGGTGTATTTCCTATTCTGCAATAATCCACAGTGTGCTTACGCAGTGATCAGGATAGGACAGGAGTGAGGGATGGGGGGAGCTGGAAGCAATTTGCACAATCAGGAAACTGAACTAAGGGGAATTTGTCTCCCTTTTAACCTGCTTGCTGTGATGTATTTTTGTGTACAGACTGTCCTTTGACAGGCACGTCGAAGTAATGTACCAGAAGATGTGAGGCTCTGCCATGTGTTTGTCCTCTGTGCATCCCCAAGATGCAGAGGAATCCTCCTCGCTGTCGCAGATATGCCACCCTCATAGTTTGCACAGCTGCATCTCAGTTAGAATTTGGCTCACTGTCATTGTTTTGGTGCAAGAGCCTGTTTTGTTTGTGAAACAAAACAGCAAGACATTTGTATCAGCAGTATGGCAGTATGAGCATGCTAGGGTAAACTCATCAGTGTAATTTATTGACAGAGATGGGGTCATCTGTGAAGCACTTTGGAGATTCCAACTACAACAGTGGGTACCTAGGGTATTAAGAAGGCCACCTGGGGAAATCTTAATGTGTTGTTCTTGCTACTTGGTCCAAAGAGCAACAGGGAGAAAAAAAAAAAAGGTTTCATTTACTTTCCTTTAAAATTATGTGTCTGATTCTGTGTTGCTGTGGCCTGTGTATGTGCATGCTAAAAACAGGGCACAGTAACCTCCAGGTTCATGGAAAGGGAGTGTGGGTAGGATGCTTTTGAAAAGCTCATATCTGTTGGGTGGTACTGCCCATTGTTATTCAACTTAGCAATAAAAATGAAGGCTAAAAATACCCCCCCAAGACACCTGATGCGGCAGCTTCAGTGCCAGCAAATTGCTTTTGGAGAAAACTTTGTTGTGTGAAGTATGGAACCTGTGGAGAACTCAGTGCAGTGTTTTTAATGTAAAGGTGGTGTGGCAAAGGAAGCAGTGTGTGCAGAGCACTGCTGGCCCTGTGCTGTGATGGGGGGTAGGCTGGCAGTCTCTTCTCAGCATATCTTTTGTAATCACTCAGGAACAGTGCTGTGTGTTGTTAGCAGTGGGAGGGATGGCTTTCCTTTATTCCCAAAGCATGATTCTACATAGCATCGCTTTGCTAGAGTGACACATGTTTGTTCTGTGCTTTGTATCTTAGTTGGAAAGCAAAGACAATGGTACTGAGAAAGGAGTCCTGCATGTGTGTGATCCAGCAGTGCTTACCTGTGGTCTCTATTCTCCCAGAACTTCTACTGCTCCTCTACCCATGTGCCAACTGTGTACCACTGCCAAAGCCTACAGATCCTCTCCCAGTGCCTGTGTCCCTGTTGTCTTGCCAGTTTAAGTGCAAGTCCCCATGGTTAACAACACCTTTGTGTGCCTCTTTTCCTGTTACTAGTATCTGTATCTCAGTTTTTCGACACATGCTATTATTCCAAAGTCTTAAGAGCTCACATACGCATGAAACAAAATGAAAATCTATAGTATGGGTGAAGCTTGTGACTGAATATTTCAGAGCTGTTTTCACGCTTCCCTTTTCCCAGGTTACCTTTGACAGACTCCAGCCATCTGTTGTCTGCTTCTGGGCAAGGACTATGCTCCAAAATCCAGTGGCCCTCAAAAAAGAGTGCAGAGAAAGGAATTGTGAGCACCTAGTGTAACCACAGGAGAGATGCCAGAGTAGAAGGGGGTGATTTGGGGGCATTTTACAAAATGCCAAGTTCCCAGTGTTAGAAAAAAGCTGAAAGCATCAGTGAAGAAACACCTTTCTGAGTTGCCTTTTCAGACTTTCTGCAAACACAGCATTGTCTCAGCTATATTGGTTCTTGTTGCAGAAATATAGAATTAGAAAAAAAAAAACAAAACTTTTATTTAAATAAGAACTGAGATCATGGAGCCCAACTCTGCAGCATGTTGCAAAGTCCATGACCATATTAGTTTATCCTCTGTGCTGCACAGCCTGTAGTCACATGGATATATCTGTGTCATTCTGGGGTGTTATCTGACAAAGCCCCCTCACTCAATCTGCTTGCCCTGGGAGGAGAGGGCCCTCCTGCTGTTGTGTGAGTTGTGTGTGATCATAAGGTGAAAGATGAGGGTGGAAGAAGAGGAGAGACAGGAACAGGCAGGGGGAAGGGAGCTAAACGCAGTGAAATCAGTCGTGGAGAAATTTGATGGGGTGAGGCAAAGGAAGATATATGTCTAGACATGAATGACTCTCTGGACCTCTTAAAACACATGTGCACCCAAATAGAGAAAGCTTTGTTTGACTCTCGTCTCTTTGCCACAGCTGCCAAGCTGCCTACAGAACAGGAGCACTGTCATCCAGTCCAAGGCTCTTCCCACGTGCTGACAGCTGCCGCAGAAGCCCTGAGCCTGTTTCGTTGTGTGCTTGGACCTTCTGGGACAGAATCATTTCGAAGAGGGTGCTCATTTCTGAGAGGAAGGTGCTGGCCAGTCTGGTCCCAGCAGCGCTCGAGTCAGACCCATTGCCTTTCCCAAAGGTCTCAAAGGTCCGTGGTTTCTCCTGCCCCATAGCTTCCTCATCCTGTGGTGAGTGCAGGGAGCCAGGGGTGAAGACGTTGTCCTTGTAATTGCTGGTGGGTGGCAGGGAGAGCCGTGCCACCCATGCTGGATCAGCCGTCAGCCTCTTGAGGGCCAGCTCTGGAGGGAGCAAAAGCAAGAACTGGTGGTGAGATATGAGGTGGAGGAGACCAAAGGAGAAAAGACGAGAAACAAGGAGACTTCCTGAAATGGAATCTTGGAAGACTGATTGTAAGCAAATCTAAAGTTAAGCTACCAGCAGCATCATTCAAACTGACAGCTTAAAAAACAAACTAAACTTGGTTTAAAACTCCTATGTTTTGTTTTGTTTTGAATAGCCATTAGGATTTCTTTGCATTCCCATTTGTTGTGGTTTCTAGTGCACTTCACTAAATGGTGAGCATAGCCAAAGAAAGTGAAGGCTTAGGACTACAGGAGATACAACAACGGAAAGCTTCCAAAGGGGAAATGTCAAACAGAAAAAGGTCAGTGGTGGACTTCCCTTACGGGTCACTCTGGAAGTAGGGATTGGCTGCTGAGTAGTCTGGTTGAGACCGAAAAGAAATGGGTTATTGCAAAAGCAGAAATAATAGAAGTAGAATGAAATTCTGGATTATGAAATGCACAGCTGGGTGGTTGAGAGCTAGTAACAAAATATTGAGCTATAAAGTAGTTGTTCATCAATTGGAAACAGATGAGCAGCAGTGGGAGCCTAGCGTGGGCGTTGGCTGCAGGCTCATTAATGTACCAGTAATGTGATTCTGCCCTGAAATGGGTAAATGAAATCATACAATGTGTTGGTCAAGGTATTCCCTGTTGGCATAAAGAAATATCCGTGGCATTGTTATTAGGTCTGGCAAAACCTGATTAGAGGTATTACATACAAATCTGATTATCCATCCCTGAGAAAGAGGATCTAAAATGACAGAAGTGCAGAGAAATACTGTTGAGATGAAACAAGAGCAAGCCTGAGCTTACAAGATGGAGACCCCAGAGGTAGGGTTGCTTAGCCTGCTGAAGCAAATGCTCACTGGGGATCTGACTGCAACCTGCCATTATTTTGATGAGTTAAGCACCGACAAAGGAAATCTCTATGCTTAAAATAGTGTTGGCAAAAGAAGAAATGATTAAAAGTGTCCGTGAATAAACATATACTGGAATTTAAAGGAAGGACCTCATAGCAAAGCGAGCTTGGAATATCTTCCTCACCAGGCAGCAGGAAAGGAAGCGGATTCTTATTTTAAAGTAGAGCTTTGCAGTTGATAAACAGACTGATGTACACAGAAGCTGCTCTCCAGCCCTGCTCTGATCCATATCCTAAGCAGAGCCTAGAACTCCTGGAAGGTGTGAAAGAACAGGCAGGTTTGTGAAACTCCTTTAGTAAGAGAGCAGCAAAACAACTGGTGTCACGTAACAAAAAGGTGAAACACCAAAACAGCCTCAATCGGAGGGCAAGAGTTGGTGTCATTATAAGAAGTATGCCTCTTTCACTGACTTACAGTGAGCTCAGAAAGGAGGGCCCCCATTCTCATGCACTGGTGCTGTTTCTAGAAGATAATGACCTGCTGGAACCTGAGACAGCCTCAAAGATAAGTCTCCTTCCTCAGCCAGCTTAAGTAGTTACCTTTTTTCTCTGAGACAGAATTGTGCCTCAGTGTGCATAGGGTGAGGGGGAGCTGGGATTCAAAACTAGGGAAGGAGAGGAAGGCAGATGCATTACTTACATTTTGTTTTAGTGAAAGCCTCAAAATTCTGTCATGTCTGAAGCTTTTCTTCTGCAGCCTCAGCATTTTCTTTTCATCACAGTGACTGTTCCTTAAGAGCTCTCCCAAGTATGCTGAAGCCCCATGCATTTGCTTTAAAACAGCCACAGCTCTGTTCTCCTCAGTCTGTGTGCAACCACTGTGCTCATTGAGTACTGTGATACTTCAGCTCTGGAGCAGAGCAGCCTGCTCACTGCAGGGAGAGCTGAGACTCAGTGGGCTGATTGTTCTGGCCCCTGCGACCGTGAAATCCTTCAATTAGGTATGTTGAATTTGACTGATAACCTTACTGCCTTATTTTAACGGTGTTTTGTTTTATTATCAATAAAGATGTATCTCTTGCCAGCCACTGAGTGCTTTGTTCTGCTTGGTAGTGGATAGGTGCTGCTATGCTGTTCTGAGAGTGAATAGCTCAGGTGGGGGCTGGCTGCTTTACAGTGTAAACAACCCAATAGCAGGCTGGGCCAGATCACTCCTGCAGTTTTTCCCCCATCGTGAATAACACAAAGGCCCAGACAGCCCCAGCCAGCTGTTAGGATACTTCTGAGCGCAAGCAATGCTTCCTTCCTCCCTCTTTCAGGATGCAGGTCCACTTCTGTTTGTGTTTGTGTGAGAAGGAAGGAGTCCAGCAGCTCTGTTGTCTGCTCTCTGTTGCCTTTTTGGGAAGGTCTGGGCTCACAGTTAGGACTATTTTTCACCACAGCCTCTTTTGTCACATCCAGCATTAGAACATGAGAAGGAAGGCACCAGCACAGACTCAGCATGCACCACTGGTATTTATGGTGAAATTCAAGTGATTTGGTAAAAGGCTTCTTTCCTACCAACTGCAAGAAGTATGGGAGGCGTGCCTTTTGGGGTATGCCTGGCCATAGCACAGATGACTTAAGTTACCACAATTTGCTGCAGTCATCCCCCCAACTTAAATCATCTGCTTGCAAGTGGCATGGAGAATATATAAATCAGTGCTATAAGCCAAGCAAAACAAAAAAAAACAAAAAACAAAAAAACCACAGCAGGCCATAAACATTCCTGAGGAACACTGAATAACCTTGTTCTGATCGGTGGGCATGGAGAGCTGTTACAGCCCAAGATCTCACTGCGGTGTGAAAGGAGAAGGTGAAGCTGCAGCAGCAAAATTCAATGAATTCTTCATCACTGCGCTTGCTGTGGAGGAGCACAGAGGCTCCACAAAGCAATTTCTGCTGCAGGACGTGAGTCAGACTAACTCTTTCAAATGGAAATGCCAGTAGAAGAGATTTGGAACAAATCAATAAAAGGAACATGTAGAAAATGTCAGGCCCAGATGGTATCCACCCCAGAGTGCTGGAGGAACTCAGATATGAAATTGCTCAGTTTATTAGCTGTTGTTCGTTAACTACTGCTTCAAATAAATACAGTATCAGAGGAGCAGAAGGTAGAAATGATGACATGAGCTTTTAAACTCATAAAGGTGAATCTGGTCTGGGCAGATTCATAGGAATCATTATATTTGAGCTAATAGCTGAATACCTGTTACACAGACAGGAACTGACACGACATTTGCAAGATTGTGTTCTCCAAATGTGTTGCTGTCTCTCAAGAAGGTAGATGATGAGTCCTGGCTGATAGATGACACCTGAGTTTGCAGAGAACCTGAACCTGAATTAACAGCCAGGTTGTGTTAGGAACTAAGGAACGTTAAAAGCTAGGAAGAAAGGGAAGGAGCAAATCTTCCCCAGAAAGAGTCATTAGAGGAGTCTCAGCGGTCTGAGACCTGCACTGTTCTCCAAAGGGGTAAACAATGCAGAGCAGTGGCTGTGTTAGCACTGATTCCACTAAAACACCCAGAGGGCTAAAAAAAAGCAAGATTTGCTGAAGGACCTAAATCCCAGTGATGTGAGCAAAAAATGGCTGCTGGGTTTCTCTGTCTCTGGATAACCAACATGGGAAACCACACATCGTGTTGGCTATTCCTACCTGGAGGAATCTGGGGCCAACGTGTTCAATGACAGCTCAGTGTGCAGCCTGGGCAGCAAAGGGATGAGGAGCAACTAAAAAAAACCTCCTTATACCACCAAGACAGATGAATCCCAAACACTGCAGGCAATTCTGGTCAGCACATCTCAACAAATACATTAAAAAACTGGTAAGAATGTAGAAGAAAATAGCCAGGATGGTAACAGGAGACAAGAGCGAACCTGTTCAGCCTGGTAGGAAGGAGGGACCTGGTGGGCTCAGGGGCTCTAGAAGATCACAAGGGGCAGAGCTCTTCACTTTTCTTACTCCACGTGGACCAGAAGGCCATAAAACAGGTCTCAGACCAACATGGGTAGCAGAGTTTTGATTAGCATGCTGTTAAGCTGAACTTCACTCCTATGCTACAGCAAAGGCCAACCTCACAAATCAGAGCAGATGGATCTATGGAGGAGAAAAGTCCACCAAGGACAGTCAGATGCATGGACAAATCCAGCATGAAGCTTAGCAAGTCTCTTTGGTGTCAAATGGTGCAGCACCAACAGCATAGAGTACACCAGCACTCTATGATGAGCTGTCCCCTGCCTTAGAATCAGAGAATCATTAAGGTTGGGAAGACCAACAAGACCATCTAGTCCAACCACCAACCCATCGCCACCATACCACGAAACTCACTGCCACATTTACCCTTTCCTTTTAAACCTCCAGGGACAGTGACTCCACCATCTCCCTGGGCATACATCCCTCACCCCAGCCAGTATTAACTTCCCCCTGGGATTAGCATGTTGTGTGGGGACATCCCACTGCTGTACCCCAGTCCCAGCGCATGCAGCAAGGCCGCCTCACCAGCCTGTGGCTCCAGCAGGGTCTCCAGCTCCTCTCCTACCAGCTGCTGCACCGACAGCTCAAAGCCACTCTCCGAGTCGCGGTCCTCAGCCTCGCTCTCGCCGTGCCCGCTGTCCTTTGTGCTCAGGCAGTCAGCATCCAGCCCCGCTGCCCTGCAAGGGTCCATATACCAAGTCACACATCAGCCCCTGCCTTGCTTATTTTGAAGATGGTTGTCCTAATCCCCCATGAAATGACCAAAAAATGGGTTGTGAGCATCATTCTCCAGCTACCCTCCACCCCACACACCCCATTCATCTGCAAATGGCTCTTCAGATGGGCCTGTGTGTGTCTTCAGAAATGCCACTTTTTTAGTCTGTTATGCTTGAAAACGTGAGCAAAAGCATGGGGATCAGGGGTGGTCACAGACTCTTTGAAAACTGAGCTCCAGCTGGGTGCTGAGCAACCTGAGTTTGGAGGAACTGCCTATGTGCAGGATCAGGTGAGGAGCACACAAGCCCAGTCCTGTCCCAAAGGAAGTCTTCATCCTTCACCAAGCTCCACAGAGGGAGCTGGCGATGGAAAAGGTGGAGAAAGCTGTGTCTGGCCATGGCATGGAAAATGGGGACAGAGGGGACAGAGGGAAGTGGAGATGAAGACCCGGCATCCTCAGGAGCTTCCATCTACAGTTGTCAACAACATAACTTAATGGGAACAGCGTAAAGTGCACTTCTGGGAAAGACTGGGCACTGCTGGGGTATCTCAGACTCTCCTGTGTCTTCTAGCAGTGTTTTCTGACCTTATGCAGGAAGAGATGCCCTGAACCAACATCAACATGCACCCAGAGCAGTGAGATGCCTCATCCTTTCATCTGTGTGCTGCTCCCTCCAGAGCTGGGACCCTCTCTGCTCACCTTTCCATCACACTGATGTTTCCTCAGCAATGGTAGACAGACAGTTCATGGCCTTTGGGACCTCGGGTACAGGGTACAGAAGGAGCTGCAAAAGGTGCCCCAGGGAAGAGACAAAGAACATTCCTAGAAGGGATCTGAGTCCATTGGTGTGGAGGTGAGAGCAGAGGAACATCTCCTGGGGAGGAGGACCTGCAGGGAGGTGTGAGCAGACCTTACCTGCTGCCATTCTTGGCCGTGTACTTGTTTCCCCTATGGTTTGTTTTGGGCTGGAACTGACCCTGGTGCAGCAGAGACAGCAGCTGGGAGATTTGCTGTAAGGCAGGAAAAGCACGTTGAGCCCTGCAAACACTGCACAAGCTGCTTCCTGCCCGGACGTCCCCTCTGAGCTGCACCACCTTTTTATAGCGTTTCCTCCTCCTGCAGATGGCTCAGCATCCCCACACTGGGCAAAACAAGGCCCCTCGCAGCCCACCTGGTCTTCCCCTGTGCCCCGACACTATCCCTGCATGAAGCCCCCTCCATGGGAGGTGGGTTGTCCTCCCCAGCATCACCCCAGCTGCCCCACATGTCCTGGGGACACACGCAGGCCCTTCCCCTGGTGAGGTGGCCCTCCACCATTCCATTCCCTGAGCTGTACAATCCCACCCCTATTCCCAGGCAAACGATGGGGTCTCCATGCCTGCCACAGGTCATGGGACATTGCCTACCTGCACAGGGGCTGACTCCATGGCAAATTCCCCATTGGGACTCTGCTCTGCCAGGGCCACCAGCGACAGCCGCACCAGGCTGCGCAGGATGTGCTGGGGCGGCCGGGGCTGTGGGGCTGACAGCGGAGGCTCCTCGGATGGTAGCTTCCCCACCACATCCGTGGGGCTGTTTTTTGGCCTGTGGGATGGGCAGGGCTGGCGCTGCACGATGGGGAGGGTGAACATCCCCTGCTCCTCGTCCGAGTCCCTGGAAACCCTCTGGTTCCTCAGGGTCCGGTAGAGAGTAGGGGTGAGAAGTGGGGGAGGCTGCGGGGAATCCTCCACGCTGGGCTGCTGGGACTCAGCCCCCCGAGGCCAGCCCCGCGGTGTGGGCACCAGGTGGATGTCAGCCTTCTGGATCTGCCGGGGTGGCTTCTTCAGCTGCTGCTGCCTGTGGGCGTCCTCCGCTTCACGGCAATTGTAGGCCATGCCATCCTTCTTCTCCTTCTTGCGCAGGGACAGGGTTAGGGCTGAAAGGAGCAGGCAGCTGCCCAGGAGTGCAGCCAGGCAAATGGCAGCCACCACGGGTGGGCTTAGCCAGCCTGGCCCCCCAGCTGACATTTTGGAGAAGGCTCCATGGCGTCGGAAGAGCAAACGCACACAGGCCTGGGCGTGCAGGGGTTCGTCCCCACCATCACTGATGCGAACGGCCAGGTCTCGCTGGGTGCCAGCCAACCCACTGACATTGCTGGCATTGAGGAAGGCCTGCCCCGAGAGAGGGTCCAGCACCACGAGCCCCGCACCATCCCCACCCACGATGTCATATCGCAGAGCCCCATTGCGGCCGGAGTCTCCATCCCTGGCCACTATGGTGAAGAGCAGAGGAGTGTCGGAGCATGATACATTGGCCAACGCTGTCCCCATGACACTCCTGTTGCCAGAGGTCACCCAGACACAGCCCGTCTCTGCACCCACCAGCACGGACAGCGTGGCCATGCCCCCCACCAGTGGCGGCTCAGTGACCACAGGCACGTTGTCATTCCGGTCGAGTACTTCCAGCCGAACGGTCACATTGGAGGCCAGCACAGGATGGCCACCATCCTCCGCAGTCACCAGGAATTCCAGGCTGCTCATCTGCTCATGGTCAAAAGCTCGGAGGGCGATGATATCCCCACTGTTGGGATCGATGGAGACCAGGCCTAACACTGCGGAGTCCCGGATGCTGTAGGTGACCTTCCCATTGAAGCCCAGGTCAGGATCGGTGGCATGGACAGTGAGCAGGAAGGTCGGCACATCGCCATTCTCCTCCACGACACACTCATAGGAGGTCCTCTCAAAGGAGGGAGTGTTGTCATTGACGTCGCTGATGCAGATGGTGAGGTGCTTCCACACTGCCAGGGAGTGCTCGCCCCGGTCCCGTGCTACCAGCGTCAGGTTGTACTCAGCACGCAGCTCCCGGTCCAGCACGGCATTGGTCATCAGCAGGTAGCTGTGGCTGTTGGTCTGCTTCAGCCTGAAGTGCTCATCCCCTGGGCTCAGGGAGCAGTGCACGCGCCCATTGTTCCCTGAGTCAGGGTCACTGGCTGTCACCAGAGCCACGAAGCTGTCTTTGGGGACAGCCTCGGACAGAACGGGTTCCCATGCCGCCCAGGTGACACGGACATCAGGAGCATTGTCATTGACATCCAGCACCCGGACCACCACCTTGCAGTGCGCTGGGATGGGGTTGGCACCCAGGTCCCTGGCCTGCACATCCAGTTCGTAGGCATGGGTCTCCTCATAGTCCAGTGGGCGCCTCAGGACCACGCTGCCCATGCGGGCATCAATGCCAAAGGTGCTCAGCACCTCTGGAGGTGCATGCTTACTGAGGCTGTACTCAATCTCCCCATTGGGTCCCTGGTCAGGATCGGTGGCTGTGACTGTCACCAGCAGTGTCCCAGGCAGAGCATCCTCCCGAACCTCAACCACCAGTGAGCTCTCCGCAAAAACGGGGCTGTTGTCATTAGAATCAAGGACAATTACTTTGATTAAAGCAGTACCTGACCGAGGAGGCTCCCCATGGTCGGCAGCTGTCAGCACCAGGTCGAAGGAGGAGTGCAGCTCCCGGTCCACTTCTTTAACCACGACAAGCTCAGCATGCTTTGTGCCGTCAGAGCCAGAGACAACTTCCAGTGCAAAGTGCTCGCTGGGGGACAGCGCATAGGAGCAGTGCGCGTTAGGGCCAGTGTCGGCATCCAGCGCTCTGTCTAGTGGGATGTGCATCTGCAGCGATGCACTCTCTGACATCTCCAGCTCCAGCTCGGGCATGGGGAAGCGGGGTGCATGGTCATTGATGTCCAGAACTTGGACCTCCACGTGCATCAGAACCATCTGCTCAGCTGCCAGCACATCGAAGGACACCCAGCAAGGATCGCTGTGCCGGCACAGCTGCTCTCTGTCCACGCGCCCGGCTGTGCTCAGCTCACCATCCCTACTCCCCACGCGCAGAGGAAATATCCCAGGGCTCTGCAGCAGACGAAAGTTTTCCCCCATTTCACCGCTTTCACCGTGCTCAAAATGCTCAGCCAACGTCCCTATCACAGTGCCCTCCGGCACCTCCTCAAACAGGCGGTACTGCACTGTGATGGTGGCCACCTCCTGTGCATCAGCGGAGAGGAAGAAGAGCCACCAGAGGGCCCGGAGCTGAAGAGCCAAGTGACCCAGCAGCAGCAGCCCACCAAGGATGCCCATTGCCCAGCTGTGGGCTGTGGCTGTGGGCTCACCCGCCTGCCTCTGCATCCTGCACAGACCTCAGGGTGAACACCAAGACACTGGGTCTTCACTTGTTGCCCATTGCCACTCACCAGTTGGGAAGGAGAAGAAAGAGCGAGGGGTTCTGGAGGCTGTCCCCTGCATTGCCATCACCCCAGAATGGGCAGCTGAGCATCCTGGGCTGGAGCATCCCAACAAGGAGCAGTGGGGTCGGCCACCACTGCAGCCAGGAGTGGTGTCCGGCGGTGGGAGGTGGATCGGCTGAGCTTCCTATGGAAACTCCACCTACAGGAAAAGGGAGGCCCGGCTCGGCACAATGCCGGTGGGGTGGGGGCTCATGGGTCAGCAGGCCATGGGGTCTATGAGGTATGGAAGTGCTCCTCATCTCCAGCCTGCAGGGACTGTCACTCTGTTCACCTGCAAAATGATAGAGCATGTGGTTCCTGCACCTGGTCCTGGATCTAACAACAAACCCACACACATGCTTGTCATCCCAAATTGGGATCCTGCTCTTTGTCTGTGGGGGAATACATGCTTGGGGAAGCTCTCTGCAAAATCCAGAGGTGACAATGGGTATCTGTTCCTGCATCACCCTAAGGGCTCCTTCCCCACCCTGTTGTCTTTTTGACTTGTCCTAATCTGTTCTAAACCCAGCTGTAACCCTCACTCCTCTGCTTTTTTCTGTTGATTTTGAGGGCGATGTGTCCACATTTTTCACCATGTGGCTTCTGAGTGAATCAGTGTTCGATTTTCCCCTGGGCAATCAAGGAAGACTTTTGGCAATGCATGAAACTCCCTGCAGTGTACAGACCGGTGCAGCTCAGCCATGGCACCAGGACTCATGATGCTGGGCTCAGCCCATATCCAGGTGACCTTGGCCAAGTCATTTCCCTTCTTTGTGCAGTGGCTTCCTCTATGGCTAAGGGAGGCAAAGCCACAGGCTGTCAGCAGGGATGCTCTCAGGATGCCCGCAGTGGGAGGAGAGGATGTCCCGCAGCCCCGGGTGGCTTTGGGTGGTGGGGAGAGACAGAGCTGCTTCCTGCTGGGGTCAGCATGGCCTCAGGAGCTGCTGTGTGTTGTGGTGTGGCAAGCAAAGTGACGCAAACAAATGCAGAGAAGGTGAGTGGGCGATGAGCTGGGATGTGCCAGGAGCACCGCCAGTAATATAAGATTCAGTGCTCAAAATGAATGAGGTCCCCTCCCGCTCTTGCTTCCTGTTCACCCACAGGCAGGCTTCCAGCTTGCAGGTGCTCCAGGATCTTTGCAGCCAACTTGCAGCTCCAGACTTTCCCCTGGGAGGCTGCATCTCACACCCTCCACAGACAGCTCAGGATAAGCACCTGCTCTGTTCAGCTGTTGCATTGATCTTCAGCCACCACACGATGCTGCTCATGCCTGAAGTGGATGCAGAAGGCATTCACTGGTGTGAGAGCCTGGCTGCTTGAAGCTCCACCATGGGGACACCCTACCAGCCCAGAGCTGCACATCACCAGGCAGACCCAGCCTGGACACATTGGATCAATCTCTGCTGAGGCTTTCCAATTTTGTGTGTTATTTGGGGCTGAAATCTCCCAGCAGCTCCAGAGAGAGCTCAAAAGATGGATTTTCCCCGGGACTGAGCTGTAGGCAGTCACGTTTGGATACAAGCTGCAGGAGGGTCCTCAGTGCTCCGGTGCAGTGGAAGGGGAGTGTGTCACACCAGAGAGCATTGCTCTCATAATTACCTTATGGGAGTGAAAACGTGAAGGGAAAAGAATTGTTTCAAGCCTATGAAAATTAAAATCAGAAGTGAAGAGTTCAAGAATAACATCAGTCAAATGAGAGGAGTAGAAAACGGACATGCATGAAGGGGGTCCCCAGATTTGTCCTCACTGAGATGATCAAAGCCTCATCTCACATCCGTGCAGGAATGCAGGAGCTGTTTGTTCCCCTCCCTGCTCCAGAGGGATGAGCCTTAGGAAGGGATGCAGGCACTCAGCCCCTTGCTGGGTGCTGCCCAGGCAGGCAACTGTGGGTGGAGGTGGGGTGAGCAGAAGGGTGGCTGGTCCCCACCAGCCATCTCCATCACTCCACCAATCATGATTTGGGACATCATTGTCCCTGTTTCCATCCCTTCGGAAGAGCTCATAGAATGCCCCAAGCTGGAAGGGACCCACAAGGATCAGAGTCCAACCCCCAGCTCCACACACCACCACCCAACCAAACCCTACAGCTGACAGCGCTGTGCTGGCCCACATGAGTTCCCCTGCCCTGGGAGCAGGAGCTCCTCCCTCCCCACAACCTCCTTTCAGGCTGCTGGGCTGGGCAGGGGACCTGAGCACAGAGCAAATAGATGAGAGTGAGCCCCATGAAGCCGGTTTTGTTGCCTTTATTTGGACAGCTTGACACACCTGAGCAACGGCAGTGAGTTTGGAAGAGGTGGGGTTTCCCAGCTCCTCCCACACAAATGATAGATGTGGGCCAAAGCACATCGCAACATCACTCAGCCCTGAGTGGCTGCAGATTGATGAGCTTAGTAATAATTACCCATTTTATCTTTCTCCTTAATATGCAAGTGGTTTTTAATCTTATCTTTGCAAACACGACATCTCGGTGCCGCAGTTGTCCTTTAGGGGGAGCTGCGACCAAAGCTCCCGTTGTTTCTCTACTAAAGCATCTGTCAAAACCAACCCCAGCTTTGAACGCACAGAGCCAGCACACTGCGATGGCCCTGCGTGGGTGATCCCACTCCACACCTGGCACAAACCAGAAAGGTTTTCCAAAGCTCATCTGCTGGCTCCTCACCTATGGTGCGGGTGACCACTGGGACCACCACAACCTACAGGCATCACATAAAGAGCTGCCATTGGAAGGCTGTGAGCTCCTCAGGGCTCGTTAATTCCAGTGTGTTGAGTTACAAACAACTCTGTGCTGCCATTCTTTGGGTTTATGCTTGGACTAAATGATTCTTTCCAACCCTAATGGTTTTGTGATTCTATAGAAGGGACTCTCAGAGGGTTCCAACCCAAACATCACACTTTATCTGCATAGGGGAGCTGGAAACACACTGTCACCTCTGGAAAACAAACAGAAGAAAATCAGAAGAGAAAACAACAACAAAAATATAAATTACATTTATTATGAACACCAGCATTTTCCAACAAGTCCAACCACTACTTCGCTTTAAAGTAAAACAAGCTGGAAATGTGTGAGCTGAAGGGAGCCAGAGCATCAGCCAGATCAGAAACATCCAGCACCTGGAGGAATGGGAAGAAGCCCCAGTTTGTTGTCCCATCCCCATCACTGCACACATTGCACTGAAGGCAGCTGTCAGGGCAGCTGGGACTGCACCAGAGCCAGCAAGAGGGAGGACGGCATTCAGTTCTGCAGCAGGGGGAAGCAGGCTGTGGCATGGAGCAAAAATGGGACAGGTGGCTTTTCTGTGCCACGCAAACAAAATAACGAGGACACTGTGTGTGAAAACATCCCTAATCCTTAAAGCAATTCCAAATGATGCAACTTCCAGCTTGTGCCAAGGGACTGAGCGTTCACTCGACACTCCCCAGATGGAGAGAAGACTGAGGCAGCTCTCCTGGGTGCTCCCAGGCAGCGTGGGTGAAAGCAGGGCGAGAAAAACCAGAAGGGATGCTGATGCTGTCCCACGCAGGCTGACCCACTCCCAGCTCTGGCTCGGGGCAATCAAACACCAATGTCATTGCCTGGCTGGCACCATGCGCTGCCTGGAGATAGCGGTCTGGATGTCAGGGCTGATGATGGGTCACTGCAGTGACACAGCTTCCTAGGTGAGGCTATCTGGAGACAGGTACAACCCCAGTGTGCAGGAACCAGCCAGTCTTGGGCTGAGCCAACAGCCCAGTCACTGTTTTTCCCTTGGGTCCTGCCCAAACCTTGTTACAGATACGTGATCTCAATGACGTTGGGTTCAATGCTCCCACAGGGGAGGTGGTGCTTGCAGGAGCACTGGCAGCTCAGGTTGCCACCCGGCTCCCACTGCCCAGGCTGAGAGGGCTTCTTCTGGGAGCCCAACTTCCTCCAGTCCATGAGGTGCACCCCGTCGTCCAGGTCCTGCGGCATGGGCTCATGGTAAAGGGTAATCTGGATGGTGCGGAGCTGCGGGCCGTAGTGCACCACGACAATGATGAAGATGGCCAGGAGAACAAAGATGACGACGATGGCTGAGATGACGGGCAGGGCATCAGACTTCTTTGTCATGCTCCTGACCACAGAAATGGGAGTGAAGGCAGCTGCATCCTGGGGCTCAGGGTGCCTCAGCGGGCTGCTGGGTGCTGAGGCATTCATGGCTGAGCAAGGTGACCTGGGACAGAGGGTGGAAAGGTGTTACTGTCAGACAGGGGCTGTCTGATGTCCTCGTCTCCTGCCTTAACCTTCTGCCTGTAGCTTCACATGCAGCTCCCCAGGCATGGAATCTTGGAAGAAGGCACTGGATGCCTTTTGCTTCAGGGTACAGGGTCAGCCTGAGATAAGGATTCTGGGCATCGAGCGAGCCTCGCAGAGCAACATGCAACTCCAGACTGATATGGTCAGGATAAGTGCTCATCCCAACCACGTGTCCTGCAGAAAGGCAGCAGCCTGTCACACACCCCTGCACAGTGAGCAGTGGCACCCAGCAGCTTTAACCAGACCTCACATGAGCAAAACCTTCACTTGGCTGCCCAGTGTGACCAGGCAAGTGCTTTTTGCTGTCAGAAACATAGCCCCAGTGGGCTGCTGAGGAACAGGGCTGTCCCTGGGTGTTCCCTCCCCCAGTCTCACAGGACAGAATAAATTTTGGTGCTCACATTTGTGATGCAGGGACGGTGACCATTCAGCCAGGTGGTCAGCAGAGAACAGTGGGAAGACACTGCCCTGCATCTCCTTATCCCAGGCACCTTCAGTGGGGGTTTCCTCTCCCCACTGCCTCCACTGATTGAGACTCCTAGAAGAGGAGACTTCACCGCTCCCTCTTCCCCCATCCCCCCATCCCCAGAGCCAACACCAGACCGAACCCCGTGAGAGGCCCAACCCTACCAAAGTACCTGCGTGTCAGGCAGGGCGGAAAGCCGGGAGCGGGGAGCAGCAGGAGGGAAAGGGGAAAGCAAGGAGAGAAAGCCCGCCCCAGGGTACCTGGGCGTCCTGCTCCGGGGGAAGCATCACCTCCAGCGGGACAGGGCAGCAGAGCAGCTGCAGGAAGGTGCTGCGGGGCGGCCGGGCTCACCTCAAACTGCCACGTCACGCCCGGGGCTCCCCGCGCAGGAGGAAGCGCCTGCTCATCCCACAGCGAGAGGTGCTGCCCTACCTAACGCAGTGCCACATCAGCACGCCCGGCTGCCATGTGAGGGGACACCGCAACAACCTCCGCCGGCCCCGCCGCGCTGCCGCCTGCCACACAAGCGGCTTTTGTTCGGGGAGAGAGCACCTCCCGGCCCTCGGTGCGCACAGCCCCGGCTCTGCAACCGCAGGAAGCCCCCCTCCTTTCCCTGACTTGGATTGAAATGTTATTGCGCTTAGAAATTAGCGTAAAAATCGCCCTCCTGTGCGTGAGCTCTTTACACAATTCAAAAGGAGAAATTTGCAAAAGGTATCTCCGCTGCTCCGCCTTCAGACCAGGCAGCCCCGAGGCTGAGCGCTCCTGCAGCAGGAGAGATGCAGCAGCAGAGCGCCGTGCACCGCGGATGGATGGAGCGCACACGGCCAGCTTCCCTCTCGCCTTAGGGCAGCCGAGGAGCCCTCGCTGCTGTGCACAGAAAGCTGCTGCTCGGCCAAGAGCACTTCACAGCACAGCTGCTGCTAGCTGTGACCCGGGCTTGGAGAGATCTTAAGGTCCAGCACCTTAGAAATACCACACACTGTCTGTGAGCATTCCTGGGATGCAGGGTCACAAACAGCTCTGCAGACCCAGGGCTGCTCAGGGCAATGCAGGGCCAAGGCAGTGCCTGCATGTCCCTCCCTTGCACTGTGGCCATGGGCACTGCCCAGCACCAATCACCTCCATGCAGGCAGGTGCTGATCCCAGGGTGGTCAGACCTCACACCAGCAGTGACCTCAGCACATCACCACACAGAAAAGATGGATCTTACAGAGCTTTGGCACTCAGGGTCATGGTTTAGAGGGCATGGTGGTGGTGGGCTACCAACTGGATTTGGCATCCCGGAGGTCTTTTCCAACTGTAATGATTCTCTGATTTGTTTTTGCAAAGCCATTACGAAACACCTCCCAGTGCTCCCATCCCAGAACAGAACTGTCCTACCTGCTCCTGCCTCTCAGCACACCATCCTGGAATATTTGTGCTCCATCCTTCCTGTGCACTGCAGGGTGGGTGATGCCCCGTCCCCCACCCAGCCCAGCGAGCTTCCAGTAGTGATCTGGCTGCACATCAGAGCTGCTTCTGGGAATTTACACTCATCTCAGGATTCAGTAAAACCTTAATCTACAGCGTAATCTCTGAGCATCACATCTGTGCAAGAGGAAAAAAAAATAAAGGTTGTGGGGGGAGGCTGCTCACAGAGGTTTTGTAAAAGCAAAGCTTTGGGCCTGATGGCTTACTGGCGTGCGCTGAGCCCCATGTGGTTTGTGGGGTACCTGCACCCACCTCATGGCTGCAGAAAGCAGGGCCCTGTGAGCAGCACCAGGACCTCCCACTGCCCTCTGTGCAGTGACACACAGTGAAGGAGCAGCCCTGATGCCCACAGCTGGGGCTCTGCAGCATTCCAGAGCTGCAGGAGGGGCTGGATGTGGCCCCTGGAGACAGGGAAGGGCTGTGACAAATGGCCCAGGGCCAGGAGATGCAAAGTTTGCACTCCTCAACACCTGTCCCCAGTGTCCAGCCTCTCCTGGGCTGCCAAAGGGACAGCCCCATTTCCCTTAAGTAGGGCATTTTGTAAGGCAGCAAAAGGCTCTGCACCTTGCCAGAGCATGGCCTTGCAAGGGTCCTAGGCTGGGAGAAGCAGCCCCTGCCAGCAGCCATCTGGGAATGGGATGGATTGCTGTCAGCCTGATCCATCAGCCCAGCTGGGACCCTCCTCCCATTAAGGAACCAGGTTAGGGAAGGCTGAAGCTTGCTTTGTGCTGTCCATGCTGCTGGGAGGCTGCTGCTGCTGCCCAAATGACCACATCCCACAGCCAGCATGTCCCAGAGCCCAGCCCTGCTGGAGCTGCACAGGGAGGAGCAGGACATGGGCACGGCACAAGGCAGCTCCAGCTGTGGGATTCTCTGCCCCACTCCAGAGACTTCCAAATCCCTCTCAGGGATTTTAAGAAGTCCCCTCTCAGGTGGGAGGGCAGGAGCAGCTCCCACGGCCCAGCACAGCTCTAGTGACTGATGAAGAGCAGAACCAGGCCTGTGGCACACATCTTTGCTCCAAACACATCTCCAAAAAGCAGTACCATACAGAAGCTACCAAGGCCCAAAGCCAGGCAGGCCCATTGTGCCTCTGTTCTCCCCCTCTATGAGAACCAAATTCCCCAACAAATCAATGGCGAGGTTTCCTTTGCCGTCGGTAAGGGATGTCTCATATCCTCTTCGACCATAATGGACTAAAAAACACAGTTCCCCTGTGGATTCAGCCCGTTTCCTTCTATTCTTTAACAGGAAGCTCTGCAAGAATCAGCCCAGGCAGGCAGACCTCTCCTCACCCTCTCACACTCGGGATGGACAGAACCTCTGCAGGGCTGCTCAGCTCCACGCCGCGATGCTGGCTCCAGCCCTCCATCCGCTCCTGTGGCTGTTTGGCTGCGTGCTGCTCAGAGGTAAGGAGCAACGGGGCGAGGGCAGGGGGCAGCTCTGGGGAGCCCAGCGGTGGGCATGGAAGGGAAGCAGCCAGAGGTGGAGCAGCTGCCACCAGAGAGCTCAGCCTTTACGTTCAGGGTGCTGGGATCAATCCGGCCCCAGCAGGTTTTGCAGGGTTCATTTGACCAGGCTGAAATAACAGAACCACTTTCCTGGTTAAGGATAGGATTGTTTCTGTTACTGGTACAGAGGTGTTTTATAGCAAGTGACTTTTGTCAATTGAGGATGAAGGTGGAACTTTTAAACGTATGGGACTTTTTCCTCACCTCTTGCTGATGTAAACACAAAGAGCACGTGGCACTAAGACTCATGCAGTACATTATTGCCATAACTCTGCTTCTGACTTCCCTGTCACCCTCTGCTCACAGCATGGGATGCAGCAAGTGTACCCAAGGATCCAGGTTCCTGCTGAAGTGTGACAGGTCACTGTCCTGCAGCCAGTGACAGCTGTAGCAGCTTTCAGCTTAAAGGCATTCAGAGGAATGGATGCTGCAGTATCACTGCTGCTTCTATTAGTCAGCCACCTAAACTAATATCATGTGTCTTGGATCCAAAGCTTGTATCAGAAAGCCAAGGAAGGTGTCCATGGGTTGCAGCCCCTGCACTGGTAGTAACAGGATTTTTAAAGGACAGAGACTGTAAAAACAACTCAGCTGCTTGCTGTGCAATTCTCAGAAAGAAGAGCACATTGATTAGGAAATTTCTCTCTTTATTAGGGGGCAACACTCCTGGTTTCAGCAGAGGGGTGAAGTGTGCCAGACAAGGAACTCTGAAGCCCTTTGGCTCTGCTGCTACACTTCTTAATACCTGGCCAGGATGCTTTTTTTCTCCTTAAAAATATTTGGCATGGCATGCACAGGACAGAAATGTCCTGCAGGTTTGCCAGCACTGGCTCTGACCAGCTGCATTATCCCAGGACCCAACCCCTGCCTTGCACCAAACCTTCATCTGATTGCACTACCCAAAGGATTCATTTCTCAGGTTGACCCCAGCACTGTAGCATTGGGTGGAAGGGTCACCTCTGTCCCCTGGTCCCAGGCACATCGCTTGGGAAGTCTGTCCTCTGCATTCTGCTTCAAATGGTGGGGCAGGGGCTGCTCTCACCGCCAGCACCCGCAAACAATGACAGCACTGCTGTGCTGCAGTTACACCTCTCTGGCTTCAGGTAGAACCAGATTTCAACATCATCTCGTGCTTTGCCTCTGATCTTTGCACTGCCACCGATTCAGCAGCTCAGAACTGCCATCATTTTCACTTCACCTTTGGTTCTATGGAAAAGTCATCAACGTGGCCTGGCACTTGAGGGACAGCTGCTGCAAAAGGCAAAGCAGCAGGCTCAGAGCAAGGGGCGCAGGCTGGTCAGCAACGCTGCTCCCAAAACGTGGGCTGTTGAAGGGAATGAAGGGCTCTTAAATGAGACAGGGCAGCTCAGAGGTCTCCATGCACCTGAGGAGGTGGAAATAACATTTTGGAGGTCTAAAGTTGGTCAGAATAGCCGTAAATTTGTAACTGCCTCCATGCAGGCCTCGGGTACCTTCTGCAAGTTTTTAATTCATCAAAGCTTTGTTACAGTTATTTCTAAAAGAAGGTTCAACTGCTGTTACTGTGGAATTTCTCAAGTGGGAAGTTCTGGAACTCTTCCAAGCTATTTTTCATCCCTCAGAAATGCTTAATGAAAATGTATCCAAACACACCTCTTCCTATGAGCAGTTTCCATTACGACCAGCAGGCACTTCCCAGACAAAAGCTTTCTACTGAAAAACTCCTTCTGCCAGCTGAGGAGAACCCAGCAGAATTTCCCCCCTGCCTGCTGCTCCCCTTATCTGCAATGCAGTCAGTAGTGAATGGATAATGTCACAGTGAAGACGCCATAGATATGATCCAAACCATAGATATGATCCAGGATGCAGCTAAAGGACAGACATCCAGCTAGCAGGAGACCTCCCAGACAGGACTTCCATCCTAACAAGTATTGAGTGCACTCTAGAATTGTGTCTTACTGCTTGTGCTGTCTTGTTCCTCAGGCAATGAGAAGAGAACTTGAGTTTTATGTTCTGCAATGGTTGTGAGATCACGTAACAAAAGAGGCTTACACAGCCCCAGTCACACCAAATTACGATGTTCTTAAAATGCACTTGCCAAGATGTCTTTAATGCTTGCTGCCATGCTAGGGAATGCATCTTGTTCAGATCCTGCTTCTTTCAGCAGTGGCAGAAGCCCCCTGTGTCTTTGCAGAGGGATACTTTCCTGCTGGTCTCTACCCACAACAGGTGACACCCAATGGTGTCCTCAGGATCCCTTCCTGACTCCTCTTGGCAGGTCAGCACAGCCCTGTCTGGTGTACCAGGAAGAGAAACCAGGAGTGGTTTGAAGTGTTTGTTCAGAAAACAAACTGCTCCCTTCTAGTAAGGTGAAACTCTGCCGATGACACTGCAAAAAACCATAGAAGTAACTGGGGATCGTTTCCAGCAATTATGTTTCCTTACAATAGGTGAGTCAGCAACAGGTGTCCTTGCAGGAGACACTGCTGGTAACCCAAAGGCAAGAATGTTCCTGCTGGGAAAACACACACGTGGGCTCCAGCCCAGGCTGGAGAAGGAAGATCTGTGCCTGGCACAGCACTGGCACTGCCAAGCCCTGGCTGGGAGGTCTCCTTATTCCACTTCCCAGATGGGCCCATTCAGCATGATCCAACCACAACGAGGAGCAATTTCCCATTAGTCTTTTTTGTAGACTTATGGGCTGGGGGCTGTTTTTACATCTCAGCTGAATTGTTTCAGGAAGAGAGAGGAGCAAAGCCCCCTCTACCATCTCTGACTGCAGTGGCCTTTGGGGGGCAAAGCACTGGAACAGGCTGCCCAGAGAGCTGGTGGAGTCCTCTTTCCTGGAGATATTCAAGACCCATCAGGACACCTTCCTGTGCAAGCAGCTGTAAGGAACCTGCTTTAGTAAGGGGTTGGACTCAGTGATGTCCAGAGGTCCCTTCCAACCCCTGTGATATTGTAATCCTGTGACACAGAAACGTGGAGTGTGTCCACCTGCTCTCCAGGGGAAGTCCTCTATTGCTGGGACAGCAACCAGCAGTTCTCAGTGAGGGAGGGGATGCAAACTGGGTGTCCCCCAGCTTTCCCACCATCAGGTTTTACTGCAAATTACACACATTTCTACGGGCAGCACAGGTCTGGGCAAGCAGCTCCAGGCACACAGATCACTGCACTCACGTTGCCCAGAAGTGATTCTGGAATTGCAAAAAACTTTGGAATCAGAGCAATCAGAAGTCAGGGAGCAGCACGCTATGGTGACAATGCAGTGGATAGGGACCAAGGACCACTGTGTGTTGTGTTGCCACTTAGCACAGTGGTATAACACTCCTGTGCCTTGTTTTCCCCAGATATGAGATAAGGATTATAAAAAGACCTCCTTCAAGGAGTGCTTTGGAATCTAGGAATAAAACATAGGTGATATGAGGGTCACTCACCCAAAATTTGAAGCCAGATGAAGTTTGTCAGGTCAAGAAGCTTTACTTGCCTCTTCTGCAAGACGTGGTGTTTCAGGAAGCAGCAGGGAGGTACATCCTCAGCACTGATGCAGAGAAAATGAATGCACCTGAATGCCACTCCCCTGAGGTTCAAGGCAAGTGATCTGAGAAGAGAAAGCAAAAAGAATGAGAATTAGAAAAGCTCCCCATGGCTCCAGCCCTGACACCTCACCTCCCAGCTCACGAGGTGGGATCTGAACCCATCCAGCAGACCCCATTCCTGCATGGTGCTTCATGAACACAGTTAGCTGTTAGCAGCAACACCCCACTCTGCCAGCGTGAACGTGGGGGAAATCTTAGAACCCTTGGGAAGAGAAAACTGGGGAATTAACTGTGGCATAGAGCCTCCATGAATGGAAGGTAGTAAGGCATATCTGATAGGTACCAACCCTGATCCATCACATTGGCTGTGCTGCTGCAGGGGGTGGTGATTTGTGTGCTGTGCTGATAGCTGCCCAGAGGTACAGCACAAGGAACAAATTCAGCAGCTGATCTCCTGCACCAGCTGGAACACACGACATTTGGTTAGGAACTAAATCCTACAAAATAATGAGGACCACCTGCAAGGCGACCTGTACATCAGCAGGTCCTTGGCTGAGAGCCTAATTAAGGTGTGAAAGCAGCAGTGCTAAACCAGCCTGCAACTCGCAATGCTTTTCTGCACCCTGCTTTCCCCATCTATACAAAAGCAGCGTTCTGAAACAAAGAGGTTGTAGAGAAAGCAGAAAGCAGCTGGGAGGGCTGCAGCACAGTAGTCTGCTGGGAGCAGCTTTACTTCCCAGTCCCTACAGAGAAATGCCCAGAGGGGTGCAGAGGGCACAGGGCAGGAAGAAAAAGCACGCTGACACACACAGTGATGTTACAGGGCCCATTCTGTGCATGTGGTTTCCCTACATTGTTTCTCTTCTGGCTTGTTTTCTAAATTCAAGTGGTTTTTAATTGCCTACTGCAAGAAGCCTGACCTGCTCACAGCAGCTCGCTGGAGAGGATCACAGAGGAGGATGCTTGCAGAGGATGCTCAGAGCAGGGTGCAGCCCTGGAGGGGGGAGGGGGCAGAGGAAGGCTGCGATGGTTCTGAATCCCTAACGAGATCCAGATTTAATTCCCGCCTCTCTAAACTTTCCGTAATACTTTGACCAAGTCATTACCATTCAGAACCACATAGCAGTGAGTTGCCGAGCCCCTCGACTGTCAGCTGAGAATTAGGTGTTTTAATACCTCTGTGGGCCTGGGACCTAATTTAGACTGTCAGTTATCAAGTCTGCATAATGACACTTTTCCTCTCTTTCCCACCTTTTCTGCCTCAACCTGTGAGACCTGCCAGGCAGAGGCACCTTTTCTTATTTATTCCCATTTCTATTAAAATGGGACTGAGACTTTTGCAGAGCTCTTCATTTTCCAGGTTTCCTAATGCAGCATTTTCTTTCATGTAAAAATGATGACAGTTTGGTGTTGTTGCTCTCTGCTGCTTGAACAGCTGCTGTGTTTCACCCAGGAAACAGCTGCACTTGCATTAGGGGTCAGCATATTTTTGTCTTGTTGTCTAATTTTAGGTGGCTGGGTCTCTTTCCCGAAAGCCTTTGTTTATGTAAGCTGCAAGCAGAGGTGCAGCAAGCCTGTGCTTCACCATGTAGGCTTTAGGGAAACTGATAGGCAGTGAGCACAGGCAGAGCATTATCAGATCTCCCCCCAATTGCAATGGGAAAAGAGTGCCATGAGCCCAGCACAAACCACCAGGGCAGAGGATCGCTCCCCCCATCAGTTCTGAGTGGATGGGACCAGTGTCTTTGTACTGATGCCAGAGATCTTCCTATGTGAATCCATCTGTATGGCTCTGGGAACCTCTCAGCTGCCATGGAAAGGCTGCTCTGCTCGCAGCCTAACTCTCACTTCCAGCATTTCAGAAGGACTACATCAAATAAAAGAAACCCAAATTTCCTTTCTTGTATTCTGGAAAAAAAATTAACTAAGAAAAACTAGCTCTTAGTCAGAGAGACAAAAATGCATCTGCAGCCTCAACATGCATCCCCAGAGCCCTATTGCTCTGGTCACTAATCAGGAGTTTCCCTTTCCAGAAAGAGCAGAAAGCATGATTTCCCTTTGTAAATCCCTCAGCAAGCTCGCCGTCCCCACCTAGAAACACACAATCCCTCTGTAAATCACTGGCACCCAAACACTCAACAAACAGCTCTGCTCAGCAGCAAGAAGTTGCCTGAATGGCTTTGATGTTGATTGCAATTACAGCTGTGCTGGCTGCGTGCTGCATATCGTCATTAACTGTTTATATAGCCTCTGTGCCACGGGGGGAGCGGGGCTGTGCTGGGACAGGCTGCTGTTGTACTGTGGTGTGATTGGCAGCGGGGTCCCCAGGGAGCTGTGGCACCGTGCTGTGCCCATATCCTGCTGCCCAGCCCCACAGCACAGCTTGCATTGCTCCCTGCTGCGCACACAGCTGTCTGCAGTCATTCAGTGGGATGCTGAGCACCTTTGCTGGAAGAAAACACCTAACAAAGCAAGGCTGTTGATTATTTAAGTTGGCAGAGAAGGTGTAACAAAAAGCAGGGGCCAGAAGTCGGAGCCAGGCGTGCTTTGCTTCGAAACAACGTGCTGTTGTGTTTATAGAAGGGCCATTTATTACGGAGCCAAGTGCCAAAAGGAGCTCTGCATCCCTTGGCCTCTTTGCAGCAAGGTGGTCACTTCTCTGCAGCAAAGCTCCAATGCAGCAAACCTGGGTGAGCAGCTGGGGGAACTGCGGTGGCTCTAGGGTTTATTTTGGCACGGTGATTTTTGAGGACTTTTTATGAGGCAGTGCTCAGGGGTGACCTGGTTAGCAAAGGGCTGAGCTGTGGTGGAGGAGTACTGAGAACATCTGCCTCTCATCTCAGCACCAGGAGATCCTGAGCTTCATAGTGCAGGCCATCACAGCACAGGGCAGTAATGCCATCTCCTCTTTCCCAGTGCTTCCCATCCCTGGAGGCCCAGCTCAAGCTCTTGGATTTCTTCTCAGTTATGCCAAAAATAAACTGCCAGCTCAGAAGCCTTTGTCCCCCCCCTTTTCCTCAACAAAGAGGATGCTTTCATGTTATGTGTACACTAAAAAGCACCTATGACAGCTTCAAGAAGCAAATGTGTCACAAGCAATTACTTCTTCCCATGAAGGAACAAGATGGTCTGTATAAGGAAGTCTGAAAAAGACGAGCTGTTTGAGTTTGGCAGGTACCAGAGGATGTAGTCCCATGATCATCTCTGCCGATTGCAGAGTACTTTAAGGCACGCAAACCAACATCCAGAAATTGTATTATAAAGCTGCTTTAGAAGAAGTCAGTGACAAAGAAAGCCTGGCAAACTTTTGGGATCAATGGACAGCATCCCACGTTGCAATGATGTGCACTCCTCTTCCCCTAAAGAAGCATCTCCGCTTCTTTAAGGAGAACCATGTGCCAAAAGATCTCATCCTTCCCTGGGGTGCTGTCGATTCAAAAAATGGTGTTGCATCTGTCTATAATACTCATTCACACTGCCAGACTGATGTTCATTTAGCCTGCTCTTCAAAAGCTCCAAAGGATGTCCCATAATTCTCCTACACAATCACTCTCTGCGATTCACTACCCTTATGTCAAGACAGTTTCCTATTGCCCCCCTTTTTATGGCTGCAGTGTAAGTCCTTGTTTTCTGATCCTGTTCCCAGTGGATGCAGAAATCAGATTAGTCTCTTCCTGTCTGTGTAATTAAAGATCTTATCACATCTCCTCTCCCCCTTCTCTTGTAAGGACTTGACAAGACATGTTTTACCAACCTGATGTCCAGTAAACCAGAACATCAAAGCATGGAAGAGTTCTGAAAAGCCAAGCTTATAGCCAAACCCTAAACTGAAAGAGGCTGTTTTATTATGTACTCAGTGGTTTACACGCTGTTTTGATTCCTGTTTGGCTGGGATTGTTGTCATAAAGCTTCAGAGGAAAAAACAATCATGGCTCCAAGACAGTTGCATGAGAAAAATGACATCAGTCAGGAGCACGCCAGAGCCAGACAGCCCCCTGTGCAGTGAGCTCTGAGCCCAGCAGTGATGGCCCCCACACACTGCAGATCCCATTCCAGATATACACCAACATCAGGGCATTCACCTGAGCACTCTCAGAATCTCTACAGCACAGGTACCTACCGTGGTGTACATCATCACCTCTACAGCTCCCAGCACGAGATGGGACATTGCAGGCTGTGGCTCCTCTCCCTGTACAGCAGAAATCTAAAATAGATCAGATCAGTGGGGATTTAGAAGTGCCTGATCCACTCTTTGATGAGAAAGGGAGCCTGGAGATAAGCTCTCTTGAAGGTGGGTTCACAAAAGAGGTATGAGAACAGGTGAGATGGACCCTGCATGCTGGGAGGTCAGAATCCGGCTGCAAGCAGGCACACAAGCACTGTGCTGCTTTGCTGGATCTCCCCATGGGTTGTCAGCCCTTGCAAAGAGGACTCAGCCCTCACTGCTGTCCCTTTTTGTCCAAAACTTGGAGGAACTATCAGCTGTCGTGGGACTCTAGTGAGATGGATCACCAGCAAGGCTGGATTCTTTTGGGTTTTGTGGCTGTAATGTAGTTTCTTTCATGCATCTTAACTAAGGGCAGCACTGCTATCACCAGCAATAATCATATTAAAATGTTACACAATTAGGATGTGTGTTTCAATAATGGCAGACAAGGTCGCTTCTTCAAAGTTAAGCCAGTTGGTTTTGGTTCAAGCATCATGTGTATTTATGTCCTGCCATCCTCGTCCCCACGTATGGGAACTGGGTAGTTCTTTTTTTCCCTTTTTATATGGCAACATTTTTAATTGGCACCTGTCTAATCATGGGATTCCAGGAGCTGAAGCTTAAAGAAAACATCAGAGAGTAGACAACGTGGAAGATGGTGAAGGAATGTCTTGTTGCAAATCCAAAAACATTCAGTTAAGAAAACAGTCCCATTAGCTCCTGGCAACCTTCACAACCTCATCTATCCACTCATTAAGGTCTCAAGGGTCTCAAAGCATTCCAAAACAACTCTTTTAAACAACTCTAGAAGAAACAGGTCAAATGGCTTTTCTTTGCCAAGGCTGAGCTGGAGGCAAGAAGATCACAGGGAGAGAGCAATACTACTGATTTGTATGGCCTTCTCCATGAGAGAGGAAGGACGTTGACTAAAGGGTTTGGTTTTGTGCAGAGGGAAGGGCATTTATCCTGACTGAACAAACTCCAGTTCTGAGTTACTCAGAAATGAATGTCCTTGTGTTCAAGCACATAATTTCCAACAGTGTTGGTTACTACTTCTTACCCAGTTCTTTTTGGGAAATCATGTATTTCAAAGTCACTCCTTCAGAAGATGAAGGAAACCCAAATCACACAGTGAGAACAGTGACGTGCTGGAGAGAGTTAGGGTCACAGGTTGGCACTGTTAACACTTCTGTCGTTCCATTTCAGGTACTACATCTGCCACAGACTCCTCCATCCACAGTGTCACAGGTAACTTCCTGGGTTGTGATCCAATTTAAATGCCTGCTGGGATGTGGGTGCACATGCCCACATGGGGATGCAAATGGAGAGGCCACTCCTTAGCACCTCTTGCTCCCATCACCCCCTTTCATTCTTGTGGGCCATAAGAACCCCTTTCTGGCCCATCCTTCAAACCTTCCTGCAAGAATCCAGCACATCTAGATGTCACCTCCATGTCTCTGCTTGTGTTACAGATCAACCTCAATTAACAACACGCAACCATGAAGTAGAGAACAATACCTCAGGTAAAAAACCCCAACAGGGAAAGATTGTGGGTGTCTGTAATCCTCCAAAGAGGGAAGAAGATCGGCCTGTGTCCACACCTACCTGACATCACCGCTTTGCTGGGCAGCCCTTAACTCACAGAGCTGGGTGCCCAGTACGTGTAAGCACAGTGCCTCACAAACCAGGTCTGTCCTTGGATGTCGGGTGTCATAAAGGAAGTTAACCAGCAGTTAAGCCATTGTTAGAGGAGTTTCCCTGCGTTACATTCACTGTTCAATACTGCTTTCTCAATAAACACAACCACTTTTTTTTTTTTAGACAAAAAATTCCAGTTCTGCACACAGCCTCAGCACCTCCCACACAACAGGTCAATGTGTTTCCTGTTTCTCCCTGAGGAAGAGAACATAACAGGGAAAGATCTCGCTCTGCTTAGAAAGAGATCCCCTTTCAGAGAGACCCCTAAAAAATAAGGGAAAAAGATCCTCAAAACGGTCTCAGATTCTACTGCCATGCCTTACAGGTGAAAGAAAAGGAAAAGGAAAAGGAAAAGGAAAAGGAAAAGGAAAAGGAAAAGGAAAAGGAAAAGGAAAAGGAAAAGGAAAAGGAAAAGGAAAAGGAAAAGGAAAAGGAAAAGGAAAAGGAAAAGGAAAAGGAAAAGGAAAAGGAAAAGGAAAGACTCCCCATTTCAGTGAACTGTTTGGATAAAAGGAAAAAGCTTAAAACCATTCTCACTCTTTGCTCATATTAATGGAAGGCCACAAGCCTAGATGAGTAACTTGCCTATAGATTCCACCTTGGTGATCTGCTCTGTGACAGCATTCCCTTTCCCCCTGCTATCTTGCTCTGGATCTGCAGGGTTCCTGCTCTGGCTCCTTTCAGGATGTGGTTGAGGAAGATGTCAGCCTCCAGGCTGCAAGAAGTAAATGATTTGTGCTTAGAGACTTAGCAAAAGGAAACATGGAAGTTAGCATTTCACATCACGAGCAAATAAACACATGGGTGCCAGGCAGCTCGAGCCAGTTAGTGTCCAGTGATAACATACATAAAGAAATTATCTTTATTTTGAGATAAAGCGGGGAAAAGAGGTGGTAGGAAAGCCAGACTGTCTGCATGCACCCCAAGCTCTGCCAGCTCAGCACCTCCTCACACAGCCAAGCTTGCCAAAAGAAGCAAAGCATGGAAACCCTGACTCCTTCAGCAGGGCTAGCTGCTTCCCCACAGCCCCCAGAGAACAGGAGGGTGTACTGCAGAAGCCCCCCACTGAGCAGTTTCTGAGCAGAGCTCTTTAAAGTACCGTTACTTTTACTTTACAGAGGCTTCAGTGAAGTCAGCAGCACCAGCTGACCTGAATCTCACTCCTGTGGACCAGACCACCACAACAAAACCCTCCTCAATCTCTCCAACCCTGCTAACATCATCTGCACAGGGTAAGTACACAAAGTGGGAAAACCCCCACTATTGCTCAGGTGGGACCTATCCATGCATCCTTTCTCATCCATGCAAACGTGGGTGCATCATAAAGCCCCCACTGGACCACACCGTGCTGTCAATGCAGCACACTTTTGAATACATTTCAGCTTTTGCTGAAAAAGCAGCTCATTCCAGCTCACCAGATACACATGGCTGGATGTGTACGGCCTGGATGTGGCAGCTGGACATCTTGATTTTGGTTTGGAGTTCCCCTCCTGTTGTTTTATACCTATAAGCAACGGTTCTCTGTAGCATAACTAACAGCAGCTTCTAAAGTTAATTCTCCTCTGCTGTGTTTTCTTTATCCAGATGAGAAGTCCAGTGGAAGCAGAAACACAACAGCTGCATCAACTCCAGGTACTTTATTTTTTTATAGACTGACAATAGGTGCAGACAATTTCACAGCAATTAGCTTGTTTTATTTACATGGCACAGGTTATTTAAGCACTACTCTCTCTTGGTGTTGAACCCTCAAAATCACCTCTGCTATCCTTACAGGTGGTGATAAAACACAAGAGAAATCTTCTTGCATCCCCTGCTTGGGATGAACTTGAACAGTTGGAAGACTGATTTACATTTAGGAACAGTGTGGCACTTTTAGCACCCTTTCAAAAACCCTCATTTTGCTTCTGATGGTTTGTTTAATCTGGCTTTTAAGCAAAAGTTAGAGAATTCAGGAGGAGTTTTCTCAGAATAAGGACAGAATCCAAATGAGTGGGAATACTGAAATCTGAGATCTGATCAGATTCTCCATTAAAGACTCAGACCTAGAATTGTTGAGACTGAAAAACTGCTTTGCCTCTCAGATCTTCCCTCACTCATGCAAGGTTAAAAACCCATGGTCAGCCGTGCCTGACAGATGTCCAAGCAGCGTGTCTGTGCCCAGCTAAGCCAGGAGCCCTTCACATCACAGCAGATTGCTATTAATTATAACCCTGCTTCAGCTGAAAAGCTCCATACATCTTCAGCAACAGAAACGCTGCTGATGCTTCCAAAAGACAGAGCTCCTGTTGAGTGAGTCTCAGCATTTCCCAGGACTGAGGAACGCATGGCAGGCTCAGCACACAAAGCTTCTGTCCTCCACCTGTGGCTGAAAGAACCATTTCAGAACAAAACAAGAGAAAACAGTGCAGCTGGTAGCTGTACAACTTACTCCTGCTTCTCAGGAGCACTGTGTCCATGTCATTGCTGATTTCTAACACTTCAATTTGGTACTTCACTGTATCTCTGCATTCTTCTGACTTTGGGCAAAAGAACATTCCAAACCCTGATGTTTTCCCAAAGGCAGGAGCCCCAGTTCCACACAGCTGCCCACCCCGTGCCCCACTGCCAGGAGCTGATTTGCACCTCTCCGGGCAGCGCCTACTTTGGCCAACACTGCTTTTGGGAGGGAGGGGATGGGAAGAGAAAAAAAGATCCTGGAGATCTCTCTTGAAAAAAACTCTGCGCTGCCACAGCTGGACTGTATATTGGTCAAGTAGCCCAACTCAAACTAGCTTAGTTACTTCTAGATAAAACAGCGTGCAAGACATGCCCACTAATTTCATCTTCAAGTCAAACGAGCCAAGCAGCTGATCCATACCCATGTTCTGCAGAACTGCCTCCCCTAACCAGCTTGTTTGTTTGTTCGTTTATGAGCAATAGCAAATCTGTAGCTTTCCCAGTTTACTATTCCAGTGTTTAACTCCTATACCTGCCAAAAAAAATGCATGAATGATTGCAGAAACTAAACCTGAGCACTTAGACAGGACTATTTGAATTTCTTGTTTCTTTATCTGAAGAAAAATTTGGAGAAAACAGTACAAAGGGCATTTGGCATGGGCTGCCCAGGGAGGTGGGAGAGTCACCATTCCCAGGGGTGTTTAGGAACTATTGGAGATGTGGCACTGAGGGATGTGGTTAGTGGGCATGGTGGGCGTGGGCTGGGGTCAGACTGGATGATCTTAGTTGTCTTTTCCAGTCTTTATGATTCTATGATCCTGTGGTTAGGAAAGATTCAGCCTGAGAATGAATTTCCCATTTTCCTGCATCACCAGCCATACTGGAATACATTCTCCAGCACGTACATTCATTCTTTGGCTTAGTATGTGACATTCAAGGACAAGACTCATTTCTGCAATTCCTCTGCACAGGTGAAGAGTCCAAGAGAAGAGAGAGTACTACAGCAGCAGTAACTCAAGGTGCTTTCTCCTTTCTCTCATAGAAACAGACATCAGTAGATGTCTCACAGCCCTTTTTCCAGCCAACAGCAATGCCATAGCACTGCTATTTTCAGGCATTATGATGAAGAGATAACAAGAACCCAAGGGCTGCTGGCCATCCCATCTAGCCCTTCAAAAGCCTTCAAAGCTCTGCAGAAGCAGCACTCTGGGGTTACATGTCACACCTGAGTACAGTGGCTGTGAATCACAGCAGGAAAAGGTGACTGTGGCAAAAGGCTGTAAGATGGGGAGGCAGGACAAGCTCCTTCCTCAAACGTGCCAGATCAGTCCTTTACCTGCCGTGCTCAGCTTCCTTGTTGCTGTCCCAGCAGAAAAGCCTGTGGGTGGGGAATCACTTTCTCAGATTGTTGATAAGTAGAGCCACGCCAGTGCAATCTGACTCCCACTGAGGATGCTCACATTGGTGGGGCTGCCCGTGATCCTCAGTTGTTCTCTTCAGTAAAGCGCAAATGGGAGTTAGACCATGCAGTACCACTAGAAATCTTCTTCCCAACCTTGGAAGAAAGGCTTTGTATGACGGTATTTTCCCCCTCTTGTAGGCACCTCAAGAACAGTTACCACAGCACTGGGAATCTCTGTGTCTTTGCTCGTGCCTACCCCAGCAGAATACGAGTCTCCACTGACTGTGGTAGCTTTCGGTAAGGTCTTGTGCAACCAGGGGAAAGGAGGGAACCTGTTTTGTCAATGCAGGTTAGAACAGCCAGCCTTGAAGAAATCTCCCTTGGGACAGCACTCCTCAGTTTCATTCACCCTGCCCAATCTTGGAGGTTTCAGAGAGCAAGGGAAAACTCTTGAGAAAAAACTTGTTACCACCAAGTAACACATCAACGAATAAACACTCCTAGCCATATCCAGCCTAACAAGGAAGGAGTTTGAGAGTGTGTTATGGCTGAGCCTGAACTCTGGATCTTCTTCCCAGAGCAAGACCTAGGCAGAAATTACCCCATTCCATGCCCTGGTTACCCTGAAATGGAATACAATAGATGTCGTACCTTCCTGTAAGCTTAGACAACTTTGTTTTAACCCTGAAAACTTGTACAGCTCTGTTCCAGCCCTACCAAACTCCTTCCCCTGTATGTTTCCACCCTGCTTAGCAGGAAGCAGCCAACTCCTCACACCATTCAGAGGTTGTGCAAGGATGGAGCAAGAGATGCCATAATTTATCCAGACAAGGGCTTTAAGGATGGGCACAGGGTAGATTTAAGATATCCACTTTTCTTTGGGCTGCACTGTCCCGCTAAGAGCTCTAAAGCCATCTTAACAAAGCACAGTTTAATTGATAGTTGCCAGATGTCAGAATCAAACCTGTGCTTGGTCACTGGTCCATGAGATAGCTAACACTGCTCAAAGTCAATAACTCGTCTCTCTCCATTATATTATGTATTTATCTGACTGCACACACCTTTAGGATCAGATTTCTCAACTGCAACAGGGACATGGTGACTCTAATTAATTGCCAGTGTAATCAATTGACCTCTGCCTTCCTATCACTGCCTTACCAACTAAGCACGCACCAGAAGCCCTCTGAAGCTAAAGCACAAGATTAGGTCACTCACTCCAGTAACTATTTACTTTTCTACCTATTACATCCCGTGCTTGCTGTAATGAAAATACTGATTTCCTACACAAATCATGCTGAGAGTCCAGAGCCTGCACTGCCCCAGAAGACAAGGACAGGAGAGTTATTAGATTAATTAGAAGGTTTCTTCATCCATCCGCAGGTGTCATCAGCTTCATAGTCATCCTGGTTGTGGTTGTGATCATCCTCGTCAGCGTGGTCAGCCTGAGGTTCAAGTGCAATCGCTCCAAGGACTCAGAAGGTATTTGTCTGGGGCTGCCTGTCCTTCCCTGGTTGAAAAGTCATTGTTTTCTGACTTCATTTGGCAACTCCAAAGTGACAGAGGCACACACGCATATACAAAAACAGCAGCTTATCCAATGGGGAGGTTTTGAATCATAGTTAGGAATGGAGTGTGACCACTTCTTTGGAGCCTCAGTCCAGACCCATGCGCACAAGGAAACAGCCTTAAGTTTGTTGTATCTGACGTGGCTAAGTGTGAAAATTTCCTGCAGAAATCGCAGGTTGACACCGATTTTCCCTCAGAATCCTATTTCACGTTAAGCACTGCCCACTAGAGGGCAAGACTGCTCTACAGCAAGGCTGGTAACTGCCAGAAGACTGGAGGATGCCAGCAATTAAACAGGCAGCAAAGCATTCACTCCTGCCTGTATAATGCTAGTTTACTTGAAGCATTTTCTCTAATCAACTCTCAGTTATCCAGTGGTGACTCTAATTTCGTGTGGATTTCATTTATAACCCTGTACAACATGATTCAGAATACAGCTGACTTATTTTATTGCATAGCTGCGATGTTTCCTCACCTGCACATCACCAATGCTTTTCTCCCTCCAGACAAACAGAAGCCAGGGAGCTCCATGGTATCAGAGAGGTAAGGCTGCTCACATTATTCATATCCTGTTGAAAATTATATTTTATTGCACAACTAATTTTGGCACAGGAAAAAGGCAACTTTGGTTACATCAGATGGGGGGGAAAAAAGGCATTTCAGGGCTCTGAGACAGGTGAAAAACACAGTGAGTGCTGTTAAACCTCATCCTGTGTCCGATGGAATCAAAGGTAGAAGTTCAACGTTTAGGGGCCTCATTTTTCAGCTGTGCTGATATCAATGAAAGATCATCAGCTTCCAAAAAGGAGTTTGCCTGTCTTTTCTTGGCTAGATACAGACTTGAGATCTGACCTTGGGCTTCTGAAGCTCAAAGTAGTCTCAGCAGAAATAAACTAGGTCCCCCCCCAGTTATTTCCCAATACCACTATTGCTGTTACCTAGCACAAGTAAGATAAAGAGGGGTCTCAGTTCAGAGCCCTTTGGAAGAAAAGTGTCAAGTGGAGAACGGTCTGTGTGTACCCCAGAAAGAATCATTGCTACCCAAATAGAAAAGCTGCACACAGAAAGCGTCATGAAGCAAGAGCTGGAAGGGACCTAAAAAGGGGAAAAGGTATCACTGCACATTGCTCTTACTTCCCTATCCTTTCCCATCTGAGTAATACCCCCCTTTTTGGAAGGGTGCAGGGAGCACAGGGAGCAGGGTTCTTCAATATTTATGTGAGAATTTGCATCAGCATCAGTGGTTCCTGTATTTACCCCTTATGATAATGATCTATGTGATCTGCAACCACTGAGATGGGGCATTAAGGCACCCTAATCCCCAGCACCATCCAGCCTCCATTGACACTGAATGCCTATCCAGCCCTCAGGGTAGGGAGAAAGGCGAATCCCCCCTTCCTAACACTTGTACCTCTCACTCAGAAGTTGGGGCCTGGCAATACATGAGCAGAAGTACCAAGGAGTGGAGGAATTTGGCACTAAGGGTGTGCCTGGACTGGGACAACAGAACTGAGATCAGCCCTGGTCCCCGCATCCCAGCTGGCCTCAGCTCTGTTTGTTTACCTCACTGTGTGAAGAAACTCCCTTCTTATTTTCCAGAGTAATTAATGCTTTCTCTCATTGACAGCTGCTCTGCAGGCACAAGCGAGAAGGATAACAGCATCACTCTGATCTCCATGAAGAACATCAATATGAACAACAGCATGACTTACCCACCATCAGAAAAGGTTTTCCTTTTAAGCCTTGCTTTTTAGAGAGCAAACTGGGGAATATTTCTCCTGCTGGATAAGGGTGTGCCTTTGAGATACCTGCTTTGCTTTTACTCCTTCAGAAATGTAGTGACAAGCAGCTGCCAGCAAACTCCTACAGGTCCAACCAGGTTCCAGTGAGCCTGGTAAAATTTTGGGTGCCCGTTTCAAGTTTATCCAAGCTGCTTGAACTCAAATATTTCATACTTATGGGTGCCAGCCAGAGCTACAGTCATTAAGTTTAGAGATTAAAAAAATTACCTTTCTGAAGTCAATGTCCCTCCCTCTAGTCCAAGCTTCCCATATTCTCCTGCTCTGCAGAGCTGTTAGTGATGTTGGAGCACATTCCTATCAGTCCTCTCAGCTCCATTCCACATGAGAAATTTATAGCATTGTTGGTTTTAGAACTAAATTTGCACTTAGACTTGGTTTGAGGGACCACATTGCTTAATTTCTTTCGCCAGCCCAAATAGGCTGCTGATGTACCACATTTTGTTCTCTTTGCAGGTGCTATGAAACAAACAACCCAGAACTAGAAGCTGACACTTGAATTTCTAGGCTTTTTTTTTTTCCTTTGGGGAAAGGACAAGGGTGGACTTTATTTGTAAATTATTATGCTCTTCCTGATCAATACACATACAGTAGTTTCCCCATCTGGGGGGGATTAGGGCTTTCTCCAGCTACAGCCTGTCATACTCAATGGTTGATATCTAAATGCATTTTTGATTGGCCTTCAGAGCCTCAGATTTTTCCAGCAGCAAGAAGTACGAAGGAACCAACTACTCAGCTAAAAACCTGCTGTCTTGGATTAATGGCCTTCACAGCCTGTGCCAGACAGCCACAGCCTTGCCAGACAGTTAATCAGCGTAGACCCCCATTGAGCTAAACCTGTGCATTAGAAAAGCATGGTCTGAAGCTGAAGGCCTAATAGGACTTAAATACCCAGGTGCTAGGTCAAATCATAGCACAGTTGCTCCAAGCCCCTTCTGCACAGAGTCAGGGTGACCGTGCCCACCTACCTCACAGAGCCGTTGTGAGGATATGTTAACCAGTGCCTGTAGAGCATTTGGAGAGCAGGGAATTAAAGGTGCTGCTGAAATGCAAACTGCCATCTTAACGCTTCGTTATCAGCGTCTGAGCTTCAGGCAGAAGGGTCTGTATCTTCCCACAAGTTCAACATACAATGAAGAAGAGTGGTTTGAAGTACAAAAGCAACACCACTGCTTTGCCAGGACTTTGTCTGAGTGATCATAAGCAAAATTCTGAGCTACTCCAACTCCTGAAGTTCAGCAGCCCCAGTTTGCTGGGAGACCTTCAGTCTTCTGTACTGCTGCTTTCCCAGATCTTCCCAACAGACCAGAGAAGCAGACACCCCTGGTTCCAAGCACCCACACCACAGCAGCTACAAGCACCACAGATGCATCCCTGCTGTGATAATGAGAACAGTGCTCTGCTAACCTGTGCAGTGCCACAGCTCACCCCAGGAACTGGCTGGCTCACAGCCCACCCTCCTGGGGCACAGCTGCCAATCACTGCCCACCCACTGCAAAATACAGCCCTATCAGCTGAGCTACGGGCGTGATGGGGTCATCAGTACTCAGCTTCCACGTGACTGTAATGGGAACAAGGCTCTACTGGGAAGTTCTGGAGATCTCAGCTGCATAATGCACTAAAGCACTAACTCTTCGGCTGCTTTTGCCTCTGCCTGTCTTCGTGAGACTCCTGGCTTCAAGCTCTACCAGTTCCTGAGTCAGAGTCCTTGGACCACCTCATTTACTCGGCAGCAGTATGCTGAGAAGTTGATTTCTCCTACCACAAGCATCAAAATCTATCAGCCCTGAAGGTAAATTGTGAAATCAAGGAAAAAGGATTTATCCAAGCAGGCAAAATAGGTATCACTGCACGCATTCCCCTGTACAGTCCAGTGAAACATATAATTTAGCTTGATCTAATTTTATAGGATGGATACGAGCTGGTTACTGGAGCACACAGTGCTAAAGGTAGCTGTGCTTTGCAGCACACAATGAAGTGCTCAGCATAATAAATGCAATGCAACTCTTGTTAAGATCATTGCCAATGGACTTTCTATGTTTACCATATACAGCAGGTATTTTTATAAGTGATTTTTATTGTTTTGTTTCGTTTTTAGTGAAGATTTTCTGGTAAAATTCTCAGCAAAGTAAAACCCTTCCTCCACCAGAGAGGTGAGTTTGTGTAAACACCAGTTCCCAGGTGATGCCCAGCTTAGTGTGCTCAAGAGGTTGCAGGTCTTAGCCCTGTGACCCAGTGCATGGAGGCTCACAAGCAGGTTGAACACAGCTGTCTTGTGCACACCTGCAATATCAAACACGGCAGCGAGTGCCCAGTTCCTCCCCCCACTTCCCAACAAGCCATACTGACCTATATAGGGCTGTCCCATGGGATCTCATCCCTACTTTAGTTTTCCTTCCCCTGAAATCATCATCTTTCTTCCCATAGCCTCCCTAGGGTCTTGACAAAAAAAAAACAACAAAACAACAACAAACAAACTGAGCCTGCTCTAGTCTGCAACTGAACCACATCCAAAAGCAAAACAAAGTTCTGACACTGTTCAAAAGAAAGAACTGAATTAAAACAGTGGAAGCAGTGTGAGCCCAGCATCCAGGTGCAGCTGGGTGCTCCTGGGTGCTGTGCATAGCCTGTGCTGGGCTCACTCCTGCAAGCTGCTTGGTGGAAGGCACCAACTCATTACTGCCAGCAGCCACGGCACCCAAAGGTCCTCTCTCACTGCTCATTAGCCCAGTTTAGTTGGCATGTGGGGGGAGAAGTAATCAAAGCTTTTGATTCTGCCTCCCACAGCATTCTCCTGCAGAAGCTGCAGCCCATGGCTTGGACAGGTGTACTCTTCCCTGGGTAAACATCTGGCTGGATGGCTGGGCCCAGAGAGTGGCAGTGGATGGAGTTACACCCAGGTGGCAGCTGGTCACGGGTGGTGTTCCTGGGGGTCAGTGCTGGAGCCTGTCCTGTTTAACATCTTTACTGATCATCTGGATGGAGGCATTGAGTGCACCCTCAGAAAGTCTGTAGATGACAACATGTTGTGGGGAAGGGTTGATCTGCCTGGGGGTAGAAAGGCCCTACAGAGGGAGCTGGACAGGCTGGAGAGCTGGGCTGAGACCAGTGGGATGAGCTTCATTGAGACCAAGTGCTGCATCCCGCACTTTGGCCACAACAACCCCACGCAGTGCTACAGGCTTGGGGCAGAGTGGCTGGAAGCTGCGTGGGGGAAAAAAGATCTGGGAGTGTTGGTGGACAGGTGGATGAACATGAGCCAGCAGTGTGCCTAGGTGGCCAAAAAAGCCAATGGCAACCTGACTTATGGCAGAAATAGTGCAGCCAGCAGGAGCAGGGTGTGATCATCCCTCTGTACTCAGCTCTGGTGAGGCTGCGCCTCAGTGCTGCGTTCAGCTTTGAGTTCCTCACTGCAAGAAAGACATCGAGGGCCTGGAATGTGTCCAGAGAAGGGCTGTGAGGGGTCTGGAGCACAAGTCTTGTGGGAGCAGCTGAGGGAACGGGGGCTGTTCAGTCTGCAGGAGGCGCAGGGCAGGCTGTCATTGCTCTGTGCAACTCCTGACAGAAAGCAGTGTGTGGAGGGGGGGATGAGGGGGAAGAGTTCAGCCTCTGCTCCCAGGAAACAGCGGTACAAGAGAGGAGCCGGCTTCAAGCCGCACCAGGTTGGGTCATGTTGGATGCTAGGAAACGTTTCTTCTAGAAGCAGCGGTGACGCAACGGCTCAAGCAGCGCAGGGAGGCGTGGAGTCACGGTCCCTGGAGGAGTTCCCTGAGCAGGGAAACCCTATGAGGTCACCGAGGCCCCCGTATGACGTCACCGCCGCGCTGCCCGCTGGGAGTTGTAGTCCCGGCCGCCGTTCCCGGCGTTCCCCGGGCGCCGCCTCCGCGCACAAGATGGCGGCGCGGGCGGGCCGGGGCGGCGGGCGGTGAGCGGTTCGAGGGTCGGGCTGCCCCGGGCCCGCCATGACCTACACGGCGGAGCAGCTGGACGGCGTGCGGCGGTGAGACGGGGCGGGGGGCGGGAGCCGCGGGCCGAGCCGGCGGGGGCGGCGGGCGGCGGGGCGGAGAGGTGCCGGGCCTGAGGGGATGCTGAGGGGATGCTGAGGGGATGCTCCGTGCCCGGCGGTGACGCCGCTCCCGTGTGCGCTTCCAGGATAAAGAGCTGCAGGAACTACTACGAGATCCTTGGCGTGGAGCGGGATGCCACCGACGAGGAGCTGAAGAAGGCCTACCGCCGGCTGGCCCTCAAGTTCCACCCCGATAAGAACCGCGCTCCCGGAGCCACGGAGGCTTTCAAAGGTGGGGGCTGCGAGCTCGGCGCTGTGCTGGGCGGCCGAGGTGATCGCGGAGGGCTTTTCCGGCCCCAGCCGTTCTGTGCTGCGGTTTGAACTCGTGCGTCCTCTGCACCCTTGCTGTGTTGCAGCTGGATGCGAAGCGTTGTGAGTCAGCCCTAAAAAAGGAAAGGTTTTACCCGCTGCCTGTCCAAATGAGGGGTTTTGGAAGGACGTTTCCTTATTTGTTGTGTTGGGGTCGTGTTTCTGTATGAACTGTTCACAGCTGCTTTCTGACAAAGAGGAAGGAAGAAGATGAAGCAGACAGGCTGCTCCTTCCAGGTGGTTTGACGTGCACTGTGAATAGATGCACAGGTACTGCTTCGTAAAGGTCTCTGCTGGCAGAAAAGCTTGGAATGTGGGTCTGCGTGCCAATTGCTCTCTGCAGTTATGAACTTTGTGCGTGGAGGTGCACCTCTATGTCAGTACTTAGTTCAGCCTGATTTAAAAGCTACATTCTTCCTCAGCCTTTTGATGAATGAGGATTCTTGCCTTTAAGTTTCCCAAATACTTTACCTCTCCCCATGTACTTCAGCGTTTGTGTCTTTCTCCTGGTAGGAGACAGGTTTTGTCGCAGGTAATGGTGGTGTTCTAATGCTTCTTATACAAAGGCAGTTCTTTCTAAAGTAAATCAGTCTTTGGCCAAGCACACGTTTTCTATGACTTGAGCATTTTGCTCATCTGTTTACATCCAGAAGTACTGCATTGTAACACTTCTTTTACTTCATTCTCCAGCAATAGGCAATGCTTTTGCAGTTCTGAGCAACCCTGAGAAACGATTACGATACGATGAATATGGAAGTGACCACGAGCATGTCAGCACTGGCCAAGCCAGGCACTATAATTACTACACAGAATTTGAAGCAGACATTACACCAGAAGAAATATTCAATGTGTTTTTTGGTGGGCACTTTCCAACAGGTTGGTATCTATCTATGCTGTTCTTCAAGCATTGTGAACTGACACTAGGCCATAAAGCACGCCCAGCTCCACTTGATATTGATCTAGTAGTTAAATTGTACTTGGAAAAGAGCAAAAAACATTTATTTTTTTTCCTTCCTATCTTCTTCTGCCTGTAAATGCTACTTAAATGCACAGTTTAAGGTTTTAGTAGCTCCAGTCCCTAAAAAATCTCAAAGCCCAGCTTTGCTGTCCAGGAGGGCAGTGTATGGGGGATTGGCTGTTACTGCTGTGACACGTTCCTAACCTCTCAGCCTCTTGAGGATTGCTGGCACCACAAATTAGGAGTAAGAACGTTTTAATTTGGCAAGGATTTAGGCTAGTCCTTGTGTGAGCAAAATTTCATTACCATCTGTAGCTGAAGACCCTTCTCTTTGTTATTCTTTTATTTTCTCTCCACTGCCTGATGTCAGCTATGATTTGGGAAGCAAAATGAGATGCGAATGCAAGGGGCATGAGGCATCTCTGCTGTTGGTTTTGTCCTTGAGATGTGTTCCTGCATTGTATTTATAGTAGAAATGGGAAGCCATAGCAGATTGGTGGAATACAGGCTGAGATTAAAAGTAGATCTGAAAGGTGTGGTGAGCCTAGATGTCGTCTTGTCACTATCAGCATTCATTGACAAATTGCTGTAGTGCTCTTGTATGTTGTTTCTCACTTCCAAGACGAGATAGAAAGTAACATGCCAATTACTATAGTCTAAAGCAGGAGGTATGAGTAATGGCTTATAAGCTCCTCACTGCTGTGCTGTGTGGCAGCATCTTGCAGCTAAGGGAATCTCAGACTGCTTTCTGTATTGAATCACTAAGTGTGCAAGGTGTGTCAGACTCAGTGTGGTGTAATTCCCCCAATTTTGTGAGCACCTGCTTTGCTTTGGCCACTGGTGAGACATTCACCACTATGGAACGTGGCTGTTGTCTGGCTGTGTGCAGTGGGAGTGCTTGGACTTGTGGATAGAAAACTCAGGAGCTGCGGTAGGGATTTGGATACTGGTATGACCCATACATAATGGGTAGGGTGACCTGAACAAGTACAGAGAAAATTTTATCCCAGTGGCAAAGAATAAGAAAATAAATATTATTTCATGGCTGTCAGTAATAAACAAAAGGTTCCTTGCCTTGTCAAAAAACATGGTTGGGCCTAAATACATGCGTGTTTTCATAAATGACATTTTGTAATTAAAATCTCACTTTTTAATTCAGCAGTTTTCCAAATTGGCAAAGTTTCTACTTACCTAGAATAACTAACATAAAGAGAATAGCTTTCATGCCATTGTAATGTTAAGTAGGATTTTCCTGTGTATGCTGAAGTTTGTGCTAAGCTGCAGTTCTGTGCTGGTTTTGTTTTCCTGTGGTACCTTGCTACCACCAGAAATGTGAATAAGAAGTGTTGCTGTTAGATAAAACTAATTCAAACAGCCTCTGGGCAGATTTATGGCTCATCAACTTGCAAGTCTGAAGGAGGGCTCTACTGGGGGCATAGTGTTGTAATTGTAATGGCTATGGGCTAGATGTTGCACTTCCTTCTCACAAAAAACAAACATGCATGGAAGGAAGAAAACAGGCAGAAATTCTGTGAGCAACTTTGGATTTGGAAATGTTTTTTCAGGGCACCCTGCAAAAACCACTCAACTTTTCTTCTTTCACAGCTTGATCAAATACTGTCCGAGTAGCATCAAATGATAGGAACTTTATTTTTCAAGGATTATGCTCTTCTTCTTCAAGCCAGCCTTGTTTGTCTGGCTTCTGCATTTTGTTAGTCCTGTGCAGTGTTGTGAACGAGCTGGGAAACACAGGTTTTGACACAGCAGCAAAGGTCAATTCCCCCAGGTTTCTTGCAGAATTCTTTTAGAAATTTGGATAAAGAACAGCATAAAAGTATCACAGAATCACAGAATGGCCTGATTTGGAAGGGACCTCAAGCATCATGAATCTCCAACCCCCCTGCCACATGCAGGGCCACCAACTTCCCCATTTAATACTAGACCAGGCTGCCCAGGGCCCCATCCAATCTGGCCTTGAACATCTCCAGGGATGGGGCATCCACAGCCTCTCTGGGCAGCTGTTCCAGCACCTCACCACTCTCAATGTAAAGAGTTTCCCCCTGACATCCAACCTAAATCTTCCCTCCCTCAACTTAAAACCATTTCCCCTCGTCCTGCAGTTATCTACCCTTTCAAAGAGTTGATTCCCTTCCTGTTTGTAGGCTCCCTTTAGGTACTGAAAGGCTGCAATGAAGTCACCCCGTAGCCTTCTTTTCTCCAGGCTGAACAAGCCCAGCTCCCTCAGTCTGTCTTCATAGGGGAGATGCTCCAGTCCCCTGATCATCTTTGTGGCCCTCCTCTGGACCCTCTTAAACAACTCCCTGTCTTGCTTGTACTGGGGGCTCCAGACCTGGACACAGTATTCCAGATGGGGCCTCACAAGAGCAGAGTAGAAGGGAACAATCACCTCCCTGTCCCTGCTGGCCACCCCTCTTCTGATGGAGCCCAGGATCCCATTTGCTTTCTGAGCTGCAAGAGCATACAGCTGGCTCATGTTCAGCTTTTCATCCATCAGGACCCCCAGGTCCTTCTCCACAGGGCTGCTCTCAAGGCCCGCTCCTTCCAGTCTGTAGGGATGCCTGGGATTCCTCCGGCCCAAGTGCAAAACTCTGCACTTTGCTGTGTTGAACCTCATCAGGTTCTCCCAGGCCCATCTTTCTAGCCTCTCGAGGTCCATCTGAATGGCATCCCTTCCTTCAACCGTGTCGACCACACCACTCAGCTTGGTGTCGTCAGCAAACTTGCTGAGGGTGCACTCGATTCCGTCATCGATGTCATTGATAAAGATGTTACAGAATCACACAGAATCACAGAATCACAGAATGACCTGGGTTGGAGGGGACCTCAAGGATCATGTAGTTCCAACCCCCCTGCCTAGCAGGGCCACCAAACATACACCTTTACTAGATCAGGTTGCCCAGAGCCCCGTCCAACCTGGTCTTGAACACCTCCAAGGACGGGGCATCCACAACATCCCTGGGCAGCCTGTTCCAGGACCTAACCACCCTCCTAGTAAAAAACTTCCCCCTAACATCCAACCTAAATCTTCCCTCTTTTAACTTAAAACCATTTCCCCGTGTCCTGCTATTATCAGCCCTTATGAAGAGTTTACTCCCCTCCTGGGAGTAAGTTCCCTTCAGATATTGAAAGGCTGCAATGAGGTCGCCCCGCAACCTTCTCTTCTCCAGGCTGAACAAACCCAACTCCCTCAGCCTGTCCTCATAGGGGAGGTGCTCCAGCCCCCTGATCATCTTCGTGGCCCTCCTCTGGACCCTTTCCAAAATCTCCATGTCTTTTTTGTACTGGGGGCTCCACACCTGAACACAGTACTCCAGATGGGGCCTCACAAGAGCAGAGTAGAGAGGGACAATCACCTCCCTATCCCTGCTGACCACCCCTCTCCTGATGGAGCCCAGGATCCCATTTGCTTTCCGGGCTGCCAGAGCGCACTGCTGGCTCATGTTAAGTTTCTCATCTATCAGGACCCCTAGGTCTTTCTCTGCCGAGCTGCTCTCAAGGACAACTCCCCCCAGCCTGTACAGGTGCCTGGGGTTCTTCCGGCCCAAGTGCAAAACCTTGCACTTTGCCTTATTGAACCTCATTAGGTTCACCCGAGCCCAGCTTTCAAGCCTGTCAAGGTCCCTCTGAATGGCCTCCATTCCCTCCACCGTATCGACTGCACCACTCAGCTTGGTGTCATCAGCAAACTTGCTGAGGGTGCACTCCATTCCCTCATCGATGTCATTAATAAAGATGTTAAAGAGCACCGGTCCCAAGACAGACCCTTGAGGGACACCGCTCGTTACCGGCCTCCACCTGGACATAGAGCCATTGACCACCACCCTCTGTCTGCGGCCTTTCAACCAATTGCTTATCCATCTAGTTGTCCACCCGTCAAATCCACTTCCCTCCAGTTTGGAGATGAGGATGTGATGGGGGACCATGTCAAAGGCCTTGCTCAGGTCCAGGTAAATGACATCAGTTGCCTTCCCTTCGTCCACCAATGCCGTCACTCCATCATGTTACAGAGCACCAGTCCCGAGACAGACCCCTGGGGGACGCCGCTCGTTACCAGCCCTCACCTGGACATGGAGCCATTGATGACCACCCTCTGTCTGCGGCCTTTCAACCAGTTTCTTGTCCATCGAGTGGTCCACCCATCAAATCCACATTCCTCCAATTTGGAGATAAGGATGTGGTAAGGGACCATGTCAAAGGCCTTGCTCAAGTCCAGGTAAATGACATCAGTTACCTTTCCCTTGTCCACCGATGCCGTCACTCCATCATAAAAGGCCACCAGATTGGTCAAGCATGACCTTCCTCTGGTGAAGCTGTGCTGGCTGTCATGGATCACACGCTCATTCTTCCTGTGATCAAGCATGTCATCCAGGAGGATCTGTTCCATGATCTTCCCAGGCACAGAGGTGAGACTCACCAGCCTGTAGTTCCCTGGGTCCTCCTTGCTCCCTTTCTTGTAAATGGCAGTGACGTGACCCTTCCTCCAGTCATCTGGGGCCTCACCTGACAGCCACGACTTTTCAAATGTGATGGAGAGCAGCTCAGCAACCACCTCAGCCAGCTCCTTCAGAACCTGGGATGCACACCATCCGGACCATAGACTTGTACACATTCTGTCTCATGAGGTGGTCTCAGACCTGCTCTGTCCTCACAGTGGGGGGGATTTACCACCCTGGTCCCCATCTAGAGGTTTAGGGATGCAGGACTCAGGGGCGTGAGAAGTACTGGAATCCTGGCTGCCAGTGAAGACCGAGGCAAAGAACTCATTCAGTACCTCAGGCTTTTCTTCATCCGTTGAAGTCAGTTCTCCTTTTACATTTACCAAAGGAGGTACACTCGCTTTGGCCTGTTTCTTCTGGCCATTGTACGTGTAGAAAGTCTTCCTATTGTTTTCCACTTCCCTTGCCAAGTTCAGTTCTGCCTGCTCCTTGTCTTTCCTGATCCCACGTCTGCAAGTCTGGATGGCATCCCTGTATTAAATGTATAAAATGTTGTGTCCTTTTTCCCAAGGCACAAAGATAGATCGGCATTTCTGTTGTCACAAGGCCATACATTTCAATTTTTTATTGCAAAAATATTCTGAATTTCCAAGTGAGAGAGCTCGGTTGCTATTTAGATATTCATGTGGTGATATAATCAGAGTTTAAACTTCTAATCAAAACATCGCATGCCTACATCATATTCTTTTCTCATTTTAGAATTATCAAAAATAAATCAGCTACAGTCAATGTGCAGCAAAGGAAATCTGGATCGTACCTTTTCTCTCAAAAAGCTATTTTATTCATCTCTTTCCACATTATAAAATAATTAAGTGAAGTTATTAATAGCTAGATGGAGGAGGAAATAGAACTGAGTGTGGAAGAGCATATGCAGTAATTATAGCAAACCACAGTTCACAGCCTGAGTCTGGTGGAGGAAATTAATTCTCCTTCTTAAAGGCTGGACATGCAAGACAGATTGCAGTCTGTCAAGTGAATATGACAGAAGTATAAGGTGCAATTATTTTATGTATACACACACATCTATATTTTATTTATGTAGTGCTGTACATAATATACATTAGCATAGCTATATATATTTTTTCTCTAGCAGTTTCTACAGTTCGATGCAAATTAAGATGGATGAGGAGCAAAATTCACATTTCTCTGGAACATTTATTGGAATAACTTTATTTTGACATTAAAGTTTGAGGTCTCCCAAGTGTAATTCAGCCCACATAGTATAAACTTGGGTAATTAACTAGAAATGGAATTACAGGTAAATACCAGCAACTGGATGAAAATTATGACTCTTTTTGGGCTTCTTTTAACAGGAAATATCCATATGTTCTCAAATGTAGCCAGAGATGCACACTATTATCCACGGAGGCACCGAAATGAAAGAGCATGGACACAGGAGCAAGAGGAAGAAGAAAACAGGCCACAGGTAACTGGGCTTAAACATTTCACCAGGGTGAGAGGTTGACATACACCTCTGACACCATTACAGACTTATGCTCAATGCTTTTCTTCAAGTGCTGTACCCAAACAGATGATTATACAAGGAACTAGATTGTTTCTCTTTCATTCATCACTGCTTTAAAAATAGATTTTATTGATAGGATCGCAGGCCCTGGAGTTTCAGCAACCATGTATTTTGCTGGTGCTTGGTTCTTGCAAGCTTAAAGGGCTTAGTATTCTAACAGTGATCAGTCCAAGTGTGGACTGATACTGGATAAGGTAGTATTGCCTTGTCCTCACTGCATATTTAATCCTTCAGTATATTAGCATACAGTTGTAGCCCAGGTCAGGATGGGTCTGGGATACATTTCTACCTGCTGAAACCTTCAGATATGGTACCAGGTGTCACTTATTGCTAACACACCTTTGTATACACCCATGCTACCTGCCTTGGAAAAATCTTCCTCCACAGGCAGTCCAGTAGTCTAATGAGATTGTTCTCAAGGGAAGATGAACTTTTCCTTGGAGTCCCTTATAGTCTGGCTCTGAAATAAACTTAGGCAGTGTGCAGACAGCTAAGCTAGGGCAAATGAATCCATGAATCCCACCTGCGACTGTGTTGGGTGTCCTTGTTGCTAACTGTCATGGAGTTAACTAGACCAATCTATGCCTGTGACAGGGGGCAGAGGGCAGAGCCTAAATAGGTTCATGCTACATTTTGTTCCTAATTACAAAAGGAAGTTTAAAAGTCAATTAAGAGCCAGACTGATGATCTGCATTTGGTTGCTGGCTAGCAGAATTCTTTGATCCTTTGGGCATTTATCACTCTTTTGCCCTACTGCATAAATCCAAACAAATAAAATGCTTAATGCCTCCTGCCCCAAGTTAAATTACTTGTGTTCTCTTCACCCTTTGTTTTATCCAGTGTGTGGACAAAGATTGAGGTTTTTAGAATATATGTGGTAAACTTTGGAAAATGCACAGATGGGAATTGTAATGTTCTTTTGGCTTGGATTGTCAACTGGCAGGCAGGCACAGTGTTGTGGGCATCTATTGCTTTGAGCAGGAAGCTGTAGATGAAAAAAAAGATGCTCTGAAAACATAATTGGAAGAAAATGTCTTTAAAGAGCTTTCAGAGACTGTTAGTAGAAGTTTTTTTAAAACTAGAATGTCATCCTGGTCAAAATATGGAAATACTTATCTTTTCTCAATTTGCTTTTAATACATTGTTGATTTATGATAGCCTGATTTCTGTGAATGTGCACGTTGTTTTCCATCTGTATATTTGTCCACTGATTATTGTTGTTCTTTTCAGAACTCATATTCTGCATTTATTCAGTTGATGCCCGTTTTCATCATCATAATCGTATCGGTTATAACTCAGCTGATGGCCACTAACCCACCCTACAGCCTGTTCTACAAGTCGTAAGTCACTTCAAAATAGTTCTTTGTTTGAGACAAAGGAGGTAGGCAGAATTGAGTCTTAATGGAAGAAATGCTAGTTACTGTTCTGTCCTACTCTTTCTAGAAAGTGGTATCAGTTTGTAGATAAGGAAATACCAGCAGTCTCTATTGATAAGTTCTCCTAAGTAAACTATGGTGAGCTTTATTGCTCTGTGTACTGAACAGATAGAGGTGCTGAGCCAGAAAGCTTAGCCAGCTGGTGTGAAATGCTTTTGCACAGTGGTACAGTGGAAGGAATGTGGGTGTAGCTTAGCTACAGTACTAATCAGCCCCTGGCCTGCCAAGCCCCGCAAGGTCTGTGGACTGCCTCTCATGTTCCCATGTAAAGCGGTTAGGAAATCAGGTCTTGCAGTATAACTTCAGCCAAAATGCCACTGGGAAATTTGTCAAGTGCCACAAATGATTAAAGTTTTGAAATAGTGAGGTTTAACATCTATAAAGAGGCAGTATTCACAAGTTAGCTGGGGCAATTTAAACTGGTTGGCTGTAGAAGCAGAAGGAATGCCAGACCTGCTGCAATATGAGTTGGTGGGCAGGAGGAAAACTCATGTAAACCTCTTGGCATCCAGTGCTGGGAGATGGGAAGCTCTCCAGGCTGGTTTAGTGAGTTTCTCTGGTTCTTACTGAGATAGCAATGGGAGTTGGCAAGGTTTGAAGTACCCAAGGTGGGGGCCTGCTGCATACAGCAGTAGCATAGTACCCTGCAAGCTCTCCTTGCTCCCATTTAGGAACAAAACTACTCAGGTTTAGGCCTGTATGCTTTCCACTATCATAGTGTAGATTTAATTAGTCCGACATCCCTTATTGCTCTTTACCACCAGATGTCAGTATGTAGACCTAAGAGAATAAATGGTTGGTGGCTTGGTTTTTCTGGTTTGGATTTTTTTGGTTGTTGTTCTGTTTTCCAGAGAGTGTTCTTGCTATCTGCCTGTCCCACGTGAAACTTCACACACTGTGCATGAGCAGCTAATCTTTCCTGGCTTGCTTCATTGCCTTCCCTTGTCCTGTTGATATGAGATAGCCAGGCTTGAGCCTGGTGTACAGTTACAGATGCTGTTTCTCTATATCGTATCTTAAAAAAAAAAAAAAAAAACAGCTCTGAAAGAATTTATGTAAGGAAAGCATACATTTCCAAGGCTTAGTGAGAGAAAAGTTTAAAAAGAGCCCAGGAAGTGGAAGGAGCCAACTGAATTCCATGGGTAGAATGTAACCTCCACATTTTTTTGTTGCCTGCCTTTTTCTCTGGGCAGTGACTTGAAAAAATGCCTGCATATCTGTGTTCAAATAAGGAAACTCCAAAAAGAATAGGCTAGCCTCTTGTCTCTGCCATTGTGGCCTATGCCTCCTACAGGATGCTCCACACACTACCAAGGCTACCGGTAATTATAAAACAGTGAAGGGAAGTGTAACTAGAATCCCCTCTGCTAATTCTTATTTCTACTAAAGGATCCAGAAATCAGGAAAATGTAAATCCATTTACATTGTGCTCTAAACAATATTGGGCTGCATGCCTTTCCTATAGTCTCTATCTTTGATTTTGTTTCCCACAGATTTCTGAACCTAGCTTGCCAGAAGTTAACAGCAAACAGAAGAAAGGGTGTGGAGCTTCTGTTTACACATAAAATTGGTTCTCAAGCTCTGGAATTATCTTAACTGAGTTGCTGAGAACTTGTTATTGGAAAGGAACAGTGTCAGCTCTGATTCAGTTTTTTGTAGATATCTCCCAGTTCTATGTATTTTTCACTATGTGGGTTTTCTTTTTCAGTGAATTCAGTTTGTAGTGATAAGCTTTCATGGCCTGAGGCTTGTAATTTCCTTACTGCATGGCTGAGGGAGCTATCGTCCTGCAGAAAGTAACTGTTCAGAAGTAGTTGCAAAAATTCTCTTCTGGAAATGTTCCTAACGAGATACGTCTCTCCGTTTCTTTGTGTTTGAACAGCTGAAAAATCTGTTTTCTCCATCATATTTTCACAGGTCCATAGGTCACGTTATTAGCAGAGAAACAGAGAACTTGCAGGTGCCTTACTATGTTGATAAAAACTTTGAGAAGAATTATCAAGGAGCAGAACTTCAAGAGCTAGAGAGAACAGTTGAAAAAGATTACATTGACTATATTCAGACCAGCTGCTGGAAAGAGAAGCAGCAAAGTAAGTTATTTTTCTTATGACCAATAGTTGTACGGTGGCTGTGCTTCACAAAGCACTGCCATTTTAGCTTCATTTTCCAGCGCAGCGAACTTCTCAAATCTTGCAGCTGTGTTTCTCTCATCTGTTCTTAACACTGACTTTGTTGAGGGGCTGTCAGAGTTCATTTTAAGTGACTGAAAGAGAAGTGGGAAGTGGATTCTGCCATTTGAGACGTTTTTCCACTCCACTTGTATGCTTGGCTAACTCTTAGTGAAGATGTTTTAAACACTAACGACTGCTGCGTTTATTTAGCTCTGACAGATTGTTTGGGCTAGAAAAGATATTAATGTTTCCTTTGCTGAGGCAGAATCGGTTTTACTTCGGCTGGCTCTGTGAGAAGGACATCTAACTCTTTCTTAAAACTTCAGCAGGAAGAGCCCAAAGCCTACTCAGGTGTCTGTGAAAATTTCATAGTGCTGCTGGTATCAGTTCTCAAAGACAGTGCCTCCTTGCTTATTTTGTGCACTGATTTGCATTTTCTATCTTTAGATGATTTGAGAGCATGTTTTTCACTGTAGTCTCTTAAAAACGAAAATTGAATGCAGGGAGGGAGACCACAAAAATGTAGCATTCAGAGTCATTCTTCTCATGCTAATTCCGAGTCAGTGCCACGTGTGGAGGCATGCATTGTAACCCTGCACTGTATCACCTGCTAGTCACTGCTGTTCTTTAATCCAATGCAAGAGGTAGCAGTAGTGTTGTCCTTCCCATCAAAAAATCTGTGAACTATTTTAAGTCAGCACTCTTCATCCAGAGGCAGTTCTTTTATATCACACCAAAATTACCAATCTTGCTTTGAAGAGAACTACACAGGTATAGACTCTGAAGTTTAAAAAATGGATAAATAAAAGAAGCCCAAATGTGGAAACCCTAAAAACCCCAAACATTCCCTTGATTTTTGGTGTACTTGATTGGTGATGTCAGTGCAGCTGTGGAAGCAGTGGCAGCCTCTATGTACAATGTAGCTACTAGTAACCATACACAGGCTTCTTGTGTGAGCTTGTTATAGGAATAGAATTTTTTTCCCTATGGGAAAAATCATATTAATTAACCTTGTGCAACTGAAACTCACCATGTTGTCTCTTTCATGTAGACCTTGAGCTGAGGAGTGGTGTGTCCCAAAATGAGCAGAGGGGTTGGCAAGTCTAGGGATGATAGTCAGAGATGGTCCAGTGCTGAATGCCAAGTAATGCCTGCAAAACAACCCCCTCTTGAGCTTTTTGCTCTTAAACTTGTTTTTACTGTATGCACATCGACCACATGTAGCAGAAATGTTTACAATGCCCTCCCTTAGCAGTAGCTTGAGACAACTCTAATTTAAAAAAAAAAAAAAACCACACACAAGAAGTTTTCAGAATGATTGCCACTTAGGCCAGGGAGAGCAGATACTGAGCACAGCTGAGGCTGTGCTAACTTTAGTACAGCCAAGTTTGTCGATAAATAAAACTGAATACAAGATGGAGTGCTGGGGAAAAGTTATCCGGGGACCTTGAGACAGTTGTTAATCAGCTGCTGTTTCGTAACGTTGGTCCGTTGCTTCTTGTGTGTTTAACTTTGTGGTCAGCCTCTTTTTTTGCCAGTTGAATGTCTATTAATAGTACATTTGTTCTATTTGCTGGAGGTACATTTAGCAGCAGCAAAAAGGACACAGATTAGTTACAGGAACAGCTTAAATTACAGTCCTTGCTTTTATGATTTGAAAAGCACTACCTGATGTCCATCTACCTCCACAGAATCTTGAGAAGCAACTGATGTATCAGGATATTGTTCAGCCAGGCACTTCACAGCAGCATAATGTGGCAGCTTTGGTCTCCTAACATCTTTGGTATGGTTATGGACAAAAGACAAGTCATAGGTTTTTACAGGTGGTTGTTCAGGTGTAGGAGCACAGTTGTAAAGTGAGACTGCAAAGAGCTCAGAATCAGAGAGAATTACAGGTAGGGAACAGAAAACAGAAAGGAGATATGTAGTTGGAAATAAGTATTTTAGGAGATCCTTAAGGAGAACTTCAGTCAGGGAAGGTTGAAGGAACAGCTGTGTAAAAGATGGAAAAACACAAGGAACTTACATGACAGAATTAATGCTGGCAAGAAGTGCAGACATTGGCAGTAAATTTTTGCCCAGTTGGATAAGTATAAACCAAGTGTCTTCACTGTAGAACTCTGAACTTCGAGACAGTCAGCTGAGTCTGGTTTTGCTGAAGGGCCTTCAAGGCTCTGTGCCTAGCACAGTTGTGTTCTGCTGGAGTGGCACTTGAGTTACAAAAACTGGAAATTGATTCCTGACCTAGAATAAGATGTTTGTGCCCTTCAGTTTATAAAGCTTTTTGATAAATAGATAGAGGGTCATATGGCTTTAAATTTCAGTAGGACAGAGCAGAGGACATAAAACATGAAAGGCCCTATTGAGAAATTCTTTGTGCTCCAACTGGTTTTGTAAAATGAGAGACTTGTAGGGTGTATAAAAGCTCTTTGAAAAATTGAATGTCATCAGGTAGCCTGTGCTTAGGGGAATTTTGATCTTTTCAGAAACTAGTCACTGCTATTGTCATAGTTGCATCTAAACCTGCCTCTAAAATGCTCTTCAGGGAGAAAACTATATTAAGACTTCCTTAGCTAATCAGCAAAAGATGCTTACCTGAGTTGCTGGGGGAAAGTAATTGAAGCAGTGGGATTATTTCAGTTACATGTTGCAAAGTACATTCAGAATCATATCGTTAATGAAAGGGCACAGAGACCTGTCAGACAAGTCCCTTATCTAGCTACTCACCTTCCTGTCATCAATAACAACAACAACAAAAGTAGAAGAATTAAAAGAATTTACAGTGCCTTCTGGGCAAACCTCTTGGCAGACAGCTTGAATCCTGATAAGTGCAGCATGAAAAAACCAACTGTCCGTACTTCAAAGTATCAAACTAGGTGGGTGTTCTGGGCCCCTGCAGAATGGGTACACCAGAAGAGTTGCATTTCTCAGTTCTGCGGGCAGGGATGTAGGGCTGGTAAGTCCTGTTTGGCTGCAGACAGCTGACAGCCTTAAGAAAGCAGTGGGAAAAGTAGGCACAAGGTTCTCTTTCCTTTTGGCTCATCACTGAAATACTGCTGACAGGTGTAGAGTAACCCCACCCTGGGGTCTGTGCTGGGGAGAGATGGGTGAACATCAGTGCTTGACAGGATGAGATGTCATGCAGTTGTAAATACTGGTATGGTGTCCTACCGTTTTATGCACACATAGCTTATGCACACTTAGTGTTTGTGAACAGTTTTGTACTTTGTAGGCAGTAAAAATTACTCTAGTTTTTGTTATTGCCCAGTTGGTGCTCTAGTAGAGTTTTTGGGCTATTATTACTCTTTGAAAAATTCTCAAGTAGTTATGGAAAGTTGACAGCCTCTCTGCAAGAGAAGTTATTTCCATGGAGCTGTGCATGTTATGAGATGAACTTAACAACTAAGGCTAACAAAGCACTGAGAAACAGTTACTTGAAGCCTCTCACAGCTTCACCCTAACCTGTGTCGTTTTCATCTTTCAGAGTCTGACTTGTCCAATTTGGCCAAGCTGTACAGAGATGAGCGGTTAAAACAGAAAGCAGAGTCGCTGAAACTCGAGCACTGTGAGAAGCTCTCCAGTCTGATTGGAATGCACAAAGGGGGCTGACCAGGGCCTCTGTCCTTTTTATTTATTGCTGTTTTAAATTATGTTTTTATTTTCCTCTGTATGAAAAAGGGAAGGAGTCTGTTGCAAAGTCTGAATACTCGATTCCTTCGTGCTGTGCAGAGAGGGGCCAACACGAGCTGTGGAGCTGTGTTTGCTTTAATATACTGTACACTATATTTGGTTCCAAGGACCAGTGGCACTTTGTACATTAATTCTCTGGGAAATGCTATGAGTTTGAATCGTGTCTCTTTGGTAGTCCGTCTGCCATCCAAACAGCGTGTTCTTCCAGGAGAGCAGACGAGCGTCCTGTGCTTCTGTATTTCCTATGGACCTGCCGTTCGCTCGCTCACAGCGCTGCTCAGCTCTGGGTGCACTGACCTCGTCCTGCTGCTACACCTGGCTGTCCCTGCAGCGCCGTGTGAGTGAGATGCGGGTGAAAGGCAGCGAGTCCTGCAGCCTGACCGTCAGTGCTCCACTCGGAGTGGCCGCTTCACCGAGGATCCGAGCACTCGTTGCTCTCAGAGGGACCAGTCCGTGTCGTTTGTGGTGGAGAGCTCTGAGCCTGCGGGCTGAGAGCGGCGATGCTGAGGCAGGAGATGGAAGCGCAGAGGGCACCGATTCCAGCCCGCCTGCGGGGAAGGGACAGCCGTGTTTACTTCATCCCGTGTTCCGGTGACATGTTTCTAAGCTGGCCGTGTGATTCTGATTCTCATTGGCAAACTCCTCCAGCTGTTACGAGGTCCTGCGTTTTCCGGTATGGTTTTAATGTAGCATCTTTTTACTCTGTTGAACAGTTATGAATGTTTCACTGTAGAGACTAGCACTGCAAAGAAAGACATCCGTGTAGCCGCGTCTGCCTTGCCTTCATGCTCCTTTGCGCAGCCGGGCCTTTGAAAGCAGGCTCGCCGCGGGGCCGTTGCTAGGAGACGGGCCGGCCGCCATTTGCCGCGGGGGTGCGGAAGATGGCGGCGCCGCTCGGGGGGCGGGGCCTGGCTGTGGGCGGGGCTATCGCTGCTCAGGCCACGCCCCCGGCCCCGGAGCTGCGCGCACGTGGGCGCCGTGCCGCTGCGCTCGGGGCGTCCCTGCGCTGTGAGCGGGAGGACAGGCGGGCACCGGGCTCCGCTTGGGATGCCTGGCGCGGCCTCCTCCGTGCTGTACCGCCCGATTTGGGGCACCGCGGCGCTGCCGACTTCGTGGAGCCCTGTCTCGGCAGGGAGGGGTTAAGCACCGGCTGCTTTCAGTCCGCCCCGTGTGTGCCAAGTTTAAATTTAGCCCCCGCGTGAAACCAGCGCGGGGCATCGGGTTGCCTCGGGGCTGGCAGCGCCGCGCAGCACCTGCTGCCACTGCCCGCAAACAGCCCCCAGAGCCGGGGCTGACCCCGCGGGGGTGACCGGATGGGGCCGGGCGCACCGAGACCTCCGCACCTCCGAACGAGGCGATTAGACGATTAATTAACACCGTCCTTCGTGTCAGACCCGGAGGCGTTCGGTGCCGGTTTGATTTCAAAGCTCACGCTTGCTCCTGGCCGCTCGCTGTTGGGTTGGGGGATGTTATGGGAAGGATCGCTTGGGGCCGGGCTTCGCGTTCCCGGGGTGGGGACGGGATGGGGATGGAGGAGCGGCGCGGGCCCTCAGCCGCCCTCTGCGCCGCCGGGGGTGGCAAGCGGCACGGCCTCCGCGTGCTCCCGTCACCCCAGGGGATGATACACGCCCATGCGTCCCGTGGGACCGTGCTGGCACCCGGCCTGCGGGGTCACGGCGCAGCAGCGAGGGGTCACGGCGGCACCGTCCCCATAGCAGACCCCTGAGCCGGGGGCGGCGGAGGCATTCCTGCACCTCCCGGCGCTTGGCATCGCCCCCCCGGGCTGGCGCCCGCCGTCACACATGTGATCGAAGCTCCGGGCACGGCTGCGAGCAGAGCAGAAGGTCGAGCAGCGCCGGGCCCGTCCCCACCATGATCCCCCGCGGCAAGAGGGACGCGAGCCGCCCTGCCGAGCTGCCCGACGGCGCGGAGCGACACGAGTCCCCCTGGGAGGAGGACGGCCGCCTGTCCGTGCTGCCCCGCGACGACCTCCCCAAGAGCGTGTCCGACTCCTCCATCTCCTCCTACCACTCGGCGCGGTGCTCGGAGACCACCGACACCTTCAAGGACTGCCTGGAGTTCCTGGAAGAGGACGATGCTGGCCGTCTCACTCCCCCGCCGCCCTACGTGCCCCCCGAGGGCCCCCCGCCGCACGGCCCCGGCTCCGGTCTGCGGGAGGAGCGCGCTCGGCAGCCCCAGCTGTCCGTCACGGCTAAGAATAGCGCGGCGCCGGGCCGCGGGGGCAGGATGGGTCCCCTCCGCGGAGATCGGCCGCCCGTCGTCGCCTTCGTGGAGCGGCCGTGCGCGGCGGCACCGGCGGCGATGCTGGGCGAGGGGCGGCGGGCCCGGAGGGGCGGCGGGGCCAGCGACTCGGATGAGGCCGACAGCGAGGTGCGGGCGCTGACGGCCAGGTCCTTCCGCAGCCTGTCGGGCCCCCCCGGCGCCCGGCTGGACATGTGCAGCTCGTCCAGCCTCTCCAACTCGCTGTCGGAGGACGGCGGCGGCGGGCGGCGGTGGGCGGCGTGCGGGGAGCCCCGCGGTACGGAGCTGCCCGGCGTGCCGGCCAAGGACCTGTTTGAGTGCGTGGATGTGGAGCTGGAGAGCGGCGACGCCAAGAAGGGGTATGGCAAGAGGAGGACTGTCCCCAAACGGCAGATCCAGCTGAAGAGGAAGGAGAGGAAGGAGGCGGGGTTCTTCCCGTGGGGGGACAGCTCGGCCCCGCAGCCTCTGCCCCCCGCCAGGAAGGAGCCCCCGGGGAAGGGCAGGGCTGGCGGCGAGGATTTCAGGTTCAACTACAAGCAGTTCGTGAAGACGGCCTCCTTGGAGGGTGATACCAGCAAGACCCGGATGGCCTCCAGCCTGGTAAAGAACGTGCTGGCCAAGAAGATGCAGTACGAGCAGCTCATCAAGATGGAGCAGCAGAAGGCGCTGCGGGGCAGCTCCACCTCCTCGGGGCCATCCTCGGCCGGCACTGACCTACTTGGGGACGGCATGGAAGGCAAGTCCAGCTCGCTGTCCAAGTCCGACCTCAGCGCCTCGGCCGAAGATGTGAGGCTGGTGGACATGGGGCTGGGGTCTATCGGTGCCCACCGGCCGGCCAAGGGTGTGGTGCTGAGTGAGGCGACGCGGGAGAACGTCTGCAGGCTGAAGAAGACCTTCAATGAGCTCAACGAGAGGATGCGGTACCAGGAGGTGGTGCAGTGCCAGCGCCTGCCTGCTGCTGAGCCCTCCGCCGAGAGGACTCCCTACTGGCGAGCGCGCGCTCTGTTCGAAGGCCGCGGCGGGGATGGGAAGGTGCCGGCCATCACCCCCAAGTTTGAGAAGCCTCAGAAGCCATGGCCCAGCTTGAGGCAGCGAGCCATCCGCCCCAGCAGGCCCCAGCTCGTCCCCTTTGAGCCCAAAAGCTTGGTGCCTCCCGACGTGCCACCCCGTAGCATCTTCACCTCCCAGGCACGAGATGTGAGGTTGGGGCCACAGAGCCGTGGGGAGGAGAAGCCACCGCCAGCACCCCGAGAGCCCCTGGGATCTGGGATCTCTGTGGGTACCCCCACTGAGCCGGGCAGCAAAGGCAAGGGGCTGGTGCCGCAGCCACGGGACGTGCGTAAGCTGCTCAAGAGCAGCTACAGACTCAGCTTCGGTGCTGCTCGCGGACCCCCGGCTCCCGGCCCCAGTGGGGAAAGCAGTGGGGAACCCAAGCCGCCGTCCCCGCTCATCATCCACTGCACCTCGGTCCGACGCAGCGAGCCGGCACCGAGCATCGTGCCACCGACAGCAGGGGACGTGGGGACGGATGGTGTCCGAGAGCCTGCACCAGCACGCACCGAGGGCACGGCAGCGTCCACCAGCAGCCACCCAGCGCAGGGCTCACCTGTGCAGATCAGCAAGGTGCAGTCTGTGCGGAGAGAGGCGGCCACCACCAAGAGCCCCCAGCCCAGCCCGGCCACGTGCCGCCAGCGCAGTGAGATCCATGTGCCGTCTCTGGTGGGGACTGTGGAAGAAACGCACGTGGAGAGCCACCTTCATGTCCTGGTCGGACCTCGGTCCCCTGTGGCTGTGGAGGCCTCCCCGGCTCGGAGCAGTGCTGTGCTGAGGACGGAGAAGACCCTTCTCCTCCCACCGCCACCAATGAGTCCCACAGAGGAGGACGAGGAGCGTGGTCACGGTGTCACCATAGGGGACGGCACGGGAGCAGACCAACATCGCAGCAGTGGGGACAACCCAGGGAATGTCCAGGATGTGAAATCAGCGGTGAGGAGTGCACTGAAGCCACCCACCTGTGAGCAGCCAGGCAGCCAGCTGGCCTCGGCAGGGAACCATGGCCCCACAGACAGCACTCGCCCCACTGCGCCATTTCAAGCAAGGGAGGCTGGTGAAGGTCCCTCTGTTCCCCCTGTGCCGCTTGCCAGCAGGCCACTGGAACAGAGGGAGACCATGGAGCACGTAACGAAGTGGCCGGGAGCCAGTGATCCACACCTTACTGGTGTCCAGGCAGACAACTCCAACTACTTGACAATTCCTGTGAAAGCCCCCAAACCTTCCCCAGTGCCAAAGGTGCCCCCGGTCCCTAGCCCGGGCACCACCTCCTTTGGGACCCCTTTGGTCCCCCACCCCAACAGCGTGTCCTTTGGGACCCCCTTGGTCCCAAACTCAGCCACCACGCACTCTGGGACCCCTTCAGTCTCCAATCCAGCCACTGCACCCATGGGGACACCATTGGTCCCCCGTCCAACTAGTATGCCTCTTGGGATCCCTTCTGTCCCCAGTCCAGCCAGTGCGTCCCTTGGGGCCTCCATGGTCCCCAACCCAGCATCTTTTGAGACCCCTGTGGTCCCCAGCCTGACCAGCACATCCCTTGGGACCCCTTTGGTTCCTAATGCAGCCACCTCCTCTTTTGGGACACCGTTGTTCCCATACCCACTGAGTGCACCCCTTGGGACCCCTTTGGTCCCCAGTCCAGCCACTCCATCTTTTGGGACTGCTTCAGTCCCCAGGCTGCCCAACTCAACCTTTGGGACCTCTTTGGTTCCCAATCTATCCAGCACACCTTTTGCAACCCCTTCTGTCCCCAATCCAGCCAGCTCATCCTTCGGGGCCCCCTTGGTCCCCAACCCATCCAGCACACCTTTTGCATCTTCCTCTGTCCCCAAGCGGGCCAGCTCATCCTCTGGGACCCCCTTGGTCCCCAATCCAGCCACGACGTCCTTTGGGACCGTTCCATTCTCCAAGCCACTCAACTCAACCTTTGGTGCCCCCTTGGTCCCCAACCCATCCAGCACACCCTTTATGACCCCCTCTGTCCCCATGCCAGCCAGCTCATCTTTTGGAACCCCCATGGTCAGCAACCCAGACCCTACTTCCCTTGGGTACCCATCAATATCTAACGTGGCCAGATCCTCCTTTGGGTCTCCCTTATTCCCCAGCCCAGCCAGTGTTCCTCTGGGGACTGGTGTGTCCTCCCATCCTGGTGGGGAAGCCCCTTGGAGCAAACCCCTCCCTGAGCCCTCCCAGCCCTCTGATGCTCTGGCCACTGCTGTGCCTCCAGCCCAGCCCCAACCTCACATGGAAGATGCTCCCCGGAGGACCGAGGGATCCTCACCAGGCAGCAAGAGCACACCGAGCCCCCCACGGCCCTTTGCTCCCCACCCCTCCGCACACCGCAAGATGCTCGTTGATCCTGACAGTGGAAAATGCTACTACATGGAAGCGCCACGGCAGCCCCAACTGAAAACACTTTACGACCCAGAGACAGGGCAGTACATGGAGGTGCTCATCCCATCGGTGCCCGTGGCCTCACACGCTGGATTCTACCATGCTCCCTTCAACCCCATGCTCTATGGCACACCCTACATGCCCTATGGCAGCTTCCCTGGGCTGCCAGCACCCTCGCTGCCCACTGCCTCCTCCCCGGCACACCCTGACCTGCAGGGCCAGCCACCGACCTCCGAAAACCCTGGGGGCTTCCCCGGAACCTTCAGCCCCGATCCTAAGGGTGAGGGGCCACCTGCAACTGGGGGACCTGATTGTGGGTACCTGGAGAGCCCCTATTACATCCCCACAGGAATGCGGGCCAGCCCCAGCCCCAGCCAGCCCCCAGCTCGTGCCAGCCCTGCCAGCACCGAGAAGGGACCACTGCCCTCCATGTGATCCCCAAATGCAGTGCCAGCCCACATCGCCCCCAGCCCTGGCTGTAGGGACCCCGTGGTTGTGGCTGAGCCGGCGTTGGGCACTGCCTGGGCCTGACTGGCTCCTAGAAGGAATGGGGAAATGTGCCCCAGAGGGTTCCTGAAGTTGTGAGAGTGCGGCCACAGCAGCAAAGGGACCATGTGCATGGCCCTGCTCCCCCCATCCTGCTGCTCCCATCCCAAGGGCGATGAACAGAGGCAGTGCAGCTGCAGCAAAGACTCCTGAACATAGCAATAAAAGTGCTGGGCCAGCATTAACCCTACAAACCCATCCGTGTCCGCGTTGTCTGTAAAGGGGACACAAGGGGCACGAATGTTCCTTTCAGGGCACATTCTGAGCAGAGCCTCAGGCACTGCAGATGGCACCGGTGGGGATGGGGGTCACAAGCCCAGGAAGAGGAGGAGGTGAGCCACTCCCAGGGAGGATCTGGGGGAGGATGGGTGTAGGCATGGCAGGATTGAATCAAACCAGAACTCTGAATTAAACCAAAAAGCATAACTGAGGGCCAGACGGCGGCGGAGAGTGTCAGCCGGATGCAGGTGCATCAGCCGCGCATGGGTGCCTGGGGGTGATACCTCCTGTGCCCGCCCCCATTGCTTCCAGCATGGCTCAGCACTGCCAGGGCAGCAGCATGCAGGCAGTGCTGGTGCTGTTCGTGGCCCTCAGCCTGGCAGCAAGAATGGTGGCCGAGAACGCATGTGGGGACCCTGAGGCCCCATCCTCATCCCACAGCATCCCTGCGCCCCAGATGAGTGCTGAGGAGCGGCTCTCGCCCCACATGCCTGAAGCCCTGCGCTGCGATGCGTGCCGTGCCATCGCCTTCCAGGTGCGGGGGAACATCCACCAGCAGCCCTGCACTGTGCCGAGTGCTTCTGGCTGCTGGGGGTCCATAGGGAGGGTACTGGGTTGGGAGCGGGGTCATGGTGCATGGAGAGGGGTTGTGACACATGCAGAGGTGTCGTGGCACATGGAGAGGGGTGGTGGTGCATGGAGAGGGGCTGTTGCTGCGTGGAGAGGGGTCATGGCACATGGAGAGGGGTCATGGCACATGGCCACATCACGGCCACTTTCTCCTCAATTCCTGCCCCAGCTGGAGGGGTGGCTGAGCCGCGCGGAGGCGAAGCAGGGCAGGAAGGCGCTGCGCGAGTCGGACTACGTGGAGGTGCTGGAGCAGAGCTGCTCGCAGGACTGGGAGCTGTGAGTGGTGCGACCCTTCCGCAGAGTGCAGAGGGCGGTTGGGCCGTGGGAGCAGACCCCAACCTCACGTCCCCCTGCAGTTACGGCGTGCAGGAGCTGAGCGGAGAGCGGCGGTTGACAGGGCCGGGGCTGCCAGGACAGGAGGCAATGAGCGTGGCAGTGATGGGGGGGCCGTGGCCGGGCAGGTGAGCACTGCAGGGATGGGGGGGGACATGGGAACATGCCATGTCCCAACGCTTCCCACTGCCCGCAGGCTGGCCAAGATGTGCCACAGCCTTGTGGGCGAGTACAGCGAGGAGCAGCTGTACGGAGCTCACCGACGGGGTCCCACCGCTCTGCGGGAGCTGCTGTGCCACGGCAAGAAGGGGCCGTGCGCCCACCTGGGGGGGTCCAAGGAAGGAGGCTCGGCCCCCCCCAAGGCGCTGCAGAACGAGCTGTAGCCTGCAGCCTTCACGTGCCGTCACTGAGGATGGTTAATGCTTAATGCCGGATGACCTTTGGAGCCAACCGCGTACTGCAGCACCGGACACACGCAGAGGGGACGCTGAGGGAGGTGGCACTGCCGGCACCATGCTGGGGACGCCGGGCTGTTGCTGTCACCATCCCAGCTCCGCATCTGTTTGCACTCGTGGGGACATCCCCGGTGGCATCCGTGCCCCAATCCCGCTGTTACTCTGTAACCCTCCACCTTAATGTTTGACCAAAGTGGCGTGGGCGGCGGTGCCAGCCCTAATTAAAGCAGTTAATCGCTCATCCCTCACCACCACCACACTCCCTGGTTTCACAACCCGCAGAGTAAAGTCCTCCCCGGCACAATATAAGCCACCGCGCGGTGACATCCCCGCACTGCCCAGGATGGGGACCCACTCGGGAGAACTGTCCCAGCCCCAGGTGACCGCGGCTCTGACCCTGATCCCTACACCCGTCCCCATCGGGCGTTGGGGAGGGGGCAGGTGGGGAGGGGCACAGGACCTCGGGGTGACGAAGGGTGGGGGAGCTCAAGGGGGTGAGGCCCAGGGAAAACACACCAGGGACGTGGTGGGACGCTGTGGTTGAATCACGGCCCCTGTGGGGTGCTACAGTCGCCACGGGGACAGTGGGGACCCCACCACCATACACTGGGTCCCCCTGGGGCAGTGCCCAGGGGCCCGGAGCCCTGCGGGGGTGGCTGGGAGGTGTCCCCACGTCCCCAGGAGGCCGCAGCCCGGTTCCCATGGCACATCCGGCACAACACCGATCCACCCATTGCCTCTCCCTGCCGCCAGGACACCAGCCCGGCCCTCGCCCCCTCTGGCCCCCAGCGTCCCCCCGGGGCAGGCAGGGTGAGCACTGTCCCCATCCCTGTCCCTAAGCCCCCCGGGGCTGGCGGCGGGCTCAGCGCTTCCCCTTCAGCCGTGCCCTCCCCAGGGCCCCGTGGCGGACCCCGGCCCTCCCCCAGCTCGGCGGCAGTTTGACATGCTGTACCGGATCGAGGACGTGCCCCCCTGGTACCTCTGCATCCTGTTGGGCTTCCAGGTACGGCACGGCCCCCGCATCCCCACAGCCTCCCACATCCTCCCCTCTGAGCCCCCCCACCGCCGTCCCCCCAGCACTACCTGACCTGCTTCAGCGGCACCATCGCCGTGCCCTTCCTGCTGGCCGAGAGCCTGTGCGTGGGCAAGGACCAGCTGACCGTCAGCTACCTCATCGGCACCATCTTCACCTGCGTCGGCATCACCACCCTCATCCAGACCACCGTGGGCATCAGGTAGGGCCGCTCCCCCCGCCCCCGGCCCACATGCCTCCCAAGGCTGCAGCCACCCCTCCCACCCCGCAGGCTGCCGCTGTTCCAGGCGAGCGCGCTGGCCTTCCTGGTGCCCGCCAAGGCCATCCTGGCACTGGAGAAGTGGCGGTGCCCACCCGAAGGTAGGACCAGAACGCACGCGATGGCAGCACGCCACGCCGCCCGCCGGCCCGACGCTCACCTCCTCCCTTCTCCGTCCCCAGAGCAGATCTATGGCAACTGGGTGCTGCCGCTCAACACCTCCCACATCTGGCAGCCCCGCATGCGGGAGGTACGGCCCAGCCCTGCCCCGCGTGGCCCCGCTACCGCCCCGCGCCCGCTCACGTGTCGCCCCACAGATCCAGGGGGCCATCGTGGTGTCCAGCCTGGTGGAAGTGTTCATCGGGCTGCTGGGGCTGCCCGGCGCGCTGCTCAGCTACATCGGGCCGCTCACCGTCACCCCCACCGTGTCCCTCATCGGCCTCTCCGTCTTCCAGGCTGCTGGCGAGCGGGCCGGCTCGCACTGGGGCATCGCCGCACTGTACGGCACCACGATCAGCGTGCGGATGGTTTTCAGGCCCTCGTGCCAATGCTGCAGGTGGCACCGGTGGCACCTGCTGATCCCTGGTGTCCTCAGGGCCCTCTGCTCCCCGCAGGTCCATCGTTCTCATCGTGCTCTTTGCGCAGTACCTTCGGAACGTCACCGTGCGCCTGCCTGGGTACCGCTGGGGACACGGCTTCGTCCTGCTGCGCGTGCAGATCTTCAAGATGTTCCCCGTAGGGATGGGGCTGGGAGGCGCTGCGGAGCACTGCTGGGGGTGTCCCCATCCCCACACGTCCCCATCACTGCCCGCAGATCATCCTGGCCATCATGGTGATGTGGCTGCTCTGCTACGTGCTGACACGTGCTGACGTGTTCCCCAGCCATCCTGAGGAGTATGGCTACAAGGCCCGGACGGACGCACGTGGGAATATCCTCTCGGTGGCCCCCTGGTTCCGTTTCCCCTACCCCTGTGAGTGACACGTGGCCACACGGGCAGGGAGTGGGCACGGCATCACCAGGGGCACACACCCCAAGCTGCTGGCACATCCCCATGGCCGTGCTGCTCCCCTCAGGTCAGTGGGGGCTGCCCACGGTGACCTCAGCAGCCGTGCTGGGCATGTTCAGTGCCACACTGGCCGGCATCATCGAGTCCATCGGGGATTATTACTCCTGTGCGCGGCTGTCAGGAGCGCCTGCACCCCCAGTGCATGCCATCAACAGGTATGGCAGCGCTGCGGGAACGGGGACATCACTTTGCACCCTGGCAGAACCCCACTGCCTGCACCTGGCTTCCATTTTGTGCCCATGGCTGCTTCATGCTTCCACTTCCCGGTGGTGCAGGGCCACCTCCTCCCCACTGGCACACCCCCACACCTTGGGCACATCTCCAAAGCCACCGCAGGGCACGGCACCCTCTGTTCATCCCCCAGGGGCATTTTCACAGAAGGCATCTCCTGCATCATCGCGGGGCTGATGGGAACCGGTAATGGCTCCACCTCCTCCAGCCCCAACATCGGGGTGCTGGGCATCACCAAGGTACCGCCCGGCCTGCGCACTCCCCATCCCCAGGGGGTTGCAGTCACCTCCATGAATCGCCTGCGTCCCCCCGAGCAGGTGGGGAGCAGGAGGGTGATTCAGTACGGCGCTGGGATCATGCTCATCCTGGGCACCATCGGAAAGTTCACCGCGCTGTTCGCCTCACTGCCCGACCCCATCCTTGGTGGGATGTTCTGCACGCTGTTCGGTAACCGCGCTGCACAGGGAGCAGTGGGAGGCACTGGAGCTGCACCGAGGACTGTCCTGTCCTGCAGCACTGCAGCTCCCACAGCACTTGGCCACATCTCTTCTTGCAGGCATGATCACGGCCGTCGGCCTCTCCAACCTGCAATTCGTTGACATGAACTCTTCCCGCAACCTCTTCGTGCTGGGCTTCTCCATGTTTTTTGGGCTGACGCTGCCCAACTACCTGGACGCCCACCCCAAGGCCATTAACACAGGTACCAGGAGCCCCTCACACTATTTGCCAGCAGCATCCCGGTGTGATGGCGCTTAGGGCGAGTGGGGCAGATCTCTCAGTCTGTGTACCTTAACGTGGCTCCGCTTGCTAACCTGCAGTGGTAAGTGCACTTGTAGGGCAAATGTGACGTAAGTTGGGAAGGCAGCTCCAAGATGCAGCTCAATGAACCTCAAAGCAACACAGGAGAGCTTGCGAGTGGGCAGCGGCACCTCTGAACACCATGTGCCCAACCGTGGGATGCAGCACACGCAACGAGCCCCGTGCTCCCCATCCCTGCACTCCCTGTCCCGCTCAGCCTGTCCCTCCCGCAGGCGTCCCCGAGCTGGACCAGATCCTGACGGTGCTGCTGACCACCGAGATGTTTGTGGGAGGTACCCTCGCCTTCATCCTGGACAACACCATCCCAGGTACGTGCAGCAGGCCAGGCGCGGGGCTGGGGTGGGCATCCCAGTGCACAGCAGCTGTGTCTGCCCGCAGGGACGCGGGAGGAGCGGGGATTGGTGCAGTGGAAGGCGGGTGCGCACGCAGACAGCACGGCCTCTGCCGATCTGAGGAGCTACGATTTCCCCTTTGGGATGAGCGCAGTGAGGAGGAGCCGCTGGCTGCGCCACGTGCCCATCTGCCCGCTCTTCACTGGCTTCACCTGGCGGGCAAAGAAGAGCCACGCAGCAGATGATGGCACACAGGACGGCACCGATGGGACGGCTGTCTGCACCAAGGTGTGACAGCTTGGTCTGCTGAGGGGCTGAGCCAAGCGCTGGGCTCCCATCAGAGAGCACCGCCCGGGCTGCGAGCCCTCCGCTCCCAACACAGTGCTGGGGGAAGGCACTGCCTGTGGGAATGGCACTGGCTTGGTTCAGCGTGGGGCTGCCGTGACAGCAGGGCTCCCAGGCGCCGGCCTCAGCCCATGCTGCCTTGAGACATGCTCAAAGCCCTGCTGCAGCTCAGCAGCTTCCATCGAGGCACCGGGAGCACCAGGCTGCGCCGTGCCCTTGGCTCCTGCAGGGCTGCACAGCAGATGCAGCTGGTGCTGTACTGGGTCCAGCATTCAGAGCAGTCCGTTTTAAGGTTATGCATTAAAAAAAAATCCAAACCCCATGGCCCCGGTCATTTTTGACACTGGGTTCAACGCTGAAACCCAAAGCTGAAGGCAGCACTGGCTGACACGGCCCTGACACAGCCAGGCACAGGCAGCCGCTCCCTCCCTCCCCACCCCATGCAGAAGAGCACAAAGAGTGAGAGAGAGCTCACGGGAGAAGATAAGGATGGGTTATCATAAAATCATATGACTTGGGTGGAAAGGGACCTCAAGGATCACCAACTTCCAAACCCCTGCATCAGGCAGGCCTGCCAGCCTTTAGGTCAGATGTTATGTGAGGTTATCCATGGCCTCATCCAACCTGGCCTTGAACATCCCCAGGGATGGGACATCCACAGCCTCCCTGGGCAGCTGTGTCAGGTGTGCCAGCACCTCACCACCCTCTGAGTGAAAAAATAAGTGAATAATAAGTGAAGAAAGGAACAGGAGGGAGATAACCAACAACATGAAGATCCAAGTAATGCAAATGCAATCACCTGTCTCCTCCCACGGGCACACCAGCGCCCAGCAGGCTCAGTAACAGAAGAACCCTCCCACCAATTGGGCTGCACCAGCAACAGCCATATCCCAGCATTATCAGCACTGCTTTAGTCACAAACCCAAACACGACACCCTTGGGAGAGCTGCAGAGAAAGATAGCTGTCCCAGACAAACACAGCACAGACACAGACACAAAACAATTCAAAGCCAGCAGTTCCCAAAAGCCAGGGGCTGACTACTTTGTTTCACTGCACTGATTTTAGCACAAACTGACACAGAGCCAGGGATCACTCCAAACTCCTCATCTAGGGTTGAACTCCTGGCTGGAAGCAGAGCCCTTCAGCACCTTCCCCCTGACACCTACATGCCAGCTACATGCCCCCAGCAGACACCACCACTGCATTCACCTCTCCAATAAACCCTTCTATATTATAGAGTTGCCTGGGATAAGAACAAAGCACAAAAGCAAATCACAGCAAGCCTGGGTGTTTCGCAAGCTGACTCCAACTGAAGCATTCAGCTGCCAATCGCCCAGAGCTGGGTGCACCTGGGCTGAGAGCTGCCAGAGGGAGATGAGGGATAAGGGCTGCAGGGAAACCAGCTGCCAGTCCTGCAGGGACTCTGGTGGAACCCCAGCTTCAGCTCCAGTCAGCTGTATGTGGTGCTCTGCTATTTCCCAACCCCATCTTTGGGGACTTGAACTTAAACAGTTTCCAAAAACAGCAGAAACACCAGAAGAGTTTTGCTACATCTGGGAAGGTCAGCAGATCTGGGAAAAGAAAAGGCAGTTCTGGCCAGGGTGGCCAGAAGATGAGATGGATGCTTTGCAGAGCAGCACTCAGCACACATGAATGCTTTGGGAGAGCAGATCTGCCAGCTGGAGAAGACTGGCAAAGCAAATTGGTTCTGCTGTAGTACTGGTGCAAAGGCAGTGCCTCTCTTCCTGTTGTACAGCACTGTGATTTCTGAGGTGTTCCCAATTTGGTTTACCCAGAGCTTAAGAGGAAAAAAAATATATATATATATATATTTTAACAGCAAGGTTGGGCAAAGTTCTGATGCAAGAGTGGATCAAGGTCCCACCTGCAGGCTGCCAGGGGCTGCTGGCACATCCACCCCACAGCCTGCCCACCCCTTCCTGCAGCTCTGGGGCTTTATGACAGAACAGCACTGACAGCACCCAGCTCCAGCTGCCCAGCCAGGGCCTCCCAAAGCCCACGTCAAGCAGTGGGTTTTATATAGCGCCGTCAGCTGCTAACTGGAACTTCCTGTGCTGCCAGAACAGTGGGGCTGAACGGGGATTAGCAGCGATGAGAACGCAGGAAAATATGCTCAGGCAAACACACAAAGCAGTCAGGCTTCATAGAAGGGGAGGAAAAAGCAGTCAGAGCCCCAGCTGAGATCGGTTCAGACTATCCTGTCACAAGCAGCCTTACAGACAGCATATCTGACATGAACACAGAACCACAGAGATTGGAAGGGACCTCTGGAGATGCCCCAGTCCAACCTCTGGCACTGCAGGCTGCATAAGGGAGGCATCCAGGCTCTGGGTATCTCCAGAGGAAACTCCACAACCCCTCTGGGCAGGAGGAGGAATGCATTTCCCTGAGATGCACATTCACGAGACAGTCACCAAATCATTTCTACTATTATTTATTTTTTTAAATATTTTTGAAAAAATATAATTTTTTTACAATATTTTCAACTTAAACACTATTCACACTGAACACGTATGGCAGCTTAACCTACCCAAGTATGAAGTTTAAGAAGCCAAAACTGTTCTAGCTTTATTAAAAGAAAAAAAAAAAAAAAGTCGTTGTGCTGTAGACTATCGTGTAGTGATGATTAAACAAAGCAAGGGAAAAGCACCACTCAAATCACTAATGCTAGGGTTTGCTTGGTTAAATCCAGCTATAATAAAGTTGTACGCTAAAAGTTCCACAGACATCGCTGTGTCCGTATGTGGGCTCTTGGAAGAAACTGTGATGAAACTCACATGTCCTGTAACATAATTAGGAAGTGAAACGTTGCTGACATGATAACATACTGCGAGTACAGGGAATCCCTTCCTTCCCACCGCTGGGATGTTAGTTCAGTAGCTGAGATCTATGACTCTGTGCAGGTCTGTACGATTTCTGTTACAGCTCAGGCTGCTCAAAAGAAGCATGAATATATATATATTTTTAAGGGGAAAATGTAACATTAGTAACAATACTGATAATTCAAAGGAAAGTTAGCTAATCTGCATAACAATCAGATAACCTTGCTTTCATTTTAAAGTTAAGGCATTATCAGGTGCAAACTAGCACCAGTTAACACATCTTTAGTTAAAAACAGACCATCCAAAGCAAATTCCAAGTCCTACTTAAAAAGACAGAGTCTGCAGAAGGTTTATAAATGTGGTACTTTGTCTCAACTTGACTGGTGCTTCCTACCTCACTGTCTCCTTTGCAGAGAGCCAGGGCCCAATTATGTTTCCATTAAACTTTTGACAGATTTACTTAGTAACAGTCTCAGCACTTTTTATTGAGCATGCAAGACTAACAAAACTTTGGCAATGCATAAGTGTAACACAGTGACAAGAAGAGAGAGCTTTTACAATTAAATCTTCTAATACTGGCTTCACAGTGTGGAAATTGTGCTACATCCACCAAAAGAGGGCCCAGTCTACTCAAATATTTAAGTACTTCACCCCAGGAACAAACTCCTTTGCGTTTGGATTCAGATTACTCTTGACCTGAGGAAGGAAAAAACAGAACTCCAGTTGAATCGTTGTTGTCATCCTCTACTTCCAAACTGAAACACAATTCCAGGAGGACAGCATTAAGAACATACAGAGCACCAGGCACACTGCATGGCTTCTGCACACACAGAAAGCCTCTGCACTCACCACAGAAGCACACTCTGCTCGCACCTATCCATCCTTCATTGCCCCACCTGCACGTTTCAGTCAGATGAGGGCTCAGTGAGTAACAAAACAAACAAGGCATACACCAGGACCAGCAACTTCCATTAATGCTGAAACAGCTTCTTCTGAAGTTATGTTAAATGCACCACAAGGCTTTTTGTTCTTAAGCAAGAAGAGACTTGCTGCAGGAACTTAAGCCACCCCTGGGAATTCAATGGATCCGAGCACCGGATTGTTCAGTGCCTGTGTCCACCCCCCAGCAGGGCAGCAGCTACTCTACAGTCAGTGTTCTGTACTTACAGGTGGGCAGCCAGCACCTCCAAAATAAGCTACTCATTATTAAAAAAAAGAAATAAATAAACAGAGGAGCAGGCTTTTTTATGTTCTTGAGTCCCAAGCTATCACCTGCAGCTGCTTAACCTTGGAAAAGTTTATAGGCTTGTATCTGAGTTTCACAGCAGTTGTGTGATATGACTGCATGCTTCCTGTGCCACACACAAGTAACTCCCCATTTCGTTAAGGACAACTTGTACACACTGCCCTTTCAGTTAAGCTCTATACTAAGAAGCTGTAGAGCAAAAAAGAGGGAAATAATCAGTTTATTTAGTTGCTTCCTCTTTATAGAAATTCTAAGGCAGAAGACCTGCTATGGTACCAGTGATCCAAATCAGACCCCGGAGTGATTTGTACCTACCTAATATATAAAAGCTGACAAATGCAGAATTAAACTTGATGCAGTCCTGCCATGGCAGCTCAGTCAGAGCACTCCACTCGCTGCCTCTCTCTCATAATGAAATATGCATGCCCAAACTCACTTGAATTTATGCCATGGCCTAAAAAAGGCACCGCATGCTTATGAAGAAAATCACTGAACAGGTTTTATCACCTGGGGGAGCATACCTTACTCAGCTGCTGCACATTTCCCCTTCCATTACACATGGTTTAAGAGTCCTTGGCCTACACATAAAGGATTTTCTATTGCCATTATCAGCAACAAAAATCAGCCATGGATAAAGAGACGCCAAGTTTTAGAAATATGACAAGAAAGTGAGTTTACCACCAGATCCTCCAGTGATGAGCTGTCACTGATAACAAGGTCATTGAACTGGTCCTGGATTTGATCCATTGTTTGTGGGAGATCACGGGCTGGAATAAACCATTCGTGCTCCTCCTCCTCTTCCAGCATCTCTTGGAAACAGCGCTCAATAAATTCTTCTTCCCACAACTCCTCTTCAATCTATTCAATGGGAAGACAATGCCTTATCAGTAAAGCTACTGAAAGCTTACATCTTCCCTTCAGTGTCTGTGCACCTAGCTGACCTCCTTTCCAGCCAAGCAACAGGACTTCTGGCAGAACACCTCTGGTGCTGCACAAAGGCAAGCAGCTTTGTTTTTTAGTGTCAAGAAGTGCTTTATCCCAGGAGCTTATGGCTGGAAAAGAACAGCAGCCCTAGCTGCTTAGGTAGCACTTCTGCGGGGAACGGGAACTTGCTATGAGCTCAAGGAAAGGCAGAATGTTGGTTCCAAGTGACAGAACCCACTGGAAGGGAACCAGGGATGACAGACACAGCTCTGCACACTCTGTAAGGCTCCTAGGGGAAAAATCGACTGTCTGTCATCTGGAGCAGGGAGCAAGCAGCATCTCTCCCAACCTGTATTTGCAGGGTGCAGTTCTTGTGAGTTCTTTATATGATGTTAGCAGTTGTTGGGATTGCTGCCCTGCTGTACTGAAAGCAGGGCGGATCAACTGATGCAGAACTGATACGCACAGCAAAGATTAAAGGCAAGTTTTGCTTGGCTGTTCAGTAAACAAGCTTTGGAGGGTGTTGATCCTGACAAACTTTCCATGTCCTGCATCAGAGCTCAAGAGAGGAAAGCTGGGAAATAGAAGCTGACTTGCCAGAAGGGAGTAAAAAAAAATATGATTCAGAACACATTCATTCAGTGGAAACTTAAGTAAGTTCTCTTATTTATCCTTCACTCTGAAATCACACATGCACTCAATCCTCAAGTGGAAATTCAGTTACATTCCTGAAGTCAGTGTCAGAGCTCAGAATTCCCACAAATTGAGGCTCCCAGTGACTGGGAACACACACACCAGCTCACTTAGTGCTCAAGATGCACAACTTCTGGAGAACAGGGACTCACACCGCATGCCCGAGGTAACTGTGCAGAGAATTCAAACCCCACAAGACACTGACTTATCAGTTTCCCTGCTGGTAAAGCAGCCCAGCAGCAAGGGGTAGCAACCTCCAGGCAATCCTTTCTGTGAAGGTTCTCCATCCTGTGTGCGTGGGCAAAAGGAAGCTGTGGGCACACAGCCACAAGCTAGTGTTACAGCAGGGTTTGTCCAGCTCCAGGTTTTTGTTACACAGATGCATACCTACACGTGCTTCCAATCTGGAAGTCATAAATGCTTAATCCCCAAATGTCTCTCAGTTAATGTTGCTCATTTGTATCCTCCAGCCCCTGATTAACTCGTTCAACTTCTCACAGTGGAATGTGCCTCCAAAGAGGAGCACATCACACAGCACCTGCCTTCTGTGTCCTCGCCTCCTCCCCACCTGCCCTGCTCTGAAAACAGTGCAGCTGAAAAGCAGTTGATTTGCCACCCACCTCCCAGCTCATTCCCCAGGTGCTATGCTAGTTACAGCACAGTCCCTGAGGAAGAAAAACCCACCCAACAGGAAGCAGCACTGAGACCATCCTGACACTTGCAAAAGAGAAGTTTTTTTGTGAGCAGCCTGAATTTCAGATTAGCTGGGTGCCCTAAGGAGAGGGCTGCACACATATTGTTTCCTAAGCTCCACTTCTGAGCCTGCAGCACATTCAGACTGTATAGGAATACAGAGAAAGCAACAACCTGAATACAAAGACCAAGTAATCATTAAGAGAAGGGCAGCAGAAAGAGATGGGCTCCTCCCTGCCTCTAACAGAGAGAAAATTGTGCCCAGGTAGAAGCAGAAGTCAAGGCTTCCTTCCAACCAGGTTGTGAAGACCAGCTTTAAGTTACTTACACATTAATTAAGTGTTAAGCAACCCTACCAGGACTTAAGCGTTAAGTCACCTAACAACTATGTCCATCAAGTCCTGTGTGAATAACAGCCCTGCTGGCGAGGCAGGTATGCACCTGAGTGCATCCAGCTCCAAACTGCAGCTGGCATGTTTGTACTTGTGAAACCAGAGCAGCTCGGCAGCCCAGTGAGACCAGTCCCTGCTGAAGTGCCATGTAAAGACTGTCAGCTACACTTCTTCCTCCCACCTGCAGAAGTGGGGAAGTAATGGATGCTTCAGAACAGTCTGCACCTCCCCCACTTTCAGCAAGATTACAGACAGTAAGTATAAGAAAAAAAAAAAGTGAATGAAGCATTAGTTTGTTGCGTAGGACCATTCTAGCAAACCCATCTGAAATCCAGAAACAAAAGGATTCCCAGCCCTGCACCCCGATCACTAGGCACAGCACCACTCCCTACAGTACAACACAGCAAGGCAAAGCATGGGGCATTGAGAGAGGGAAAGGACTTGCCTGCCTGTTAAACTCCTCTTCGTTTTCCATCCACATGTACTCCGCAAAGGGATTGTCATCTTCGTGAGAATGACCATTTATGATCACATCTTCACTGATGATGCTCGGGCTAGTACTGCTGCGACTGGGATCTTTCATGGCTGTCTCTTTGATTTGAAGTCTGCAATTAAGAAATGCAGTAATTAAAGACGTGCACATTCACCTGTCGCCCCGCCCGTGGAGGGCTGCACCTCCACATGAAGGTGCAGGTGGCTGCACTGTGTGATGGGACTGAGATAACACACAGAACAAGGTGCTCTGCTAAGTGCCAGGGCTCAGCACACCGCATCCACTGCTGGCCATTCCGAGACTTCCCCAGCTTAAACCTCAGGATCAGCAACTGCTGAGCACCAAGGCTGAGGCAAAGTGATAAAATTGAGGCAGCACGCTGGTGTGCCTGCCCACAGGCACTGCAGGACAAAACCCAACCTGATTTTGTCTTTTTCACAACAACAATACTGCAGCTTTACCATCAGGCTCACAAAGCATTCAAGTTCAGAGACCCGTCTGCTGACATCCTGTGCTCTGCACCAAAAACATTTGTGCTGTAATGAGGCAATCCTATTGTTCTTCCTACACCGTGCTTAAGCAGAGATACGAACGCTGGAAGAGCTGAGCACTGCTTGGAACTCAGACTGGCAGCACCGAGTACTTTGACAGCAGCCTACAGCAGTGACGTTTAACAGTCAGACTTGAATGTTCGTGTTTTGGTGTATTTTCAGGAGCTGTGCTAACCAGCAGCCCTGACTCACGTGGTCACAGCCAAGCCTTAACACCAGCCACAGTGTCTGGTACCCATTTCCAGTTTGGGACCAAACAGTACTACCAATCTGCAATCAGTGCAGCACTGAGAAAAATTCATTTCTATCTTATTCTCAAATCAACATTTTAGCTGTCTACACATCAGAAATGACTTAGTTACAATAGATAGTTGCTTCTCCCACTATCTACCATACACACAACAGAGAAGCCTCTAATGCTGTTACAGTAGTGGGGCTTCTCTTGCTGAAACACAAAGTGAAAACACGAGCTGCTGCTATCCCTCATATCTACAGACCTGCCACATCCCAGTGCCCAGCTGAGGAGAGCACCAAGAAAAGGACCTTGCTGACTTTGCTCCACTCGTGGGTCCTAATTCGAAGGCAAACCTTTGCGCAGAAGTCAGTTCAGCTCCCTGGCAGGGCAACAAATGAGACACAAATGGGTATTTCAGCAACAGAACACAGGTTTCTCTTGATGTCCGGACCTGCAAGGGATTACAGGCAGTGCTCAACACAAACCTGGGAAAGGCACCACATGTAACACCCCAACTGAAGCCTGAAATGGCTTTAAGCAGCTTCAGCTGTTCACCAGCTCACACACCATATGGACTGGAAGAAATAAAAGACTGCAGAGTCTAAAAAGCCTACTTTAAATATATATATATATATATAAAATCAGCATGTATTTTCTCATGCTTTTTACGAAGCACACACCGGGCTTCCTGCACAACACCACTGCGTGCTGCAGGTGAAATAAAGCCTCAGCAATGTATGGCACTCAGGCCAAACTCCAGGGAGCTTCTGTGCAGAAAACACTGCACCCGGAAAAGTTCATAAAGGCTGAAACAAACAGCAAAACAACAACGGTAAAAGCCTGAAAGGTTAATGTGTTGAAGCACAAGGAGCTTTCCTAGTTCCTAAACACTGGAGCAGAATGAACTCTTTGGTTTTGGAGAGGGAAGAAGAGCAGTGCTTCACGTTTGGACTGAACGCCTTCCATTACTGCTCAAAGACGACGTGGTTGATCCTCAAGAAAGATCCAGAACTCCAAATGAATGTTTAAAGTTTCTGACGATGCCCTAAGTCTGCTAATTAACATATATATACGTACATTTTTTTCAACAGGCACACATGTAAGCACTTATCCTGCACTAACAGCCACTAAGCCCCAGGCCAGGGCCTTAGTCACAGCACTGCTGGTCCTTTGATTTTCTGCAGCTCACAAGACATTGCTGTTTCCCTGCTCATCAGCAACCAGCCCGTGCTCGGCTGTGAGGATGAGATCAGCCTCAGTTGTTTCAGGGCCATCAGGTGCAGGCAGCCCGGAGCAGAGCAGCATGCAGCCCTGAGAAAAGGCAGCACCTGAAGTGGCTGCTGGAGGAAACAGTACAAGAACTGCTGCAGTCTGAATAGGAACGGATACACCTTTCATCTGGGTATGGGTGGAGAGCAAAGGATCTCCAAGCTCTGTGCACTACAGCGGGACAAACAGCATCAGTAGTGCTATGAAATAGAAAAGTGGAGCATTCCACTAAGTGGTGTGAGATTTGGCCCCAGACTGTCCTGGGATGGGGCTGGGAAAAGTGCAAATGTTTAAGGAAAGACTCGGGGAAAAAAACAAAAACAAAAAAAAAACCGAAGAGAACTGAGAAATTGCCTCCAAAGAATGGAACCCCAGCAGAGCACACGGCTCTGTGCAGGAGGGGCAGCGCAGTGGCTGCCAATGGAGCTGTGCCACAGCCCCGGCCGAGCCGCACCGAGCGCTTAAAGGCCAACAACAAAGGAACGCGATTTGACACCTACTGCCGATAGGAAGGCGTGAGTCCGCACGGCAGGGCCCCGAGCCTCGGTAACACAAAGGGAAAAAGAAAAACAGGAGGGGAAACCAAACACGAAAAGAGAAGGGAAAAGAAAAAACAAAAAAAGCGAAGAAATAAAAAGGAGAAATAAAGGGATAAAACAAAAGACAGAGGGAAATCAAAGAGCAGAAAGACGGAAAGCAAGAAGGGAAACATAAAGACGCGAAGGAGAACAACAACAGAACCCGGGCGCCTCCCGCACCGCGGCGCTCGGCTGCCGCCCCGACAGCGCCGCCGCCTCACGCGGGCACGGATACGGGCACAGATACAGATACGGATACGGGCACGGCCAACGCGGCCCCCGGCCCCGGGCAGCGCCGCGCTCGCCGCAGGGGCGGGGCCGGGGCTTTGTTCGCCCACAGGGCCGCCCCCGCGCGGCGGGAGGGGCCGGGTCCCGTCAGGCCGCGCGCCGCGGACCCCCCCCCGCGCGGCGGAGCCCCGGATGAGCGCCGCAGAACAATGGAGGCGGCGCCGCGGGAGCCGCCGCCAGCGGGGGGCGCCCGGCCCGGCGCCGCCTCGCGGGGACGCGGGCGGCGGAGCGGCGGGACGGAAGGAGGCGGGGCGGCCTTCGCGCTCGCGCCCCGCGGCGAGCCCGAGCCGCGGCCCCGCGCCGCTCACCTGCGCGCCGAGGGAAGGCCGCGCCGCGCCGCCGGCTCCGAGCTGCTCCGCGCCGCCGCGCTCCGCTCCGCTCCGTGCCCGCCGCCCCGCTCCCCTCCCAGCGCCGCAGCCCCGCCGGACGTGAAATCACTTCCGCTACCTGCGTGACCTCACGGGCCCCGCCCCCCCTCTCCCCCGGAAGCGGCGGAGGGCGCGGAGCTGCCGCGGCCGGGGGGCGGCGCGCCGCACGCTGGGAGCTGCTGTCCTCGCGCCGCGCGGCATGCCGGGAGCCCTCGCCGGGCGGCCATTTCGCGGGACGCGCCGCGAGGCACGCCGGGAAATGTAGTGCCGGCAGCAGGGCGAGCCGCCATCTTGCGGCGTCGGCAGGGAGCTTTCACGTCTGTGGCACGGGCCGCTCCTTCCCTGTATTTCTGCGGTCAGCAAGCCGAGGGTCTCCGGGGCGCCTCTGCAGAACTACACGCGTGGCAGAGAACGGACAGCCTCGGGAACTGCGTTTCCCAGTAAACTCATACCGAAAGGTCACACGCAGCTCGCTAAGCCCGCACCCGGCGGCCCACGCTCTGGGTCGGCTTCCCCTCCGCCCGCCGGCGCTGCACAGGCAGAGCGCGCCGCCACCCGACTCCTGCGGCCCTTCAAGCGCTTGTGCAGCCTTGCTTCCATCAGGCATCAGCGCAGCGCGTGCACGCAAAGGCCAGGGAGAGAGCGCAAGAGGGGAAACAGCGGAACATACAAGGACAACTCCAACAGCAACCCCTCTCGTTTCGTTCTGCCGCCCACAGCTGATGGATGTCCGTGTGCGACAGCACGGCCTGCGCCACCCGCTCACAGCGCGAGGTGCTGCGGCCGTGCGACAGATGGCAGCAGAGGGGCACTGAGCGAACGGTGTCTGACATGGGAGCGCACGCGAAGCAAAGGCGTGGGGCTGAATTCCTGCACGTGGAAATAATTGCACTCGGTAACAACAGTCACTGCTTGGTGAACGTCTGTGCAGACCGAGCAGTGGAAATGAGCACAAAGCTGGACTTCACAAAACAGTGGGTTGCCTTTGCATATGTGGACTTTTATGAGTGTGGCCTACAAGATTTCTTTCATTGCTGATAAAAACACATAGCTGATGGTGGCAACTACGTCATTAAAAAGTGTTTTGTAGCTGAGAATTTGCTCCAACAAACAGCGTTATTTTGCTCTTTGTATCTGCTGTGGTTTTGATGGAAAGAAATAGGAGGTATTACTTTCAGAGCAACCCAAGTGCATCAAGAAGTAAGTCAGACCTGACCAGTATTTTGTGTCCAGGCATGAAGACCTGCACATAGCCTAGCAAAGTTCTGGCAGTACTTCCACTGACTTCAGACACAGGATTAGAGATGACTAGAGCAGGAGATTTCTGATCTGTGATTTGGATTATGTCACAATTTAGTCACTAAATGTGACCTCACTTCTTACTACAGTTCAATCCTCATCAGTTACCCAGGTTAGAGTTTATCACAGGCTGGGGACACTAGATATAAGACCACTGAGTGGCACAGCTATCGATGATCACAACTGCCAAGAGGAAAGGCTACTTAACAAATACAGCACAGGAGCTGCACGATTTCACTGCGTGAATCTTAGCAGTGTATGTTGTATGGAAGTAGTGTTAAAATGCTTGGGGGGACCTTGCACTTCTGTCCTCTTGTTTAAAATTCTCACCTACCAGTTTTAGGGAAGTGGGATGACTGCCAACGATTAAATCGTTTTGCAGTAAAAGACCTCTGCTTGAATGATGAATTAGGCAGCCTCCTGGAGATGGATGAATGACAAGCGTCATTATAAACAGGTACAGGTCCAAGTACATCCCTGTGACTCAAAAACAGAACTGATGGCACAGCTTCTGTTGTGTGCAGTTTCTTCTGCGATTTGGGTAAGCAGTGGGGCAGCTTTAAGACTGAATACTTTCACTGCATTACACTGATGAGTGCCATGTGACTTACTCTCAAGAAAGTGCAAGAAGTCATCACGGCATGTTAAGATCTCATTATTTGGATATGCTATTTAAATACAATCTGTGCATTAGCAGTTTACTGACATTTCACCACTGTCTCCCTGCAGTCTCCAGCCAAGCTGCTATCACCACTGTATGAGATACTTCAACTTTTACTCTGTTCTCACACAGAAGGCATGTGGCATATCCTCCTCTTTCGTGGAGGATCCAACAGCAAGAGGTGACATACTGAGGAGACAAGTTATCGAGATTTTCATTTCACAAAGCATACCATCGTATCTGCTAGATGCATTTACTTAACTAAAGTAACTTCATCAGGGTTCAACCTCCTACATTTGAAAAAAATTATTCTTAGCACTTAATCCCCACAGGCCAGGAGTTTTGGGTTGAAATAACCACCCCGAGTCATTTTTAGCCATATGAACATGGTGTGGCTTGAACTTAACTTTTATGATATTCTCATCAAAGCTAAAGAAATAAAACTGTCAGGAGAATATACCTACCAGTGTTTTAACAAGTGATATTTTAATTTGTTTGGAAATGGAAGAAGTTTTAGAAAAGAGAAAGAAGTTATTTAGTAAGCTTCTAAATCACAGGAGTTAAAACATGCAATTTCAGGACAGCTAGAGTTTCAGTGTGCTATCATGAACAAGGGATTCAAGAGCTCAGTAAACACAATGGTTAACATGCCAAACATCTGTACAAGTTACTGTTGCCTAGCTTTGTTTATTGGTAAATCACTTTAGTAACCTGAATTCACAAATAAGCAGTAAATAACAAAAACTACGGATAAACACAGGTTACACATGCAAATTCCTGTTCACATATCACATGTGCAGGTACATTAAGAGCACAGTTCTAAAAGATTCTTGACAAAACCAGATCAACAGAAACAGTTTTAAAATGCAGGTATGAAAAATTACATGTGAAGAATATAAAGATACTGCTTTTTTTGATTTTTTTTTTTTTTTTTAACATTTCAGGACTCAAATGCTGCTTTTGAATATAGCAGAGGTGTACGACAGCTGCAAGATTCAAGTGAAAGCAGGAAGAGCTTGAGGAAATAATACTGGTCAGAGGAGAATGGGCATTTACTTTTCACTAAAAATACAAGGTATAGCTGAATAGGAAAGTCTATCAAGAGCTTAGGAAAAAAAAATCACAAAGTTGTAAAGCTGACTAATCACTAATTTTCCTATTTGCTATGTAACAACACTGACATTAAAAGAAACTGCAATTCAACATTTAAAAATGCAACTTACATTTAAAGACTTTTCAAAAGTGAAATGCAATGACAGCCTTACACTCCAAATTAAGTATCTGCTAGGCTCAGACTGAAATACGGAATGTTCTAGATGAAATAAAAATACAGTGTTACTTTTTATTTTTTATTGAGAATGGATAGACGAATTTTCGAAGCTTGAAAGTAGGAAATTTCACTTCAAGGAAATTTTCTTGCCATAGATGAGCTTTCCACAAGGATGCAAGATTTTTTCTTTTACAGCTCAGTGTCAAAACGAAAACTTGTTGCCATTCCCACATTAAGAACAAATTTTTTTCATTAACTTAACTGCTTATGCTTTTTGCTACAACACTGAACACATGAACAGACCTATAACATCTACTGTATCTCACTAAAACAAAACAAAACAAAAGAATACAGTATTTCCATCTACTACTTGTACTGCTCTTAAAAAAAAGATTAACATTAAGAACAAAGCCACTGTTTTCCTTACATCCATCCTTCTTTTTACGCTTCTTTCTTTTGCCTGTAGTCTTCTGCCATTTTATCCAGAATTTTCTGTTAAAAGAAATCAACCACATTTTGGATATACTCAGAGTTTCTCACAGTCACAACATTAAGCCCATAAAGATTAACCCCATTTTCACCCTGTAAAAATCTATGAACGTTGCCTTCAAAGGTAATAACAAACATCACTGGCACTTCTTCACAAGAAGAAATGAAGCAGAGCTCCTCTGAAGCACTAGGTTATCATGACATGACTGAGCATCCAGCTCACCAACAGCAGATACCTGCACGGCAGCCATGCAAGCATTTACGTGGCCCTGCCGTCACCGCCTTCCTAACAGGCCGGCAAGCTAAGGGAGTGACTTGCCCACTGCCATGGATTTATGATTGTAGCTGTGCCACTTACCTGCTTGAAATTTGTTATCTCCCCTCTCTAGAGAAGGGTTATGTCAGAAATTTGAGGAATTTGGCATCACTTTGACTCCCAGCCAGCAAAGTGCTTTGCCATTGTAAATAAAAAGCTGCTTTTCCCTCCTCCCTCCCCAATTCTACAAACACACCAAAATTACAAGGCACTCAAGAGCAGCTCACTTTAGTCTATTTGTGCCACGGAAAAAGGAAATCAGGTTTCATTTAAGTGTCAAAGCTATTAAGTCGCTATCAGGTCTCAGCATCATTTGCCCCACTTCCCCATTTATATCAAGCCTTTAACATCCCCAGATCAGGTACCTCAAATGGGAGGAAAAAAAAAAAAGAAAAAGAAAAAAAAAGCTATGGGTGATGGATGAGGTGGGTTTTTCTTACTACTGGATTCTGCATGGTAATTTATTTTCTCATCTACTCCTTGATAATGTTACTTGCTTTGAGACATTTGTTTGTGCCCCCTGCCTTCTAAGTGCATAGCCCTGTATTTGCTTCTGGATTGCCTAGCATTGCACAGGAGAAAGCAAACGTTTCCAGGTTTGAGATACCACCTTCTTCCTTTCTACAGAACCCATGGGCTTTGATTTCAGCTCCATAATCAGCCAATATGAAATCAAATGATGTGAACACTGCATTATTAGAGCCTTGTTTAGAACTTCCCTTTCTGGGAAGTGGTATTTAAAAGCAGCTCACAATACAAAAATACAGCAGCAGCATTACCATTCATGCCATGCAATCATGTGATACCTCATCCAATTAGGAATTGTCAAACATGCTCACAAAATCAGAAGTTGCAAATATGGATTTTTAACAAAAATATTTAAATTTAGCTTATGGTCTTCTGACCAGTTAAAATTTCTCTCAAAGGGCCAACTGGAGAAGATCTGAGCCACCAGTATCTACTTTGTGCCACTAACTCTAAGCCTGGCCTCTGCTCCAATCAGAATGCCCACTTTAATCCAAGTTTGCAAAAAAATGCTGGAGCCCATCTTTCACAGTGTGTATCCTGGGTACTTTTTTCAAAATATGACGTTTTAGAGAAGTCTAGCTTGAGTTAGAAGTTATAGAATAAGCCAATTTCAACTGCCTGGAAGCTTTTTTTTTTTTTTCTTCCTCGTCAGTCCAGTCTCATTCAGATCTATTCCCCAAGGAAAGAATCACGCCACTTAAAATGAACAAGTTTTTGCCTTACCTTCAACTTTTGATAATGAGGAAGGCTGCTGCAATGGGTCTTTTTTGCAACATCTTCATTTGTGTAGAACAGGGAACACAATTTGCAATAAAACCCTGTTTTGGGTACCACATAATTCACACCTAGAGAAGTAAACACCACAAAATAAACTAAGAGAACTACTCTACATCATTTCTTTAATGTCATATGTCATTTCAAGCTAAATCTTAAAACCATAATCCACTTTACATTAAAAGCTGCTTTGTCTTTAGAAGTCTTTGGCTTAGTTTAGTCAAGCCAGGGGCCTACAGTAATAGCTAAATATGTGCAGACTTTTTTCTTTTTTTTTTAAATCAACCTTTCAGTTTAAGGGTCTGTTTTATTGATTCCTTCTAAAGAACTAATAGCGTTCTGAGACCAATTTGTGCCTTTTGAGCAGTTAGTATGAATCTAGGCTAATATCACTACTGTGATTTGTGCTATTAATTGAATTAGTGTTGCTAAAACATACCTCTTCCAATTTAATTTCTGCCTAAGGAAAGTGTTATGGAAAACTGAATGAAAATGAGGGGGGGAAAAAAAAAGAGAATACTAGAGGTAGGGGAGGAGTGGAGAAGAGAAGAATGGAGAGCCCTCAAATGAAAGGCTCAGAGGCAACACACTGCCAGAAATAAAGCCAAATGAAATGAGAAATGCTACTGCAATGTATAGAGACAGATTTGAAAAGAAATGAAAACAGCCTTACCAACAGGAACATTTGGCTGGTATGGCCCAATCCTAAATTCATCTGGAATAAGAGCTTTCTCTTGGACATTCTTTGTTTCCTGTTCTTCCTGGGTGTCTATATTTTCATGGGCATTTTTCTCAGGATCTTGCGCTGTTGTGGGATCGGAAGCTTCAACAGCTTCAGCCTTCAGATTATCTTCAGTCTTGGTACCATTTTCTAACGTTTCATTTTCCTGCTCTGGCTCCTCAATCTTGTCTACTTTGATTTCTGCCAAACTATCATCATTTTTGCCAGCAGATTTTACTGCCAAACCCGACTTCCGAAGTTTTTGATGATCTGAATCTTCTTCATCACCAACCTCATCTAGAGTGACAAAGCCTTCCATGCTCCGTGGAAAGCCACCCACGTATCGCTGTTGAGAAAACGTTTTCCTTAAGTCACCTTATTCTTAATGGCTTCCCTCAAACCATCTTAAGAAGTTCACTTGTTCAAAACGTTACTCAGACATGCAGAAGTGTAATGGGTTCTTTTAAAAGTATTCCACTGCTTCCAGAGTCAAGTGTTCAATTTGGAATGAACAATTTAGCATCGTGAGTGTCCACTGTTTTATCACACCAATATGTGACCTTTGTCTTGATAATTTCTTTTTTTTTTTTTTAATCTGTTATTTTGGAAGTCTCTCTAACGTGAAGTTTTTTTAATTAAATGAATGTCATTTTGGAATGCAGTTTTTATTTGAAACAATCCCAAAAGATCCTCAAATTCAAGCCTATGTGAAAGGTAGAATCTTACCAGAAATAGGTACAATAGTTTAAAAGTTCATAAAAAGAAAAACTAAGAGCCCTCTTTTAACCAGTGGAAAGCTTGGAGCTTCTCCATTGAAAACAAACATAAAGTGTGTGGAGGTCTCCTAAAAACCAACTTCACCACCAGGCAAGTGAAACTGATAGGAAGACATCAGTATTCCACTTTACTAACAGCAATCATGAATAACAGTGCGAAAAGCAGCATTAGCTTTGTATCTGTGCTCTAGGAGTTTAGTTCTTCAAGGAAACAAGTTTGGGTTTGAGGTGCCTTATCCTGACATACAGCCGTGTGACAAGAAATAGTCACTGCCATTCACACTGGCAATATTAACCCCAACACTGCACAACTACCTTCTGACAGAAGGATTCCCCAGGACTGAAAACAATGCACACTGAATTCATTTAAAAGCAGGGAATATGCTCTTTTTCTCCCCCTTCCTACCAAAAAGGAAAAAATAAACATTCCAGTCAATAATGTTACTGAAGTTTTGCATGCATTCTGCATCCTACTCCACATAACCAAGTATGATTTAAAAAAAAAAGAAAAAAAGCAGCTGGTAGGAGAAACAACTATGAGAGCATGTGATCATCTGGTGAGAAAAATTAAGTTCACAGCAAGAAGCACATGGCTTCCAAGACCTTAAAACTACATGTTTTTTTTGGGTTTTTTTTTCCCTTTCTCAATTGGAAATGGCCTTGGCTAACCCAAATGGACTTGCCTGCCTTTACAGCTCAGCATAATTAGCAGACACTCATACAATTTTGTTCAAGTCTAAAACAGCCTCAAGTCTCTTATGATTCCCCCAGCCAAATGTCATTGTTCTGTTCAGTGCTCAAAAGAGCAACTACAGACTGGCTTGTTAGGGATAAATAGCTTAAATAGCTCCCTGGCTGCTTAACGTTAGTGAAGAAAGAAGCAGAGATAGCTAAGAAAAACCCCAGGAAATAAGACGGGTGGAAATGCACAAGTTAGTGGCTTCTGTCAAAATAAGAACACTGATTTATAACTGATTTCATTTGCAAGTTGCATCCAATGGGATCTTCTTTCTTCATAGAAGCTTTAACACCCATTTCTCTTCAAACAGGTGCAACACGCACACATTTTAAAGACCCACAGAAAAAGATGTGAAATAGAATACTGTGGTGCATTGTTCAACTTAAAGAGTTTTCTAGACTCAAGTAGCTTGCAATATGATTACCTTTTTAAGCTTTTTCTTTGCTGCTGGATTGGCCACAACATTTCCCTCGGTTTTTACGGTCACATCATCAGCCGGGTCCTTTTTTTCTTCGGTAGTCACATCAGTTAAATTGGCAACATCTGCATCATCTCCTGCTGAGCTGCCACTTTCCAGCAGCGCTGCTGCTTCCTCCTCATCCACTAGAAGCTCATCTTCAGATTCAAGGAGTAAACTAGGCTCATCTTGGTCTGCCTGCTCACTGCTTTTAGTGCCTGATGGCTCAGCAGCATCATCTTGCTTCTCCTCTTTTACTTTATCTTCTACAGTGCCACTTTCAGGTTTCTGAGTAGCATCAGTCTTAGACTTCTTATCACTTGGAGAGTCTTTGCTGTCTGGAGAATATGTTCTCTTTCTGTAAAGAAAGAACACTTGCTTATGAATCTGAATAGCATCCAGAAGTGACTAAAAAAATAGCAGGCTTAGCTCTTCTAGACAAGCTTCAGAACTGTGTTTGTTTAGTTCAGAAAATGGAAGCTTGAGGGAAACAGAATTCAAGCATGCAAGAGGTTGCTGCAAGGAGGAACTGTCCTTTCAAGACAATACAACTGCTCATGGGTTTAAACTGCGGGAAGGCAAGGATAATTAAGGACTGCAGCAGATTTCCTGAGCAGCCTGGGGAGGCTGTGAAGTCTCTTTCATTAGAGGAAAAGGATAGGTACCATAAAAAAACATTTAATCTTTTTGCACAAACAACATGATGATCTCAGAGCTTGCCAGACTTCTTCTGTCTAATTTCTATGCTTTGGGTAGGGTATTTTCATATTTCCTTTTAAACAACATTATGTTTTAATAATTGGTAGTTACCTAGTTTTATCCTTTTTCAGAAGTTCAACTCCCTTGTTTGGAATCTAAAATTATAAGAAGAAAAGTCTTAAGTCACAGCGAAGTATTATTTATAGAAATGTTGAAACATTGTTCTGTCTGGTCTGAGTTAATCTAGTCAAGCACTACCAATTAAATTAATCCATAAGTACTCTTCTACAATGCCCAGATAGCAACCAATCAATGAACTACTAAATTGTTACAGTACCTCACCGATCGAGAAGCCCTATCTGTCTCCACCAAAACTCTCTAACTCAGCACAAAAACAGGGTAGTCTGCTAGAGAAAATCATGTACAACATCTTTGGTTTTTGAGCTGATTCAGCACGTTGCAAGCAACAGTACAAGTCAGCCCATCTAATCTTCTCACTACCATTAGGAGCGGGCTATGCAGGAAGCTGAAGACTTGCATCATTTTGCTTATTTAGGAGTTACTGAATAGGAAATCCCACATATCTTCCATGTTAATAATGCACAAGTTGATACACTGGCTAAGTGTTTGAATTTGTCACAACATTCATTTTTGGTGCACAATCATATGTAAGACTTTTCCATACTCCAGAATAAAGAGCCCTTATTTAAATGTGCTGTTAATTAGAAACTTGGCAAAGCCTTATAATACACATAGTTCTGACACCTAGCTTGTGATTTTAAAATCTCAGATCATTTGCAGAGAAGGATGAGAAAAAAGGAACCACGGAAGAGTATGTTTAAACAGAATGTTTAGTTAAGAGCTACACAGACTACTTTAAAATATGATTTTTCATTTTTTTCAATCTGAAAGGAAAACCCTTCATTCTGTCCTACACCTCAGAACACCACACTCCTGCTATATATCATTTAAGCAGCCAGAAAATTCTATAATGAATTTTCAAAGTTGCGCTGAATTCTCAAGAAACGAGGTGTCTTCTACTTCACTTTACACCTCCACTTACAATCAGAAAACAGTCTGCAACTAAAAATACAACTTACCCTTAACACCAATTTCTTGTATTTTTCAGATAGATCCACTTTCACACATCTGCCTTGGAACCAAAGAGCTTTGTTGGCACAATGTTCAACCATCGCTAAAGCATCTTCTCTGGTCTCCATTTCAATGAAAGCCTGAAAAGATTAAAGTACACATCACAAATTACAAAATACGTAACACTCCCACTGGCAAAGCTATTTAGCTTAGAACACAGCATTTCAAAATGCTGAAACCAAACTATGAGACTTGGCTCTGTCCAAGTCCTTTAAACTAGCCACACATTTTAGTATTTGCTGAAGTGTCCTGCATAAGCTTGCTTTTGAATTCAGTAATATCTGTCCTCTATAAAGTTTACAAATTAAATATCAGGTATTTAAGTAATCTGGAAAGAAAAGTCACCTTAAAGTGAAATACAAATCAACTAAAAAAGCACTTCTCTCATTTACTTGGTGCTGAAGGGTTTGGGAGTTTTGAGGTACTGAGGAAGTTGTATTTTTTTAAGAGAAGTCTGAAACAGAAAAGCAGCAGACAGTGGCCTAGAAAAAAGAAGTCTTGCTCTGTGAGGTGTTCCTCCATGAAACAAGCCTATGACACACTGTGTTTGCTGAACAAGCTTTTAAAAGCACAGAAGAGAGACAGAAGAGAGCTGCTTCTGCACCAAACAGAGCAAGGTCCTTTTGTTTTTCCAGTGCAATAAGGTTAAGGAGGACATCTCAGGGGTCATACAATAGATTCTACTTATTTCTGATTCCATAACATGAGTGTGGCACTGTGGGATTCAAGAATTCATCTCTGAAAAAAATACCAGGAAGTTAAAAATTTTTTTTCAATTCTGCTAAATATTTAAAATTCTTGTGTACATGTGGAAATCATATATACATGCATTCAAAGTGTTTTACTATACATGTGCAATACACCATCTTGAGAGAAACACAGACCTGCTTCCACTTAAAGAACAAATACCTAAGTGAAAGAAACATGTAATAGCAGAAGATAGATATTAATGTTTCACAGGTACTGTTTCTTCAGTCTTAAAAAAAGAGTTCAAAATGCCTTGAGATATATATAACAAAAAGTCTAATGCTAAATTATACTTCGCAGCTAATGTCTGCTTTTACTGTGTCTCTTTTTTCCTTTTTTTTTAAAGCAGCTCACATTACAGTGACTTACACAGTAAGCTAAATAGCAAACCACCTACACAATTTCCGTATCTATGCTACAGAAGCAGCCTACACTTCTTCACAGTTGTGTCTTAGCTTCCAACCCCCACACACTAAGCTCCTGCAGTCAGTTACCTGACTCTTCATCCTCATGAGTATGTAGTTCTTAATTTTTCCATATGGTTCAGCCAGTTTGAGCACTGCATTATCAGAGTAGCCTGAATGAGGTAAATTGCTGAGGTGAATCACACGACCAAGTTCTGGTTTTGGTGGCTCCGTTTTTTGGTCAGGTTTACTTTCAGGTTTCTAAAATTAAAGAGTGAATGAATTGTTTAAAGTAGATACTATAAGAAGTACACTTAACATTGCATCACTTAAAGCAAGTAAGTAAATTATATCCCTTGATTAATTTGATATAGCTGTGAAGTAACAATCTAAAAGCAGTGGCCAGGTAACAATCACTGTCTCAGACTGAAATAGTGTTTAAATAAGCAGAAATATTTTACCTTTATCCTCTTGTACTTCTGTGACAGGTGGACTCTGACTGGTTTACCAAATACCAGTGCAGGTGTTGTTGAGTAGTACTCTACTGCAGCCTGAGCATCTTCAGTGGTTGACATTTCAATAAATGCCTGAAAACATAAAAACAGATTAAGCACCACACTTTCAAGGAATTGCTGTTTTTATTTAAGGTCTCAAGCTCTCCCTTTTTTCTCATAAAAATGTCTGCATCAAAACCAAAAACTGCCTTTTGGTGATATTAACTGGCCTATAGAACTTGGCATGAACTTCACATACTTCATGTGCACAAACACATTTTAGATTTGGATTCAGAACATTCAGTTGCTTCCTGCATTCCTTTCATGCTTTTTCACCTCTGTGAAAATACACTGGCTTTTTCCTCCCTTCAAAATATGACACTTATGTATAAACTGAGTTTCCAGAGAATAATAAAACAAAAATTGAATTTGCAAACTGTATTTTCTAAGCTAGAAATAACCATCTAGAATGATTCTTAACAATATTTAAGTTGAGATGCAGTATTACAGTATTTGTAAAAGGAAACACACACTAGTCACTCTTCCCATCACACATCAGCTTGGTGACATGTTACCTGGCTTAGAAGCCAAGCACATCCTTTTACTAGAATTTCAACTCAGACAGTAAGCATACCAAAGAAATCAAGCAGTTCCAACAGCACTAATAAAGGGCCCAATCTTACCTCGTTGATTTTGTTTAGAATCAGGTGATTTGTAATTATTCCAAATGGTTCAACAAGCTGAAGCAATTGATATCTCAAGTTCTTCCCTCTCTGGAAATCCATGATGTGAACAACTCTGCTCGTTTCCTGTTGAGGATAAAGTACACACATCATACACAACATGTGTACCAACTAACTTTAAAATAACATTTTTCAAGGATCTGTTCTTTTTTTAATTTACTATTGTTTATAAAGTCTTAATTAGTAATCAAAACTAGACACGCAGAAAATGCACAGCACCTCCAAGGATTCTCAGAGGAAGATGCCTGCTGTGACAGCTGTACAGAAAGGAGATTGTCTCGTCTCTTCTTCATAAGAGAACATGCAGACTGTATAAACTTCTGAAAACAAACATTTTGTAGAATATTTGGCAAAATGAAACAATCTCTTTCCAAAGCTTCAATATTTCCACACCAAGAAATCTCAGTATGAAATTGTTTTAAAAGACACTCCTTTAAAAAAAAATAACCCCAAACCCAATACATTTTATTAAAGAAAAAGCATATCTGCATACAAATACTCACATCCTTTAAAGACTTTACATTTATTTAATACTAACCACTCTGCCCTTCTGCATGTGTCTCGGTCCTTGCATGTTTCCATTTCCAGCTCCTTCAAGAAATTAAAAAAAAAAAAAGCAAGCTTAGTTCAATTGACAAGGCTGCTATTAACAGCTTCTTTACAAGTTCTGGAGAGAACTTATAACACTAAAACAGTATTACGTCAAGTTTTAAAAAGCCACTTAAGTAGTATTATTAATTGATAAATTAGTATTACTAAGCCTAAAAAGGCCATTAGTCTTGTATATTTCAAAAATCAAGTTTGAGATATATTGAAAATTTTACAATAATACTGTAATGACATTAACTGTTTAAACATTTATCATTCAAAGACTCCTTTAAGATCCCTGAGATATTTTTTATCAGTCAGGATCAGGTAAATTAATTAGTTTTGCTTTTTACTCACTTGAGTTATTTATAAAGTAAGAAATAATGACTTTAGGTGAGAACCTGATTCTTATCTTGCCTTTCTGGGAAGATAAGGCCCCCAAATCTATTTCTCAATTCCATTTCAAATTAATTTAGGGAGAAAAGACTGAAGACATTGAATTCTTCCAAGTTTCACAAAAATCCACCAACATGAAGGTAGCTAAACAGAAGATGTGCAACAGATTGCTACACAGGAAAACATGCATGACCCCAAAGCACACGTTGGTTGATTAATCCAACAGCTGAAAGAAGAAATCCATAATAATGTGCCCAATAGTTAGAAGAGGGAAGAAAGGTGAAAGTGTGGAAACAAAGTATTTATGGTGAGGAAAACAAGCAAAAGCATTTCAGTTCCACCTCTCAGAGAGCATTGCTCTGTTGTTCTAAGACACTGATCAGAAATCAACAACTCAAGTCTAGCAGACATAGAGGGTTTTGTTTGTTTTTCAAAAAAAGCATCTAAAACCCCATAACATGTGGAAAAGCTGGTGCTTACTGCTGTGACTATGCACTGTCTACTACCAAAATATCTGGCTATAATAAAAAGCTTCAGGAACACAAATGATTAAGTCCAGTAATTCATGAGAGGTGATTTTCAGAAAAGGGCATCCAGTCTGATGCCTGCCAGCATTACCTCTTGGCCCAACAGGAGGCCCTCCCAGGTGGAATGGAGGTGGTGGGGGTCCCAGAATTCCTGGTGCAGGATTTGTGGACTGCTGCAACATGAAGGGATCACCCCTAGAAAAAGGGAAAAAAAAATCAGAACAAAAACTGTGACGCCTTTTTCCTCCAGCCATCCAATTCCTGACGAGTATCCAAGCACAAGTCAACTTGAACTGCTTTTACTCTCTCAAAATGGGGAGCTACCCATTTGAAGAAGGTAGGTTGTTTCATATTAAATGTTAAAAAGCAGCTTCAAATGACAGTAATAATTTTCAAAATTACTTTAAAGCATTTAGATTAAATAACAGCCCAAACTACACAGCTTTGATTAGAACTGTACTGCTTAAACCAGCAGAAGAGTATCATGTCCACTATCCACCATTCATTACTTACATTCCATGTCCTGAATCACTGTCAGGGTTCCATTCTGGATATCTTAAGAAGAAAAAACGCAAAAAAGAAAAAAGAATAAAGGTAAGAAAAATCCAATCTCCTCTCACTATGCGGTAATTTTTATATCTATTTTCATATAGGCTGCAATACCTTTACATATTACATAAACTGCAGTATCTAATTACAACAGGGAGTGCTAGTCTTTATGAGAAAATTCCTACATTCAAAGTAACAAGGCTTGCTGATTTATATTATAATTTGCATAGAATAAGCTCATTTTACAAAAAAAAAAAAGTCTTGGCACAAGCCTGATTAGTAAAAAATAAAGTTGCAGCAGATTCACAAGTGATAGGATGCAAACAAATGGCCTCAAGGTGCATCAGGGGAGGCCCAGACTGGGCAGGAAGACGTTCCTTGACGGGAGGGCAGGCTGGTGTTGGAATGGGCTGCCCAGGGACATGCAGTCCCCATCCTTGGAGGCATTTAAGGCATCAGCAGGATTCAGAATTTAAGAACCAGCAGTCCTTTTGTGTCCCAAAAATGCACTTTTAAAGTAGCGTATCTTTATTCTCTGCAACACACAGCATGTTTTTCTAAGCTTGCTCTGAGCATCACAGCTGACAGTTGGTTACTTATACTGCTCTCATGCCACAAGAATGTTTACTGTACTTCAAATTCATACATTTCAAGCAGCAGCTGACAGCGTCGGCCGTGAGTCGCTCCATTGATATGGTGATTCCACTCCTGCAGCAAAGTAAATAACTCAAAGTTAAAAGCCACACACGACATGCTATTTCTAACAAAATAACACTGTTGTAGCATATCATCTTCTTTTCTAAACTGAAGTATCTAAGATGAATGCATAGATATCAAAATACTTTTTTAGTGTTCTGGAGACACACTGAAGCTGGACCTACTTCTGAACCCCTATTTTGTGTGGATAGGTATCTGATGAAAGATGCCCTTGGGCTTCACCCTGCCTCCAACATGCGAAGCTTGCAGGCTACCTGCTATAGCTCACATGTGTATTGCTGACGTTCCAACTTGCACAAGTGCTGAGATTTTTAATTTTTTAATGTTTTTTTTTTTTTTTTTTAGAATTTTAGAATTTCCTCTACTCTCTGCTTCATTCCTCAGATTATCAAAGATGAATGTGGACTACAGACTCAAGTTTCCAAAGCCAAGAAAGAGCCAAGAAACTGCAAGGAATTCAGAAAGGAAAGACTAAAAGAAACAAAAGTGCATAGCTAGGACAACTACACATGTGAAATATAAAAATTTATGAGCATTTGAGGGGAATAGTCAAGAGAAATGGGACCTAATCAAGATGGTAGAAAGGAGGAATAATAAAACTACATCAAATTACCTCAGTATCACAGTGAAGTTCTTAGTGGAAATATCCATCACATACAGAGCAAGAGTTGAGAGAGGTCAGCAGCACAAAGGGTAATGCACCATGCAATTGCTGAAGCTACTAGAGAAGAGCCAGCATCTTGGCTGAGTGCAGTAGCTGTACCCTCCGGGCTACCTGAGCTCCTCTCCTCTTACTGGTATTTTTACACTAGCTAGTGGCTTTCCAGCATCTCTGGTTCTGGCCTCAACACAAGAAAGGAACAAGGCCTTCTGCTTCCCTGCATCTTATACTGGTTATGAAAGGAGTCCACCTCCCTGGTTTTTTTATGTCAAGAGCAGAGGAGGCACAGGGACTCCTCTGTTAGGTACAGAGCCTGACCATCAGATCCCAGTGTTACATACACCAGCCCCAGCGTGCGCTGTAAGCAAGTGACAGAACTTAAGAGTCACTGCTACACAGATGGCTGTGTAACACCCCCGGGGTTACTTCCACCCTGCTGCTGCTCAGTAAGCCAGCGACCAGCAGCAGGTGGGTGGGACAGGACAGCTTTATGCCCATAGGGAGCATCACAGCGGAGAGTAATTACATCTTCTGGGGAGCAGTTTAACAACTAATGGGTTTTCATCGGCTGTCTTTTCGGATGCAAACACATATACTGCACTGGTCGACTGTTTCATACATCCTTCATTTTAGGTAAAGGATTTCCCAAGCCCTGCCCTTCCCTGCTTTGTTCACTTCCACACTACAGCCATCCTCCCTGCAGCGGGGCTTCCAGTCTGTGTGCCCTGAGTGCCCACCTTGTGCTCCCCACCAAGGAGAACAAACTGCATCTCCCATCTCCGGTAAGTACCAGCATTAAGCTACACTGTGCTACTACACTCCATGATATACAGAAGAGAACATGGAGCAGGATGAATTTATTTTTAAAAACAAGGTGGAAAATGAGCACTTCTTGTTAACCACACAAGATGTAGGCTCTGCTACTATGAATCTGCAAATATACTTGCAATTAGGTTGCAAACAGAAGCCCCAAAGCCCCGCAAATAAGCCCTCTATCTGTGAAACACTCAGTACTTTAAAGCAAATATTCTTCAGTTTTAAAGCCAGTAACAAGTTTTAGTGCTATAATACACAAAGCAGCCCTTCTAACACTAACAGCCCCCTAAATTCAGCTGCACTACATGTGAAGCCTCACAAGCCCCACAGACTGACTCTGCAAGTTTAACACACCTTTGGAGCTGCCTTAACACGTACTTGGAGATTATTATAAACTGAAATTGAACTTATCTGCAAACCAGAGCCAAAGTTTGGGGATCTGATTCTCGCACTTCAAACACTTTTTTAAATTGGCAAAGAAAAAAATAAGCAGAGGAGAGATCTGATGTATAAACTGTTTTTTTTTTTCCCCCTAGGGAAACTTTCCAGAACAACAATGGCTCATCCATGTTATTAAGTTCATATTAAATAGAGCTCTTAATCTGCACTGCTTTGCTCCCTTCCTGTACCTGCTCTGAGGTGCCACTTGTCTGAGGTTGCAGGGCCCCAGATATTTACAGACACTAATTAATTCTGGGCATTTGTGTTAAGCTAAAGAAATTCTCAATGAAGTTTATTAAAATGGAGATCACTTTTGCTTCAGTTGATGCAAGCAGGAGGACACAATGTTCTCTAGAAAAGCAGGCCAAACTTAAGCACCTAATTTTAGATACTGCCTTATTAGGGACACAGCCATGTTTTCCCTCTGAGATATATCACAGTTTCAAGTGTTTAACCTCCAAACTCATCTGCTCGTACTGCACCAGGCTCTTTGTTTGCAGGGAAAGCAGTGGCTAAGCTTCAACTCCTCATTCCTTGACAAAGGGATCAAGATGGACTAAAAAGCTGGGCTAAACTTCCTTCCTAATTAGCCAAAACAGGCTGGATCAGAGTCTGTATGCAACAAATTAATGAAGCATGCGGTAACATCACTAAAAGAGCAAAAAGAGGACTAGCCTGCCAGGCTCCAAGGGTAGCCGTCTGTCTCGTTGGGCTAAAACAGATACACTGCATTATCATATAATTTTTCTTGTTTTATATTCCATAGTATTTTTATTGGGGGTCGGGAAAGTGAGATTTTGACATTATAATAATGAGTTTATATTGTCCTAGCTAAGAAAAGCATTCCCTTTCTGCTTTCCATACATTCTGGTTCAAATCAAATTACTTCAAATGTTAAGTTCTACTTGATTTAATTTTGGAGGAGATACAGAATAGGAAACTCTGTAACTGTTAGATATGCAAAGTGGAGGAAAAAAGGAGAGAAAGAGAACAATTCTTGCCATACCGTGATTTCCGAAACAGAAACAAAACCCAAACTCGGGTCATAAGAAACAGAAGATCCAATCTCAAATATTTTGTGATGTTCTCAGCAGCTTAAGGCAAACATGTTACTAAAAAAGATGGGTTTGTATGTCGTGGAAGGTGTCAGTCACTTAAGTTATGCTGTCAAAAGAATTTGGTATTTCTTGTGCTTAGAAAGATACTTCAGGTTGGACAGCCTTTAATTAAACAGACCTTCATACCAAAGCAAACGAAGGATAAACGCTAAAAAGAACCCTACTTACAGGAGTACTGGCTGCCATCTTCAAGGGCCTCAGAAGTTTACGTTCTCAATCTAACCAAATGAAGTCCTTTATACAAAACTGAGTGTGGCATTTCAATTGTTCATATTTAAACCTTTTACAAAAATGAATGTCTTGAAAGTACGCAGACAAGAAACCCAGACTGCTGTGATTAATTTATATACAGTAATTAAAGCAAAACAAGTTTGTAAAGTGTCGGATCAATTGGAGTAGCACAGCACGTGCTCTAATGCGTGTTGATCAGCTCCTGGTGGGGACAATTCACGTTTCAACAAGATCGGATGCATAGAAGCAGCACTTTTTGAGAGGTAACTGTAAAGAAATGGTTAGTAACAGTAATTCCACATGGTACCAATTTCACAGCCATGGCATGTACTGCCTTTCCAATTGAAGGCTAATAAGCCACTAGTCGTGACAAGAGGTGCACTGTGTTTGCCAATTAGCCAATTCAATTGCCTAGTACCCTGCAAATCAGCAAGATGAGTCAAATTGGAAAAGCTGAAAGTGAGAAGGCTCTGAAAATACCGTCTGAATAACCAGGCCATTTTGAGCAAAGTGCTACCGCTGCAGAGAGCTGAACCACTGGTGGACAAACTGAGAGGGAAGCCTCAGCGTGACTGAACGGACCCGAAGACCCAACTCTACCTGCCAGCCAAGTAAAGAACACTACTAGGAACACAGAGCAGATACTGCAGCAGCAGGCTGATTGCTCGGAGAGTCTACAGGGATAGATGCAACATGGGACAATAAAAAGTGAGTTTGAAGTGTCTAAGAAAGTTGTGAAAAAGGAGAAAAATGACGACAAATTTCAGCCATAGTATGAGATAGAGTGTTAAAGTGAAATTAAAAAGGCAAGAATGAGCTCATCTAAAACGTGATTTATTTTTACTTATTTATTTTTAAACTTTTGCAAACAGGTTCCAGGGCTCTACATTAACTCTTTCCCTTTGGACAGGGAAAAAGCAGAACTGTGCAAGAATGCATCTTAACTACGTATAAATCGGCAATCAAGATAGATGTGGAGGAGAGCTGAAACTAGCTTCCTGAAGGGCACAGTAGATACACTGCAAAAAAACCCAAACCAACAAAAAACCCACCAAAAAACAGATGTCTGTGGTTAAGAGAACATGTAGATGTAAAATATAAATAAGATATCCCAGTAGATGATAGCTGTTTGTCTGGAAGTTAAGCAATCTGGGCAAACAAAATACATTAATGTAAAGCCCTGGTTTACAACGTTTGTTAACCATTACTTGTAAATAAACCAAGTGCCTTTCTCACTCTCAAACCAACTTTCAGATCATTTCAAAAGCAACCAGGCTACAGAAATAATTAAAGAAATAGGTAAAAACAGAACAGGTACTAAAACGTAAAGGAAAATAGAAGTATCTGGTGCATAACTCACCTTATTAGAATGAACTGGCATATCACATATAGAGCACAGATGGGGATAACCCTTCGGTAAGAATCCATGGAAGTCTTCAATATTGCTATTTGGAGGAGCACCTCTCTTTTTCTCAAAGAGAGATCTCTCGGGACCAGGGCCACGACCCATTCTGTCATACTCACTGTCAAATTTATGATAGTTATGCGAAGTCTCACCATAGAAAGATTCATCCCTACACCTTTCTCCATCTCTCAATCTGTCATCTTCATAATCCATTCTGTCATAATAACCAGATTCTTGAGAACGACTTCCATGGTCATAGTCAACTACCGGGTTGAGACTAGGACCACGATCATCAAAGCTATCTCTTCTAAAATGCCTTTTTTCTTCCCAATCATCCCTAGGTACTCTGTACGGTGGTTCCCGTGTGGATGATCTGCCATCTCTACCATAACCTTCTTCAGCTCTCCTCCTTTTAAGTTGTAGAAGGATCTGAGGCAAGTTTTCAGGAGTGATCTTGTCCTCGGGATAGCGACTCAGTTCATCTAAGTCTCTAGCAGACAGACCAAAGCTGGCCAAAATGTTAGTGGCCTGGTCTGCATCTCCACGGTGCTGAGAAGACAAAGGGAGCGGACCTCTACTTCCAATGTTAAATATAGACTGCAAATTATGGGAAGAGGTACTACCAGAAGACAGTGCACTATGAGATCCTTGTTGGTTCAATGAAGAACTCATTCCAAGATTCATTAAGCTAGCAAGGCGTGCAGTACCCTGGTTCATCCTTCCAAGAGATGCTGGCATATTTAAAGACTGGGTAGCAGCAGCAAGAAGGCCTATTCCTGCAGAGAGCTCACGCCCATGACCTTGTGAATCCCTACTCAGAGATGACTGCTGGAATGACTTGGACATTGTAGAGCTATAGCTTGTCTACTTTACGGATCAAAATCTTTGTTTGTTTGTTTGGTTTGGTTTAAGATGGCTGAAAAGAAAGCTCGCACTACAAAGCTAGGCAAACTTCACTTCGAAAGCGGTAACGCCAAGAAAGAGGATCAATAATGACTGCAGATCTTCTTCAAGCTGAGAAACACCAGACAATTCTGTAGAAAAACAAGCAGTTTTAGTCATAAATCCCTTTAAACAGATGCAGTTTTAAACTTATGCATCATGTTGATCTAAAACATTAAAGATCTCAATCTTATAAGGCTTTCATCATATAATAAAACAGATACAAGATGTACCCAGAACCTACAAATATTGTTTCAGATAAAAATACAGCAGTATTTCCTGTACATACTACCACTCTTCTACAAAAAAACAAACAAACAAAAAAATAAACAAACTACTTTCATACTGAAGACAAGTGAATTTCAGAAGTTTGGGATGTCTGAAAGCATCTAAAGCTTACTAGCATATAAGCCTTGATCTCTGTTTTATGGCTTTGTTTATAACCTGCAGTGCTGCACTACACTCTGTGAGAAGACATTAAAAAAACCTTCAGTGCCCAGAATCAGAGATGACTTTGGCATATAACACACACTTGAAAATGAAACCTCTACCACCACAGAATAGGACGAAAGGAAGTTAAAAGCAATTGAAGTTTGGGTAACAAGTTTCTGCTGTAAGATCTGGTAAACAAGACCAACCACAATATTTCAATCTTTATGCAGTTAAAAATCAAATTACTGATGTGAAGATAGATGTGAACAAGAAAAACAAGTTTCAAATTTTTCAGGAAGTAAATAAGACCTCTTGCTCAAATTGCAGTTATACAGATAGCAGCACACAGGAAGTGAATCTTTACTGTTATATTGCAGCTGTGACATCAGCCCGTACCTTCAGACCTCAAGCTAAACAAGGTCAGGCTTAGTTCTGGGCTGGGAGCCCAAGGGAAACCTGCAGAAAGAGACCTGGGAGTCAGTAGGTGGCACTGGGCCCCATGCAGCCCTGCAGGCAGTGGCAGCTGTGGCTCCTATCGCTGTGCTGCTGCTTTGCTTCGCTCCTGGCACTTCTGGTACCGTGACCACACGTGGCAGTTAAAGATCCTAAGCCAGCACTCAGGAGAGATGTTTATCCGCCTGGTGTCCTCACACAAGACATCCCAACCTAGTGCTTAAATGCCTGATTTAAGTGCATTTATTCTACGTTTGTAACAGTATACTTTACAGACTAATGGCTGTATTTTCAGAATTTGTTTTTATCGCAGAGCAGGAATAAGCTGCAATACTTCTCTCCCATAGTCCTTCAGCCTTGGGATACAGACACAAAATATAAAGCAATTTGACACACGTGAAACCATTTCACAAGGGACATGCTGCTCTTGCACCCCCAGTCAGTAAAGTACTTCCAAATCTCTGCAGACATGTTTTGCTTTTGCACTGCTCCTCAGTTCCTTATGGCTAAAAGACGAAACAGACAGAAATCGCACAGCTCCAAACAAAGCCAGCTCCTAAGAGCAGGCACATTTAGGGAGGAATGGAAAGGGTGAAACAAAAGCAAGGATTTTTCCCTGAAGAGTCCAGTTGTGCAGAAGGCAATTTCTCTTGTACTGGAAACAAGAAAAAAGGTCAAGGTTACGCATGTGCCTCTAGCCCAGCTGCCTGCTCAATTCAGAGCCCTGCTCCAGCACTGCACAAAGCTTTTCCACTTTGTTTTCATTATATTGTAAAGCACCTCCCATTTCCTTCTCATATTACATACAAAAGTAGCACTGATAGGAAATTACACTTCCACGGAGAAAAATAACGAATACAAGAGAAACAGCACCCAAAACCTAGCCAGAATTCCATCCCTGAAAATATCTGCTTTATACAATTTCCTGTACATTTTGTTGTTGGTACTTTTAAGCTTGTATTTCACTTGTGGGTTTAAAACCCACAAATTTTGGAGTTACTTCCTAGCAAGTTTAATTGTGCAGTATTTGGTTAAGACTGAGATTGAGAAACATGGGATGACAAGAAGTTTTGAAGTATCTGAGGCAGAAGACACAAAAGCACTGCAGTGAGCTGCAGAGGGAAACGGTGAAACGAAAACAGGGGAGGGCAGAGGCAAATGCTGAGCAGGCATCCAGGACAGGCTGAACATCCTGAGGACTAATAAACAGCATTTCAGAACTGCTACAAAAACCAAACGAGAGAAAAGAGTCATATCCATCCAGCATCACATTTTGTCTTACATACAGTTGGTACTCTTCAAACAGCTCCACAGTCCTTACTCCATTTCTATGTAAAACTTCCTTCTCTTTCTTTCATGCACTCACAGAGTGGTGTGAAACCAAACTTAACAGTCTCTTCATCAAGCCAGGCGTTGCAGAGCTTTACAAAGCAGACCGTCACAGTGAGGGAGCAGGCAGCCCTGTGGCCAGGCATGGTGTGTCCTGCTGGTAAAGGACTCCACAAGTCAGGATTCTGCTATATCAGGAAAGTTCTCTGCTTTCCAAAATAACCCTTTCTCTTTGAACAGATGCTCGCTAATCCTCTTGTCACAGTTTTCAATTGGCAGCTCATTGTCCACTGCTTTGCAGAGATTATCAGAGAACAAAACCTAACAGCCCAGCCTCGCATGGAACTGGGCTGCAGAGCCTGATTCGACGCAGTGCTCCGACCACACAGAGCTGCACAACCTCACCATGCTGCTGCAAAGCCCCGCAGAAGAAGCAAGCAGGAGAAAAATAAAAACAGGAAGATGGGGAGGACAATAAGACAAAAAAAAAAAAAAAAAAAACAGAGGCAATCTTATGGAAAAGCACAAAGGAGAACACTAGGACACTTGTGTGCTGGTGACAGATTCTGCCCTTAGCAGCTGGTGTCAGCAATCCGAGTGCTGGAGTTAGGGAAACTTCATCTGAGTTATTTATCCAGAGTGAAACATTTGTGACATAATTCACTATTCCATCACATCACTCATCTTACTACCGCTGTCGTGCTCTACTCATAAACATGCCCATTCTTTCAGATCGGAAGTAGACAACAAATGAAGGAGGGGAGAGAAGGCTAAAAATCAGACTGAAGAACTTTAACTCCCACGTGGTCAGGTTTGTGCACTGATTGCTTAGGAAGGATCTCACATCAGCATCCAGCAGAGAAGCTCTCAGCAGCCGAGGTCTGCTGGCTTTTAAGCAAGGGTGCCATCAACTGAGTCCCAGCAACAAGATGAGTGCGGCTGAACAAAGCCATCAAAAGATCCAGATACGATTTAGCTCAGCTGAAAGTATTACACTAATTGCTCTTCATGTAATTTCAGCTACAACAGGAACAGACAGGGTTTCAGATATACATTTTTAAGATCTGTGGTCAGAAATTTGGACATAGCGAGATTTGAAAATACACCATATGAAGCTATCCTGAAGTAAGTTTAAAGCCAAAGCGTTAACAGATTTCCAGACCAATGTGGACAATGATAAAACTGTATCCGAAAGTTGCACAAGAGCTTTCTGTAAAGGCAGACAACAAAAGCAAGGAATTTGAATCCTACAGATACACAGCTGCCAAATGAAGGCCCAGGTAAGGCCGTAAGGCTGATTTCTCAAACACTACAGAATGACTTTGGTTTTTATGGCAAATGGATTACTCCCAATAGAACTGACTGAGTTCTGGTTCCACATAAATTAGTTTTGTTTCTCACAAAGTTTGGTCCCCAGGTTCTCACAGTTTGATCACACCAGCCATCTTAAATGAGCACCTCCTGTGGAAGTGTTACAGCTTCCTATTCCTTCCACCACCTTTCCTATGTGTGTACACATTGATCCTAAATTCCTTGATCTCTTATAACACATCTTTTACCCAGTTTTCTTCCACTATTTATAGAAAAGTCTCAAAAATGAGAAATGATGTTCACTTTCTATTCAGTTTCACTTTCACTTAAAAAAAAAAAACACAGTTTGATTAAATTCAATGTGTTTTGAGTAAATCCACCTACAATGAAGTCATGAAGTAATTCAGAAGCTGAAAAATACATCCTCAGTTTGCAGCATTAAGACTTTTGAAGAGTGTGCAGCTTTGAAATGAAATTCTCAAATAAAGTTTCCTCTCTGAAATCCCCACTTTTCAGACCAAGAGGCGCAGATTTTTCCTCTCCTTGAGGTGTGCAGCCATTCGTTTTGCAACAACTTACTCTACCATAGAAGAAGCCATAGGTTTCTCAGCAAACCATTCACAACACATTATGGCACAAAGGTTATCTACAGGAGATCTGGAAGTTACAGATTTGGACTGACAGCTCCCCATGTTGCTCTGTGAAATAACGGTAGTGAACACAAGAACCTGCAAGGAAATTGGATGCAGATGTTTTCTGGCTGCTGAACCATCAAAGCACTGATCCCAAGCAGACAGGATCATTTCAGCATGGACAATAAATGGCCACCGTTTTTCCAAAAGGTAAAGGAGGAAGATCAAAATGCCCAGCAGCTTCACATGCAGAACATACAGATCACCCATTTCAGATATCAGTATCCAGAGTATTGCAGGCTAGGAAACAACATTTAATGCTGAAGCGATCTTCAAAGGTTATGACCTCAAAAGAGTTCAGCAGCATGAGTTCCATGGCAGCATGCACTGTGCTGGGCAGCTCAGCCAGCCCTTACAGGCCTTGCGGAACAACTGAAACAGCCCCGACTTTTAGGATTATGTTCAGCTTCATCTCTGTGAGTTGCTTGATCAGAGGAGCAGGTGGTAATCTGAGATCTGAAGTTACTGCAACAGAAGATTGCTTCAGAACGGAGAAATTACACATGAAAAGACTTGTTTATGAGAGGGAAATTAACTACTTTAGCAGTTAAGACTAAAGAACTGACCCAGTTTCTAACAATTGAGTGCACAACAGAGCACTGTAACAATAAGATGCTGAGCTCCTATTTCTGCTCACTACGTAATTTCATCAACTCAAACATCCCTTTCTGTATAAAGCTGCAGAGCGTACTGACTCCCTTACACAAACAGAAGCAAACAAAGACCCCTGGGACACCACAGGAAGAGTATAGGAAGGAAAAAGTGTATTTTAAGAAACAGAAATACGAGTGGCCGAGAATACACAGAATAAAAGCCACCACATGCACTGACTGCTCCACAAATGGGCTGTTACTTCTATAGCTTCCATGCACTCCTTCCTACTCCTGCAGCCCTCTGTTGACTATCAGCAGGCAGCAGCATTACACACACGTACAGCCTCCAGCACTGCCCCACAAAGTGCTGTGCCAGCAGTGGAGCTCTGCAGAACAGAACCATCTAGGATCCCAGGCTGGACACTCCAGTATCACTAACCATATGCCCATGCTCTTATCAAAGCAGGCAGTTCCTATTCATTCTCATCAGTTTTGGAGATAAATACTCTTACAGGCAAGGCACATACCGTCACCACTTTTTCAAAGTAGACAGATCAAACCAGAGAACAAGAGCAGCATTCTAACAGAGAGCTAATTGTCTTTTTTTTTTTTTTTAAATTTTTAACTTGTGTATTTTGTTCTGTTAAGCAATTAAAAAGCCTTCTGACTAATCAACGAGTGCAAGTCTGCCTGCAGGCATTTCAAGAACAGGGATAACAGTGCATTCTTTCCCAAGCAGTGCTCCTGATGCCAGAGATGCATTCTAGCTGCAGGCGTGCCGAAAGGAAAACCCTCCTGTTTGAGTTCTGGCTGCACAACACAGCACGGAGAGCCCTGCACAGCGTGTTAGCTGAGAAATACAGTGGGGGATTTAGTATTAAGACTTGCTGACTGAGAACGCTGAGAAAAAATGCAAGCAGCAAAGAGGCTGCACCAACATGTTCATAAATTAAAGAGGCTGAAATAAAATCGTTTCTCTGCAGCTTTGCTTCCATCAGCCACCTAAGGGCTGCCTCAGCGTTCAGTTCAGGGTGTGTGCATGGCAGAGAAGGGCTGCATGCAGTATTTCTCATTTCTCACTGAATTCATGAGCATTTTTATGGGCATGTGCAAACATGGGACTTGAAGTTTTCAGAACACGGTAACTTCAGAGAGCTTTTCAAAACAGGCTCACAGCACTACAACCAACATCAGAACCACAAGCAAGAGATCTTCCCTCTGAAAAAGAAGAGAATATATTTGCACTCTGAATTCATCTCCTTGCCCAGCACAGGAAAAAGGGCAGGGATACTGAGCACACATCTGCACAGGGCTCAGTCAGAATCACAGAATCACCAAGGTTGGAAAAGACCTACAGAATCATCCAGTGCAACCATCCACCTGTCACCAATAGTCCTCAGTAAACCACATCCCTCAACACAATGCCTAAACGTTCCTTGTACACCTCCAGGGTCAGTTCCAGTTGCCAGCATCCTCGCCCACATTCTGTTATTCCACATCATTCACTCATGAATCACTCCCCGAATACAATTTCAAGACAAAAGTTCATTAGCTTCAGAATAACATATTAAAAACATTAACACGCGGTTTGCTACATTCTGAAGAGAAGGTGCTTGGATATATTATGACTTTTAACACGTTATGCTGCAAGGTTCAGAGGGATCGAGCAGCACTCTCAGCAATACAAAAGGCTGCCGCTGTGCTCGCAAGGCACAGAGCTGCGGGAAACACACAAGACGTGTCCAACAGGAGCAGCTCTCTGCCCATGTCCGGGGGGGGGGGGGGGGGGGGGAGCAGAGCACCCACCCACAGCCCCGAAGCCCTTAGAACTGGGAGATGGATGGAAGAGCCCTATTCGGAGGCTGAGAACGACACTGGACGTTCTTCCCAAAGGGACCGAGAGGAAAACGGCCACAGACTTCAGATGGATTTTTCAGCTTCCACTCCGCAGCATAAAGGCTCCGTCGGAGCAGTGCGGCAGCCGAGGCTCGCACAGCTGGTTCCGCCGTTTTACTGCAAACACACTGCGCGCACAGCGCGCTACGAGCGCGGCACCAACCGCGGCCCCAACGACACGAAAGTGAAACTGAATAGAAAGAGCGCTTCCTCCGTCACCCTCCTCCGGCCTCGTGCCGCGACCCAGCCCCGCACGAACCGGCCGCTCGCGCGGCAGGCCGGCAGCGCCGTGCCGGGCGGGAGGCGGCGCTCCGAGGCCGCGGCTTTGTTCGGCCCGGCGCTGCCGCCGGGCGGGGGCGCTGCGGGCGGCCCCGAGGGGCGGGGGGCGCGCATGCGCGCGGCGCCTCACGCAGCGGCCTCGCGCCGGGCCCGCTCCCCTCCCCCCGCCGCGGCTCCTAACGGTCCCTCCCGCTCTCTCCCTCCTTCCTCCCCTCCCTCAGAGCGGCGGCCGCGGCCCGGCACGCGGCGGCGCCGCTCCTACCTGCGGGCCGCGGCGGCGCCTCCCGTTCGCCGTCGCGCCGGCGGCGGGGGAGGGACGGGAGGAGGGACGGAGAGAAGCGGCTGCGCGTCCCGCCGCGCTCGCGAGAGCGCCGCCCGCCCGCCGCCCGCCGCCCCCCGCTCACGTGCCCGGCGGCCGCCCCGCTCCTCCGCTCCGCTCGCCGGCGCCGGCCGCCCCGCTCCGCCTGTGGGGATGTGGCCGGGCTGAGGGAGGCGCCGCCGGCCCGGGTCTCGCGAGAGGCGGAGGCCGCTCACCGAGCTCTCGCGAGAGCGCCGCCGCTCCGCCGGTCCTCGCCTCATGGCCGCGCGCTGCCGCCGGGGCGGGGCTTGGCCGCGCGCCTCTCCGCCCCCCGGCCGCGGGGCTGCGGGTTCGCGCCCGCCCTCCGCCTCCCTCGGCCCCGCGCGCCGCCGTTACCTGCCCCGGGCCGCGGCCGCCCATAGTCCCGCCGCTCCTAGGCCGGGCGCCCGGCGGGACGGAGCCGTTACCTGCGCGGAGGCGTCTGTCAGCACGGGCTCCGGGCCCCGCCGGGCGCGTTAGAATGTTCTGGCAAAGGGAAAAAAAAAAAAAAAAAACAGCACCACAAACCGGCGGCGCGGCCTCCCTCGCACGGCGCACGGCGCCACCTGGCGCCGACAGCGGGGAACGCGCTGCTCGCTCCCGCCCTCCGCCGGCAGCAGCGCCGAAGCGACGCGAACACCCGTGGCTTAACGCCCCTCGGCTGTCGCGGCGCTCCCTGCCCCGTTCCGCGGCCGTGCGATCCGTGTCGCCACCGGCCGGGAAGCGGCGCTGCGGGAGCCCGCAGCTCCCGGGGAAAGGCGGCTTTCCTGGCAGCCCCCCGGGTCTGACCGCTCCTGACTTCATTTCGGCACCGCGGGTTTTGTCTCCATCCCCTCGCTGAGCAGAGCTTTGCAGGGCGCCCCGAGCGCTGCTGCCAGCAGCGGGCGAGCTTTGGGGTCACACCGATGAACCATCGCTGCGCCTCCTACTGCTTCTCGTGTCACAGTGCGGCCAGCCCTCAAAGTCTCAGCTCAGCCCAGCGGTGAATCTATCACTTTTCTCAAGGAAAGAAGTCAGTTGGCACGTTATTGCCCACACAACCCATGCTTTTTGTGGCTGAGAGCAGATATTCCTATTTCTTGCCAAGTTCCAGAAATACAGGAGAGATCTCTGACCCAGAATGCCTGTTCCTTGGCAGGTTAAAGGCCATAAGAACACAAGCTCCTGCCCCTCCTGAGGGCAGCAGCCAGCCTGTGTGCCCCACAGCTCAGCGCTCAGCACCGTGTGCCCAGGGAAACAGCACCAGGTGTTTGGGAAAGGCTCACATCACTGCTTCTCATTTTATTCGTACACAGCACATCAGCTACAGTAGCATCTATATGTTAATTGTAACGTAGCGTGACTCAAAACCACTGAACTTGGCAAACCTTACCCTGAAAACGCTGCTCATCCTGCAGCATTACATAAACGTGCACGGAACGTGGAGCTCTGCTCACCACGCTGCATTGAGATGGTCAGGCATTATGGTGGGAATGAAACCCCCCCCTCCCCAGTTGCCCACTTTTGAATTAAGCAGCATCTTCCTCCAGGCCTGCAACAGGGCAGGAGAGGAGGCAAACCGTAGCACAGATCTCCCTGCAGAAGCAATGGAGGGAAGCCTGCACACACAGCAGGGACGGGGTGCCGCGTTACCTCCCTGCCCCTCTCGGCTGCATTCAACACCGCGAGTCCTCCCATATCCGTACCACACAACAGAAACAACAGTGACCACGTTTAAGTAAGTTTAATAAATAGGCCGAAGAAAACCATACGATTTTGAACTAGCAGTGAGCGTGGCTTAACCACCAACCGACTGTGAAATTCTCATTATACCTCACACGCAGCGCCCTTCACTACTTCCATCTGCTAATGCCGGATCCTGAAACCATCGCTCCTCTGGGAGCAGCGTGGCTTCTGAGCTTCCTTCGCGCAAACCCTCCCACGTGGGACCGTCAGAGCAGCACCGACAGCTTCTTTTGTCTCTTCGGACAGCCCGCAGGAACGCGCGAATCCACGTGCCTGCAATTTAAGCACACGCAGAAGAGTTAACACGAGTCGCACCCATCCCTTTCTTACCGCTTCACCCCCCGGGCTCCGTTTTCACTCGAAAGACGCAGCGTTAAACGAGGCGCTCCGCGGAGAGCCGAGCCGAGCGCTGTCCGCACCCCATCTAGGAGCGGCTCCACCCGCCGGAGCTCCCCACTCTCGGCACGCGGAGGCTGCCCGACCCCGGCGCCCCGAGGCCAGAACGGCACGGCGCGCCGGGGCTGCGCGGCAGCGCGCTGCTCTGCCAGCGGCATAACACCGCCCGCGCACGGCAGCGGGGGAGGCTGACTACCGCTGGGCGCAGCTCGGCGCTGCGGGACACGAGCTGAACGCAAACCGCAGCCTCACCTCGCGGCCGCCCGCGCCCAAAGAGGCCGCGCCTGGCCGCGCCGCCCGGGTGGTTCCGCAGGCGCCGCCCCTCGAGGCGGGTCCGAGCCCGGGCCGCTCCTCCAGGCGGGCGCGGGGCGGGCCGTAACGCCTAGAAGCCGCTGTCCCCGTGGCTCTCAGGTAGTTGAGCGCTGACTCGAGAGGCTTCCGGAGCCCATCGCGTCGCTGCGGTGCTGGCTGAGCTGCGCGGAGTTCAGGGATGCTCTGCCTAGGCGAGAGGAGCTCTTGTGAAGGCTGGCGGTGCTTCTGTTTGTGATAGCTGCTAGCTCTAATCTGCCTTGAAACAAAGCGTCTCGACTTGTCAATCTCTGACACCGCACTCGTGGAAGAAAAAGAGAATGTATTCAGCTGCCACCAGGCTAAGATGAACAACAGGCCCAGCGAGTGCCTCAGTATCAAAGAATAATGAGATGTTTGCTGACATCGGCTGTAGCTGAAATCCTGCCTGGGAGAGGAGGAAGGACAGCACAATTAAGCAGATGAAACCCCTATGAAAGCTGTTGGCAGCCGGACAGCCCAGGCAGGCAGTGCTGTGTGCAGTGCTTGGCAGCAGCTCCGGCACACAGGAGGACCTGCTGCCCTGCCAGGTGCTGTTTGCACTCACTGTGTGGTTGTACTCGGCTTGGCAAGCCGGTGCTTGGCAGGGCTGCTGCGGCACAGGTTCCAAGCAAGGCATTGCTGGGCTCAGCCTGTCCCAGGAGCATTCTGTCAGCAGTCAGAAGGGCTGTAGTAGGTGTAGGAGGCACGTTTGCCAGGAAGCTGTGGTGGGAGTGTGCTTGACTCGATACCCATGGCAGAGCTGATGTGCTTCACTTGGTGCAACAGCTTTTGGATAAAAAAGCGTGTGCTTGAGTCTGCCTCGCTGCATGAGATGAAACAATGCTCCGTGCCCAACTGCTAGATAGGAAAGCTGTGCAGGAACACAAGGAAACCCGTGTTGTGAAGTTACAGGGTGTTCCTGACGTTCAGATTCACTGACTTCTGATATTTGGCATTCAGAAAGCTTTGGAAGCATCTCCTTGGTGCTGCTGAAAACATCTTGAGGTTCTGAGTATGGGCCCCACACTGCATTCATGAATTATACTGGTTCTAACTGGAGTGGTTGCTTAAGCAGTCTGCTCAGGGCTTGGCAGGGCTCATTGTCTGGGTCCTGGTCATAGGCAGAAAGACTTCAAGAAAAGATCAGAAAGTACCAACTGTCTGCTTGTTCCTCCATTACTGTAGCTTTGCATCAGCCTTGGTGATAACTCTGGATTTTCTATCCTGGAGCACAGCTGAGAAAATACTGTCCTTCATTCCTGGCATGCCTCCTTTGGTGACTTTTGTTCAGGCCCTTTCCAGTTTGACCACCCCGTTTGGTTTGGGTGCAGTTGGGGTGATGTGCCTGTTGGAAACATGTGCTGGGAGGATCTCTTCCAAGCACATCCTCTGTGGGCAATTAATGTTGAAAAAACCCCGTGGAGACACCTCACATGTGACAAGACCAAAGGCTCTGCCTCCACAGATGGGCTGTGTTGGCCTGTGGTGCAGCTCATTGGAGTTCTGGCACAGGATCCTCTTGCTGAGATATTTGAGGGATAGGATGGGGAAAGTTAATGAGTTGTGAGCCTCAGTGCTAAATGGAGAGCATCCAACACTCCTCACCTTGAGCACCAGTGACCCTCCCAGCACAGAGCTGTGGCTGTTGTGTGCTGAACAAGCCCAGCACCACGTGGGACAAGGCAGGGTAGGCTGTGTAAGAGAGGAGCAGCCTGCATACAATGACCTGCATGAACACATGTCCCTGCACCCAGGAAGAACATCTGCCTCCCTTGGGCAGGAAGCAGTTGACTGACTCGTCCTGCCTTGTGTGTCTGCAGTGCAATGCGAGGGGTAAGCAGACAGCTGGCTGCCCCGTGCTCTGTTTCCTGACAGCTGATGCAGCTGGTGGTTGTTTTTGCTGCTTCTAGCTCTACAGATCCTGTGTTTCCTATGCTGGTTCTCCATGCCCTTTAGAGTGCATCTCAGCATTCAAGTTGGTGTGGATGCTTACAACAAAGCTGACCTCACTGAACTCTCTGGCTTCAATCAGGGAAGAAAAGTGCCTTTACTGCTTGAATGTGACACTATTTCCTTCCACAATGAAAGAGAAAATTAGCCCTCAGTACCTAAAGAGAGACCTAAATCAAATTCTTCAGCCTGGAAGAAATTGCTTTCTTAGCCAGAGAATTGAACTAGAAGGATAAATATTAATGAAACGAATCATTTTCACTCTCTCAAAGCAAGAGCAGGAACTTTTCTGTCAGAGACAGATCTCCTCTTAGCCCTGAACTTGTTAAACAGGGGTACTTCTGGGCTTTCCATCTGCCTGAACAAAAGCCACGTGCTTCATTAAACTCCACAGAGGGGACCCTGTGGTCTCCACTTCCCGGATATAATCACAAGATGGCATTACAGACTTAAAAGCAGAGCTGGCTCTGCTGAGGGGCTGGAGATCATTCCCAGACCCTGGAGTGTTCAACCCCAGAAGACCTCTAAAGAAGCTGTGGACTTAACCCTGCCTGCTGAGCTTTCCATAGATCTGAGTCTTTGACACTTGCTTTTAATCATGTCACTTTAATGTCAAGTCCGTAGTTTAATCGTGCAGCATGTGGAATGAATAGCTGTAGCAGTCGCTCCTGTAATCCATGAGCAATCTAATTGCACTGATTTAAGCTAGTTATAGTTTTGACAGCTAATGGCACATACAGCATTTTTATCTTGACCTGCAACACCTCAGGCTCTTCTGCCGCCTCCTCTGCCCTGGAGTGGACACTGCTGATCAGCCCAAATGGTGAAGTAGTTTAAGATGTGGCGAAAGGGAGGCAACAGTGAACCGTGAGTAAAATGCATCTCAATTGCTTTTGTTGGAAAGCACATTTAGAACTATCTTTTGTTTGCCCAAGAATGATTGGGGAAAGCAATAGTAAAGCTTTCAATAATTCACAGCTGTAAAATAAAGGCAAAAGAGAAAAAATGCTCCTCCTGGATATGTGGGTCTTGTTAAAAACCAAAGGGTGCTTCAAGCACGGCACACAAAGCCCTGCTGCGTTACCCCTCTGTGTCCCTCAACACTGCCCCTGGCATGACCCTCAGCAGGACAGGGCTGATGGACACAGCTTGGCCTCCCTCATCCCTCAGCGGTGCCCCACAGTGCTGCCTCCTTCACACTCAGAAGGGTTATCAGCACAGCCTTTGGCTCATGTGGGGCTGCACTCCCTTCAGCTGTTGTCAGATAGCTCGCTGCGCCCTGTTCAAGCTTCCCAAGTGCATTTGGGAAACTTGTTGAAGGTTACACACTGTGTAGCTCTGAAGGCACAGACAGCTCTCAATGACCTTTACCCCACATGCCTCCACCTATATCCTTGGGCTGGGAGCCCTATTTAAGCTCAGCCTGTGGCTACATTCACTCCGTGAGTGATGCTGCAGCGGTGTCTGATTCCAGGCTTTCTCCTGGACAGACATCTTGGATGTGCATTGCAGCTCTGTCCCCTCCCATTTCCCAGAGGGACTTTTGACCCATGTTGTGGCATGTCTCCTGATCTCAGTCTCACATCCTCTTATTGCTGCCTGAACCCCGTGGTGGGAGCTGAGTGTCTGTGTGCTGTGCATGGAGCTGCTGGCGGGCTCTGTAATCAGTGCCTGGCTCTGCCCACTGCTCTCAGGCCTGGGGGGACACAGCCTGCTGGTGAGGATGGTACTGCTGCTGGGCTCATCTTTGCTCTATCTCCCTTAGGGGGCAGCTGACACTTGATCTTACCTTGTTGCAAAAGCAAATACAAAAACTCTTTATCTCCACTGACTCTACAATACTATGGACCTTCTTGGGACCCCATGGGAAGGGGTGTCCTGCTGCGATGTTCCTTGTCTGTGACAGAGCTTCGTTAATGCAAGTCTCAGTTTTCCTGCAGGCAAGTGGGCACTCCAGGCTTCATTCACCAGTGCTTCCCTTTGAGAACAACACTGTGAGACGCAGCAGTGGTCTCACTGCACCTCAATTCCTGGCTAAGGGCCCCACAGCCTTCCAAAGGATTCATTTTTTTGGAAGCCAGATCTGAGACTATAGCTGGATCAGACCCTCTGCATGTTCCCCCTTCAGGCCTGCCTGTGTCTCTTCTCGCTGCCAGCGCCTGGCTCTTTTACTGTTCAAAGTGCACTCAGGCGACTCAGGCATCTGTGCAGTTTTCCCCTGGTTCTCATTTAACTGCAGAGCAATTTCTTTTTTCCCTTTGGTCTCTGGCGGAGCTCTGCAGATGCTCTGCTCCCTTCCCCTCCCCTCCACTCCCCTCTCTGAGCTCCCCTCTGGCTGAGCGCCCTCCCCTGCTGTCCCCCTTCTTTTCCCAATACCCATTTAACCCTATTTTTCTCTTCTCTCTTTCCCTCCCGTACTCTCATCCAGAAGATACACTGCATACTGTCACCTCTTTGTTACTCGGTGTCTTTCATCTATCAGATCCTAAAACACCTCCTTGGCACAGCAGAAGCGATGTGCTGACCCCGCGGAGGTGGGTGTTGGGCTGTTCAGCATCTCAGCCTTCTATGTCAAAAAACAGTGGCTACGCAGATTCTGAAATCACTCCAACTCGTACTAAGACACTGAAACCCAGACGCTCTGATAGCCATTTTGCTGATGCTGGTTTGATTCTGTGAGGTCTTACCAAGCCTGACTCAAATCCCAGGGGAGTTCTGGAAGTGCTGGTACCTGGAACAGGGTGCTGGAAGCACTGCGGATGCATGCTCAGGCTGTCCGCCTGGTAAACAAGGGGTGGGAGAGCCAAGAAAGGAACAAGTATTTTAGAATGGAGTTAGGTGGAAATAAATTACTCAATTTCTTTAAAAGAGAGAGAGAAAAAAAAATCAGTTTTAATTAGGACAGAAACCTCCAGTTAGGCTTTTTTAAAGAGAAAGCCTAAAAATACCATTTTGCTTTGGTTTGAAAACTATTTTTGTTATTCAGACTGTAAGATAAAACACATTTGAATTGATGATGCATTTCACAACAAAAAATATATCCCTTTTCATCCCGAAAGTGCTGAAATGGGTTGTTTCAAATTTTTCAACATTTTCCCTTTTTTAAAAAAACCTAAATTTTTAATTTAGCTGAAATATCTTTTTTTTTTTTTTAAAGGAAACTCTTGATTTTTTTTTTTTCCCCAAAAAGCTTTAATTAGAATTTACAATCATGAGTGATTCTTAGCTGTGTGATAAGCAGCTGGAATGACTGCAGTGCACAGCCCTCTCAGCTCTGAGACTTCCAGCCCTAGCACTGGCAAGATGTAGCCCTCTGCAATATTTTAGCCTTGTCTAAAGGCATTTTTCTTTCTTTTTCTTCCACTCTTTCTCCTCTGAGAATTAGTTTTTACCAGTGCAGCATGTCTAACACAGTCAGGGAACTTCACAGTGAGTTGAAATCACATTGATTTCCTGAGGAAGATGCTGCATACTAATTCCTCCTGTCTTCTTCCCGTGAGGAAAGCAGGCTAACAGCTTCAGGAAAGCACTCTGACACTCTGATTTGTAGGTGTTGTGTTCCCCATCACAGTCAGGACAGTCTGAGGTCTGTGCAACCATCATGGGAAGGAGGGGAACCTTGACTGGTCTGACTGGCTCCTGGGTCTGAAGCTGGCACTGCTGGTAAAGTGAAGCACATGGAGCTAATGCAGAATGTGCTAAGCCTGAGGAAAGCTGAACCTAGGATGAAATGAAGGCTGTGTCCTTGCAAGAGCAGCTTGGTGGCATCTAAGACAAAGAATGGGTCACTCTGCAAACTGCCCCCAGCGGTGGTGCCCCTCTGGTTGGATCAGGGTGCAGGGTAGGGTTTGTGTTGTGTGAATACACTTGAAGAAGCAGGGAGAAGTCATGAAGAGGTGAAAGTGGTATAACTGCTCCGAGGGACTTCATTTCCCTGCTCTATCCTCTTTTTTGATATATATATTTACTGCAATTTACATTCATAACACATAAAAGGGTTTCCACATTTTAGAAAATCAGTCTCCATCATGGGACACAAGCCAATGGACCAGCACTGCATGTTTTGCTGCACTGGGAACTGGTGACTACTGATGCTTACGAGCTTCCCACCTGGTGAGCTGGAGTCCCAGAGGGAGAACCATTGGGTCCAAGGTGCTCTGCAACCCCTACAACATGCCACACAACTCATGAAAGCAAATCTGTTTCATCTGTCATCCTTTCTCATGGAAATATACCTTGGTTGTTTCTGGACAAGGGGACCTGGGCTGGAGGGTGGTTTTGTTGGATGGAGACATTATTAAACTTGTAACACAAATGAATCCTGCAAGACCATTCCCTCTGCAGTTGGGATACCTCCAACAGAGGTTAGAACCGGTGACATTGCAGAGAAGACAGTGGCCAACAGCTGTCAGCTGCAAATGTTTCTTTGCAAGGGGAAGGTGTGTTACTGTTAACATGAGCAGTGCTTTGTTAAAACCCAAATGCAAAGGGCAGCCCTGGAGTGGGGATTACAGCATTGCCTTTATTTCACTGGCTCTCCTCCTCCACGTTCTGCAGGGTTTGGCTCTCCCATTCCTCTCCCCTTTCTCCTCTCCTTATTTGAAGAACAGAAAGCAAAAAACCAACATTTCCACTGTGTTAATCCTACTGTCCTGAGGATTTACTGGGGTCTCTCAACCCTTGCTGTTATGTTAGTGCTGAAATTCAGTGGTAGGCGGCAGAAGAATAAAAAGTCCCTTCAGTTACTGACGAGGGCCCCAGTGCCCAACAGAAAGGCACCGCAGAGACTTTCAGTGGCTTCTGGGGGCTTACTGAAGCTTCTTACAGTTGGAGCCCCCGCAAAAGCCCTCTCAAAGGGAGCAGAGTCTGAACATTGAGCCTGTTTGGGAGTTCACAGCTGTGTTCATCCCCACTCTGCTGTTGTGCTGCTTTTGATTCCCACTGGTGCTGTGTGAAATGAAAGGATGAAAGAATGAAGGAAGACTCCAGATCTAGTCAGCAGCAAAGGCATCCTAAAGGTGTCCAGGGCCATTTCCCCTCGGTGCAGGGCTGGGGCATCAGCTGGTGATGCTTCTCTCTGTGTCTAGGATAGTTTTTGCATCCTGGAACTTTCTGAGTGCAAGGGAAGAAACAGCATGAATGTGAAGGAGGAAAGGCATAACGGTGGAATGGGAGAGGGGACATTCGAGACTGCTCCTAAAACTCTCATAAGTTGTTTCAGATGCCCAAGTGGATTTGCCCAGCTTCTGCAGCAGCTCCATGTGCTTGGCTCAATGCTGGTAAGGGCTGATCTCCTCTCCTTGGAGACAGGCCCACGCCTTCAGCCTGTCCCACCTCACTCCTCCTCCTCCCCCGCAAAACAGTCATTACTATCTTGATGATCTTTAGGCGGTATTAAACGAGAGGGAGGTTTCCATACAGAAGTCTCGCTGTGATTAATGGATTAAGAGATTTTGTGAAAATTAAAGCCTTTCTTCATACTTCACATTTTTAGCTCTTCAGCTGTTGCTTTTACCCATCTACACCAGCACTGAAATCCTTGTGGGGGGCGAGCAGGAAGGCACTGGGGGGATGCGGGGGAGAAGCCTGGCTTGCTCCATCCCTCTTGCTGATATTTTTCTCTATGAAGACCCAGAGATTTGGCTGTCAGCATCCTCCAGCAGAGTCAGAGTGATGCTGGATGTTCTTTTGCACCAGTTTCCTCAAAGCTTCACTGTGTCAAGCCCCAGGCAGAGCTCACTGCTCACAGCATTTGTGGAGACAAGAAGGCTGTGAGCAGGGCAAATTTATATACAAAACATCCCAGGAGAGGGGGTGTAAATACCTCTGTATTTACATATTTAACATTGTGATTCAGGATGCATGATGAGGAATCGGCACACTCGATGGAAAGTTGAGGCAAAAGAGAGAGGAAATGAAAAAGTATCTGCAAATGGCAGCTCAGATGAGAGACTGGCAGCCTTGAGGGTTTCCAGTAGCAAAAAGGCTTTCAATTACTGCTGCGTGCTGCTGCTCGATAACATCTTCATTTCCCCTGCCACGCTGCTGGCAGGCTGCAGCCAGGACGAATTGGGAAAACAGGTCCTTGCTTCATTGTCGCCTTCTCTCCACTGTGTTCATGCCCAGCTTTTCCCAAAGCCTTGTTGGTACGGGGATATGGAGCTGGGGCCCTAAAAATCCACTGTTGGTCTTGCTGCTGATTTATGGGGCTGTTTGCTTCCCAGGTGCCAGTAGATACTCCCTTGAAGCTCAGACACAAGCAAAGGACATCCTGATGGTGGGGTCTCCCCCATGTCACTTAGCCCGGAGGGAGCCAAACTTCTGAAATCCTAAACAGAGATATTAAGCAGCTTAAGTACCTTAACTCAGCCCTTGTAAGCTGCCTGAGGGGCTGCACTGATTTGCTTTTACATGGCACCATATGGGCTCCCAGGAACTGCCTGGCACAAGTGATGGGCTTCCCCGTGCTCTTTTGTTAGACAGTGCTATTGAACTAAACTTTTCTAACTAAAATTTGACAGGGTGAAAAACTGTCCATTGAGCAGCAGCAAAGTGCAGGTACTGACACAAAGTAAATATCCCCAGGTGACAAGCAGTGAAGTCCCTTGCATGCAGTATGATGGAAAGGAGTTGCAAATGCTGTGCTGGATCACTTCAGAGCATCCAGCACTACGTGTTGGTGAGAAGTAATAATTTTAAGTCCATTTTAGCAGGGGATAACTTCTCATTACAGTTTTCTCTCCTTTAAGCATGCAGCACTGTCAAAGTTTAAAGTCTCCTTGTTTCCACCTAATGGGAAGTGTTTTATTAATTGTTCTAGTGTTAACTCTCAAACCAGTATGTGCTGTGTCCCAGAGACGTCCATCTGTGGGGATGAGGAGGTAGCAGCACTGGTATGGCCCTAGGGACACTGATGCAGCCAAACTGCAACCTGCAGCCCCAGACCTGTTGCAGTAGAACTGGCAGCCATAAAAACTTTATGATTCCTTTGCACCTGTTATGCACCACCCAGGTCCCTTTGCTCTTGTTCCATGCTTTATTCTCCTTTCCACTTATAAATCATGTGTGACTTCATAGGAAATGGGCTGTGAATTGATCAGCTTTGCAGCTTTATCTAATTTAATCAAAACCCAATATAAAATGGAAGAAAGTGAGGGAATCTCAAAAGTCCAGTGGAAAGCCTGTGTGCAACAAACCTCCCTGTTGCGATTAATGACATTGCCACAACTTGTGATGAAATGCTGGGGTCGTCTAGAGCTGTGGTGCTCTGGGAATAACCCGGGCCCTGCTGCAGCCGCAGGGCTGAGCCGTCCCACAGATGCACCCGAGTGGGAGAAGCAGTGTCACAGGCTGACACTTGCTGGGATCGCAGCCCCGGGCTCTGCATCAGCTTGCCCGCAAACCTTCATGCTTCATCTCCAGCACTGGCCCTGCTGGCACAGCTTCCCCAAGAGCAGGGATGGTCTCTCAGCTCATCATGTCCCATTTACCACTCCAGAGCCTCCAAGCGATTGACAGCAAAGCCATTCACCCACCACCTGCAGGCAAGATGAATTTTTTTTGATGGCAAGCAGAATAGCACTTGGGCTGGTGGGGATTGGAGACTGCAGGCAGGGCTTGGCTGATTCTCACAGTGATTTGGAGAGGGTGATGCTGATAAGGCAGAACTGGTCCTGTAGAAGCTGCTGGGTCCCAGCAGTGAGAGCAGAGATGCAGCCTCCAAAATCTCTAATTGGCAGCTCTGGGAGGCAACACTGGCCTCAGCTCCAGTACAAGACAGGAGGAAGAAGAAGACTCAGGCATGTGGGAATATTGTGCCCAGGGGAGGGGAAAAAGAGGAATAAAACATGCAATGTGGGTGAGAAAGAGCATTTCAAAAGAATGCAGGACAGCCCTGCAGCTGTGATGCCATCCACTCAAGTCTGTCCTTTCCAGATACATCTGCACTAAAGAAATAGCCTGCACTGCACTCAGGCTGGGTCACAACTCACTTCTTGCGTTGTAAACATGCATTTCATCATCTCAGTGTGGAAACTACCTGGCCATGGCTATTATCAGAGCTATGGGAGGCAAAGGAGCACTGTGCCAGAGCTGCAGTTCTTTACACAATTACACCAGTGGAACCTGAATTTAATTTTAATTAATTTATTTATTTTGGAGCCATGGCAAGAAACAAGAGGATAAAGGAAAGGAAGGGAGGAAAGGTTAGAGAGGAACAGTGTTTGGGACAACAAATCCACCTATTTTGGTGCAAGTGTAGAATGCAAAGCCCAGACCTGACATCTGGAAACTCAACAGAAGTTGTCTTCATCCTGCTGAGTTTGCTCATTGTCCAGGAGGACAACACATTTCATCATTTCATGCTTCATGGTTCTCCTCTCCAGCCTCAGCCCTGGGAACTGCTTGTCTGCAGTGCCAGGACACCCCAACACCACTATCCATGTGCCAGTTTGGGAAACAGCTGTGAGTGCTGAGCTCCACACAGGCTGAGTGTGAAATCTTGCCCAAACACCAAGCCATTATTCCACAGCCATTATCCCTCCTTATATGTTCTGCGTGCTCATTGCTCACTGGGCTTCTGGTGAGCGCATGGTGCAGTTTATGACCTTGGCTTTGTTTCAGAAAAAAAAAAAAAAAGTAATACAAAACCCCCCTGGATTGCTTTTTGGAAATACAATAGGAGTCAATAGGAGAGTGGCTCCAGCAGAGCACACAGCAGTCCTGAGTAAAAAACCCACATGTGTTTCTCTGAAGGAATCTGTGACCAGGTGATCCTAGTTACCCTTTGTCCCTCAGCACTATCCTCACCTCCAGCCCCAGTTGTGGGACAGCCCCAAAGCTGTGCCCGCTGGCTCTGCTCCAGCACAGTGTGAGAGCATCGTGCCCATCCCCACCCCATCAGTGAAACTTGCAGAAATCAAGACATTATGGTCAGCAACAAAGGCAAGGAAAACTTTTACCGATTCAGCTTCTCTTTTATTCGACTCCCTGGAGCAAAATCCTGAGCATGCGCTTGAAGCCAAGCAGCAGAAAACAAAGCCTGCCTTTAGCAGAAGGTGTTTAAACACAAGGAATCAATTGCATTAAGTGCAAATTCATCGGCTGACACCAGCATCTGGGGGCAGAGTGGCTGCTCACTGCAGTGTGTGATGCTTCGGGCTGCAGGGAGCAGTGGCTCTGTGTTTGTTAGTGCTCTAGGCCAGTAACGGTGTCCAGATACGGCTGAAGACTGATGGATTAATGCTGCCTCCCACCAGTGCAGCCCGTGATCCATCAATTACCTATCTGCTTAGTCCTTTTCTCCATCCTTTTACAATCTAAATAGTGCATTTTATAGTCACTGCTAAGTGATGTGATCAACATCAATTACCTACTAAAAGAGAATCAAGTCCCGATTTAAAATTAAGTGTCGCATTTTGCCATGTTCTTTATATGTAGCCAACAGAATAATTGCAGTGACATAAAAACTAATTACACAATTCCACAATTAGGCCTCCCTCCTAGCGCTGTGATTGCCTTTAAGTACATTGATAAAAAATTATTCCCAGCCCCAAATTATTCTCTCACACCCATCTTCTGGAAGAACCCTCTATCCCATCAGATCAAACAGGCATTGTTGAAGAACTCAGTCTTGAAATGCAAAAGATAATGCATGCAGAGCGTGTTTCTTAAATCTCTTTGATGTGTGAGTGATTTCAGAGGAGGGGATTAGGCTGGTATTGCCCGCGGATGCAGCACACTTCTCTCTGGACCAAGCATCTGAGTGAGACTTCACAGGCTGCCTGGGGCTGGCATCCGATGCCGTCCCACTGAGATCAGTGGCACAGGCTCCCACCTTTCACTGCAGCTCCCAAGCACCCAGAAGAGGCTGTGGGTCTACAGCAGCCATGGGCATGCCCCAGAGGGTTCAATTCTGCTCCACCATCATGGCTCAGCTCCTCCCATAGGGGCTAGGCCCACAGCCCAGCTCAGCTCAGCCGCCCCCAAGGCAGCAGTCACTGCAGCTCTCCCTTCCCTGAAAGCTGGAGGATGTTGGGATTCATATTTTATGCCAGATCCATCTTTCAGGGAGAAGGAGGATTTCATTCTCAATGCTACAAAAGATTTCCAATAAAACCCCAATAAACAGGAGACCTGAGGCGGAGCTTACGCAAAGAAGCTCTTTGCCTCCTGCTGGTGTTCCTTCAACACCCGCTGCCTGAATCTTATTTTTAATTTACTATCTGCAACAGAGCAATTACAACCTGCAGCCAAGGTTCTTTGCTGCCCGAGGATGGAGCACAGAATTCCCTTGGGCTGTGCTGGACAGACGGATGAACCCCGTGTCACACCTCCATATCAGGGCAGGGTGTTCTTAGCAGTCACCAGAAAAAGGGTCAGCAGCCATAGCAGTTTGCAACCCACCATCCCACTGGATGCTGCTCTCACTCTGGCTTATCCCTGGTTCTGGAACTCCCAGCCAGTGTCTGCGGGAGGACTTCAGCCCAGAGGGGTCAGGTCCTGCCCAGAGCTGGTGGGAGCACTGCTTGGTGGAACAGGAGATGGGAGAAAAGGGCTGCAGCACCTGGTGCTTCAGCTCTGCGCATTCAGACACCAGAAGCTGCGCCTTGCCAAAAATCTGGCAAAAAAAACCCATCACGTACCTGAAAAATCATGGCACTGAAACCCAGTAAATCTGTGAGGCACTTCGGATAGGCTTAGTGGCCTTCGATTCTGAATCTGAGGTGTTTATATCCGACCTGGAGAGATTGAAAACATTTCATTTACTTTGAACTAACGCCGAGACTTTCCTACAATCAATCACTTGCTCCTGGAGGCACACAGAACACACGAGGTGTGAGAGAGGAGGACTGAATTCTCACCTATGGCAGCACTTGGTGCTGTGCCTGCCAGAGCTCTCATCACTGCTGATGGCTGAGGGGTAACACCACCCGTGGGTGAAGCTGTTTGCTGATGGCCACAGCTTGCTGCTCTGTCCTCCATTACACTGTGCAGTCAGTGACCTCCTGCCTTCCTTTGGGGAGATGCCAGGTGCCAAGCCTGAGATTAACACCCTTCATTCTCCCTTGGCGTCTACCTCAACGTGGCTGAGGAGTGCAGGAGGCAGAACCACGGCAAAGGGCAGACCCACGGCAGGTCATGAAACCAGCAGCCCAGGGGAACTCTTGCAGCACTCTTTTGGCCCTTTTCACTCTCCTGTCAGCAGTGGACGCGCGGGCCCTCGGGCAGTGACGCGTCCCCTAGCCATGCCGCAGGGAAGCGACGATCAAGGAGCAAATCTGCCTCTCTCCCTGACTTCTACTGCTTATGTGACTTTAACTGGGCTGACGACCGCCTCTAGAAGCACTACGCTCGCACACAGCCACAAACGGAGGGCGGAAGGCGGAGTCTCTACAGTGCAGCCGCCCCTCAGCCGTGTTCCCGCCCCTCAGCCATGTTCCCGCCTTTCAGCCGTGTTCCCGCCCTCGGCCTGGCGGCGCGTGCGCAGTGCGGAGCGGTGAGTGGGGGGGTGCGGGGTCTGTGCGGGCCGTCCCGCGGGGCTCGGTTGTCCCGGGAGTGGATTCGTTCCGCTCCGAGGCAGTGAGGGCCGGCTCTGCGGTTCTATAAAGGAGCCTGTCGGACGAAGGCGGCCTCTTGTTTTGTAGAAGCAGCCGAAAAAAGGCCACGCAGAGCGCTGTGGGAGAGCTGGGTTGTGGCCGCAGCCCTCGTGCCCTCATGGCGGCGGAGTTCGGCCGTCCGCGCACGCGGGCTCCGCTCGGGAGGTTTCGTTCCGAGCGCAGCGAGCTGCGGGGCTGGGCTGCGGCTCTGCACTTGTGTGGAACTTACACGGGGCTGTCGGCCCGCGCGGGGCTCTGCGCGCACTGCTTGGGGCGCTGCCGTGCAGCTTCGGCTGTGTGTGACGAGCGGTCGTGGCTGGGCCTGCCTTACAGCCGGCCCGGGAGCAGACAGTTGATCGGTTTAATCACTCCGCTGTGGTGAAGCTGAGGCGAGGAGCGGGCGGTGCTCTGTCATCTGCCCCAACACTGCTGCAGCCCTCCTGCTCGCTGTGGGTCCATCTCTGCTCTAGGGGTAGTGCTGGCAAGGGCTGGGCTTCGTGCTTTCTCTTTCCTCAGCCTTTACAATGGCCAGGCTGGCTTGCATTCTGAGCCACCTGCAGGGCGATGCTGTGGTGGAAGCGCCCCAAATATTGTCCCAGAGACCTCTGCCAAGCACCAAGTGCAGCTGGAGGAGGTAGTCTGCAGGTTCCTTCAGCACGGCTGCGTTTTTGCAGACTTGAAGGGACACAGATATTTTCCTGTTACACAAATCAGCTGGAAACAGGCGATTCCTGCTGTCTTCAGCACTGCCCTTGGCCTGCAGAGTGGGTCCCCATGCCTCAAAGGAAGCTGGTTTGGTTCTGCCACTGCCATCTCCTTTCTCACTGTTGAGAATTTCTTTAGCGTGAGCAACAAAACGCTTCACAACCTTTCCGTGGCCCCTGAGCCCTTCCTCTCTCTGTTCTTACCTTGCAAGGACGTGGAGGACTGATAAAATACTGACGTGGTCAAGCTCTGCAGATGTGACTGAAACGTATCAACTCTACCTTGAGAGTATACAAGGCAGTGGGTTATTGCATTAAATTTAAAGATAGCAGTCAGCTGTTCTGTGTGCTGATCCTCTCCGCTACTGACTGTGGCTTTCATAACCCACCTCAGCTCTGTTACCGCTCAGGTTTCCCCTCTGAGAAATAATATTTAACTTTCGCTCCTAGAGTAGATGAATCAGCTTTAATTAAGATTTGTCGAGCACTTTGTTGATAAGCTCCCTATAAAGCTGGTTATTATTTATTATTAACACACAGATATTCTTGGCGCCTGAGATGTGTAATGCCACAACACGGGATCCTCTGGGAAACAGCCATGTGGAAAGAGACAGCGTGGGTTAAAGGCTTTGTCAAATCTTCTGGCTGCGGTTCGTGAGGCAGCGTGCTCCCAAAGCTCTGATCCGAGAAAAAAAAGTCCTCTTTGAGTTACTGTGGAATCTTAAATGTTCCTTGAAGTGACGTTCTAGTTCTGCGAAGGACTTGTAGATCTTCCGCCACTTGCTGGATTGCTGATAGAGCCCTGGGTCAGGGCTGTGCTGAGTTTGATGCAGCTGTGTGTGTACTGTCAGCTGCAGGGGCACAGCTGCTCTGTGAAGTACCTTGACACAGTGAGCCCTTAGATCCTTGCAATGCTTTTGGTAGTGATTGCTGCTGATTCCTTTGGAGTGATAGGGAGCTGAGCTAGTTGAGGACCCTGACAAGCCGCAGCCTGTGGCACAGGTTGGCTTGGTGGCAAGTTGAGCTGGAGGTTGAGCTGGAGAGCTCCATTTATGAAGGGTAACAAAGGTATGAATTGGAATGGGTACGGCTGTGCTTGTTGCTGTGTGGGTGCCCTTTCAGCAGTGTGAGCAGCTCTATTGTATTTTTGGGAAGAGAAGGCTGTTAATTTAGCTCTTAAATGTCACTGCTGTAGTGGTGTAGGAGTGGCCAGATGGAGGATGCTAAAATAAAATATTGGGCTGGAAAAGCCGCCTTGTCTATACCCCTGTCTTGAGGCCAGCAAGAGATGCTCAGAGTGATGCCCAGACCAGGTCTCACAGGGCACTGCTCGGTGCCCTAGGGGCTTCCATGTCCCCAGCTGTGGGTCTTGTGCCCTCACAGTCAGGGTGAGCTGTGATCTGCTGCTGCCCAGCTCTCCTTGCCAGCTTGCTCTGTCTTGCCTTTAGCAAACAGGGAGACCAAACTGATTGTTGTCCTTTTAAGCAGCTGTTGGTGCTGAGAGCTGATAACAAGTCTGGAGGGCAGCAGGAATGGGGAAAACCCTTCAACACTTCCTTCAGGCTGCATGTGTTGTACCAGTGACTGCTCCTGTTGTGGCTCAGCCCTGGTAGTTTGTGACTTCCTAAGAGTGATACCAACATCCAGTGTGGTCTTCCTGCTCTACTCCCCCCTGCTTAGTAATTCTCTTTCTGGTCCTAGGGAATTATGAATGTTATGCAATTAAATCTTAGACTGATTTCTAGCTCTTTGCACTTGGAGCTGTGGTGCCACAACATTGACACATTGCATTTTCAGTCTAGTCCCTGATTTTCTTTAGCATTACTTCTGTCTGGAGTTTTCCCTCATGCTGTATTTGTGTATCTGATCTCTGTTTTTGCTGTTTTCAAGGGTAGTTCTTTGCTTTGTTTTTACTGCTTTTCTTTTTATTGATCTGTAGGTATTTTTGGAACTTTCCTCCAAGTTTATCAATTCTGATCATGACCTCTAGAGTGCTTCAAGCTCTTAACTGCTGGGAACCCTTTCAGCTTTTATAAAAGTACTTTCTCTTTCATTGTGCAGGCCATGAATGAAAAGGATGAATAGAATCAAACCTGGACAAAAGTCTGAGGGCCACTCCGTGACATTTTCTCCCCTTGCAACAAGGAATCATTGATAGCTACCCCTGGGGTGCATGCGTGGGTGAGTCACTTTGTTGTCCTTCTCTATCCAGTGCTCTGCCTCATGGAGGTGGGCTCACCTAGTCTGAATTCTCCTGAGTTCCTTTAGAGTGATGGATCTGAGAAAAGACTGCTTTAACTGCTGTGTGCTGGCTGGGGATGTGATGGGCCGTTCTCTAGAGTGGTAATTGTGCCTTGTTTCTGAAGGTGCTGTGTTTTGCAAGTTGAACTTCTCAATAGGACTAACTTAGCCTGTCCCTGAGCAATCCTCAGTTCCCCAGCCCAGCTCCTCTGCTGACAGCTACCAAGGAGCAAGTGTTCCTTCCTGGGGCCAGGTGCAGTATGTATGCCCAGTGGGCACCTCCTGCATGGCGGGTCTTACCATGAGTTGCTCAGAGGGTGGGGATGGGAAGAAATGGCCAGCTGCTGAGATGAACTTCCTTGGAGAAGCAGCACACAAAGCATAGAAACCTCTCTGCTTTGGTTGCAGAGGGATGCACACTGGGGAATTTGTGTCTGAAGTGCATTGCTGTATTTTCTTTGTAAATCTGTCCATAGTGAAAGTTAGCCTTGTCTGTATGTAAAATACATTTTTCTTCTCATGCAGTTCTAAGAAAGTTCCTCGTATGGTTACTCGACCCTGGAATAAAACTGGCTTGCTGTGGGTTAATTAATTATAATAATTTTTTTATTCCTGAATGGTGTTTTCCTGTGGGAGCAGTTGCAGAATACCTCATTCCAGCAGAGCTCTGCTTGTCATCTTCTCAGTATGAACTATGCTTAAGGAAGAGGTGTTGCTTTGACCAATGAAATCCATTTAACTAGGGAGAACGTCACTGTCCAAACAGGGCTGGCTCCAGCTGCCTGAATTTGGTCAGTACTGAGCTGCGGTCTTCAGCTTTTTGAAGATTAAGAGGCTGATCCTCTTCAGAAGTGCACTTCCATCCATTTATAGTCTTTCTGTGCACATCTGTGTAGCTGTAGGTGAAACTTGGCCCCAGCAAATTCAGGGCCAGTTCCTGTGTGTTCTACCTATTCTGCCTCTCAAGGCTTGTAGCTGGAGGTACTAGGCCATTGTTGTTACCTCCCTCAGTGCCTCGAGGCCGTCATCAGCATAGCAGAGGAGCTGTATCCTGTTCTCCTTTATTGCTCCACAACTGATATCAGTGCTCTGACCTAATTATAGTCCCAGGGAGGAAAATTCAGCTTCCCTACAGCATTCCTGCAATTTCTGCTGTAGTTTCCCTCACTTCTCTCAGGGTGGCTGTGCTGCAGCTGTGAAAAGGTTGTGTTCCACACTGGGTACAGCTAAATTTCAGTGGTTGGTAAATGGTAACCTGAGTCCAGGTTTTAAAGCCCTCTGGGCTTCCTGTGATGCAAGAAGCTATGTTTTGTCCTGAATGTGGGTTTGCTGATAATTCTGTAGGATTTTCAGTGGATAAGAGACCTGCTTATGCTGGTTCTCTGCACAGTCAGAATCTCTGCCAAATAATTCAAAGGCCTGCTGCAGAGGGGGAAGAGGAAGATGGACGGGCATTATAAAAACCTGTGGGTCACTGGAATAAGTGGGAAGAAGGTACATACTTATGTTGATCTGAAAGACATGCTAAGCCAGGTGTATATCTTTATGTCCCTAAGGAAAAGCCTTTTTTTTTTTTTTAAGCAGCTGCCTATTTAAAACCGAAACAGTTGCTTTAATGAGAGTTTTTAAGGGTTTAACTGTTAATTTTAGAATTTTTTATTTCAAGCATGCTTTCACGAAATTAACTTTTTCAACATAGAACATGTTTATGTCTTCTGTGTTGGTGCTCATTTGCAAGAAATCTAGTGCAATTATTTCTTATGTACCAGTTAAATCTATCAGCCAACAGATGTCAAGAGTAGCAAAAATGCTATAATAATATTATGGTCTAATAATAGTTATAATGATTCTAATTACCTGGCATAGCTTTTGAGAGAGGCAGACGTGGAAATTAGTGCAAATGAAATGTTTAAGGAGAAAATGGGCACTTCTGCAGATGTTTGGGCTGCACCCCCTCCTCCCTATCAGACACCCCATTCCTTTCCTTTCCTCACACAAATAAGAATAGCAATATGGTCTGCTTTAAGTGTTAAAACTTCGTTCTCATTACAGTCAGAGATGGAGAACAGGGTTGGTGAGCAGTAGATGAGCAGGTTTCTTGAAATAGCTTGTGGATGGGAAGCCCGGTCATTTTTAACCTTGTGCTGCAGTCTAGCCTTGCTTTCCTGCTGCCTGATGATTGCAGTGCACACAGATTGATCTCGCCTTGGGAAGGTTGGGGGAGGCTCAGCAGTCTTCATCTTTTATGCAAGCTGGTTGTGCTGCTTTTAAGTGTCAGGGAGGCTTTGACTCAGTCTGAGAAGCACAAAGCCAGACCCTGCTTGCCTTGGTGCTGCCATGCAGCTTTTGTGCTGGCTGCTGTTAGGAAAGGGGGGCTGGGAGGAGTGCAGGTGATTGGGCATGAGTGCTCACTCACTGCTGATGAGGGAAGGGAAGGGGCACAACAGCAGGTAGGGGACAGCCATGTTGTTGGCAGGTTTGGTGCTGCTTTGCCTCTGGCAGCTTGGGCCTGTGTGGGCCATAGCAGAGACTCTGTCCTCCGTACAGGAGGGGTGCTTTGTGCACCAGTTCTTCTGTGCAACTCCTGATTCACCTCCCCTGCTGTATGTTTCCTTTAGGAAGGATCCTGGACTGCTTCTTCATACACTTAGGTGTTTTTTGCCCATCGTTGCTTTGTGCTGTGTGTCTTAGGGGCTCAATGCATAATGAATTGCTTCTTGCCACAGCTGCTTGTTTTAATTCTGCAGAGTGATGTTGGAGAGGAGTCCATGATTCGTGGGGAAGGATCCCACAGAGGAAGCCCAGGATAGGCTGGAAAGTTGACAGCTTTCATGGTTATATGGCAAGCTGAACTTTTTGCCTCTAAATATGACATTCAGCATGCTGATAAGTCAGCAGGACTACTGGGAATTCAACTGTTGGTTGCTGATCCCCAGCAAGAGCAGCAGCTGTGAATCTTCCGTCATCTTCCTGTAAAAGGACAGATCCAGATGTGCCCTCACAGGGTTTTCTTTTCTCTTTCTTATAGGCTGGCATGCTCTGCTTCTCAAAAAAGTGAGCATCTCACACACTTGGCTCCTTCAGCCCACCTTTCTCATGGGCTGGTACTGGAGAAGGCTCTGCCACCCCCAGTCTTTTCTTGGGGAAGGTTTGCCTTTGTGCTGAGATTTGTACTGCTATCGGCTCCTTCTGTGTGTGAGCTGGTGTATTGCCATGGAGATGGGAGCTGCAGGGTGCAGCCTTTCCCAGACTTGTGTGAAAGAGGATGCAGTCTTGGGCTACCCTTGTTTAAAGAAAATTATTTCTCAGAGTAAATAGTTTGTCTAAGAACAGTTGGCATTGCCCCAGATGCTATTAAGGAAAAGACAAATCTCGGATCTCCTCAAGCCTGAGCTGTAAAGCTCATGCAATATTCACTTGCTGCTTTGCTTCTCTCAACATCAGACATTGCTCCTCTGACTGACGCTGACTCATTAACCTGTCTGTGCTTTCACCCTAAGAAACCAAAGCTCCCTTTTTTTTTTTTTCCATGTAAATGTTAGCACAGTATATCTTGTGCTGTCTGCCACAAGAGTGCTTTTCTACATCCCTTTTCTCAGTTTGTTGAGAGTTTGTAACTTCATTGGTCTGAGTCCTCTGGCCTGGTTTCTGAAGGACACATGGGGGCACTGACCTCCTCTCGGCCATTCCTCCCACTCCCTCCTGGTGTGTTTTTCAGCACTGGCCAGTTTCAGGCCACCAAGGAGCTGTCAGAGGTGCAGAGTTCGCCCATATTTGATGAAAATGGACATCCTTCTCAGTACAGGGGTTGTGTGGATTCGCCTCCTATGGGCACCAGAAGCCTGGGAGGGAGAGTGAGCAGGCCCCACGTGTTCTCCAGAGATGGGAAAGCACCAGCAGAGACCTCACTGCACTGCTAGGAAACAGCAGCTGGCTGCTTGTGGCAGAGATGTAAGTGACCCTTTATTAAGCCTATGTGCACGGTTTGATCTTCGCAGCTGAGTTAAACATTCTCAAGTTGAACTTCTATTGCTTTACCACTATTTTCATGCATATTTGGCACTCTGGCTTCATGCTTATCAACCTGTGTGACAAGAGCTTGTGGGAGAACACTCTTCACTTTCCACTGCTGTTGCCGTTGCCCTCCCCCTCCCCGGCTTCCCTGCTCCTTGCAGTACTGGTGCTGGGTCTCTCCTGAATGCAAAAGAGCACAGGCACCTCCGGGCTTGTCCAACTGTGCCAGCACACGCCAAGTGCTGGATGAGCTTTTGCTGACTTCCTGGGGGCTTGGGGATGCTGCCCTTTCTGCTCGCCTGGCGCTGGCATATGCTTGCTTTGCTTGGCTTCTGGTACGTGGAGAACCTTCTCAGCAAGGTCTGGAGGAGCCCTCTGGCACCTCTCTGCCTCATTGCCTCCACATCTCATCTCAGTTTTCATCTGTAAACATCTCTTTGCCCTTGCTAAACATTGTGTCTCAATTTCTCTCTGCAAGAGTATTATTTAATTTGTAAATGTTTTAGGACGCTACTTGAAAGATATGATATGAAGCTGTATTTCATTTAGTGTAATGATCCACTAATGCAGGCATATTTCAAAGGCAGGCTAAGCTGTACTGTGGGGTTTAATTAAATTTTATTTTTCAAGTAAGCATCAATAGCTAGACAATAACAAATAGTGGACAGTACACATACAAAATGAATTCACTCCGTTTTCATTCCCGAGACCATGGCAGTGGAAATGCACAGCCCTAAAAATGCACTTGGCCAGCTCACCATTTCTACTGTAGAGTGGTTACTTTTGGAGGACTTTTTTCCGAGTAGTTTGTCTTATGTTTCTTGATCTCTTCCTGCCCACCATATCAACCCTGTTACACTGTTTGCAATTTCCAGTGGCAGCCTTGCGTGAGTTAGATTCTTCTGGAAGCTCTGAGCATAGAAAGTTTTGAATATGCTGCTGTTCCTTTAATGCGTGATGGCTTGTAGCGATGTGTCCTTGTCAGGGTTAAGAGCTGAAGAGTGAGGTGCAAGGCTTGTGGTCCCTCAGTGGAAGTGCTTGTCTGCGGTGGCAGTGGGGTTGTTGGGTCTGCGTTGTTGCATCCACATCAGGAATAAGCAAGTGGCTTTGCTTTAGTGCACTGCTTTCCTTTTCTTCCGATGAGCACGGAGTAATCAAGTGCAAAATGTGTGCAGAGAAGCTTGCAAAGTCTGTTGAAAGTCAGCAGGAGTCTGCTGGAAATCGTAATGGCACTCACAAGTGTGGCACTTTTACAAGTTCTGTAGGGGTAAAGCAATTCACTGGTGATGTTGTAAATGAGTTCCTTTGTTTGGGTTTTTGCAGAGCATCGCTTTGGGAGAGAGTGAGATTGCTGTCTGAAGCAGCTTTGAGTCCTCGCTGGTTTTCTGGTGGCTTGCCTGGTTTTTGTTCTCTTTATTGTTCAGAAAATTTTCCATTGTTTAAAAACATAATCAGAACTTGCTGAGAAAATCAGTGCGGGTGCCCTGGAGCTCCTCAGCACTGTGTCCATTTGATTTCTCACTGAAATCCGCTCAAGTCAGAATGCTGAAAATAAGTAAACTTCTCAGAGGAGGACCTCCTGCCCTCTGTTCAGAGCTGGGAGTTGGAGTTGTGCTATGGATTTCCACCTGAAGCTTTGCCTGCTGCTCGAGCATCTCCTCTGAGGTGGGTAGGTGCACACTGAGGGAGGTCTGTGCCCGTCCTGTGCTTGTTGGAAAGCGGAGTGTGAAGTCTGAGGGAGATGGCAGGAGCCTGGCTTTGCATCTCTGCAGCTGTAGCTGCCTGCAAAGCATCACTGGGAATGACAGCCTTGCGTCTGCTAACCACCTCCTCCAGCATATTTTGGTGTAACACTTGCAGTGTTATGGCAGTAGTCTGCGTGTTCTGCTGCTTGCTGGAAGTGAGCACCGTGAGCACTTCACAGTTCTTCTCTGCACGTGCCAGCTGACTGTGCTTGTGCTGGGCGAGGTGCTCGCAGGAAGCAGCAAAGCTGGCAAGACACGGACTTGTCCTGCACTTGATGCCAGTCCCTGTGGCTGGAGAGAAATCCCAATATGCATCAAACAGCATCTAGATGTGACTTGTCATGAAACATCAGGTGCTCTTTAAATAAATGCTGGAAAAAAATAGCTGCTGAGGTTTGTGCTGGTGCTCCCAATACTGAGGGAAGTGCCCCATGCCTGCCTGCCTTGTATTTCCCATGTTCTTTGCTCTAGGCTTGCCAGTTTGTTCTTTTCTGATTTTTTTTTTTTTGTTTTTTTTGTTTATGTGTAGTGTCAGTCAAGGCTCTATTGTAAGATTTTGGGACAGACATTGCTTTCTGGTGACTGGAGGCAGTGTCTCCTACTTCTCTCATCTTTCCTTTAGATCTCTTACCTTTCTCCCATTCGCTCTCACTTTGAAATAAACCAGCCTCCTTTGTGGGTTATAAAGCTTTCTGTCCACCTCAGGCCTCCTCCTTCAGACAGACTTTTCTGGGGCCAGTGTTCTGTGCAGCAGGAGAGATTTTTCTGGTTGTGGTTGGTTTCAGATGGGTAACACCACTTGAAGCCCGGTGGCATGGAACTTCTGGAGCTGCCAGATGAGTCCTGGGCTGGGGAATTTGCCCTCTTACAGCTCTCAGGGCTGGTGTTTGCAGGGGCAGATGGGTGATTAGGATTTCTGTGGTCTGCTGTAGCCATGCTGAGGCTGTGCTGGCTGGCCATGGGACCTGAACAGCCTTTAGTGGCTGAAGTGGGAGCTCACCAGTGTGCCCTCGGAGAGCTCAGGGATGGAGCTGCTGAGCTGGGATTGGAGTGGGACCTCTTGTGCCAATTTTGACACCTGCTAGTTGAATGTGGCAAATGGGGTGGCAAAAATACTGCAGGCAGAACCAAAGGGCAAGCCTGTGGGACTGATCCCTGTGACTGAGGCAACATGGGGAGCCAAGGCCTTGGCTTCAGTAGAGCGTGCAGGGCTGCGCAGCAGAATGGGACCTGCAGGGGGCCATGCTGTGAGGCCTGGGTTGAAGCCAGAGTATAGGTAGTGTTTGGGAATTCGCCCAAAAAGGGTTCTAGAACAGGGACAGTGATGCTGACCCTTGGTGAGCAGCCAGGTGGGCAGGGTAGTGCTTCTCACATTAAGGTTTGGCCAGGGAAGAGGAACTGAAATCCCTACTCATGCTTAGAAGGTTTCCAAGCGTGTTTTGGCTTTGTCATTGCAGTATCACCCTCTCTAAAAGCATTGGTGTAGCTCGCTGGGGACCTGTGTTGTGGTTGCAGGGTGAGCAGGAGAAGGGTAGGAGAGAGGAAAACGTGCCCTGGATAGGAAGGAGCTGAGGAGGAGCGAGGGATGGAGGAAAGAAGCTGAAGTGAAGGAGGGAGAGAGTGTGAGGCTGGCTGGGAAGGAGCAGCGCTTGCTCAGATGGATGATAACCCACTGCAGGCTGGCAGCACTTCACGTTACTGAGGCTTGTCTACCAACATTAGCCTTCATAATGGTTCCCTGGGATGAGTGAAATGCTGTGCTGCTGGATGAGGAACATGAAGTCTCTGTGTTATAAAGAGCTTCAGCCCAGAGTGATAATTTAAAATCCGAGTTCTTTTTAGTAATGGATGGTACCGGTGTCTGCCTCACAGAGGAGGTGCTGTGCAGGAGCAGACTGCCTTGTGCTGATGTGTTTTAAAAACAGAAAGTGTTCTGATCTTTGTGAACACTTGGGTCTAGAGCTGGCCAGCACTAGACCCAAGTGCTTGGGTTTTTCTTTTGGATTTTTTTTTTTGGAGTTTGGCAGCCGTCTGCTTCAGGGAGTACAGTGGTCTCATAAGAGTTGATTTGATGTGACACATGACAAATTGTTTCTGCTGGTGGGTACTTGAGGCACAGTTTGTTAGCTGGCAGCCTTGGCTTTGTGGGCACTGGGGAAGTGGGACAAGGCACGTCTGCCCTCCTCCTAGCCAGCATCGTCGCAGGAGTGCTCTTGTAGTCTGCTTCCCATCCCAGCCTTCTTTTTGCTTGTTGTTAAATTGTGCTGTTTGCATAGATTATTAATGTTGCTTATGGGTTGAGTGTTCCTGCAGATGCTCTTTGTGTTTCTGGTTGCACTTCGGGCAAAGCCTGCCTTTCTGGAACTGGACCCAGTTGCCATTAAGGATGCTTTGTTAAGTTGCTTTTCTTTTGGGCACCCTTTTAACTCTGTAATGAGGAGTGGAATATTACTCTCCTCAGCAGAATTACTATCTAGTAATGTTACCTAAAAAGTACACGTCCCCTGTGAGACACTGTAAATACATTTTATCTCTTCTATTACCTGCTGTTTCAAGAATATGTCCCCTAAGCATTTTAATCTTGTTTTCCAGACTTGTCTCAGGGTGAGGAATCGCTCTTATTTGCAACCTGGGGCATAATTACTCTGTGCATTAATTTTGTCTCTTTCTTGTTGTCCATCTATTATTGCTTTCAAGAGAAAAAAAACCCTCTGTAAATCTCCACCGAGACAAGACTGTCTGTTTGATTACCAGGAGAGTTATCCTTGCTAGAAATGCCTGTGAGAGAGCATCCCATAGGTGTGTGCACGTGTGTGTGTGAGAGAGAGGGAGAGGGAGAGGGAGAGTTCCTCCAGCACCTCCATGTCCAATGGAGCCCAATCAGGTCTGGCTCAGTGCTTTCAGCTCTGCGATGAAAGAAGCAGCAGAGCAGGTGGGTCTCTGGGCAGTCGTGACACACCTGCAGTGCTGGGTTGAGGCCGGAGGTCAGACTGCTCAGCCACCCAAGCAGTGTTTTGCCTCCTGCAGCGCTTTTCCCGCAGTGCCCGGCTCTTGTTATGAAATAGAAATTAGAAAGGACAATGAGGGAAGCGGTTCCTCAGATGACCCTCTTTTGTCTGGGCACTAAAAGCCAATTCGGAGATTTTTGTACAGATGCTGTTTGCTTTGGTTGTTTTTTGCTCTTTAAGTACAGACTCAAAGAGTTGGAGACTAGAGGCCACTGTAATTATTTCTTCCTGTGAAGTAGAATAAATGTTGGAACTGCTTAATGCACAAATGGAGCTGTCTGACCCTGATGCTGCAAACCTGTATCCTTGTGAATAGCCATCCCTGCCAGATTCTGGTTGTACTGAGATTTCTCACACTCTGGATCAGTCTGCCAAAGCTTGTCTTGGCGTGTGCCATCTGTGGTCACTGGGAGTCACTACAGAGGCCAGCACTGAAGCAGCCTTGGTTCACATGGCAGCTTCGTTTAGAATTTCAGCTAATGTAAAAGCTGTGCAGAGTGTTTTGTCCATCACATGATAAGTGTTGCCAGCAATCTGTAGTCTTAGTGGGAGAAGCCCCGTCTGTACAAACATGTCCTGTAATGGATTGCCTGTTTCCCTGAGTGGTAGAGCAAGATGAGTGTGTGGCACTACCAGGATGGAAAGGAAGCTACTCAGAATGTTCCCTGTCAGAGGAGGAAGTTGCTGCACGCACTGCTTTCCTCAGAACTTAGAATATTGGTGGCTGAAAGTCTGCTGTTAATTTTTACTGCAAGCAGGGAGATGTCAGGAGTCCTCATGGCCTCCTAAGGAACTGTACAGCAGGGCTGAGGGCCACAAGGGTGGAGCTGAGAGGCTGCTCATAACAGCCCTGTGATGGTGAGCACAGCTGCAGAGCTGCTGAGGGGTCTGTGGGATTGGAGCAGTCCTGCTGCATGGAAGGTTTAGTACTTCTTAGAGGTCCTCCAACCTTTTGTTTAGCAAATAAAAGAAAAATAATAATTAAGGGTTTGGAGAACTCGAAGTTTGGGCCCGGTGCCCTTCCTCGATTGTCACAGGGTGCTTTAGGCACAGGCTGCTGTCCCTCTCCTTCCTTTCCCCCAGATGTGTGCAGGGATCTGGAGATGTGCTCCTTGCTGAGCATCTTTCTGTGCCTGTGTTCTGCACAGCTGCATCCTGGACTCGCAGCTCTTGTGGCCATTGCAGTGTATGCTGGAACCTTCCTATGGAGAGCATCCACATGGACCTGGCAGTCCACACGGCACGCTGAGCTCATGACCAAGGTGTTTGCTGCAGTGCTGTCTTACAACACCTGCTGGGATTTGTGAGCCATACAGAGGCAGATTCTCTGATCTGTCACTGTGTCATAAGGATTTAAGATTGAGGAGCTCTTTGAAGCATCAGTAGGGTGTGTTCTGCAATGACAAGATGGAGACGAGCACTTCGTGGCTTTCCTTCCCCTTCCTCAGGGAAAACACTCTTTCGCACTGATCACAAGCCACGGCTCTGCTGGTGTTTGAATAGACCAGAGGAATTGCAGAGACCAGCTCTTGGTACAGCATCAAAGCCTGCCTGTCTGAAGCACAGGTGCTCAGGAACCCGAACTCAGCGTCCTTCATGTCTGGGCAGCAAAAGGAAAGAAGGTCTCTGAGCCTGGAGTCACTCGGTGGATCAAAGCTCTGCATAGAGGAGGCTGATAAGGCGAAACGCAAGACTGCATGGGAAGGTCAGAGCTGTGTGGATGGTGAGGGCTGTCTAGTAACGCAGTGGGTCCCCCAGGGGGATCTGTAAAACTGCTGATCACTGACCGCTCAGTCTGCATTTGCCTCATGGGGTGCTGTGGGTGTGCTGGGTCGGGGCGATTCTGCGGCACCCGAGCGATTGCTCCAAGTGTTTTCTGGAAGAAGAGCTTGAGGGGCTGTGACAGCTGTGAGGCAGTGATAGCTATAATTAAAAGGATGCTGCACTGTCGTATTTTGATCTGTTTTTTCCATGCATCGCTGTAAGAAACACCTAAAATAGCTCCATCTGACAAGAGATGAGAGAAGAAAAGTATTTTTAAGTTGTGGACTTTTTGCAGTTGACGGTGCATTGTGTGCAGGCAGTTTCCTTCCTTCTTTCCTGATTTTATTGTTATGCTTCAAACAGTGCCCAGGAACCAGCAGTGAGCGAAGCATCCTGATCCTCATGGTGGTGTCAGCACTTGTCTGTCTGTAGGCACCTCACAGGAAGGAAGGCAAAGAACATCCCCAAAGTAGAGGTGGCAGGTGATGGAGTACCGGAACGGGGAGGAATTACCTTCTCTTTTAGCTTCCCCTGTCTATGCCTTTAGTTCTACATTTGCAGTCTTTGCAGCTCTTTGCAATTCTAATTTTTTTCCTTCAAAAAAAAAAAAAAAATTGCTTAACAAGTGCTGCCTGCTGCTGACTGGCCATTCTCCTGCTTTTGCTTCAGAGTGTGAGAGCTCTTGTGTTTGGGGATCAAGGCTTGTTATTTAATCTAGGTGGGAAATTCTTCAGTAGGAGAGTGGGAACCATCATGCGGGTGGCTTCTGTACTTACTGCACCAGGGCTGGCAGTGCAGGGGTAGCAGCTGTGGTGCATCAGTGTGCAGGCTGGCACATGCTCGTATGATATTAGCATTGCTCATTTCTTATTTTTTATCTTTTAACTGGGTCTCTTTATTGAGAAGCCAATATCTGAAGAGAGAAAGGGGATTATTACTCAATGTGAGAGCCATGAGAGTGAACGTGGAAAGCACAAAAGGCTGTTCCTAGACAGGCTGGGATTGCCCAGGCCCTGAGAGCTGCCTGGTGTGGTTTTCTTCATGTTGGAAAGAGCCCCAGTTCTCCAACATGACGTCTTTTGGGTGGTTAGTCTGAGCTGAGACACGTAGGAGCTGATGGAAATGATAGGTACAACTAGGATGGAAAAACCACTTGATCTTGAGCAGCACGTGGGGAACTGCAGCAAGGAACAGGAGAAGGGAACAGGCGCAGGCAGGAGGAGGGGCATTTTTGGCTGATGTTTGAGAGGATGGGGAAAGGCGAGGCGGAGGGATGCTGTTTGTTGTGACAGGTTTGGCAGAGGGTTTTGGCATAGGCAGCGGTCAGCAGTGCAGCAGCTGGAGCACAGGCTGTGCAGTGTGAGGTGCAGGTCCTCCTGCATTCATCTTCTGGAATATGTCCCAAAGAATTTCTGTGCTTCTCCACTCTTTGGACAAGTCCTAAGCTGGTAGAAATGTTTGCTCCTGTGCTCTGATTCAAGCTTTAGCCCTGACGGTGCTGAGCGAGAATGTCAGGCGTGTGTGCAGGCAGGCAGGCACAGAGCTGTCGTAATGTTGAATACATTTGTTATTTATCAATAATAAATGATAAATTCAGTTCTCTGATCTCTGAGGTGCGTTCTGGTTCTGCACGCTCCACCCAGTGCTGTGCAGCAGGCCAGACCTTCTGTAGTTGCTGTTAATGAGCTGTGGGCTGGCACAGGGCATACCACAGCCCTGCTCGGGCTTCAGGCATCCAGGGAGAGAAACTATGCCTTTGCCCTCTGGAGAGCTGCATTTTCTGTGAATGCTGAAGTTTCTGAATGAATTTATGAAGTAAATTTAATAAATAGACTAAATGATGTTTGGTGTTAAGCTGTATGCCATTTATATAAATAGTGCTATTTAAGTAACTAATTAGGTTTGAAAGAATGCTCCTGGTTAGGCCTGGTTAGGGCTGTCAGTGTTGCAGATGTGTCTGCTGGGATGATCAGGGTGATGGAGCTGAGCAGCAGCTTCCATCACTTGCTTCAGTGCTCCTCTCTGCCATCCTCAGTATTACCATGTGCTGGGCACCAGTAATACATGTGGTGGTGAGCGTGTCACACTGGTGCTGTGGTTGCTGACAGAGCAGTGCAGGCTTTATCTGTGGATATGGTATGATAGGAGTAAATATAGCAGCAGGAATTAAGGTGACGTTTTGGATGAAAAATAAGATAGTGAGGAGGTTTTATGTGTGGTGAGGAAGCTTTGGCTGGGGGGGATGCTCATTCCCCAGAATGCAGCCTTGGAGGAGCAGTTCTTACAGAAGGTAAACTGGGGATTTCTTTCGCCTCCTTGGCTGTCCTAGGCAGTGCTGGGTCAGGAGGATTGATGCCTTACAGACCTCTCTGCTCTGAGCCTGGGTGCCTGCAGTGCTGGAGAGATTCCCTCTCTGCTCCCAGTTACGTTGGTGTAGGGCAGAGCAGTGTTAGGTGGTATTGTAGCTGTTAGAGGGGTTGACGGCTAATGTTAGCTGAAGGCTAGGCCTGCAGGGGCTATTCATATTTATTGTTGTAAATTATTAATAGCAGCTGTAAAGATTGCATGATGCAACAGTAGGTGCCAGGCTGTGTAAGCACACGTTTCTGCTATGGTTGCCCTTGTCTTCCCTGTACAACTTTGCTTGTGGGACAGTGCAGGATGAAATGGAGAGCTTCTGTGGGGTGTCTACAGCAGCCTGGCAGCCAGCCCTTCTGGGGCACAGTGTGGGACAGAGCTTGATGGAGCTCTCTGATCCTCTTGGCTGCCCTGCCATCATCTGTCCAAGTCCTGCATTCAGCAGACCTATGCCCAGAGATCTCCTGTGTCCTGGGTTGGTTCTGTCTTTGCCAGGTTCCATGGAGAAGGGAGGTTTCAGGCAAACATCTGGTATTTGAGTTTCCCTGTGAGGTCCATCCAGAGAGAAGTCACCCAAGTGATCTCATGGCTGTTTTTTAGCCTTTTGGACTCAACGTTTCTCTCCATGCAGTCATCCAAATTCAGACCTACTGAAGAGCAGGACTAGCTGTCCCAGGGCAATCTGTGCCCGAGCAGGAGAGTCCCTCTTGTTACTTATTTGTGTAAACTTCGAAGCACAGCCTCCTTGCTGTGTGGGCTCTCTGTAGGCTGCAGATATGGCAAGGTGTTCCCACTACCTCTTCCTTGCGTAGGAGTGCTTTCAACACACCACAGCACTCCTGGTAGGAGTAAGTGATGAGGAGCAAGCAAGAAGAATAAATGTTTTAGAAGTGGTTTATTAAGTGATATCAATAGGACTATCTGCGCAGCTTCATTCCATCCTGAAATCTGGCGTGGGGTGAGGTGTTTGCAGACAGGCTGTGCGTGCTGTCCTGTTAGCTGTGTGTGAGGCACTGTGCTGAGGTTGTCCCTCTGGCAGGGGCTGGTGGCTGTCAGAGTGATGGGGCTCCACATGGAGCTGGGGACATCACAATGTCTCACTGGGATGAGATTCTTGACATTATAACATTGGCTTTATGTAGAAGGAAGCTTTACTCCTGCTTCCTGTTGGAAGTGCTGCTGCTCAGGACCTGTCTGACAAAGAAGCTTTGGGCAAGTTGCAGCAAGGGAAATTTTGTGCAAATTCCAGCAGCTGTCTTGCAAAGACAGGGAATGAGGTTTAGTTGCTCCTTGAGGTTCTTGCAGCTTCTTGCTCTTTGGCTGGCATCTTCCTCCTGAGTCCTTCACACTGAAACACACTGCAGGTTGCCACTGGCAAGTAGGCACGTTTGGAAGCACAGCGCCTTTTCTCTCTTATAAGAACCTCTGGGTTTTTAATACAGGCAGATTGTTTCTTCGTGGCTCCCACCTCTAGGTGATACCCAAGAAATCCTGTGCTTGATGCCAGAGGCCACAATGCAGTATCCATGCAGTGTCAGAGGGCGGAGAGCTGAGGTAGAGCTTCAGAACTGTGATCTGTTAAGCAGATAGATGGTCACTTGGGCCTGTGTCCCCCAAGGGACAGGTGTTTGTAGGCTGCCCTGTCTTATCCTGATCACAAGAGAATGGCCATATTTACAGAACGACTCCATGTGTCTGTTGGAGATGAGGGCTGTGCCCATTGGATTGAAGCAAAGGGGGAAGTGCACTGTGAGAGGACAACAGCATTCTCTGGATACCTGACAACAAAGTGACAGCAAACCAAGTGCCAGGTCTCAGTGATTTTATTGGAGCAGTGGAACTTAACTACAGAAGCATCTATTTCTAAGCAAAGTACGAATGATTTAAATGTGAGCATAATAAGCAAAATGTGAACAATTCAAACATGAGCATACTAAATGAAACACAAACAGTTTAAACATGAACATACTGAAGCAGAGGATAAGTACACTTGTCAAACTGACAAGGGATAGTACTTTTATGATTAATCTCACCCACTGATGAGCCACAGTCGAGGATGCTGTCGACCTCTCATATTCTGTCTGATGACATCAGACTTCTCTGCCAGGCAGCGCCCCTGGACCAGCCGGCAGGAGTTACTCCAAGCTGGGAGCTGCTCTTCCTGGCTGATGTGAGAGCAGCAGTGTGAAGGCTGAAGGCTTGGTCCATGAGTAGCAGGCTGTTTACTGGTGAATAGCTTACCTGTGCCACTGGGGAGGACCTTACCCAGACCATTTCTGAGCAACTGAGTTGCTTAGCACAACTGTGTCACCTGTGAGCAGCCTGTTGATACCTTTATGGAGCAGTCTGTGATAAATCACAGGTTTCTTAGTGTAAATTGTTGATTGGCTTTGTGTGCACCTTACAGGAGCATCCCTTTGCTCCAAGGCAGAACTGAGGAAAGGAGCATCCTGCCACATATGCAGCACTGGCAAAACATGTGTTGTGGTCACTTTGGTTGTCCACGGATGTCTCCTCTCATTCACTAAGGCTGGATTTCAGATAAAACCTTTCTATTCCTCCTTGCACAGCTTGTCAGAAGAGGTGGGACTGCTAACCCTGGGCTGCTTCTGAGACCTCTCTCTGCTCCTCCACTCTTCAGCACATCAACAGAAATGGGTGCTCAGTGTGGATCTGGGAACCCTACTGTTCAAAGAAAGAAAATTTTAGGTTGGATCAGCTGAATTTCCTTTTCTTTCTCTGTTGCGTTGCCACATCACCTCACATGTCACGCTGGCCGTGGCCACGGATGCAGTATCATTGAGACGATACTGTGTTTGAACAAGGATCTTGTAACGTGGCACTGCAGCATCTGCTGTCCTGAGTGCATCTCCTCAGTCCAGCATCCCAATTTACACCGCTGTCTTTAAAACAATTTTCTGAACTGTTTGTTACTGGCAGTCAAACTTTGGCTCGAACCTAAGAGCTGGGTGCTTAGCGTGTGTCACCAGTTCAGCTGAAGGGTTTCTGGGATGTATTCCTTGGTGCCTTTCATTGTTTGATCACTCTCCCTACTGCCTCTGCTCAGCAAGAGGAACTTTATATAGATTTCTGCTTATAGACACGAAGTGCTATGGGTCCATTTCCTTATCACTGGCAGTCTCAATGAAGGCTGGCTGCACAGGTACCAAGCCTGAAACTAGTAAATTTTCACACTATTTTGTGAGGCTTACAATTCCCATGCTGCACCCTTGATCCCTAGATGAGAACAAGGATTAGCTTATTGTTATTGCTTCCTCCTGGCCATAAAACAGAGCATGGGCTGGGGAGCTCTCTGAGATGTTTGTGTGCTCTTATGAAGCAGCTGATCAGAATTCAGATGAGGCTTTGGATAGATTTATTGAAGTGACACAGTGTGCGCGGTACACGCTTTGAGTTAGGACATGAAAGAGTGGTGCATTCCCAGCAGCAGAAGGCATTAATGAAATATGTTCCTGTTACTGACTTCCTTTGAACTGTCACCTATGACTACAGCAACTGCATTTGCGGGGCTGTGCAGCACTTACTGATGTGCAGCTAGTGAGTGAAATGAGTAAAATATCTCCTAGCAGAGAAGGCAGTGGGGATGTTAGAGTTTCTGCAGCCACTGGTGCAGGGAGCTTTTCTGGAGCCATGGGGCACAACTGTTCTGTGCTGCAAAGCTGGTGGCGAGCTGTGGGACAGGCGCACTGCCTGCTGTTACAAGGGGATGCTGCCAGGAGCTGGCACCTCTTTGAGGGTGACCCTTTGCCCTTCCACAGTTACATGATTTTCAACCACAAGAAGAGGAGGATTGAAAATAACACCCTGCTCCTTGCCAGGGGAATTGGCAGAGGTGGGCATCCTAGAGCTGTGATAGTACTGATTGACCACAGCTGTATGTGGGTGCTGCTGCATCCCCAAATGGCATCTGTCTCCTCATCTCTAATCAGGGCCAGCACTCTCTGTGCAGGTGGGGTCACAGTTACCATTCCTTCTGCTTTGCCAGCTGCAGGGCTGTGTCCAAAAATGTTTTGTATGTATGTAATACTCCATTTGGAAGTTCTCTCACACCGTCTGCTTACGTCTGCCTTATAATGAGGTGTGAGCTTGCATGGGCTTCTCTCCAGGAGCTTCAAACCCCCAGGTTTCACATGTTGGCTCCTCCTGCCTACCTGGGACCGAGGCAGACTGCTAATTGTTGTGCAGATGTCGTGTTCCAGGCAAGCATGAGGTTGTAGGCTTTAAAGAGGCTGTGCTGTCACTTGCTACCAGCCTCCTCGGTACACGTGAGCTCTATTTATATGGGAGTGCGCGTTTTCTTTCAACCACTGCTTTGTTGAATTTCTTTCTCTTCTTTTCTCTTTTTGTTTCCAGACTTGCAGGTGAAATGTTCAGGATACATCAATTTTTCATTATCCCAGCTTCGCCATTTTTTTTTCTTTTTTTTCTTTTTGCCACTAATATTAGGAGAACAATGTATTTCCTATGTAAAAATCAGCAGTTTCTTCTGGTGTGAGTAGGGTGGGAACTTTTTGTCTTGGTCATTCTGAGGTCCTGAGTGTGGCATTGGCTTGTTGAGAGCTGATGGATTTTGAGCCCACAAGTACATCTGTGGGTGTTGGTTGTAGCCGTGTTGCATTTGGTGGCATCCTGGGTGAGAAGTGTGGATTTTGGCCACAGGTTGACTTTGCCACCTTCCTTGGTGTGATTCTTTGCCCTGTTAGAGATGAGGAGACTATCAAAGAGATACTGGGCTACCTCTACTCAAAAAGCAATTACAGAAGTTCATGGGTGGGGAAGAACACTAAAAGAATAATTCCACTGAGGGCTGGTGAGCTTCCAAGATAGAAGCTGCTGTTCCTTGTCCTTCTCCTTTGGCAGGAGCTGGTGTCAGGTGCACCTGTGGTTCCCCAGCATCCTGGCTTCCTGCATGCAGCAGGTGGAGTGCACTAGGAGCTTTCATGGGCCCAGGCTCGTGCAGGTGCCAATTCAGGTGTAAGCCTTGCTGGCATCAGGGAATTTGGCTGAGGAAAGAGCTGATGGATTTGCTCCTGACAGCTCTATTTAAAGCTTATTTTTGATTTTGTGGAAGTAGAAGGTGGTTGCACGAAGGAGAAAAGCTGTGATGCTATTAGGCATCCTGATGGACAGCAGAGGGAGAAAGATATTTAGGACTGCGTGTATGGGAGGAAATTCTTTAAAACCTGGATAGGAGTAGGAGCAGGCTTGATGGAGGGATGAGTAATGAAGGAGTGTTTGAACGGAACTAATCAGTCCCATCTTCTTTCAAAAGACCTCATTTAGTTTAATTTAGCAGCGTGTAAATTTAGAGCCAATCAAAGGAAATACTTCTCCAGCCTGCATGCTGGCAGCCTGCTCCCCTCCCCACCCAGCGTGAGGACAGGCGGGCTGAGCTGCACGCTGCGAGCGTGGCTGTCCCTTTAATGGATAAATAAACCTGCAGCTCTGGACTAGGATGGCTGCTGGCCTGCTTCTGCCCAGAGCCCATGTGCTGGCTGTGTGGGTGCCATGTCCCTCTGCTCGTGGTGGAGTGGAGTGGTGGAGCGGGAAGGCCAGGACAGGCAGGGGAAGCCTCGTGCTGCAGGAACTGCTGAGTAAATCTTTTTCATCTCTGCAAAATGTTGTAAACAAACTGCAGCAGGACCACAACCAAATTCTGTTTTTCCTGGTAGTCTCTTCATATTTTCCAGGAGACATGAGCTCCTGCAGAGTCAGTACAGAGTACTTTGTCATTACCTGCCATAAACTCCATTAGCAGCAAAACCGGCACCCTGTGCTTTTGTATTCCCCCGGATGAGATATCTGTGAACTAACACCTAGATCTGGTGTGTCCTGCCACCTCTCACTCCTGAACCTGTGCTGTGATGAAAAATATTGTGTAAAGAATGCTGAAACCTGTGAAAATTTCTTCTTAAGTATTCTTGGTTTTGTTTTCCTTTGCTTTGCAGGTGAGTGGCAATGTCGCTCTGGGCCGGTCTCCCCTGCACTGTTGCCAAAGTCAGCCTGCTGCTCCTACTGCTTTCTGCTGTGTTTTTCCGGTCAAGCCTAAGCGAGAGAGTTCCCGTAAGTGTGTGGATGCCAGGTTTGCAGAGAGTTGTTCAGCCTCTCTGGTGGGGTCACACCTCCCTTGGTCATTCTGTAATGTCACACGGAGTCTGACAGCAGTCAGTCAGTCACTGCTTCCCTCCTCAATAGCTGATCAATAACAAAATTTCAGAAGGGCTTCTTTCTTAAGACTTTGCCTTGGCCTCAGGAATTCCACTGTAATGCTCAGTTAAAAGGGTTTGCAAAGGGAGCTGTGCTCTTGGGCAGCTCTTATTTGCTGTGTCACTTTTTCTGTTTGGGGCTGTCACATGCCAAGAACCAGAGCTAATGATGTGGTCTAGTGGCAAGAGGAGATGGCCTCAGTTATACTGCTAGCTGTGCCTCTGTTGAGTCACTGCAAGTGAGTCAGGTTTAGAAGAGCACCCTCTTGGGTCCACATGTCTCACTTGCCTGCATTTTGCTACTTGTGGTGTTTTGAAGCTGTGGCTGCGGTGGGTGGAAGCTGTCTGCCCTTTGCACTTGTCCAGGTATGCAGAATTACCCCCATTCTGCTTCTGAGCCCAGCTGCCCAGCCAGATCAAATCTGGAAAGTTTCCTCGAGGTGCTTGCATGAAGGACACTCTGTAGCAGTGCAGAGTGGAGTTTTGTTTGTTTGGATGTTTGGTTTTGTGTGTGGGTTTTTATTTAGCTTAATTTATGCTGTGGCTTAAAATTGATTTCTGCAGCAACACCCACATAGGGGATTACTGGCCTCCCGTGTCCCTGGATGCTCGCTCCTGCCTAATGTGTCGCAGCTTGCTGGTCTGTTGGCTGTGTGGGCTGTGCTATTAACTGGAGCATATGTGAGGGGCAGATTAAAGTATATGCTCTGCAGGCCTAGGATCCGTGTGGAGTCAGGTACCAATGTGATAATTTGTCTTCGTTGCAAAGAGGGCAGGGAGGAGGCTGGAGCGTAGTGTAGTCAGCTCAGCTGTAGGAAAAAGCTGGGGAATAAGTGTTGGGACAGCCACCCAGTGCCACCTGCCTGACCTGGCAGGCAGCCTGACATGGAAGATCACGTATCCCATCAGCTCAGTAGGTAGTTACCTCTCAGATCCCCTTTTCCTGTGCTCCCTTTGCATTGGCTCTGTGGTGGCTGCATCCCTGAGAACAAGCTGCAGGTTGTCTCAGCTGTCCCTGCCGAGGGTCCTCAGCTTATTGTAGTGGATTCAGACTGATCAAAGGAAGGAGGATTTTTACCTTTAAGGAAATTTCCATTGGTCTTTAGAAAACATCTTACTGTTTTAATTGTGAAAACAAACCAAAAAGGATTCTGCATAATGATGCAGTTTGTCACTGCATAAATGAAGGCTTGTGTGGCGTTGCCTTTTTTCGCCACTCTGGAAATGTTAATGACATACAGGGTATTGCAAAGCAGTGTGGGGCCAAACTATGACAGTTACATTTAAACAGGCCAAGACGCATCCTTTTACCCATATAGAACATTTAGACCACGGCTCTTCTCTTGAGCAGAGGCCATAAACATCAGCCATCTCCATTAAGTGTTTCAACAGATACAACAGTCAGAGGCCTGTCAGTAAATTTACAATGGACTGGAAGGGTAAGTCCCTCTTGGATAATAATATAGCAGTGCAAATAAGCTAAGTAATAACTGCGCTCACTCATTTATTTCAGTCCTGTTGAGTCTGGGCTCAGAAAATGTTAACATTGATTTTCATCAGTAGAATCTGGCTTTTTATGTTTATGATTGTTACTGAGCTTTAACCATTTGTCATAATCTTAACAGTTTCAAGCCTTTAATGCACTGAGCGAAAGCAGGAGTTAAGCTCTGTTTTTCCAGTGGATTTCTGAAGTTTCTATCCCTTTCTGACAGGCAAAATAGAAACATTCTATAGATTTGCCAACCATTCTGATGTGTTACCACTATCATGGCTAATTGGATGCGTTTTGCTCAGGCTGCTGTTTCTCTTGCTCAGAAACACTCTCCTTGACCAGATAATAGATATTTATATGCAAAGCATCCAGATTCTGCCACTAAACATACACACTTTTTTCCAAGGAGTGAAAGGAATGAAGGCAGAACGTGGCTTGAAACTTCCAGTTAACCTCTTAATTGTCTTGTGTTTTTTCTTTCCCCTCTGTGAAAATATTGTACGATTTAATATCACAACACTTCATGAAGTGAGCTGGCTGTAACTCTTATTCTAATTGCCAACAATTAGGAATCGTCTTTCCCTATGGACTGGTTATTTGAAATTATTCTGTGGTGTCATTCTTGGCAATATCAGAAGCAGATAATGCTCCCTGCAATGGAAACAGAGCTATCTGGATGATTAGCCTGGACTGGGTTATCTGTTCCTGTGAAAACCAGAATAGCAAAACCCAGCTTCCCAAGCATTTAATAGTCTGCTGTGAGATAGTACAAGGCTGTTACTTGCTGTGCACTCTGAATAATTTTGTCCTTTGAGGTTTGTGGTGACTCCCACCAGCTCCCTAGGGAGACCTTGCAGTGAATACTGAGCTTTCCCTAGGGGGCAAGGATTTTTTTTCCTGCTTTTCATCCCTGTTTTTCCCTTTATACAATGCCATGCCCCTCCTTCTAACTCTTCTACCACACCTCTGTGTCCACGTGCAGCAGTTGCAAGGTGAGTGGTGTGTAATCACTGCCTCGTTGTTTGAAAGGGCTTGTAGGGCACTGGTGTGTGCAAAGAGAAGGATGCTTGTGTCTTCATCGTGCGGGCCGGTCGGTGTGTTTTCATGTGTCCTATTTTGGAAATAGCTGAACTATTTTGGTTGAAATTTTCTCCAAGCCTGAAATAAGTGCATTTAAGGAAAAAAAAAATGCTTGAGGCGTTCCAGTAGTGTGGAAAATTTCAGCTGAAAAAGTTTGAAGTTTGACATATTTTTAGGCAAGGAAAAGCAGGGTCCTACAATGTTACACAAGCCTAATAATAGTCAGGGCTCGTGGCTCCAGCCATAAGATAGGTGAGGCTCTGCAGAAGCTTGTTTTAAGCCTGCAGCCTGCACTGGAATAGGAAATAAGCTGCGTTGCTTTGTTCAGCACAAATGTCATGCTAGTTATGCATGTTTAACCTTTAATATACTTTAAATCTAAATTTAACCATGTGGAAAGAATCTCGGATGTCAAAAAAAAAATCTGCTGGCGAGGGAAAAATTTGGTATTCTCAGCCGGCACTAAATTACCCAGATGCGATTGCTAATGAGCTGAATCTCTTCTGTCCAAAAGGAATTTGCCCTTACAAAAATAGAAGAGAGCGACATAAAAGATGACAGTGGGAAAGAGCCAATAACAGATGATGACGCTGATCCCGAGGACCTGGAAGTGTTTTACCCGACACGTCAGTGGCAAGCTGTCCGTCCAGGTAACGTGCTGATGACTAATTGTAGTGTCCCTCTGAAACCTCATCTGACACCACCGACAGCAGCCTTGCAGAAAAACTAAAAATACCTATTTGTTCCCGTGACAATGTATTCTTTTGCTACTGTTCAGATGAAGAGGAACAGACCCAGTGACCCAATACAGAGAAAAGCCACCATCACCAAAACGGCTGGTAACAAGAGTGGCTGCTAAAGTGCTTTCAGTTCAGCAGAGCAGGTCGAGCGGGCTGCCAGTCACGTTGTAGGCGGTGGCGTGTCTCGGTCACTAGCTCCAAAGCCATTTCTCTCTTTGTGTGCTTGTCAAGACTCAGATTTTATAGCATTTGTTGGCACGCAGTACCTCAGGTCTGCTGTGCTCCAGTGTGGGCTGATGAAACGCTGCTCAGTGGCGGTCTGATTAAGAATTGTCACTGTAACACTACACAGCTTCTTAACAATGGGATTTCTGTTCCTTAGCTGAATGAACCACAGCTTTTATTCCTCAAATCTTAACCCATGCATCTCACAAAAAAAAAATCTCTTCAGTTATTTTGAGTTGGTATCTTTTATAAGACATTTATGGGACAACGCATATGAGAAGGCACCAACCGAGCAGGCTGCTTCACTGCAAAAACCTGTGCTGTGGGCAAGGCTCTGCAGGATAAGTCCATTTAAATACGTGGAAATGCATGAGTGCACACACTTTGGTAATTAGGATCATCAGTAAGTAAACTCTGTGGTTTTGGCCAAGGTGTTTTATCCATTTGTGCACTGGTGTCCTCGTGTGTGCACAAGTGTGAAGCCATCACACCTCAGAAGGATGGCCTAAGTAGTAATTAATTTTTATGAAGTGCTCTGAATGTCTAAGAACTCTATTCAGTGTTCAGTATTATTATTGAAAGAATAAATATAGGATCCATTTATCTAGAAATTTCTGCCAGTTAGAGCAAGGTTACCTTTAAATGCAAGTCTTTCTATAGCAGAAATGTCTAGCAAAAACCCCTAAATTTCTCAAAGCTGCACTGTACACTTAGATATCGTTTCTGTACCATTTTGTATGGAAGGCATGTGGTGTCCCTGCTCAGTATGCAGACTGGCAGATCCCTACCACCCTTGCTGAAGCAGAATATGGATATACTTGCAGTTATTATAAATGTCATTGCCGTTTTTGTTCAGAAGTACCTTCTCCATTGCTTGGGTGTTTTGTTCCATTTTATTTTTGTAGAAATTCCACATTAGGTATGTGCAGTAAAGGACTTATGGAAGCAAAGCACTTGTCAGCTGTAGGGAAAGAATTTCAATTACTGCTGTAAAAAGGCTTAAATGGTGGCCTGCTCGTGACAGATCCTCATTACAGGTATGTGTGCAGGCTTTGGTCAGAAACAACAGGATAAAAGTCTCCTCTGCCAGCCTCCTGCCAGCCTGTTTTTTGCCTGCTGCAGGTTTGGCTGAAGTGAAATCTTGTGGTGGCTGTGTGGCTTGTGTTGTTAGTACATGTGTTCCGCTCATTCCACAGAGGGATGCAGGTTGGCAGTGTGACCAGTCCAGCAGCTCTGCACATTCTCTTGTTTCCTGATGTGATTTCTGTGTCTGTAGCTGCTGCTCTACTGGCTACTCCAACTGCTATGTGCTCGGCACTGCCCAGGGAAGGCTGCAGCCAAACACTCCAAGTCTGCTATCCTCTGCCTGGCGCTGGGATGACTTCCTGCTGTCTTCCATTGGTATCCGTGTAGCGAACTGTGTCCTTCTTTTCCAGAGGGAGCAGATGTCACTCACACTCTGGATCTTCAATTTTAAATAGTAGAAGGGAGATCAGGGTCCCGTTGCCCCTGTCACATTCCTTTTTCATCTTGTTCCTGTTCTGAGCTCAGTCCAGGGTTTTTATGCTCGTGTCCGGTCCCACGGTTGCTCAAATTTTATACGTGTATTGCCGGTTTTATTCTGCTGCTTTTCTTGTTCCTGGTTGCTAATTGCGTCAAACCATATTTCCACCGAGACTGCAGCAGTGTCATCAACCTGTAACCTGTCAAATCTCTCCACGAAATTCAATTGTTATTGTATATGTAATGCTGCTTTGTACAGTTGTTCCCTTGCTGCCTAAAATGTGAGCTGGGTTTTGATCAAGTTCTACCTTGTGCTTTGTGCACGCTTCAAGCTGCTGGAGGTAGCTGGATGCAAACACAGAGAGACAGTTACCCGAAGAGCTCTGCCTCCTGCAATCGGGAAGCAGGGAGATCAGCTGTCTCCTCTGCCAGCAGGCCGGGCAGCTGACGAGCTGCAGAAGGTTGGTGAAACTTCACCAAGTCCTTTAACGCATTTGTTAGGCATTGCTTCTTTTGCACATGGTACTAAATAACACACCAGGCACTGCTGGGCTAGACACAAAGGATACGTGCACCTTCAGAAGTCTCCCGGCTCCTCCATGTGTTTTTTTGGTATCACCTAAGGAAATGATGAAGATGTCTGCAGGGCTTTTCTCTCTGTTTGTGGTTTGCATCTGTCAGAACTTGCAGGCTGCTTGGGTTTTAATGAGTGGCATTGCAGTGTTCTTGGAATGAATGCTCACACTGGTGATTGCATCATTTCCCATCTCAAGTTCCATCACAGAGCAGAATTTTATTTTTGAAATGCTTCTTCTAATTTTTCTTTTCTGTTCTAACTGCACTTTTACCAGATAATAGTACCTTTATGAATTCAAAGCTCTATGGACAACCTAGCAGAAGTGACCTGCTTTTGTTTCTTACATTGAGCTCTTCCAAGTGCGTGGAGGTGAGTCTGTCAGCATGCAGGAGCACCCTATTGCTTCTCAAGGCGTTCTTTGCTGATTGGTGTAACCAAAACCTGATCCTTAGTCTTTGGGATGTCAGAGACAACTGGAAGCATTTGGATGGGGTTCTTGTTAAAGAAGCGGGGACCATTTCTTGTGTTTGTGTGGGTGGCCATGATGACGAGTCTGCCCTTGAGATTATTACAGTCATGGCCATTCTGCTCTTCTGTATCTAATCGTTTTTTTGGGCTCTTGTGTGTAAATGCATTTGTATACCATGTTTCCATGTGGCCTCCGCGCAACATTCTAAAGCACATTAATACTTCATTTACAAAGCATTACCTGTTTTTGTCATTTGGGCACCTTGTTTCCTTCTTCTTTGTTAAAGAGCTATTCCTTCTGATGGTTGAAAATTGGGTTGCTCTGATTATTTAATCACATCACCAACCAGCAGTTTTTCCACTTGACATTAGCATCAGAAGTTGCTCCTCAGGGAAGGCATTGCTGCAAAAAAAAATGTAATGGCAAACTCTGTAAAGAATCACTTTATTAGATTCCCTAAGTGCCAGGAAACCTAATGTGCAACTGTGAGTGGCCATGATGATTTATACCAAAGGCTTGTCCAGTCCAGCATCTCATCTTGGCCATGGCAAGTGGAAGTGCCTGGGGCAGAGCAAGGGCAGTGGATGTGTGTAATGCTGTGCCCTGGACTTCCAGAAGCTGCCCTGGCTCCAGGACTGTGTGGAGCAGAGCTGAGGTCTTTCTGGGCTGGTTTCAGTGGTTTGCTGCTTTTCTGTTTCCTTCTTGCATTCACTACCATGCAGGTTTTTGTTCTTAGCCAACCTTTTTCTTTGTCTGTTTCTCTCTGCTGAGATTCTAGACAGCTGTGTAATTCTTTGAAGAAGCAGAAAAGGCAGCTATTTTATAGGAAGGAAAAAGGATTAACTGCCTTTGCCATAGCAGTGACCAGTGAGGTGGGGAGCCTTGGTTCCATAGTGCAGCTGCAGATGGGCTCTGTCCAGCTCAGTGACAGCAGCACTTCTGCATCCCTCACCATGGCAGGGGCTAGCTGGCAGCTTTCTGGCTTGTCAGTTTAAAGTTGTGAATTATGTGTCCAGTCTCCAAATCCAGATGGATCAAATGGGAGTCTTGTCTGCCCCAAAAATGAAAATATGTACAGTCTGCCTTGCATGCTTTCCATTTGAGAGCAGCCAGCAATGGGACTTGGGGAGCCTTCCTTTGGTGTAGAGTAACAGAGCAAAATCTCATGCTAGTGGCTGACGTGCAGCAGCACTGGATCTCTGTCAGGTTTGGAAGACAGGTGTTTGTATCTACACTGATGGAGCATATGCTGCAGGAGCTGGGCTGGCCTTGGACCTTCAGCTGTTGCTAAACTTCTGACTCGCAGAGCTCCATGCTGCTACCTGCCATTACTCTGTAGCATCTGTACTGTGCAGAGGCATTTTCCTAAGTGCCTAATTATATTGCAGTTAAAAAATAAGGAGCCATGACTGCTGCTGTTGATCAAACTGCAAGAGAGAAGTTGATGTGAGCATGCTGTTGTTGCTGCTTCTGTGAAGATGAAACCATCTTAAGTTCAGCAGGGAGCTGATGATACATCACTTAGCATTTAAATATCCACGGCTGCAGCTTCCAAAGGTCCTCGGGCTGCTTTCTCTGTCAGTAGCTATCTTTGCTGCTCATATTTGTCCCAGGTCTTCCTGTGTGTCATTTGCTGCACAAACAAAGTTTTATGCATACGGAAACATGGTTCTCAAAGAAAACATTCACACTGGGGAGGTAAGTTCAGAAGTTGCTTTGAAAGACTTGCTGAGATGCTGTTAGAAAAAGGAAGACTCAGGATGGGGAATAACTCAGTTCAGCTTTGTTGCTAGTCTTTCTTTCAAGAGAACTCAGCATCCAAACGAACCAGCGCTACTGGAAGCTGGGCAGAGCTTATTAAAGCTGGGAGGAGAAGGTGATGACAGGAGCAGGTTTATGCACGCAGAGCTGCCAAGTGTCCTGCCAGTCTCTGTCACTCTCCTCCCCGTCCAAAGGGACCCCTCTGGCTCAGGAGTCCTATGCCAGACCTCCCCACAGCCTGGCTGGGTGTCAGGAGGCGGTGTCTGGCTGGATATCTTGCTTGTACTGCTCACCAGGCTGCCTGAGTCCTGCTAATTGCTTTGCTGAATTAATGAATCTGTCCAAATCTTTGGCTTTGGGGTGACCCAGACCTGTCTCAAGCAGTTGTGGGCAGGTCTCTGAAATGTCTGTGTCAGCCCTGGCGAGAAAGGGCTGGGAAAAAGTCAGTAAGCTGCAGGGGTATGCTTGTTTTAGCAAAGCTTGTCATGCAGAAACCTTTTTACTGGATGAAGTGCTTCTTTCCCAGTTCTTTAAAATAAACAAAAATCAACATTTATAACTGATGTGGAGAAGGGAAAAAATTTCAACTGTAGAGTCGTTATCATCTGCTCTGGCCAGCAGCAGGCATTGCTGCAGGCTGTTACAGCCAATAGGAAAAATCAGGCAGTCCTGAGAGCAAATGCAAATATTCGGAGCCTGGAGTTAGAGTTATGACCACTAGCAGCTCCCTCTGCCTTTTTATCCGTCTTACCTCTTGCTCTTGACATCTTAGAAGTATCTCACGCCTGTTGTCCTGTTTCTTTCTGAATACCTCCGTGCTCTCTTCTCTTGGATTCTCCATCCTCATGTGGTTTCTGTGACTTCTCACCCTCACTTTGCAGGATGGATGATCTCCTTAACACTGCCTTCCTTAGGAGTTCCTGCATAAGTCTTCCTTGTGCTGGAAGTCATTTCTGGCAAAGATGCTGGGACTGAAACTCCATGCACCATTTCTGGCTCTGGTGGGGTGCAGTGGAGTGCTGAGATGTAAAACCAAGTGAGTTCTTAGTGCTGCAAATGCTCACAGAGTGTGTTGATGGGAAGTCTGTGAAACCTGTGTTCAAGTAGGTAGTGTTTGAAGGATGCTAGCTCTTTGAACTTGGAGATACTGTCTCTAAAAGCATTTTTCAGCATGCTGTTAAGGTGCTGTTGTGGCTGCCGATATGGTGATCACAGAATGGTGGGAGGGCTCTTCCAGCCCCCTCATCCTCTGCCATGGGCTGGGTGCCCACCACCAGATCAGGCTATCCAGGGTTGCATCCATGGCCTTGGGCACCTCCAGGGATGGAGCACCACAGCTCTCTGGGCAGCAGTGCCAGGGCTTCAGTACCCTCTGAGTAAAAGAACTTCCCCCTAACATCTAACAGAAATCTCTCCTCTTCTAGCTGCTCCCCCTTGTCCTATCACTGTCTCCTTGCATAAAAAGTCATTGCTGGGAGTGTGGTCACCTTTGTCCCATGTAACTGAAACACCCTCAGAACAGCCACGTTACTGCGTGCTGGGGCATTAAGATGACTTTCTCCTAGAGACAGCTGAGGTGCAGAGCTGTTTTCTTTCACACTCTGAAGTGGGAAATCATAGCAAATGACAGAACTTTATAGACCAGTAACTGAACATGCACATTCAAAAAAAAAAAAGACTCATTTAAGTAAATGTTCTGCTTTTCCTGTTTGACAGGTGTATCCATGGATCTGTGGGCCTGTATTTTCCCCTAGGCACTGACCTGGTTCGGAGGATTTTCCCCGTGTTTCTCATCTGTGTCTCTGTGACCTGAGAAGTTCTGCAGCCATTGTTCTCAGCAGCATGTCTGTGATGATGTCAGGTTCAGAGAAATAAATTGGGAGCCCATTTTTTTTTCCCCCAAGTGCAGATAAAAGTTTTACAGTTTCTCTAGCACAGCCAATAGTTGAAAAAAGTACGTACTGATGTGTTTTCACATGAGACAAGCTGGAGAGTCTTGCTGGCTGCTTGTGTGAGCCCATTCCCCCCACAGTGTGTCAGTGGTTAGTTTGGAGCAGTCGCACTGTGAGTGATGGAGGTGTTGGAGTCAAGTGGCTTTTCTTGTGCAACGATAGGAAGCTAGGCTGCATTTTTTTCAAAATATTTTCAGAGTAAGCTTTGATGATACTCTGGCTGGCGTTGTCAATGTAGCATTAGTTAAAGGAGTAAGAATATCAGCTGTGTGGTGGTGGATGCAGGCAGTAGGAATCGTTCACATGGTTACATTTGCACTGTTTGGTGGGGATCTCCTCCCAGGCAGATCTCTCATTCCTCTCATCTTTTTCCATCCAAGCTAGGGATGCTGTGAACTTGTGAGCTACAGAGATGTGTAGCTGAGGGATGAGAAATGTCTTAGTCTAGTTTTAATGTGCAAGCATGCTGTATTTTCTGTAATAATGGTAATAACCTTCCTGTGGCTGTTTAGAAGGATGAACCTCATTAAAGAAGAGGTATTTAATAACAGACCTATTTTTATCACTGTCTTTATCTAACAGCCTGCCTATTTATTTCAAGCTTGTAGCAGTGCTTTGGAAGAAAAGTGTTTTCCCTTCTGAAGAGCATGTTGAGAATGTATCCAGCCTTGGTAATCCTTTATTTCCCATCTGAGATCTTCCCTCTTCTGTGACCAGAATGATCATTGCTGTACCCCTTTCCGAAGGCACAGATGTGGTTTGCGTCTCAGCTGTGTTTGACAAGTTCACATTATCTTTTTCATAATTAGGAAGAAAATATTTTTTCTATGATCCTGCTCGGGTCCTTCCTATATGAGCACAAAGACCTCACTGATATTTATACAAAGCTGATTTTAAGTAGTGAGCACAAAGATGTCTGCTGGGTGTGCAGCACACAGGGAAGTGGTTCCTGCAGAGCACAGTCACCCTCTCCTTCACAGTCCCTGGCTCCAGTCAGTGCTCTTACCCAGATGTGGCTGCAGCCATTCTTTTTAACATTTCCATACATTTATGTAGGGTCACAGTAGCAGCAGATTCTCTTTTTCCACAAACCCTTCCCTGAGCCAGGTGCTCTGCCTCCTCCATTGTTACTTGAAAGCACCTTCCTCTTCCGAGGGAAAGGCTAAATATCCATCATGCTGTCATTGCCAACACACTTGGCAATGTGTTTTCTTTGCTCTCTGCCCTCTCTTCATTTCAGAATCTGCAATGAATTTGTCTGGGGTATAAATTAAAAAGGGTATTTGATGTTTCTTGTGGTCTGGAAGCTTGCTTTGCATTTGTTGTTCTTTGAATGCATGCTGAAACCAATGTCTGCTTTACTGAAACAGCTTCCTTTAGCATCTCAAGGAAGATTCGGAGTTGAAAATGTATATATATCTGTGTTTTCCAGCTCTGCTCTATCAGCACAAGCTCAGGAGAGAAATGTAATCTCCTTGGGTCTGTTTTGACATTTTGTAGAACTAATTCCCATTTATTGCAAGAACTCTCATAAAACTGAATTCAAGTTTAATTTTTTATTATGTATTTACATTTTGGAAGGAGTAAGTGTGGTGGTGTTGGAAATTCTAATTAGAGATAGCATCTCTGATTCAAAATACCATCCTCCAATTCAGAGATGCTTTTTTCTCTGTCCTGATTTTCTGCCTACTCCTTCAGACTGCAGGAAGTTTTGCTCGGGTCATTCACTTGCAACAGGATGTTATCTGAATACTGAATTAATGTATGCAGTCTGTCACTTGGTATTTCTTCTGTTCTTCTGCTGGAGATCTCCCAGGGTTGTAAAGACCGTGGAAGCAGCAGTGGCAATAACAGGAATGTGCCTATGATCCTGCAAAGTAAAAGAAAAAAACATTAGGCTGTGTGTCTGTGCCATCACTGCAGGGTGTGAATAAATAGATCTAACCAACAATTTACATTCTAACCCCAGACCAGGTTTTATTTTTAGAATTTGTCACGCAGCCCACGTGAAGCCTTTCTATTTCTGTCTGGTGGTATTTCCAAAAGCACCTCTTAAAATATCTTCAAGACCATATTTTAAGATACATTTACCTTTTGATATAATCTACTTTGCTTATTTGAAACAAAGCCCACCTGTTCTTCATCTATTGTATGATCACTTAATGTGCTAACCGGGTGCCTGCTAATTACGATTGCCTCACTGTTCTGCAGATGCTAACATGCAGAAGTTTGCTATCTTCAGTAATGAGAGCTGTAATAAGGTGGCAAGTTCTGAAAGGCTGATGCTTACAGACTGCAATATGAAGGTAGGAGGGGCGGCTGGTGAGGGGCTGCCCTTTTGAGGATGGAGAAGTGGGCTGTAAGGAATCTCTGCCCTGAGGAGAGTAACCCCCTGCTCCAGTGCGGGCTGTGGCCAAGCAGCTGGCAGGCAGCTTGACAGTAAGAGACCTGGAGTCCTGGTGGGCACAGGGTTGAACATGAACCAGCAAAGTGTCCTTGAGGCATAGGTAGCCAACAGGCTCCTGGGCTATGTGAGGAACTGCTAGAGGATCGAGGTGAGCCTTGTCATCCTGCCAGCAGTGCCTGGGACAGGAGAAGAAGTGGAAGGAAATAGAAGATATGTTAAAATATGGGAAAAATTGATTTACTGTGGGGTGATTGAATGCTGGAGCAGGTTGTCTGCAGAGGTCATGTATTCTCCATCCTTGGGGATGCTCAAAACTCAACTGGATGCAGTTCTGAGCAGCCTAGTTGATGTGTTCCTGCTTGAACGGGGCTAGGGCTGGGCAATCTTTCAGCCTCCACCAGCATGTGACTCTGTAGGACAGTACCCTTCTTATCACAGAAGATCTCATGGTGGGCTTCACAGAGAGCTGCAAATCCTGGTGGTGATGCTGGTTGTTCCTTCTTGAAACGTGGGCTGAAACCTGCATGAAAGAAACATGGGAAGAGTTGGTGAGACCCCTGTGAGGTGGGGCAGCATAAAGTGATGGCTGAGACAATACCTGTGAGATGTGGATCTGAGCAGGGCTGGAGCCAGCTGCCTGAATCATAGAATGAAGTTGCCCTATGGGACCAGAGTCTAGGCTGAAAGTTGAGGTAAGAGACTTACTCACTGTTCTCATCCTAAGTCCTGTTTTATCATCTTCCTTCTTATTTTGTTCTCCTCAACTACTCTTTTCCAAAACTTTGGCTTGCATTGAGTGAAATGAGCCTGTCCTGCAACGTGAGCAGAGTGAGGCTGCAGCCAAAGGACAGCTCTTACCTCACCCTGCCTGTGGAAAGCCTGTGTTTGCTGGCAGGAGGGGAGGAGGAAAAGCCGAGGCTCTTCCAAGTCCAGCTGTGTCTGTGAAAGGTGTTAATACAGCTGCTCTGCAGGGAGCCAGTGTGTACACTCCCCTTTGTTTGCTACAACACAAGCCCTCAGGTTAGGTCAAACACTGTTTCCTCTGTTCAATCTCTTCTATACTTGATAGACTGATTTATGGTGTGGTTTTGTGGGTGTTTGTTTTCTTTTTAACTTGAGTTGGACTAGAGATGGTTTACCTGATTTCTTTTGGCTGCTCTGCAGTACAGGTGATGCAGACAGCAGCTGGATGATAGCATCCTTTTTTCTCAAGCATCCATTTACAACCCAAGGCACTGCCACGCACAGCCTGAGTGCAGAGGTGATTTTTCTTTCAGACTGAAAAACGCTACACAAACAGATAAAACAAGACTCCGTGAAGACCACATTGAGGACATTGTGTTCAAGATCTAAAAGCTGGATGTGAAGTCACTGAGAGGCACATCTCAGAGGTACTGGAGCTGAGGACCATCACACAAAGCTGTAGCCATCTCCCTGTGACATCTGCTGTTCTCTGCATTGGTCCTGCCTGTGAAGGAGGGAGAAAAGGACACTTCTGCTGCATTGTGGTTAGCACAGTGGAGCCAGCACATGAGAAAGTGGTCTGTACTCACCTGTGTCATGTGGGCTCTGCTGTTTTTATAGTTTATCCCTCTGCACCCTACCAACTCTTTATACTGAGTGGAGACGCACTACTGGGGGGACAAGTTAACCCCAACCATTAGCTTGTCAGGTGTCAGGCAGGATTTGCAACACTGGCAGCTGGGGAGAAATACTGTTATTAAGTGTAACACAGCACCTTGGATACAGAAAGCATGGGGAGATGGTAAATACAGATTTCTATAACGTCACTTTATAGTGTCACTCTTCAGAATACATTAAGACTTAGTTGCAGTGATTCCTGCAGCTCCTTCTAGTTGAATCAGTAAATTCAGCTCATTAGCTCCACTGCTTGTTTTGACCTAGTGGTGTTTAAAGAAAGAAAGTATCAGAGGCACAGGAGCACCTCAATTACTTTTTTTACCAACTGTATTTTTTTGGTGTCAATCCAGCAGCTATTAGGTTTGCTGCTGACGCCCCAGTCAGGCAGTGCTTGTCTGGGAGGATGGGCCTGAAGCATGGAGGGTTGTGAGATGTGAGCACAGAGGCCTTTGGTGCCAGCATTTCTGTCTTAATCCCTGCAGCTTCCTGCAGGAACTGGAAAAGAGCTGAAATGAGGAGGGATGTGACTGTCAGCTTGGAGTGAGCCTGGGTGCCTTTTCATCCCACCTTGACATTGCTTCAGCACGTAAACAGAGTCTTGGACAGGTTTAGGATGTCTGTAAGTGGAGAAGAGTTCCTAGGAACTTCCTGAAGTACAAAAAGGCAGTAGCTGAAGCTGCTGGCTCAGAGTTGCTCGCTGTCACCTCACTGTGGGTATTGCCACTCGTTTGTTGTTGGGAGCTCATTGTGTTGGTGTTGAGAACAGCACAGGTGTTTTTCAAGTGTTGCTCAGTCTACAGATGAAATCATGCCTGTTTCTCCAGTTTTCTGTCAGGCACAAATCACAGCAGTGCTGTGTTTATGTACCTTTACCCCTGTGCTCAGCACTTAGCTGTCCAGGGTGGAAAAAAATGAGTTCAATTCCAACTTTGTGATAATTTATTATGTTCCTTGCATTTAAGGACAAAATTTAAGTTGCCAAAAGCAGATGTTTGCTTGCTCCTTTTTTAGCTCTCGAAGTACTTTCTGTGTGCTTGATTGATGGACGTCCCTGTTACGTTAATAGCTGGGCTTTGCAGAAAGCTGTTATTACCAGGAGAATTTGGTGTGGGTTTCAGTTTTTCTTCTTGCATTGAAAATCCATTATTAATGTCTTTTTAAGAAAAAGGGCTTCAACTCAGGCATTTTGCTTTGCTTTCTCAGACTCTTTTGCAACTGTCTTCTCTTAGACACTTTAAAAAAAAATCAATGTTACAAGTGTTCTTTATATTTTACTGTGTGGTTGAGGGTTCCTGCTTCTTGCTATTGATTTCTAATTTTGTTACAGGACATTTGGGTGCACACAAATTGCTGTGTGACAGATTACTTTATACATGTCTTCCCAGTCATCTCTGAGTTGGCTTTTTGCAGGCATCATGATGTTGCTAAGCTTGGTAGCTGGCTGGAGAGCTTTATCTGCTGGTAGCATGTGAGTGCAGCCTTGGAGCACTGAACCTCTGAATGTGACTGTCTGCCTCAGGTTTTGCCATTGGGTTTGGTTTTGTGCTGAGCATGGAGGTGTGTTTGTGTGGTCTTGTGTTGCCATTACAAAATTGTTCTGCTGTTGCTCCTTGGCAGCGTAATGTTGTGCATTGTGGGAGCTTAAAGAATGTAACACTTTGGGATGATAAGACTTGCAACTCCAGCTCTTTGGATCGATGCTGGTGTGAATCCTTTGGATCAGCTTTGCTGACAGCCCTTGGTGTTTTAGAGGTGCAGAGTCCAGGGCTTGCTGAAATAGCATGGAAACATGGGCACATCTGGAGCTCCTGTAGAACCAGATTTGCAGATAGAGGCACCTGGAATGTGTCAGCACTTAGGGGGTGTGGGAGAGCCTGATGGGACTGAAGGAGAGTGGCTGGAATGGTGCATGTTCATGCAACCTCAAATGAAGCAGCATGCTGAGCAGTCCTGCTCCAGAGCTCCCCAGGCACTTGTGGATGTCCCAGGACCTCAGTGCTTCAGCAGCACAGGCTGCATGTCTGCCTGGTGGTTTGTCTACAGAGATGTGCAGTGTGTAGGTGGCACAGGTTTGTAGTAAATTGCTACTGAATAGACTGGAGTGTTTGCTCATCAAGTTTATCTTCAATAAGGTTCAAGTTCTGCACTTCACAGAGACCAGTTTTAGCTCCTAAGGAATTAGTTGTAATTTATCCCTCTCTGCTGGGAGCCAGAGGAAAAAGATGGCAGTGGTACAGCGGCCACATCTCTAGAGGAGCATCACAGGGTGCGTGTGTTTCAGAGATGCTCACAGAGGACACCATCAGCCTGACACCTTCCTGGTGATGACCGTGTGCTGGAGCTGGCAGGCAGGAGGGGCCAGCATGCATAACTATGGGCAGGCTTCGACCTTGCCGCTGGAACTTACTTAACGATTCTGTTGATGTTCTGGAAACGAAAATATAATTCAGGCCACCTTCTCCTCCAAGCTGACCCTGAGAATCTGTGAGGAAAAAAACTACTGAATAATTAGGGTCCTTTTTTTTTTTTTTTCCCCTCCTCTTTTCACTGAAGTTACTGCTTGGTGTTGAACCACACTGTAAAGTGTCATTAGTTTCCTTGAACTTATTGGTCCAAGCGTACTTTGCATTAATATAATTACGTAAATTGCAGTCTCATTAATCACAGCATGTTCTGCAGCGCATCACTGTCTCGCCTTATTTTGCAGATGCTCTTGCTGGTAGGAGCCCCTGTAACCCCCAGCCAGGGGATAAAGGCAGTGGCTGTGATGCTTCCCCTGTGCTCTGTGTTTTTACATCCTGCTTTATGTTTGTGTGCTTTTATCCCTGAGACCCAAGAGCATCTGCCAGCTGTGCCATGGCTATGGAGGAGGGCAGCCGGGATGCAGGTAGGTTCCTTACAGGGAACTTAAGCTGTGCCACATCGTTGCCTGCTGCTGTGTCCTTCTGGGACCACAGCAGTGCCAGCACACCGGAGTCCAGGCTGCTTGCAGAGCTCCTGTGCTGTGCCCAGGACCCAGAGCCTGGGTTCTCACCTGGGGAAGCGCTGCAGGACACTCAGCACTGCTGCAGCTCCGTCTCCGTGACAGAGCTCTCAGCCTTCCTGGCAATGTAAATTCTCTTGGCTGCATGCTAAAATTACACTGAGTTATTGATTTATCTTTGAGAGGATTTCCTTCCCAGGGGATGTTTCTGGCCATCGTAATGATTTAGCTCTTCTGCGAGCACAGAATCTGTAGCAGAGCTGTCCTCCTGCCTGTCAGCCTGCAGCCCCAGATCACACTCCTGCAAATGAAAGGGTATTTTGTCTTTGCACTGAGGAAGCTGCAGGTCTCACATGAGCTTTTTTGCCTTGTCCCCAACGTTATTATCTTGGACTTGTTGCAAATGCTGCTCAGAGGCTGGTGGATGGAAAGCATGAAACTGTGAGCTTGTGTGAGCATGTTAACTATTTCAGAAAGCTCCTTGGTGCTGAAGGGGAAAGGCGCAGGCCGGGATGTCAAGGGCAGCTTGCAGGGACAGTGTCTGTTGGAGTGGGAGCAGCCTTGCTCAGACAAAGGGAGCGTGTTCCAGGGCTGGCTTACTAGAATATATTAAGGCTCTTGCAGTTTTTATCACTGAGCGGCTGCATTGTGACAGACGCCAAAGATATCAGCAGGGGTATGATGGGAGCAGGATCGTGCAAATGTTTTTTTTCCTCTGAAGATACAGGTTACGGCCCCTCTTCTTCTCTTTCTGCTGACTCACGGAGCATCTCCCAAAATCAGGCCAGGCAATTTCCATTTTAACTTCCTCCTTGAGCAGCTGAGGAGACAAAGCCAATTCTCTACTGCTAGCCCTGAAGTTGCAGTCTGCTAGCTATCTGTGATTACAGCAGTGAGCACCATCAGTAGACCCTTCAGGAAGTGTTTTACATAATGTATATAGAAGTGAAAGGACAACACTTTTCTGTCTTTGGATGTCTGAAGTATGTTCCTGTGGGTTCCCATATCTAATCCTCTTGTGGGTTTGGACCTGATTTCTGCTGCAGGAGTGCACTGCACACTGGCCAAACTGTGAGGCTACTGATGTGCATGTTGTTTAAACCCCCCTACAAAACCCAGCATCTCCCAGTGAGGCCCAGGAAGAATGTCTATTTATTTTCCTGTGAACCAAGCATGGCACAGCTACTTTCTTTCTCAGTGATCTATCTGTGAGATAAAACAAGTCCTTAGTGCCTGTCTTAAATACTGCAGTGTTGACAAGTTCTCTTGACAAAAATTAGGCTAATGTCCCTTACGACTGCATTAGCTGTAGAAATGAGGCTTTAAATTGAAGCTTAGGAAAGCACTATACCAACAGGCTCTCCAAGGCATCTTCTTATTCCAGCTTTTATTATTCAAATTCATTCTCACTACGGCTTGGCAGCAGAGCTGGCAGACGTTGCACTCGATATGTTCTGCTCATCACAGGCAGGCACTTCGGATCAGGCACCTTCCAGCACTTAACAGGGGAAATGTTGTCCAACTGTCTGCAGACCTGCACTCTCTTGGCTCTGGTGGATGCTGTAGGCCTGGTGGAAGTGGTGCTGTGCTGTACTGTGACCGTGCCGTGCAGCGTGAGGTGGGCCAGCTGACACACATCTCGTGGAGATGCAATCCCAGGCATTAAGCAGCGCGCTCTGCCAGCAGTACAGCACGTCCTGAAATGCTCCCAAGCATAACTGGAACCATGCAGAGGAAGGATTTTTCCTCTGTGGTTTGTGTCTGTCTTTTCAGTTTCAGCTTTGAGTGCTTTGTTTACACAGAAGGTGAGCACAGGAGCAGACACCACTTAAAGCTGGTCGTGAAGACCCCTGCTCCAACTTCCCAGCCTTCCCTTGGAAAACATGGTGGGTTTCTTTTATTGGTTTGTCTTTGCCTCTGCTCCTCTCCCTGAATCTTAGACTTCAGCTTCTCGTTTCATATCACAGATTCAGCATGGCCTACCTCAGGCCCCTGCTTCTCACACCAGTGCTGGTCCCCCTGGATTATTCCTCCCAACACTGGGTGCCAGTGGTCTGCTAGGCCACAGCCCTGGTTGTCCTGCAGTGTGTGTTGGCTGTGCTGCATCAAGCTGTGGAGTTCATGTGAGAGGCCCATGAGGTGCTGTCAGTATACCATGACTCACACCTTGTCTGAGGTGCACAGCGTCATCTGCTGAGAGATGGGGTGGATGCTCTGTCCCTGGATACACTCAAAGTCAGGCTGGACGAGGCTCTGAGCAGCCTGATTAGTTGGAGATGTCTCTGTTTCATTGCAGGGGAGTTGGACTAGATGACCTTTAAAGGTCCCTTCCAACTCAACTGCTCCTTACCATGCATTGCCAGATTGTTTCAGAGCAGTTTTCTGTGCATGGTCACCTCGGTGCTCTCTGGAGAGAGAAGGAGAAGCTCTTTGAGAGTGACTTTTCCCTCTTTAGGACAGATAATGAAGACAACCATGGTTGATGATGTTTTGGAGGTGCTAACGTCTTTCACAGTAAAGAAGCTGATGGTGCCTGACTCAGAAAAAAATATCTACCAGATTCCTAAATTAGGCAGGATAAATATCTTTCTTACTTTCTTCTATATATTCTCAGTTCTCCTGGTCATCCCCATTGTCCTTCTCTGCCTACCTTCTGCGTTCTTCTCTGAATGTAGATAAGTGTGCAGTATCCCAGATGGGTTTCCAAGTATAACAAATACACCTGTGGGATGACAGTTATTTAACAGGTTGCAGTGACATTATGAAGTAGTTTAGGAAGAAATAACATAGTGAGCTGGCAAGGGTTTATGACTGGCTTTTTAAAATAACAGGTCTGCTTGATGTTGACTTGGTGGCGCAGTGAGGCACAGGTCAGCACAGTGCCCATGGAGCTGGAGAGCCAAAATGAACACAGTGTGGCTGGGACCTCTGATCCTTGCTTTCTTCTTGCTGCCCAGAGCTCTGGAGTAAATTGCTCTCCATACTGCTGCAGTTCACAGAATCGAGCCTGATATGAGTACAGAAAATAAATTAAGTGCTCTGTATTGAATTGCTAAGGCACATGCATCATGCTGTAACCAGGGGTGTGGGGTAGTGTGTAAGAAATGGCTGGCTCAAAGCTGGGGATGAGGTTTTGCTTATAAAGTGAGACCATATGTTTTTGCCAGCATGCTTCCTTCATGCTATTACTTTTTTTTTCCTGGTGTATTATCTGCTGTCGTAGTGCAAACGAGAGAATCCTTTGCAGAAAGGGAGGTGGAAGGGCAGAAGCACTTGTTGCAAGGAGCTCTTTGCCATTCGAAGCTTTTCTATGTTGGCAGCGGCAGATACATCAACAGATGCTACAGCAGTGCCTCCCATCAGAGAGGCACCATATGTCCTCCCTGAGCTCTCCCAGCACTCCTTACCCGAGAGCCTTCCTCGCTAGTATCCGCCCTCGCTGCCATCGCTCTCTATCTGAGCATCCCATGAAGTGGCAGACGCGCCGTTCCCTGCCCCACGCCTGCCTGCCAGCTCTTGTCCTCTGCAGTAACTCCTGCTGCAAGGTGTTTGAGTTTTGATGGGTTTTTGGGCTGGCAGCTGGCTCATTTTGCTCTCCTGGCCAAGGCAGCAGGTGGGTTTGGCAGGAGCCGCAGCCCAGTGCTTGTGGGGCACAGCGGGCCTGAATAACCCAACTCTCGGCGCGTGCTTACAATTCAGAGAGCACAAATACTGGTGCAGTGGGAGAGCGCTGGCTCAGCTTAAATTGGCAGTCATAAGCAGCGGTCCAGCCGAGTGTCCAAATGTAACTGATGCTTTCACATGTCTGACCAAGTATTACCTGTTGGAAAGCACCTTCCTTGCGAGCCTTTGTTCTCCTTTAGCTGCAGATTGATTCACAGAGGGAGGGATTGGATTCTGAAGAAATGTTAAAAACATTTTCATTATATATGGTGAGGGAAAGAAATCACAGAGAAGACCTCTCTGCACTGAAACAAACGAGGAGCTTTGCAACCTTTTCCAAATAAACATGCGTTTGAGCGGTAGGTCTGACGGATGGTGTTTAAAAACATCATCATTACTGCAGCAAGCAAGCTGTTGACATTAAAATCATATGATGCAAGACAGATTTAAGTTCTCCCAGGGTTTGCTATGGGCACTCATCCCCCCATAACCTTGGCTTTATGGAGCCTTGAGCACTCCAAATCCGTGCAGTGGACTCCGTGGCATCAGCCATGGGAAGGCAGTATCCCAGTAAGCACCAGTAAGTGAATTCTGACTCGCTAAATGAGAAACTGCAATAGAAAAAGGCTTTTTTTTCTTTGCCCTGAGGAATGTGACTCAGGTTCAGCAGAAAGCAAGGTTTTTCCTTTGGGACACAAAAGGATGCCTGGGAAAGAGCAGGATGGTGGAGCTTTGGGCTGTCAGTGGTGTTCTGGGGGTTTCCTGGGGGTGGCTTTGCTGCCAGCAACAGCACTGGGAATTGATCTGGGAACAGATTCAGATGGCTCTGTCCCTGCTTGGAGCGGAGCAAAATCAGTGCTGGAGAAGATTTTGTATTTAGACATCACCATTTTGACAGGCTGAATAGCAGGGTGTTTATTAGTGTAGCTTGGAGTATTATAGAAAGGATTTGTCAGATAAATGGACCAACTAAGTCTTTTCTGTGAAACATTCTCGTTTTTTTTTGTTGTTGGTGGTGGTGGTTTGGTGTTTTTTTTTTTTTAATTTTTTTTAACTGTTTCTTCAGCCTCTTGATAATTCAACAGTTTCAGCCATTCCTGGAAGATGCAGTACGAGTTGGTGCTGAGGGCTGGTAAGCATGAAGGGATGCAGTGCCCCACTTCCAACAGTCTTGATGCCCAGGACACTATATGAATCCTACTTTTGCCCAGTTTAGAAGAATTTAGCAATTTAGTTTTATTCATCTTCAGTAAGAGGCTGAATATCTGAGACTTGTGAGTTTTGTAGCCTTATTCTGCAGTAATGTGAGCTCATAGCAATGGTTGTGAGAAACGGTTTGTATTTGCTGCTTGCACATGCCATAAGGACAAAGCTCTTCTGTCGTGGTTTCCTCTGTAATCCCAGCAAGTGATGTCTCTATGTCCTTGTAGGTACTTTGCACAGCGGGTTCTTCGTTCATACTGAGGTCTCCCAGGTGCAATAATAATACAAAATAATGGTGATAAGAGCAGCTTGACACTGTGAGGACTTGACGTTTGCAGACAGAAGCAGCCCATCAGCCATCCAGGCAGCCCTGGAAGGGATGCGACTCCTGCAGATGCCACAAGCACTTGTTAAAGAAATAGGTTGTGAGCATTGTAGGCGTGCAGTAATTATAAAAGGAGTTTTCTCTCTATTTAATTACAGCAGGTACTAGAGCCCCTGCTGTCACTGACTGCATGGAGCTGAGAGTTGTGGAAGGATGGGCAGTGAGTAGGACAGGGCTTCACAAAGGCTTCAACAGGCTGCCACTTCCCAGAAGAGCAGAATTACTGGAAATGAGAAATGCACAGTGGCTGTGGTACCTGCATGGAGCGTTTGGTCCAACATCACAGAAGCTCATGCTTAAAGGTGAGCATGAGAGCTGGTGCAGGAGCTTCCTCACTGCCTGTGCTGTAAATAAGGGGCAGTGGAAGATGCCTGGGATGGCTTCTGTGGAGAGCTTTGGGGGGCTGGGGGCTGATGCTGCTGAACTTTCCTCCCAGGAAGTGACCTGTATTGTATTAAGTTCCTTTTCAGGTGGCACTGAACTGGGAGGACCTGTGAGTGCTGGGCAGCAAACTAATGTAAAAGGCCGCAAGCAGAAAAAGTGAAGGGCAGAAAATAGCAAAATGAGATTCAGGCTCTGTGCTTTCTCTTCCCATCAGTAATCCATCTCTTCTTGACCTGTGCCTGCTACACATCTTCTTTTCCTTTTGTATGTAAAAATGTTCTGTTTTGAAATAACAAGCAGCCCAAGGAGTGCTTATGACTCAGTCTTAAGAAAGCCCAGGCTGCCTCCGTGCTCTCCACTGCTAACCAGTGAGTCTGGAGCTGAAGCGTGCTCCAAACCACTCTAGAGTAAGGCTTCCTCTGCTTTTCTTTGAGCATAGCACTCAGGCTGGGAAGCAGGCTGACAGCACCATGCTCACAGGGCTGCTCGTGTGAAACCCCACCTGCTCAGCAGGCAGGGCGTGCAGCGGGACACGCAGCTGGGATGTGCCGGACATTGTCATTGCATTGCCTGGGCAGAGCTGTCTCCAGCTGCTGCCTGGGCTCTGTCCCCTTTCCTCTGCACCAGGGAGGCTGTGATTGTTTCTGACCCAAGCTGTAGTGGGGCTGGTCAGTCCCATGGGCTGATCCTGGTACTGCTTGCTGCTTACAGCACTTCAGAGCTTCAGAGGCCGCCAGAATTCTCCAGCATCTCCTCCATGCCTGCCATGGTGCTGGTGGCTCCTGGACCGCAGTGGAGCAAAGCTGTTCTGCTTCTGAGGATTTGTCTCCTTGTGCTTTTTAATCATTATTTTTAAAGGAGGGGGTGTAGGATTATCAGATAACTTCTCAGGGATGCTCTGCCAGCCTTGTGCAGCCTTATTATTTTCAAAATTGCAGCAGTGCCGGTTTGCTTTGCTGGGAACGTTCAGGCATCGATTTGTGGATTCTTTTGTTGCCTATATCAGAAAGTCCCATCCCCTCACTCCTCTGCACTGAAAGAAACAAAGAGCAAAGAAAGGTAGATGCTGTGTGGCAGTCTCTGAGACACCAGGGTGATTTCTAAGAACTGCGGAGCCAGTCACTGACTTGGTGGTTTGTTTTCATACACACATAGTCTCTCTCTTTTTTTTTTTTCCCAGTGGTAAATGAGGATACTTACTTGGGAAGAGAGCAGGCAGAAGGGAGGAGTGGGGCCAGGGCTGCTTGGGATGCTGAGCGCCCTGCTCCTGCCTGCAGAAACCATCCCAGAGCAGCTGCCTGCTGCAGGAATGGAATGGAGCTGCTGCTGCTGCTGGGCAGGTCCATGGAACACTGCTCTGGTGGAGGTGGGGAAGCTCAGGGACAGGTTACAGATTGCTCTGTGATGTTTATTTGTATACATGTGCTGCAGAACTTCCCCTGTTATTTGTCATGCCTGCTTATTGTTGTTTGAGTCTGGCTGTCCTTATCCCTGTGCAGAGGTGCAAAACCAGAGACCAGCCATGGCCAGCCCCATACGGAGCAGTGCACTGGAAAGGTGCTGGGCAGGAATGCACCTTTCTTGCTCAGTGAGGACGTGCAGCTGGCATTTCGTCCTTGTCTGGGAACAGAGTGAGCTTACCTGTGTCGTCTTATGTGACAGATCTCCTCTGCTTTCATATATACTGTGCCTGATTCTTCCCCTAGCAGTGTATGCGATAGAAGTGTGTTATGTTTTCCATTTGTTTATTTGCTTATAGTCTTGTTTTCAGCCCCTGCAGAACTTGATATAGGTACAGAGCTCCAGAAACGTACACATAACAGAATAATAGATAACTGTGATTTGGTTACAAGGCAATAATTTAAGCCGACAGGTTTAGCTGATAACATAAAACACACAAGAGAAATAAGATCAGTTTATAAATGTCAGCAGAACCCCGAGAGTGAGTTGCTGTCTTGAAGCTGATTCTGGTGTGGTTGCTCCATCTAATATATTATAAGGAGAAATAAACGGATGTCTGAAAAAATCTGGCTGACCAAGATTAAAAGAGTAGGGCTATAAATTAAATCCTTCCTCGGTGTCACTTTAAGCCACTTCCAAGACAGACAGGACACATCCGTGTATGACGAATGCTAATGCGTCACTGAGAGCTCGGGGACCCAGCACATACCCAGCATGTTGGCACCCAGCTCCTGCCTGGCACTCATTGATACGGGGCCGCAGGGGCTTCTCTGCATTGGTGATCTCTGGACAAGAGGAGCAGACCCAAGCCATGCAGCTGGGCTTTGTGTGCAGGACGCTGGTGTGATGTGGGGGGAGAGTTGGCTGGGTTCCTCCCTTGGCGGGTCTGGTCTTTTCTGCATGTCCAAAGAGGGGTGTTTGCAGTGTGAGCAACTGCAGCCACTCACTGGTTGGGTGAATCCGAGCGGAGGTGTTGATTACGTGGAAAGCCTTCCTTCCCTGCATGGGGAAGCAGGCATGGGATGGGACGAGGGGTAGAACTGGAGGAATTTGAGGTTGCTGGAAGGTGAGGAACAGCGTGGTTCTGTGTGTGAGTGTGTGACACACACCTGTTTGGGTAAGCTTTTCTTTTTCAGAGCCATCAAGGAGAAAAAAAGGGCAGAAAATCACTTATATATAAAATTGTTGTTACTATTTTTAATTGAGCTTTGGTTCCCAAATGCAACTTAATACAAACAATAAGTAAAAATGAATTCCTCTAGGAAAAAGAAAGCTATTAAGAGTATGATTCTGTATCAACAGAACGTTAAGCTGTGTAATTGCTTACATATGTATAGCTCTGGTGCGTGCTGCTAGTCGTTGAATAGTATCAAATTATAGGAATCAAAGACAATCAACTATTTTTGAGGGAAACATCTAGGAGCTACACGCTGAAATGAGATTAACGTGCAGGGTTTCCAGCTTGCTCATTTAAATCAGCAGTTTTAATCACATTGTTGAAGTCAGCCCACCCTGAAACACGCTTTGTGAATAATCCTCAGAAATGTCCCAAACTAAACAAGGCTGCAGCCCTCACCCTGCCTCAAACATCTGGAATATATTAAGTGACTGCACAGATCTTTTTACTGAAAGCAGAGTTGTCTTTCTTGGTTTATTTAATAAGGCAATATGTTTGTCCTGCTGTTGCATGAACCCGTGCTGCTGTGCACAGTGGCAAGAAGAAACTCCTGCAGCAATAAATGCCGTTTAAATACATCAGAGCTGAGATTTCTGCTCTGGGCTTTGGACAGTCTTAGTCAAATCTCGTTTAGGACAGTGGAAAGAAGCAGAAGTAGAAAGGTTTGTGTCTTCTCTGATGGCAACGTCCTTAATTCAGTCGTGCTGGGTTTGTGAGCTCGTGCACGTTGGGGTTCAGATTCTCTTTTATTTACTGCTCGCTCAAAATAGAAACTGGGAGGACTGGTCACATGGGAGTCAGGCAGCCCTCCTGGAGGCTGCTCCATTGCTTTGCCTTTTTATGTTTCTTTTAAGTAAAGCCTGTCAGCCTTGTTCCTCTCCCCTGGCAACAGCGTGAACTAATGTGGCCAGATGCACCAGCAACATGAAAGCCAGAATACACTGTACTGTTGTAAGAGGGACGTTTATTTCTGGCTGCGTTTGACAAATCAGGGACTGCTTGAGCAGGTGCTGCAGTTGCAGCCTGGGCTGCCTGAGTGCTTTTTGACCCGGCGAGGAGAGCTGCTCACCTGCTGCTGGGAAGGACCCGGCTTTTCCCTCGCTGTCTCCCTGGCTAAGTGGTGGTCGTGTCCTTGGAGGAGGAAGGCATCCTGCATATTCAACACGTAATGCCATTTAATACATCTTTCTCTTGCCAGCAGTCCCTTGCCTCGATGCCTCTTGAAACGCAGAGGAGGAGCAGCCCTTACAAGCTCCTTGTCAGCCATCGCAGCCCGGCTGCATGGGGAACACTCAGCTATCACAGCACATTTCTGCACAGCTGACCTCTGGGAAGGGGACAAGTGCTCCTCTCTTGGCAGAGGCTCCCATGTATAACAAGTCAAGGAGCAGTGGAGTGGTTGGGCTACAAGGCTCTCCTGTGGGCTGTGTGCCATCTGCACCTGTGTGCAGGGGAGGCCAAGTGGCCTGGGCTCACATAGTTAACGCAGATAATCACATCAGTCCCTTTGTGTATCAAACCAAGGCAACGTCAAAAGGATGTGGTAGAGAGAAATGCACTCAGAAATCCTCCAAACTGGATTTCCCTGGGTTTTGTGAGTGTGTTTGTACCTGCTGCATGGCTTTAGGCTTTGAAATGTTTTTGTCTGAATTGTGACAAACGTTACAGTCTTAAGTAGGAAGCACTGCATCCTTTGATCAGTGAAATGTCTCTTTGGTCTTCAATAGGCGGGATCAATCTGTTGATTCCCTAGATTAGAGGATTTTATGTATGAGAACATGCATTTATTGTACAAAATAATTATCCTTGTCTTCACTTCCCTTTGATAGGAGACACTACCTGTCTCCTACATGCTGAGTTGTTTTATTCTAGACATCATCTTAGGAAACAAAGGAAAGACAAGGAGGAAATCCATGTAGAGAAGCCAGTGAGCAGCTGTATGTCTGTCTGTGTGCTTCTGGGTATGTGCAGCTGAGATCTCCATGTTCCTTCAGCTGTGATCCTGTTTTCTTAAGTAGGCAAACTTCTTCCATTAATTGAAGAGGAAACAAAATGAAGAGGAAGCAACCAAACATTGCTCTCTCTCCACCCCTGTGCAACAGTTGGCTATCATGATGTGTTTGTGCTGAATTGTGACCAAGAAAAATACTCTGAATTTCCCATCTTTTGTGCATTTAAAAGCAAAGCTTAATGTATTCCGTGTATTTTTGTTGGCAGGTAGCAGTGATCAGTTATTCCTTTTAATACAATATTTCCAAACCAACACAACCTCATATCGGTACACTTGATATTCAGCGCACCAGGCTGTACTCAGATGTGTGCTTTGATTTCATTTTGGCAGCTGCGTTTTATTCAGCAGTCTATTCCCCTTTCTCCAAACAGTCTCAGAATTCACTCCTGATGTAGGTTTTTTAATGCTTGCTTAGGAACTGGCATGTAAGGTCAGTGTGGCATTTCTGCAGGGTTGAAGCAGCACCTGTGTCACAAGGCTGCTGCAGGAGGGGTGAGTGCTCAGCAGTGAGCAACTTGCTGTCTCTGCAGTGCAGGATGGGGGTTTCTGTGTGGCTCTTTGGAGCAGGAGCATTTGACTTCAGCCCTTTGTATACAAACCTGCAATAGTGCACGTGGCCTAAAGTAACCTCACTTTTGTTTATAGGTCAAGCTGTTCCTGCAGGGTCACACGTTCGGTTAAATCTGCAGACAGGAGAGAGAGAAGCCCGGCTTCCAGACAGTGAAAGTGGGAAAAGTGACACAAGAGAAGAGAGAAGAAGAAAAAGGTACAGTGACACAAAGCTCCTGTCTTGCTGCACAGATCTGGACAAACTGTGGTTTCATGTCTTTTATTAGCAGCCAGCATCCCTGGTGCACTCAATTGCTGTCTCTGCTGGAAAAGTAATTGCTGGTTTAAGGGTTCAGCAGTGCTGAAAACTGGCCCCCATCCTTTGTGTTTCCTTTGGAAGACGGGTAGAAGTGCTGCGTATGGATATACAGACACGTCTTTGTGTCTTCCTGTGCCACGATGAGGAGTGGCTGAGGGAGCTGGGGTTGTTAGTCTGGAGAAGAGGAGGCTCAGGGGAGGAGTTACTGCTCTCTACAGCTTCCTGAAAGGAGGTTGTGGTAAGCTGTGGTGAGCCTCTTCTCCCCTGTAACAGCATAGGACTAGAGGGAGTGGCCTCATGTTGCACCAGTGGAGGTTCAGGTTGGATGGTAGGAAATATTTCTTCTAAAGAGTGGTCATGCACTGGCACAGGCTGCCCGGGGAGGTGGTGGGGTCTCTGTCCCTGGAGGTGTTCAAGAAACATTTCAGTGTTGTTCTGAGGAACAGTGGTTCAGTGGGAACTATTGGTGATAGGTGAGCGGTTGGACTGAATGATCACGGAGATCTTTTTCAACCTTGGTGATTCTACTATGCCAAAGCTACATTTGCAGCATGGCATCTCTGGATTGTATTTAGTCCTTTCAAATCTTAAAGCATCAGAGCAGCTGTAGGGGCTTCATTTGTGTTGACCTGAGCCCAGTATGGTTTGTTTACATGAGTTATTGCTGATGGGCTCCTTAGATCACACAGCTTTCCAAAGTTTCTCTCATGCTGGCTTTTTCCTTTTCCTTTAACAAAGTCAGGTTCAGTTGCTGTGGGGAACTTTCTTTCCTGAAGCACAGGGGTTTGCCATTGCATTTGCCATTGCAAATGGCACTTGTCTAGTTTAGAGTACAAAGAAGCTCATAAGCTTCCTGATGCCTCGACGACTGACTTTACTTTTTTCCTGTGCATGTGTTTATGGCTCAGATAAGTTCCCTGAACCAATGAGGTCCATGTAAAAGTAATGCAGTGTCATTTTTGTTTCTTTGTTTTTTAACGTTTCTGAGGAACTTCTGATTGGACTTACCCTTCATGAAACGTTGTGTGTGATGCAGAACATAACTTCAGCTGTAGATCTCCATGTTAAAGCTTGCAAGTTCTTAGTAATCTTCTAGCGACACAGTGGTCCCTTTTCATCTTTTTTTGTAATTCTGAAACATTTTCTGTTTTTCTGTATTCCTACATGAAAGCAGAAGCATATATTAATTAGCAGTATTTACTGTTGATAGGACTTGAGATTTTAGGTCAGCATGCAGATTCTAAAGCCTTTTGTGATTGTCAGGGTGAGGTGTCAGCAAACCACACACAGAACACAGCACTGGGACTAATCTTTTGTCAAGTGTGGCGTTTTTCCAGTTTTAAGTGAGATACATGTAATCTAGTGCTCTTAGCTCTTTTTCCCCTGGTATTATCCTTTGTTGATATATTACGGTGAAAATACTATAGATAAAATTGTTCACTCGTATAACGCTTTTTTTTGTTTGTTTGTTTCCTCTGCAAGACTGAACAAGATGGATATTGACACAAATTCATTCACATCCCAGGAGCTCAAAAAGGCATTGGCTAAAATGAAGGAAAGTGAGAAGGCAGAAAGAATGGTAAGGACAGTTCTTTGTTTCTAAAGCAAAGCACAGTATGCTGATGCAAATGCCCTATACAGCATTTCTTGGAAATATGATGGTTAAATCAAGCCACCACGTTTCTTGCTGTCACTCTTGGTGTGCCACTGCTGATGTGAAACTGTGAGATCTTTGTTGGGAACCCAGAGCAGATGCAGTCAGTAAGACGACTGACCCCTGAGAGTTTTCTGTTTGGGTACTACTGTGATTAGACTTGAATTAATAATACAGAAACATTACTTGCAAACACTTATGTGAACCCACGTACTCATTTTCTTTCCATTGTTTGCACTGTATTTTTATCTATTGTTTTGATTTATTTGTTCAACAGCCACTCAGTTCACAAAGATGTCTGCAAACCCCCAAAGTGGAATGAATTTCAGTGTGGTGATGTTTGTAAAGGAAGTTACATGCTGTTCGTTATCCTCATTAGAGTGAGGAAGTACAGAAAGTACAGCTCAGTCCCTTCTGTTTTGAATTCAGTGATGGTGACCAACCACTGGATGTAGCATCCTCCGAACACTTGGATCTAGAAGGGATCTTATGGCTTAAGTTTTCAATCTCGTGCCAGCGTGGCAGAAACCAGATGGCTGTGCTGAAACATAGGCTGAAATTTGCTTACAGAAGCTGTAAACTTCCTGTTTGGTTACAGAGGGGAGACAGTCTGAAGTTGAACTGAATATGCGTGCTGCTTAGAGCTGGTCCCCAAGATGGGAGCAGCCACTGGCATGACATGGGTGAATTATATATGATCCATCACATTAATCAAAGCCTTTTTTCTCCTTTTCTGCTTACAAGTATTTCCTTAAGCCCTAGCTCCTCCTGCTGCCTTGAAGTTGAAGGAAAATGGAGGTGGGAATCAAGGCAATAGTCTTTTGAGTCCAGGAAATCTTTTCTCCTCTATCTGGCATCAGGGCAGTGTTTTGTTTACTGTAAGATTATTTATGCAGCAGCCAACATTACTGATAGCAGGACTTCTTGAAATGAGTGTCATTTAAATGCAAAAATTAGTGACACTCTATTATATGAAAATTAGCCATATTTTAGAAAAACCTGTTAGAATAGCTATTGTCCCAGCAACTGGGCTAAAACCAGCTATATCTAATGGACCTAAAGTACTCCATTTAAAATCTCTCCTGCAGGGAGCAAATTCATCCTTGAAGTAACTGTGTCAAAGTAAATTGAGTTACACCGAGCATGCTCCTGTATATGCTATTGCAAAAGCAATTTCTTTTGTGTGGTTGGAGTTGGGATAGCATTCTCTGTGTCTGTGCAGTTCCTATAGTGATTAGGCTGGCAATCATTAGTGCGGATTGTACATCATTAGATTGCTTTTACCTCCATCTCTGTCACCAGTGCTGCAGCTCTCTGGGCTCAGAGCTCTGGCAGAGCCTTCTCCTTCCCTACCACACACCCTTCCTTTGCTCTTGGTTCCTCAAAGCCCTCTGGGTGCTGTTTGTACAAGCAACTCTGCAAAATGGCCACTGTCTTAGAACGAGCCCCATGGCACAGTGCTTCAGCTGCCTCCCCTTTGTGCAACATACTGCTCAGCATGGTCAGCTGCGACATCAGGGGAGTCTGCCCAGGTCTGTGGGCAGTCAGGTATTGAGAACATCCCCATACAGGCAAATGAAGACCAGCAGTGCTTGTTGCCTCTTTGTTCAGTGTTGTTTTGAAAGGTTCACAAGGTGTTAAAAGGTGTACAGGTGCAGGCTAAGCTGCTTGGGGAATGTGTGCTGGCATTTTACAGATAACAGGCTGCTCTGCTTGGACTGCACTCAGTTGGATAAGTGGTGCATGGTGCAGTGTTGCTGTGTGAGCCTCCGGGTGTCCAGACTGCCCTGTGCAGCCCACAGACAGAGACCCTGTGTGGTGGGACCTGCAGTGAGGCAGGGCAGCACATCAGGCTGCAGAACCAGCTGCCCAGATCTGCTGCTGTGCAAGCATTCTCTCTCCCAGGGTACCCTCCCCTACCACACTGTGATAATCCAAGTCAGCTGGGTTCCCCTTGGACATCTGGGTTGGGTTTGCTTGCTAAACTTTATCATCTGCCTTCTTATTTTATTTATTTCCTGCTTTCAAGGCCCAGGAGGAAGAAGTAAGGAAGAAGTTCCGTCCCATAGAGCAACTGAAGGAAGAGTTTGAAAAGCTGAACGTGAAGATGGAGACGGATTATGAAATCATGGATAAACTGATCAGCAAATTTAACAGCTCTGCTTCCACGCTGGATGAAAAAGTAGCAGCGCTTTATGATCTTGAATATTATGTTCACCAGGTAACAAAAACGCATTTGTATCTACCATGTAAAATCCAGGGACTAAGGTTTCATAAATGCGGTTTTATTTTTCTTATCAGTATCAGGTAATATAAATTCCTTAATTAGCATAATCCTGGGACAATAACAGATAGTGGAGGGCTACTGCAGGCTTATTTTTTATCCGAGTTTGAATAAATCAGCACTCATAACAGTAGCAAGCAGTTTCCTAGGGGTTAGTGTTGCTTGATTTGTTGTCTGTTCTCAGGCTTTTTTTCCTGTCCTCTTTTTCTTTCTGTATATGTGTTAATATTGTGAAAATGGGTTTATCTGCAATTTTGTGGGTGAGTATAGTTGTGGCTGCTAGAAGAAAGAAAGAGTGTTTTCTCGCTCCTTCCATGGGAAGTGTCTGTGGCTGCAGGTAGGTGCCCTTACACCAGCTGACAGAGAATGTCTTCGTACCAGGGATGATGAGAGACACCCAAAGCCTGTGTTTTGTCTTGACATGAGTAAGGAATGGCCTGCAGAGCCTCTCTCAGAGCTGGGCTGGTGGCAAAAATGACTGAAGGCTCAGGCAGTCGGCCAGTTGCTGAGCATCAGCGGAGCCGTGCTAATTAACTGTGCGTGAGGCTGAATATCTCCTGAAATCTGTCTTCTTCAATTTGCGCTCACATTTTCTTTTTCCCCCTCAGATCTCTCTTTGTGTGCTTTACGCTCACACGTTTTCAGCTTTGGTTTGCTGCAGGCTGTGGGCATATCACACTCCTCCTTTGTGGTCGGCCGCTGCGTGTCCAAGCATTGAGGCTGTGCACAGCCTTGGGGGAGGATGGGGTTTTCCCTGCCTAGCAACTGGGAGAACTGGAGCAGACTGGGAGAGCAGTTGCTCTCAGTGACTTCATCATTTCTGAGGGTGAATATGAACTCCTGAGAGGTAGCAGTGCAACACCTTTAACTGCAATGGCATTTATTTAAAAAATAAACACTTTTTTTTAAGTTAGCTGAAGGAATGAGCTGCTGAGGATGGAGTCCCACGTTCCATCTAATAGAAGTGTTATTTCCAGGACTCTTTGTCTTGTATTTCTACATTAAATCTCTGTCATGCACACGCAGAGGCTTCCTTGCTGTTTGTTCTCAGTGCCTTTGTTTCACTGACGGCATCTGTCTGACTCAGAGAAAAAGTGTGAACAATGGGCGCCCTCAGAGCTTTGTATTTATTTATACTCGGGCTAATTCTTGTGGTTAAGGGTGCCAGAGCATCAGGCCAGCATGCTAAGAAGCAGCCCCCAAACACACTGGGATGCTTTGCTTTCCAGCATTGTGTTCTGGATTATTCCAGCAGAAAATCCTGCCTGCTTGGGGTGAATGATTTCAGACCAAGAGCAGCAGGGAAATGATCTCTGCTGCCTGGCCAGGGGCTGACCAGAGCATCAAAGGGAACCGCATCCAGCATCAAATGGGTCAGACAGGGGAAATGGCAGGGAAGCTGGCACAGAGCACAGAGGGCTCCTTTGTGCATCGATCACAACGCCGCTCTGTGCCTGTGCTGTTGGGGCAGATGGCTGGGCAGCACCTTCTCATCAGGCAGGAAGCTGATAAGAAATATGACTTGTCCGTAAGCCAGCATGGCTTTTCCTTCCCTTTCTTCTTCCAGTGACTTGAATGCGTCCAGAACATTATCTCCGCTTGGTACTGACTTGAGCAGCACTGCCTTAATGTAATTACTGAACAGCAGCCAGATCTGCCTGCGCCGCATTCTAGCGGGCTGACCCACGGCTGGGAGCCCTCTGCAGAGCTGTGCTGCTGGAGGCCTGGGGCAGCCAGCCTGGAGCACTACGCAGAGACCAGGGCAACCTGCTGCTGCTATGCTGACTGCTCATCTCCCAGAGCGCCTGTTGGGCGGCACGCATTGTGCCCTGCAAGCTAAGGATCATGTCCTGCTCCACGGCGTGGTCCTGGGCATCCTGGACCTGACTCACCATGAGAACTGCAGGCAGGGGCTGAGTTCCTTGTCCCGAGTGCTGGCCTGAGGGCTCTGTACTTGCTGAGGTTTGGGTTGCCAGCTGTGCTTTGCTTCTCATCAGTCAGGATTCAAGTTGGCATGTTTGGGAGCCCATCTTGGAGGAAGGATTGGCTTGCTAGGTTATCTGTGATGCATAAAAACCAAATGCAAATGTGAAGAGGCCAGAGCATAACTCATTTATAAACAGAGTTCACGGTGCTTGCACAGCAGTGTGTGGAGCCAAGCCCGGCTCCATGCTTTGCAGGCTCTTTCTCTCAATTATTTACTCTCCTTATCTTTCTCCTTTTCCTCCTCTGACATGCTACACCATTTCTTGTTGCTAATTTCCTCTCCATTGCAGATGGTTGACATACAGCTTTTCCTCGCTCTTGTTCTCCAACATTTTCTCTCTCATCTCCCCTCCCCAGTTTCTTTCTCTTCCAATTTGAAGGCGCTCCCTGAGTAACTGCTGTCATATTTGTTTTTCTCCCATCCCTCTCCTCTCCATCCTTGCCTGTGTACTTTAGTGAAGAGCTCTTTTGATCTTTGCCTTTCTTCGTGCTGTTTTCAGTGGACTGAAGTGAGGCGCAGGCAAAGTGCCTCTCAGCAGCCTCTGCTCCCCAGAGAGGTCAGCGCCTCCGAGTTGTGGGGTTTGGGATTTCTGTTGTGGTTTTTGGTGTTCCTATTCTCAGTGGTGAGGAAAGGAGCTTGCACGAGATACTCCGGAGAAGAAAAGGATGCTGCTGAAAAAGGAATGAATCTTCTAATTGTGCTGCAAAGCTTATTTTGTATGCTGTGGCAGAGCTCTCTGGCTGGCAGGACAGCTGCCCCACAGGACTCTGCTCTCAGTGAGGATACCACAACGGTTGGACTTATCCCAGCTGCTGCTGGATGCAAACTTTCTGACCTGTTGTTGTCTAGTGAGTCTGTTCCCTCCTGAGCAGAAGGAAATGTCCAATTCTGGCCTTAAAACAGCCTCCGAGTTCTTACAGTTGGAACCATCAACGCCCCTGGCAGTGGGTGAATTTAGGTTGCTGTATAGGTTTCTTTGTAGACAAAGATGGTCCTCAGAAAAGTAAGAGGTCTGGCAGATCCAGCCTGTAGGGCCAGTTAAAAGTAGGATCTGAAAGGATCAAACAGCTGCTGCAAGTCCTGAATGAGCTGCAGCAAACCCACAGAGATGGGCTTTCTGTTGGCAGCTTTGCAGCTGGACAGCAATTGGCAGCTATTGTCTGAGTGGGGAGAACGGACGAGCTATAGCTCCCCAGTTCGTGCTTGTAAAGGCTTGTAGGACGTAAAGCTAAATAGTTTATTCATTCTCTTGGGTACCTGAAGTGTCTGACGTATGGCCAATTTTGGTGAAGGTACACGGTCAAGATAAAAATAAAGCTAAGCACGAAGGAACTGTCAGCTAAGAGGGAACATGGAAGCGGTGTGCAGTGTTTATTCTGTCCTACTCCGTCAGCTCAGCACTCTCACTGAAATGAGGAGGTCATTTGGTGCAGTTATTCTAATTTTTATGTTCTGTTTGCATCCACCAACATGACGCTGTTGTCTTTGTGTCTTTCACAAAAGAAATTTTTTGCACAAGCAATTCGGCAAATTTGTCAGACATTTCCTTTTAAGCTGCAAAAAAAAGCCTTTAAAACCAAAACGCATCGATTTGACTTTGGGCTGAATTTTGTACTGGAAGCACTTGGCTCTGTTTCTCTGACTTTTATTTGCAAACCACCCAGAGCCCTTTTTTAATTTTCTCCCTAAGAACAGATGTCCGCTGTGATTTTTGTCTGGTTTGCCCCACGTCTCCTTCAAGTCAGAGACTGATGAATTTCCTGGAGGAATTCCCACTAACGTTTAAACTTTTCCCTAGTGGCACTTAGTCCAATATTGTCGGATTTAGAAAAATCATTGTATGTGCTGCCCCAGGGAAAAGCTCCTTGCTGGCGCTCCGAACAGGGACTACCTGCGTGCTGTTCACATCTGCATGGAAGTTTTGATCGTGGTCATGAAAAACGCCTGGAACAGCCATGCAGCTGCTGATAGGCTCTTAGACATTTGTAACTCCTGGTGCTACAATTAGAGCATTAATTAATTAATTGCGTTTGCAAAACAGATGATTCCCTGGGTTCCAGTAATGGCCGCTCAGGGGAGCGAGCAGAGAATTTTTTCTTCTGACACGGCCAGGTTTCCTGCACTCCCAAAGCACGTGCTGAGGGAAGTTTTGATAGCTAATCCAAGTGGCAGCAATGCCTTCTGCATTGGATAATAGCCACCTGTCAGCAGACACATGACGTCCATTGCTCACCGGCAGCATTGTATGAAACATCCGCCACGGTTGCTCTGTTAATTTAGAATTGCTTTTAAAGCTCAGAGCTGATGAGATGGGGAGGGACGGGGAGATGATGCGCTTTCTGAAGCAAGGCGCTCCTGAAGAACTGCTGAATCGGGTCTCGAGGCCTGTGGCCATTCCATGCTGACAGGGATCTGCTCTCTCCCAGGTGGACAACGCGAAGGATTTCCTGTCCATGGGCGGACTGCGGCTGGTGATCGAGGGCCTGAACAGCACAGAGGCTGTCCTGAAGGAGCACGCTGCCTTTGTGCTGGGAGCTGCACTCTCCAGGTGAGCTCTGCCCCTCACACCAGGTGTGCCAGGCGCTTGTCCTCGGCCTTCTGGTTTATTTTCGATAGCCAGAGCTGGCAACTTTTCTCCTCCTGCAACACCCAACTTTCCTCTTCCCCCGCCCAGCCCTTTCCTTGCAGCCCTTCGCTTCCCCCAGGCTTCTCTTCAGTGCATCCTCACCCTGCTCATTAAACTTAGCCAGAAGTAATTCAGCATGGAAACTGATTGCTTTTTTCACTGAGCTCCTCATTTTTGCACAATCCAAGGGGAATAGTACTGCCTCGCCTCCTTTCCCCTTAGCAGCCTTTTGAGAGGGAAGATTTCAAGGATGATGCAGTTATGATTGCCCAGAGAACTCCTTTCTCCCTCCTATTCCTTGCTCCTAGGCTGCTTTAGGACAGCGAGACGCTGATTTCAGAAACATAGCAACTCTCATGATCTCTGAAAGTTTTGTTTTTAGCCCTGGGGACACATGCCTCTGACCTACAGGCATAACCTAAAGGGTTTCAATTAGGCACAGGGTTACAGATTGATCTGGAGGATGCTTGTGATTCACTACAGGATAGCTATTGCCCAAAGGAGCTGCCCAGGCTGCCTGGTGCCAGCTGGGAATCTGTGTCACTCAGGCATGCCACATGGGCAGAAGGGGCTGTGTTGGCACTCGTTTTGTTTGATGGCTCTCTGGGCTTTGTCCTGAGCACATATGTGTTGTGCATTCATCTGAGACTTCACAAATGCATTGGATGGACCCAAACTTCAAGTTCAGAAGCTCAGACTGAAGATTGAAAGTCAGGGCTATTGTATCTGCCTATTTTTATGCCTGAAAATACGATCACTTTCTCCACCATTATAAATTATTTATCGCTTAGTCTAATATATAGTCTGCAGATCTACATTTCTTTTGCAATCTTATATACAATGCAATTGGTCTACAGCATATGTAAAGTAATGTGGCTTCAGTGACAGCAGCAGGTGCCCTGATTTACACCAGGAAATGATCCAGCTCGTGGTTCGAAGCAGAGCTTTGACTCACTGATCACAGTAAGATTCAGTCCTTCACTTCAGAAATGCAGACCTGCTCTTCCTATGCCAGCATGCATTAATATTTGAAACAACGTTATAATCTTTTCCTTAGGATCTTTAATGGCACGTGGATGTTTAATTATGTTTCGTGAAGAGAAAGTCATGCAGGGGCTCTGGAAACATTTAAAGAAAACCTACAAAATAAAAAGGGACTACTGAATCCTGTCTTCCCTGACTTAGCTAATGTGACATTATCAGGACTCGAGAAATTAATTGTCTGACTACATGAGCATGTAGCAGTGGCTGATGAAACTAATGCTTTGCTTAGTGTTCCTCAGTTGAAAATGCCTTTCTTTGGACAGAAACTGTACTTTTCTAATGTGACAGTGTGAAAATATAACTTTGGAAACTTTTAAGCCTTTTTTCTTTAAAGGATATTCTGACAGATGGTAATTTTTAGTGGTTCAGATGAAGCATTGTCTGAGAGCTCAGTTCCAAAATGTGAGGAAATATTATGCCTCGGTTTTGAGTTTGCTTTTTTCTCCTTACTGTGCTGTGCTTAAGCTTTCTCAGTAGACACCTACATGCCAACTCATCTGCTTTGTGCTAGCTGCTTAATTTGTTTGTTCATACATTTTCTCAGGTTACTCTGTGCTCTGTTTTAGCTGCCAGGGGCATTTCAAGCACTTAATGCCAAGCATTTTTGGTTGTGTTTTGTTCTTCGAAGGGGTTGTTATTTATTTCTTTCCCTCAGAGTTGTTCCTTATGGCCTCAGTCAGGCTGTAGGAATTTTCTTGAAGTGCCTGGAGGTGCAGCATGCTGGGCTGTGGGGCTGTGAGCTGTGCTCACGTGCTGGTACCAGGTCCTGTGCTGGATGTCTGGGCACTGAAGAGGCAGCAGTCTCCTGCTCACAACCACCTAGCAGCTGCTTGGCCACCTTCCACAGCAACTAGCTTGGCTCAGGGCAGGGGTTTCAAGCTAAGCAAACCTTCCCCCCAAAAATCAGATTGTGATTGTAGCAGCTCCTCAGCCAGCCTGGGATAGCTGGAGCTCCTTCTGTAGCTGAACCTGGAGGTGGGAGCTTTACCTGTGCGATTGTGAATAGGCAAAGTTGTTTTTATGCCCAAAAAAACCACAGGGCTCTGAGCAGTCTCAGACCTGTCTGAGTCAGAGCCAGAAGTTGTAAAAACAAACAAACAAACAAAAAAAAAACCAAACCAATATTCAGGTTTTCTTCAGGCATTCTTTGTCTCCGACTGTTCAGGTAGGTATGGGTGTGAAGCTGGTGAGGGATGGAGCAGCCAGGTGCATCACACTGATCTTGCTCTGCTGCACAGAAAGCAGCTATGCTCTCATATAGAGTCCTCTGATTTCCTAAGTTCACAGTCTAAAACCAAAACCCCAACTTCTGTCCCCGGACTTGGAACTGCTGAGTGACCTGCTGCAGGGTGAGCAGGAGTCGGAGATTTCTCCCCTTGCTTTGGTCATGGTTTCACTGTGGATTGCTGCTGTAGGATGGGTGGCAGTGCTGCCTCAGGCTGTCACTGGAGCTGCCTGCCTGCAGTCCAGCTGAGTTCTGGCTCAGAGCTGAAAACCCAGTTGGAAGAAAATGGTTTTCAGGTATCAGCAACTGGAGCCCTCAGGCCGTGTACCCGTGTAAGATACTGAGTCAGCACAGGAAGGAGGAGGCAGAGGGCACAGCAGGGGCGATTCAAGATTTCTGCTCCTTGCTTGAAAAGCAACCTTAGCGCAGAGGAGTCTGGCTCCCAGAGCAAGGACTCACAGAGTCTGCTTGCCTGGGTGTTGCTGGGACGGATGCCATCTTCCAGGTATCCATCTGCCTGTGTTTGTGAGCCTCCCTCTTGGAAGAGGGTGATCTGATATGAAAGAAATCAAAATTTCATCTCTTGTTTCTCTTATGTCCTTCATTTTTGACATTTGGGGTTTAATCGCCGCGTTTGTGACCAAATCAAACATCGTTCCATCTGGCAGAGCTCTCTGAGCGCTGCCCTTATTGCAACTCTGCAACCTCATCACAGTCTCACTGTTCTTAAGCCTTTAACAAAATGTTTTCCATTCAGCAGTTCACAAAAGTAAACTTCATTTGAACAATCCTCAAGTGCTCTGATTGCAAATAAAAGTTAAATGCGCTAACAAAAATAATTGCTAGGCATGTGGGATTGTACATTTAGGTATCCATAATTCACTAACAGAATATGCCAATACACAACATTATCTGGATTTTCAGTGATTGCATTAGCATAAAAGCATGTTAGCGTTTATCCAGTGGTACTAACATTTAAATATATATAAAGTATGAAATATTAAGATACGGCATTTTGGAGGCAAGTGAAACTACTGTCTGTAAAACGTTCTTGCATATTTCTGAAGGTACGCTCCAGCATCTTCGGGTGACAATCAGCATTTGCACCACTGGGTCCAAACATTGCAAAAATGTCAATGTTTTATGCAAAGAGGAGCTATATTAAGCTTAAAAGATTGCTGATGAGAGAAGTGTCTTCTGATGTCCTCTAAGCTATTTACAGGCAGCATCTTCCTTTGTTCGCAGCACAGCCAGGCCTCTGCAATTTGTATCTAGATGTTTCACAAGGCTGGAAATGTTAGCCAGGAAGGATTATGTTTGTGATTAAAACCTCAATTTTTAAAAACTTTACCACCAGGAAACATTTTTCCACACCAATAATTTGAGCATTTTAATATTTTGTAATAAAAGGATTTTTGTAATCCGTTTAAAAGGGGAACAATAATTTATGTCAAATGCATTCTTGAAGCTTTATCCCAAATGCTCCCCATATGCTTAGGGGTGAATTAGAGGTGAGGACGGAGAGAAGCTAAGCCATGCAACCTGTGAGGCAAAGAGAAGCAGTTGGTATTTCGTGGGGAGAGGCAGAGAGGGCAAAAAGTGAAGAATGAGCCACATGGGGAGCCAGGACTGCAGTTCTGCTAAAGCTGCACAGCCACAGACAGGGTGTCGAAGCAGTTCTCTGAGCCTGTGTTGCTGTGCGTCCTGGCGGGATGCTGGGCAGTCCCATCTCAGCTTCTTAGGCTGGGAGACCTTTCAGTAAGCCCAGAGCTGCCAGGATCTTGCTGTTCCCCGCTTCGGCTTTGTGAAATCTTTGGGAGCAAACTAATCACAGCTGGTAGACTGAGCATTGTCTTGTAACAGCCCTTAAGGTTCCTAGGGATGCCTCATGTCAGCCCACTGCTTCTCTTACCCATATAGTTTGAGATTATTAATGCCTCAAACTACAACTGTGTGCATCACAAATATCCCAGCAGCCACTATTCCCCCTTCCAGCCCCAGGGTGTGTTTGGAGCTTGCTCAGGTGCACGTGTATTGCTCAGCATCACGATGTGCAGCTGTTTTCAGTTTGGTTTCTGCTTTTTCTTCATCTTCTTCTTTGTGGGCAGGGCTGGGGGAATGCTGCCTCCCATCCCTGCTGTGTGTGTATTTGGAGGTGCCTGTTCTGCAGTGTATGGCTGCTGTGTTGTGTCAGAGGAGTGCTGGCTCCTTCCAGGGTGTTTTTGTCAGAGGAAAATGTTCCCACCAGATTTAATGGTTTTAAGTTCAGTTTGACCTCGCCACAGAACTGGTTGATGCTCACTGCTGTTTGATATTTAGGTCCAGTGTTAAGCAATAAAACTCAGGAAAAGTGAAATTAACGACCTTGCTTCAGTTCTGTCTCATCAGGACATAAGAATCTCCAGGCAGCAAAATACATGTAGTTAGCTTAACAAGCACTGTCCCTACCCATTTATTTCAAATCCATCTTCATGTTTGTCTCTTCCTCCTCCGGCTTCTCTTTTTACACCCTACAATCTTTTCCCATCTCTTTATTCATTTTCACTGTTTGCTTCAGTGGCCTTGTTTGACAACTTTGTGTGCTTGCCACCTCTCAGATGCAGTAATTCTCGCTCGACTCCCTGCCCAATGGTAATTTCTTGCTTTGTAGATTCTCTTCTATTTTTATTTGAACTCCTGACTCGTGTAAAGTTAGCAGCCTCACTGCACTTAATTTCAAATTAATTTGATTGGGTCACATCAATTTTTTCAGCAGCGATAATGAACTCAACCTATTTAGCCTTTCCCCATTATAAATAACCTTAACAAAAACTGCAGTGTGGTACAAAACTGTGTTTCATCATTATGGTTAATTATGTGGAAGAATCAATCCCTAAACATTTTTCAGTGTCTAAAATGTAACAAGAAAGTGTAATTAACAATTAAATAGTAAACTGCCATCCTTGTCCTCTCAGGAAGACAGGGAGAGCAGACCCCAGGAGAAAAATCTAGAATCAAAGGTTTGCTTCTGTTTTCATTTTCCTGAATGCTTTGATAGGTTAAATGCTGGTTAAATGCTGCCTAAATGCTGATCTCTGGAAGCTGGCTGGGTGCAGCAGCAGAGGCTCAGCTGGACGTCTAGGACATCTCAGGCTACCCCAGAGGGATTGTTTTCAAGGCTGAGGACGTTTTCACTTTTGTTATATGTTGGAAGTTTTCAGGTATTTACCACACCTAAGGGTTTGGGTTGAGTTGCAGTAATGGAAGGAGAGAGAAGGAAGGAGGCTCAGAAGTGTAAGTTCAGTTGCTGATGGCTGAAATCAAAGTGATTAGCCTTAGCTCATGCTCCAACAGTGAGAAAACCTGCAGCTTACCTCCCACATCACTCAGCTTTGCCCTTTCTAGACTTGGGCAGGACTGGAGTTTCCTCGGTCCAAGGTGCTTTTGCTCACTGCACCTGGTGATCCCATCCCCACAGCCCTTGCCAGGAGGTGAGGCTCCAGAGCCATGCATAGCCTGGGGAAGGCCTGCCCTGAAGGCACAGCTCACAGGGCTCAGTGTTGGGCAGTCCTCAGCAGGGAGGCAGTGACACAACCTGCGGAAAGAACTCGTCACAGCCAGGTCCTGCCTTACGTAAAACATGCTGCTTCTGTCTTCTCTCATTTAGGAAATGTGTGAGGCGTGCTCTCTGCTAAAGTAGTTGGGTTATTGTGGTTTACATTTAAAATATGCATTCAGACTGGTTACCTAACCACTTTCTGCACAAGCCAGTGTTTCATCACTGGACACAACATGTATTCCTTTGTCACTGCAGCCACTATTTATTCATCATCCATGCTCTCTGTTTATCCTTTCTACTACAGCCTCCGCGCTCAGTTAATGGCTTCACAAGCTTCAAAGATTTTCCTACATAACACCTACATTATTACATTATTTTCCTGACCTGCACTGACTTTTCCACATTGCATGTTCCCTGCATTCCATCCAAGTAATAGGTGCAAAAAGCTCCACAAAGAAGAGGCATGTGTGTCTACTCTTTAATCACATTGTGCAAGAGGCTGTAGCAGCCCCTCGTTAATGTGTTTTTAGAAGAGAGGTTGAGAAAGTGCTTTGAATAGAACAAAGAAACAAAAAAATGGAAGGAAGACGAACAATGAGAGCAGGGAATGCAGGATCGAGCCTCAATTATGTACCTGCACTGAGTAGGGTTTGGGGTGGACAGAACTGACCCAACGATTGCGTCAATTGTTTGAGCATGTATAGGAAGATCTGGATCCCATCCCCTTCCTTGCAGGTCCTGCTAAGTGCACCCTCCTACCCTTTTCCTGATTGCTGCTTTTGTTGGATTTAATTGCTGGCAGGAGGCTCTACACCACCAGCATGCAAAGGCAGATCTGTCCAGGTTTGGTTTGCAGTGTGAGTGATGAAGGCAGAATCAGGCTTTCATAGGGGACCTGGGGACCTGCTTGTAGTTCTTGTGGGGATCCAGCCAGCAGCTGCAGGCTTTCACAGCATTAGGTCTGGCCCTGGCCTGTGCTGGCTGAGAAGCCACCAAGGCTCAGTGTGTTCCTAGGCTGGCATCTTCCAGCCTGCCTGTTTTCCAGTTACTGTGTTTTGATAAAGTTTTCTTCTTCTGTCTGCTCATGTGCCTTCCGATTCATTGAAACAGTTGGTTATTCATCCACGAAGACAGTTCCTCGGGTCTTCCACCAGATTGCTTCCAACCTCAGCCCCTTCAAGGCTCTCCATGTGTTTGCATAGGGTAGTGTTCTGCCAAGAGAAAAAACAACAGCTTACTGGAAATTATCTTTTTTCTGAAGAAACTCATCATCACTGTTGACTGCTTGCTTCTTCCCTCAGGTGCTGACGTTCTGCATCTTCTCGTGAGCTGGGTTTTGATCTGTATTTTAGATGATCCTATTTCTGCTTAAAAGAAAACGTCCATCGGAGGCCCTGGAGCTGCCTTGTGTGGTTTGGAGGGGCTGACTGGCCGGGTTGTCTGGGAAGCTGGGCAGAGCTCGCAGCCTCTCGGTCTCATGGGGGACAGCTTGAAGCCATCACCAACATTTGAGAGACATTATCACTGCCACTGCCCACTGAGTCCTAGCCCCTTGACACCCCTGTGTGAGATCTGAATAGATTTGAAAACTAATTTGCTTCTCTGTATGTCACTTGTCCTTTCTGCTGCATGTAATGAGTTTCTCAGGTAGTGCAGCCACTTCCAGAAGGCAGCCATCATAGGACCGTGTCCCTGCTTCCATCACAAGTGCCTGGCTGTCCCTGCAGCACACTGCACTCCTCGCACTTCTAACTAGCGTTGTTTCTTGAATCTCTCATGGAATGCATCACATAATGTCTTGCAACCATCCTTTCCAGACTGTCTCTCCTTCTTGAATTTTCAGAATGCCCTGAAAATATTCAGAATGCCCTGTCCTCATTGCAGCATTTCAATACCTAAAGGGAGCCTGCAAACAGGAGGGGAATCAACTTTTTGAAAGGGTAGGTAACCGCAGGACGAGGGGAAGTGGTTTTAAGTTGAGGGTGGGGAGATTTAGGTTGGACGTCAGGGGGAAATTCTTTACAGAGAGAGTGGTGAGGTGCTGGAACAGCTGCCCAGAGAGGTTGTGGATGCCCCGTCCCTGGAGGTGTTTAAGGCCAGGTTGGATGGGGCCCTGGGCAGCCTGGTCTAGCATTAAATGAGAAGGTTGGTGGCCCTGAATGTGACAGGGGGTTGGAGATTCGTGATCCTTGAGGTCCCTTCCAACCCAGGCCATTCTGTGATTCTGTGATTATCTCACTCTTCCAGCGTTTGGATGGTGTCAGCAGGAGCCCATGGGTCATGATGGGATGGTGGAGGTCCCATCCATCACACCACTTCTCCCCATGTTCACAACTCAGTTATTCCTGCCCAGGTGTTTGATTCTGTTTATTGCCCTGTGCATTGAGCATCCATGCATATGTCTTGCCTGTCACAGGCTCTGGATCACCTCTTTCCTTGGAGAGAAATGAGTAAATGTGGTGCTGGTGGGCACCGCCGTGGCTGTTGGGAGGCCATTCATCCTTGACTCCATCTGCTGAGATCAGTAATGAGGGCTGCTGCTTTGTATAAACCACTAGATCAACATAGGAATTGCCTTATTAATGTGGATGTGCAGTCTGTCTGGACAGAACACACCTGTGGCTGGATTCAGTGGAGGTAGGAACAAAAAGCTCAAGGTGGTGACAGTACAGTGAAATGCAGATGAGGTTCCCCTGCCTTAAGCAGCTAAAAACTGCCATATGTGATGAGATGCAAGGGTTCTTGTTTTTTTATCTATTTTTGTCAATGTGACAGAATTTAAAAGGGTTTCTGGATTCTGGTGCATGCCTGATGCAGCAGGGGGCCGACTGCAATCCGCCGGTCGGCTGCTGCACACGTGAGCCCTCTGATCTCCCTCTGCAAGCTCCTTGCCTCCTGTTGGAAGCAGGTTGCCTTGCCTTCCCATCCCTCTTCTTGTCATGAGAGCCCGTAAACAGGCTATTGGTGTGTTTGCATGTTTCTCACTAAGCAGGAATTCACCTGTGATGTTTTCCGAATTAATACCTTACCGCTCTTCTTATTTAACAAGATCATTTTCCAAGCTGAGAATGGTAACTACCCTGAAATTTTCTTTCTGAAAGATGCTTTTTCTTCTCAGGCACTTCATATTGAAATCTGTCTTAATTTCAGTTCAGCTAGTGTGTGAAAACACACAGTGCAGCATTATCAGTCCCTGAAGGAATAAAGACAGATGGAGCCCAAAATGGGCTTGGCATTGTGATTAAGTGAATCCTTCAAGAGTTGCAGGGAACCAGAGCTTGGTCCTGCCCAGTCAGTGTCCTGAGACCAGGTCAGTGGGTGAGGATCCCCGTGTGACAACCACCACTGATGTCTCTCAGTGGGCTCCATCCCATGTTGTCCCCTCTAAGTGATCTGACATGGCTGCTGCTGCATGCTGTTCCTGGAAAAAGGCCTGAGAGCTGGTAGAGCTGTGCTGGGTGGAAGAACCAAAGGGTGTAACGGGGGTCCCTGGTGCATTGATGACGTGCGTTAGTAACAAGCTGCTATTTCTGGTCCTGAGCTTCCCACAGCTGTGCTTTCATTGATGGCTCTTGTGTGGCTGTGGTGATGGAGAGCAGAAGGGGGGAAGGCTTTGGAGGTGTTCCAACAAACTTGGGAATGTGGAGGTGCAGAGGCAGAGTGTGGCTCATGTGTGCTGAGGGCATCTTTGCTTTTGAGATGTGGAGGGTTCATCTACCCCTGAAAGGAAGCAATAGAGAAATATAGGGTGGTGTTGTCTGGGCTGGTGTTGGCGTTAGCAGATGTTTCCGGATTCACACACTTTTAGAGCTTTTCTCACCTAGCTGCTGGAAAGGAGAAAGAAAAAGTGTTGCAGAAAGGACATCTCTGCCTCATCTAATGGGATCGAGGCCTCCCCATGCAAATCAGCTGTACAGCTCAGACCAGCAAGCATGGGCAGTGAGCTCTCAGCAGCCTCAGCAATGGGGGAAAGCAGCGAGTGAAGGCAGAGTTGTTTTGCAAAGGCCAGAACAGGGCAGCACACAGAGTTGTGCCTGTCTAGAGAGGGTATTGAGGGGACAGCTGAGCACAGTGCTGGCACCCCAGAGCACAGCCTCATTTCCCACCCCATGGCTTGCAGCTGTCCCTTTGCACATGACTGTGGGTTGTGCTGGCACAGGGTGTGCTCAACAAAGAGGATTTTGGATGCCTCCACCCTGACCAGTTAAGTGAGGCAGAGAGTTTTACGGTAATTTAATGAAGGATTTAATGTAGAAAGTTGATGTTGCCCACAATTGTAGTTTAGTGTGTGTGCTGTGGGCAAAGAGATGGATGTGCATCAGCTGAGAAGAAGGGAGCAGAGGGACATAACATCTCTTCTGGCCAACCAGGGCAGATTTCCCCAGCTCCTAGCATGCTCTCCTGCAGTGCTTCTAGGTTAAGAATGCAAATAGGACCTCACTAATTGTCCTAATGAGTGGGAGGGCTGCTGCAAATGAGCTGAAATTGCCAATCAATAAGAAGTTGAGCAAACAGGTGGAGCATCTAGCCTGGCACCTCACAAAACATCCATAGTTCATTTATTCTGACAAGTGCAATTGAGGTTTTGTTATTCATGACACCCTCTAAGCACAGCAGGAAACATGTCACAGTGTATTTTGTAAAGGGAGGAATGGTGCATGATGTGAGCTTTCTCTGCAGGTCGTGGCCAGGAAGTCTCAGGGAAATAGTAGGAGACTGCTGTGGATTTTCCCTTTTTTTTTTTCCTTGGGGACTTTGGGGATTGCAGATCAGTGGATTGTGGATTAGTGGATCAGGAATTAGAAATGCATTTTTCATTTTTATGTTACACACTAATGAACCGATAAATTTAATTTCTTTAAATCCAGCTGCTTTAGCTCAAATAAGTGAAGTCTTTTTCTGTCTCTTCTGGTACCTCAGAAAAGGCTGAATCAAGATCTCCTTGGGCGTCACGTCACAGAAAAGCAGTTATTTATCTTCAGCCTGTTGCTGTTATGAAAGTGGAGCCTGTTTGCAGGAGAAGAGATCATCTCCCGTGGGTGTTGCTGCACGGGGCTGTAGGCAGAGCTCCATGGTGGGCTGCAGCTCTCCTCCAACAACCTGTCAGCACAGCCAGGTGACCTGAGCCCGCAGGAGCAGCGTGGCAGAGCCTGGTGGCTCTGACTTCAGTGCTCCAGCCAACTCAGGCAGCCCTCTGGTTGCTCCTGCATGCACATCTTTCTGACACGTGGTGCTTCTGCTCTGCTGAGAGTCTGCATGGCACAGCATGGGTCGTTGGCCCCAGGTGAGATGTGCTGGGCTCACATCTCTGCGTTTGCCTTGTGCTTACGCCCATGCGTGTGAATGAAGCTGGGGTTGGATTGCTGTGGAGGGTCCCAGTGTGCAGCTGTGTTGTTCTGCAGGCCCTATAGGATGCACCTCCCTGCACAATTTTGTGCCAGGGTAACACAGAGCAGTAAAAGGCATTTGTGTCATTAAATGCCTGATGGGCTGTGCTGTGGGACCTGGTCTGCAGGGGGGAACCAACTCCATTATTACCCAGACATATTTCAGAGCTTTTAGATCAAGCTAAACAAAAAGGCCTTGGCTTTCTGGAGCAGGCTTTGTTCGTTCACTTTGTGATCTTGAAAGTGGGTCTGAAGCACAGCTCAGCACCAGGTGCCAGCACCCAACAGTGCTGTGGGCTCGTGCCCACCCCCAGCTCTGTGCCTGGAGGTTTGCAGTGGGAGCTCATGGCTGGGCACAGAGCTGGGGCATCACCGCTCCCCGCTACTGGTGGAGGGCCCTGGGGCTTTGCCCACCATATCTTGATTAACAATTAACGTGATGGAACTGGGAAGTGCATCTCATTTCTCCACCCAACCTGACAGATGAGGATATATATTTCTTGGTTTATTGCTGTGCCTTATTATAGCCTATTTCTGATTGATTGAAAAGCAGAGGCTTTCTATAAAGAGAGACCTTTAATCTCCTGGCAGAGATGAGTGTGTTTCCCTTCAGGAAGCACTCAGTCTTTGCTGCTTTCTCTAACCCACTCTTTAAACTTGAACCTGGCAGAGACCAGAAAGAAGGCAAGATCAAAGCAAAAATAATTGGGATCGCTGGCTTCTGTGGGCAGTTTAAACCCATTATTCCTACTCACTAACTAGTTATTCCTAAATAACTCTTGCTAGAGACAATTCAGTGGTTGCAGCATCTTCTTGATAAAAAGCACTCAAATGTAATAACCATGGCAACAGTTGCTGAGGGCCAGCCATAGCAAGGGACAGAGCTGGGTTTTCTAAAGGACAGCTGACCCAACTTTACCAGTAAGTGACTGTAATGCTCAAGGGGGACAATGTATGGTGAGCTCTGTGTGCCGGCCACTGGTCTGATGGGGACCCATCTGTGTGCTCTGTCCCGGGGATGTGGTTTGCCTCAGTGCATCTGGGCACAAGCTGTGCTTTATCAGTGATGGTGCATTCCCTTCCAAATGAAGGGGGAACTCATTACCTGAAAGCCAGAGGAAACACAGGATGGTCAATGAGGAGAGGCCAGGAAGAGAACCTCAGGAGGAGGCACAACCTCCTGTCCCAAAGTCACAGATGTGCTTCACACCATTTGTGTGCATAGTGAACAGAGGTCCCAGTGCCTGGCTGCCCAGGGTAAGACTGCATCTTTCTGCTTGTTTCTGGTTCCCTGGGATGCAAATGACCCTTCTCTCAAAAGCTTGTCCAAATCTCCGAGCTTTCACTCGAACTCCACAGACTGCTTTCATTCTGGATAGATTCAGCATTAACCACCTTTCTGTAGATCCTCCCCTCGTTGCTAGGCAGCAAAATTAAGGTAAGGAAAGTACCTTGATCAACTGAGTCACTTCTTTGAGTTTCAAGAGGACTCAATTGCATGAGGTGCTGCATTTCTTTTGGAAAAGTTCTCTTGTCCTTCCCAGGCAAGGAAGGGGTGAGAAGGCAGCAGGCTGTGGAAGGTGACTGGTGGGTCCTGCTCTTCGTGTGTGGTGGCAGCAAGTGCTGCAGGCAGGTATGGTTGGACAGGATGATCTTGTAGGTCTTTTCCAACCTTGGTGATTCTGTGATTCTGTGATTCCATATCAGGTACAAGTACACAACAAATCAACTTTCAGAGCTGCTTCTTTGTGAGCCATCTTTAAGACCGTGAATGAAGTGATGTGACAAATGCCATGTGGTGTTGGAGCTGGAGGAGTCGGTAGAAAATGAGGTGTTTTGACTTGGGAGAGTTGGTCCTTGCCTGCTTGGTGCATGGTGTGGGAGCCAGCTGAGCTAACAGCTTTGGACCTGAGCCTGGGCCCTTACCTCTGCTTTGTGCTGTCCTCTTGCCCAGGGCATCTTCTGAGCGCTGGCTCTTAGGACAGCGCTGAAAAGACCCCTCCAGATGTTCTGGTCTTAAGCTCAGGTTGGGAGCAGCTTAGGTTATGAGATCAAAGCCTTTCAAATTTCATTGTGAGAAATGTGTTATTTTTATCAGGCAATATTCTCTTTCTGTTGTCTTATCTAATTGAACATTCTCTAAGTCTGAAAAGTAAGAGGAAACTCTAATAATAAAGGGAAGAAAAGAAGAGCCTGCTGAAAGACAGCATTTTCACAGATTTCAGAGAAGGAGGCAGTAAATACTCCACCTCTGCTTAATAATAATAATAGCTGGGCTAAGTATCTCTAAAAATATAAAATAATGTGTGCCTATTTGGAATAGTCAACATCCTTATCAGCCTGCTGTCATCTCTGCAAATAAGTTTCACTAGAGATTCTGGGCATGATTTTCAATGGCTCCGAGCAGCTGGAGCTTCTTTGACTTCAGTGAAAAGTCTGAGTGCTTGGCACGGTGGCAAACCAAGCCTCTTCCTTTCTGCCTCAAATTGGGTCTTGATTCTAAGTGAGATGAATTTTCTCCTCCTGATAATTCTGTGCATCTGAAGTGATTACAGCTCCGCGTGAGTGCTCTTTTCGGAGATTTGAATGCAGCGTTTTCTTCCGTCTTAAAAAGGTTCCTTCGAGCCTTCTGATGCTGGAGAGGGGGAAAAAAACCCTGGTGGAAGCTGTCACGTCTTCCTATGCAGATCGAAGATTAAAACTTGTATTTTTATAAAACACATACGGGGGCTAAATCAGAAAACTTCTGTTCAGGCGAGCAGGTTTTGGCTGTGCTGCTAAATTCTTCCCTGGCGATGGGGAGGCAGAGCCAGCAAGTGGTATTATTTGGAGTTCTTAGAGAGTGAGCTTTAATGTTTGCTTAACTCCACTAAAAATAGACACCACCCTCTTTTCCTAATAGGCAGCATTTGTCACACTTGATTCATTTCCTCTCCCAAACTGAATTCCTTCATGAATATTCATCCGTACTCCCCAGGAATCTGCCTGTCCTCAGAAGTTGTACTTGGTGGCTACGCCGTAACAATGCGAGTCAACCTTTCAGGCTCACCAAATACCCAGCCTGAGCTGGGAAATATTGCAATACCAACAGCTCTCATTGATTTCTGTCTTCTCTGTGAGCCCTGATTGCTCGTTATCCCTCTAGATGAGACCCTTAACAAGGCTCCCGTTCCTGTTGTCATAGCAGCACCGCATAGACCAGTATCGCAAAGTCTCTGTCACTGTTAATTGTGTGATGGGAGGATCATTTTGGCAGTTTTTCTAGTGAGGATTAGGCCAAAAGGTCCCTTCTGAGCTATGATGAATGTGGTTGCCTTCAGAAGGTACTAAAAGTCGGTAGTTACAGAAAATTTCTGAAGGGGGAAGCTTTACACAGTAGAGAGGGGGACAGCAGTCCTTACAGGGCTCTTCCCATTCATGCTCAGATACCTCTTAAAGCAGGGAAAAAAATTGAGCTGCTAAAGGAAGATATGAAACAGGATTCGTGTTTAAGGAAGCCCATCAGGAGCTCGGCCCTTCTGTCCCCAGAAGCCCAAAGCAAGGTGAAGGCCCCTGCCCCTGAGCTGTTGGGCTGCAGGTTGGTGCTGGAGGGGAGCGGTCTGCTGGTTCTAGGGGCAAGGTGTTAGCACGGGGCTGGAGGAGCCTGAGGCCAGCAGAGCTGCTGGATCCACCAGCCCTTGGCCAGTGGGATGTGCGTGGAAGGACGTCTGTAGGACTGCGTGACAGGTGATGTGTGCCACCAAGCAGTGATCCAGGAGGACACCTGAGACATTGCTGCATGTCTGCTCCGGCACTCACACATCATGCTCACCCAGCTTGCTCCTTAACACCTCTCAGCCTTGCTAATTGCTGAAGTGATTCAGGAGTTGGATGTGATGGTCCTTATGGGTCCCTTCCAGCTCGGGATGTTCTATGATTCTATACTAGGGTTGGTAGGATCTCAGCAGCCTGTTGTCCTGGGCTCACGAGGACCACCCAGCGGGCAGATTCCTGTTGCCAGTGGGTCTTTGCCAGCAGGGAACAATACTGCTTTCCAGCAGAGTATTTTATAGGGCTTGCTCTCATCTTGTGAGTGAGAAATACGTGGGTGAAAAGGAGCGATCTGTTAACAGCTTCCAACTTTCACTCCCTCAGTGCATGCCCTGCTGCTGGTGGAGGAGCACAGAGTGAGGCGGGTGCTGTTGGCTCAGCACGAATGGGTGATTTATCAGCAGGAATGCCATCGTTAACTCGCGGACCTGCCTGTGACACCAGGTCAGCATGCCTGCTCTCGCAGCACGGCATGGTGTGGTTGTTGACCAGCAGTGCTGGGCTGGGGTTGTATGTCATCTGCAGCCAATGGCATCTCATCTGTGGGCCAGCAGCTGGCTCAGCACAGTGGTGGGCATACAATGGCAGACTCCCTGCGTGCTGAGGGATGGGATCAGCTGTGCTCCTTCCCACTGATCTGTGTTAATACGGAGGGCAGACACGTCCTCTGTGCACATTGCTGGGTTCACTCCAAACTCTGAAATTGAGCCAAAGTAACCCGTGACCTAAGCGTAGATATGAGCAATATTTCTAAAGGATTCTAATTTTAAAGGAAAAAAAATCCTTACCCCCTCAGCCTTTCCCCAGAGATGAAAATCTCCACTGGCCGTGCCCCACAGATGAGGTTTTTGTCTCTTTTGTACGTGCATTTAGGAGCCAGGTTTTTAAAAGCTGGCTTTGAATTTTACAGGCATTTATTATAGGCATGAATAATTGCTGGCACTGTGTTACCACTGCTGTTGTTTGCTCTTATGGTTTAGGCCAATTACATATGTAAGCCTCTGATTTACAAGCAAAAGCAGAACTAAAGTGGCTTTGTGGCCTACTTTGAAGAACAAGAAATGTGTCCCCAGTTAGTTGTACGTCCTCAGATTTGTGCCATGGAACGTGGAGATCCTTTGGCACAAATAAAGGTCCCAGATTGTCACAGGCATTACATGACACGTAATGTCCCTGCACAGCATGTAGGACGTGGACACAGCCATGTTTGGGGAGTTGGAGCTTGCCTAGATTTATCCCGTGGCAAACATGCTGGAAGATTTGTGCTGGAATTGGGGAAATTGGGGAGAAAGCACACAAAAAGTAGGAATTTGAGTTAAACAGTGGTTCTGCAAGATGGACTTAAAAGCAAAGTGCTGTTTCCCAGTGTGGTAATTGGCTTGTCTCTGGCTGTCCCAGGGATCCCTCCTGGGGGCGAAGGACAGCTGAGACCCACTGCTGAATATCACATCGATCAATTGAGATCAAGTTGAGATTTTTTTCCTTGCTTTTGCACAGTGGATGGGAGTGGGGAGCAGCAGGGTCAGTGTGTTGGCTCGCCTCCATGGCTGGGTGGGACAACCCATCCTGCTGTGCCAGTACCACTGGGTACCAGCAGCTCTGGGTCACCCAGCCGGTGTGGCAGCCAGTGTGGCACAGGAGGGTGTGGAGCTGTGCGGGTTCTCCCGGGGCTGATGGAGAGATGCTGCCCTTGGTGCTGGGGGAGCTGAATGAGGGCAGGAGCTGCGGGAGGTGTGTGGCTGCTGATGGCTTCAGCAGCAGCCGTAACAGATGTTGGCTGGAGAAAGCAGCAGCAGCTCTGCTTGGGAAAGAGGCCAGACTTCATAGTTCAGGAGATGGCCAGGGAGGGTGATGCACTCATGTTGTTAGTCATTAGTGCAGTGCAGGCGGCTCCTTACCTCGCTGGGTTTGTGTGCACAGCTTGAGGCCGGGACAGCCTCCCCTGTGTAACCAGGCTGACGTTGACGGGACTGTGTCATGCTGAACTGATGATGCTGGTATGGGACATCCTTCCCAGTCCCTGTGTAGCAGCCTCTGACACTGCCCCAAGGAGATCTGTCTGTGCAGGAGGCACTGGGGAAGGATTGTCAGTTCCCAAAGTGGTTTCCCTCAAGTATGTGCAACTCCTGCAGGTCAGTGCTGCCTCCCCCAGCCCTACAGGCAGGCAGAGCTGGGCATGCACTGTGGCTGTGAGTGCACTGCGGGGCAGCTTCTCTCCTCTCTCTTCCTGTGACCTACAGAGGACAGATGGAAATGCAAACCCAGATTTGTTTACTAGGCTTTGATCAGCTGGGGCTTTATGCCCCAGCAATTGCTGACAAATATACTCTCCTAACGTGCAGCACGTGTGTGAACTCCTGTGTCACCTTTCCATCCCCTCCTAGTGACATCGGGTGGTGGTAAGTAACCATCACAACATATGTCTTTCCATAGTTCCAGAGTGCTGAATAACTGGAACCCCCCCCTTCCTCTTTCCCTCCTCTTATTTAAACTGTTTCTGAATCCAGGCATCTCATCAGATCTGAGAGCTTTTTCTGTCCCAGGGATTCAGCCCTTACCTCCTGTCCTGGAGAACACACCTCTGGCACCCCTGTAACTGCTCTCTGTTACAGTATTCATCTCAAGATCTTCCAGGCTTTTCCATGCTAAGTCTGCCTGTTGGCTCCCTCCTCCATTGGAGCAGAGGAGGGCTTTTAGTCTTTGCCTTTAAGGTCATGAAAACTTAATTGGTATGTTGGCTTTCTGTGTTGAGGTGTCCCTTCTCTCCATCCCACTGATGTAGGACACACTGTTGAAATTGCCCTCTTCTTGCATAAGTGTCTTATTCCACTGCATCTTTTATGCAGAGTGTTCCCTTCTGAAAGTGCTTTGCCTCCTGCTCCAGCCCTTTCTGAGCATTCAGTTCAGCAGTGGTACCTGCTGTGGCTTTGTTTCTTATGTATGCATATTCATTGCTTTATTAACGTATTCTTTTAGCTAGGTTGGTCATTTAAAGTCCTTGGAAGCTTGGTTCCTAGCTATTTCTCATGGCCTTTCTCAGACAATGTTATCCACGGTGCTTTGCTTCAACCTTCCTATGTGAGTATCCTGAGCTAACAGCAGGCTGCATCTCCAGCCAGCAGAAAGACAGCTCCCAGAGATGGATCATTCCCCGTAAGATGGGCCTGAGACCATCTGCTATGGGGCCAGTCACCATTTCTGCTCACTTCCAGTGACTGAACTCCTCAGTAACTTAAAAACAAATAGACATAGATCTCATTACAGCAAATGTAAAGCTTTTGACTACAGACTCACCTTTCTGAATTAGCCTGGGCAGGCTCTTTGGAAATACAGTTTGCTTCTCCGGGGATGTACAGACACAGATTGGAACATGCCACCAAGGGAGCCCAGGCAGCACACTGAAACTAGGTATCTTAATTTTAGGTGTCTAATGTTAGGTGAAATGAATCCAACACTTAGAAAGGTTGGGGGAAATGTTTCTGTTTCATTTTACATTTGGAAAATATAAAGGTGCATAGTGACTGTTTAAAAAACAACAACAGCAATAATAACAGTAATTATATGTTAGTGCAATTTTCCTTTATCTTTGAACTGAAGCTACTAGAAAAATCACTGCTGTGCTGATATTTGGCAGGGATGCCAATGTGAGTACCCACTTGTTTCTGAAAAATGCTGCTGGATTTTTAATGACCATCAGCAGCACAACCTTGATTTTAAATGTCATCCTAAATGTAGCAGTTCCAGCCTCCTCTGCCGTAGCGTGTGGGTGTTGGAGGAGGGATGAATCAGAAGGCAGAAAGCATTACTGGTGCTTTCTGTGACTCCCAGCTTTTCCTCGAGGGCTTCCCACCCAGGAACTGGCTTCAGGAGCCCAAGGGCCCTGCAGCATCGCAGAGCCCGCTCCCTCCCAGCATGGAAGGACCTTGCCTAACCCTAACTCTGCCCTCTGTTAATGCATGGAAGTCAACTGACTGAGCGTTAGCCCAGGAGATTTATCCAGGAATCCTGGTATTCCTCAGGTCGTACTTTGTGTTTATAAAAAATAAAAAATAGAGATTTGCAAATGCGGCTTTTAGTTCTATCTCCGCTTTCCCCGCTGGAAGTGTTCCCCAGGCTTCTCTTTTGGAGCTGAAATTCTCTGTGCTTGGCATTTGCGAGCTGGTGATTTGCTTTTGTAAATGGAGCAGAGTCTCAGCTTTGAATTATGACTCAGTGAAACAAATCTCGTTTTCCACTTTAAAATTATTCTAATAGCACTCTGTTAAACCCCATGGGACTGGGAACAGCCAAAGTTGGAAACATGACAACTGCACCGGGTGCCATTCTCCTTGCCATCCAGCACTTCCTCCTGCACTTGGATTGAGTGGGAGAGGTTGCAGGAAGGCTTGGAAGTGATGGGCCTTTGGTTTGGGAGCAGCCCCTTCTGACACGTGGGGACGCTCGGGGGCAAAATGGGCTGGGGAGGATGGAAGGATCTACTTGATGTAATACTCTGTGTTCTGCGGTTACCAGAGGAATGCAGGGAGTGGAGAAGCAGATGGCAGGGTTAAAATAGGACAGTGCTGCTCGGAGGTACTGCTGGAAGGGAAGAGCCAAGTGCTGTTCTCACACTTCGCTTTGTGTCTCGTGGAAGAGCTGCTCAGTGCCCGCGCGCTCCTCCGGCCGTCCCAGCGGGAACAAATGCTTTTTTTATTATTAGCACTTGTCTTAAAGAAAAACCAGCTCAAACGAGGAAGCAAACAGATAAATAGAATAACAATCAGAGACCTTAGCCTCAAGCCGCCTCCTAACGTCTCCCAGGATTATTGGTGTGATGCGTTCTCCGGGCGCTCGCTGCCTCTCAAGAACACAAACGGAGTGCTGGGATCTGGCAGCCAACACCGAGGCTTTGTCCTTGTGGTGCTCTGTTGGTGTTTTGCAGAGTTTTGTTTTACCTCAGGTGTGCAAATGGGTTTTGTTTGACTGTTGGAGGAACTTACAGCATAATTCAAGGCATGCAGTGCGATGCTGCAGCTCTTTCGGGGTGCTGCTGCAGAAGGGTTTGCTCCAGGGGCCTTCAGCAGCAGCAGAGAGCCACGTAGGAGCTTCTAGGTGCTCCTGTTTTTGCCACACTGTAGGGCAGCAGAGGTTTGGAGGTGCCCGGAGGCGCTACCCATCCCATAGGCAGGAGCTGCTGCCACCACTTGCAGTTGTGCTCGGGTTTCCCTGTCCGTAAATCAGGGAGGGCTTTGAAGTGGCTCTGATGAAAAGCACTGGAGGAACTCAAGGACGCAGCATTAATCTTGCAATATTGTTCTTGTTCCTTGCTGTGTTGTGATTTTGAAAAGAAATCAACACAATTCTTGTTGGCTATGGCTAAAATTACATAGAAATAAATGAGTTTTGCCCTCATAGAAAAACACTCGCTCTTTATTAGTGCAGCCTCTGATGAAACAAAACCCATCCTTAGGCAACGAGATAGATTTGACCTATGGTGCAATAACAGCCTTTCAGAATTGCATATTGTTTCATACGATGGCATATACAGCCCTAAGGTTGATTTACGCCTCAAAGCAGAGTGGGTGATTGAGTACTGAGGGAGTTCCTGTGCTGTCCTTCTCCACGCACCGCAAAGCACCTGCTCGTCCCTACCTGGGGCATCAGTAACTCGCCAGGGATCAGCAATCCAGCACGGCTCTGCGAGGGAGCAGATGCCGTCCCTGATGGCTGCGGATGGGGCGTGAGTCCCCCAGGCTGCCCCTAAATCACAGAGCACTCTGCAGCAGGCAGCCCAGCCCATCCCTCACCATCAGGAGGACAGGCAAGCTGGGCAAATGTCTGCGGTGCAGCTTCACCTCCAGCTCTGTGCTGACAGCGTGAAGTTGATAGCCCCCGAGAACCTGAAAGCTTTTCATCATAAATCGTTTGTGGGGTTGTGATTAAACTCCTGGAAGCTGAGCTTGCACCTGAGGCTCCGTGTGCACTGGTATCAGTGGGACCTTGTGTGAGCAGCATCCCGCAGAGCAGAGCAGCTCAGGGCTGTCCTGGGGCGCTCCCAGGGCCGAAGGGTGACTGCCCTGCCCGGTGTGCTCTGCTGCTGCGTGACATCTCCAGCTGCTCTTTTTATACCCGCAGATATAAATACAGCCCGTCATCTCGCTGTTTGTGAGCATTTAGCAGAACAACCTGCCGCGGCTGATTTTATTACAGCACCTAAGATTTTATTGTCCAGACCTGGTATTCACTTTTCTACTCTGCTGCACGGTGAGGTGAGGAGCAAGAGGGGTTTTACTGCTTTGCTGCAGCTCTGCCTTGCTGCCAGCGTGGTTCCTCTGTTCTCATTGCTCCTCTATGGAACAGTTGCCCTGGGCCATTCCTCACTTCGTGGTGACCCCAACAAGTGCTGGGCTCTGGCTCTGCTGCCCGCTCCCTGTACCTGGCCTGCTGCGTCCTGGAGGCTTTCCGATTCACTGTGCCATCTTTTTATTTAATGACTTGGTTTTACAGCTCTTTGTATAAATCTAATTATCCATCTGTTATGCTACATAATGGCACTGCAGCTTGCCTAATTGTTTCCTGTTCCAAAACATCACCCTTGCCTGGCTCTATCTGCTTTGGGCTCCTCTGTGAGGCCAGCACTTGGGCACACGGGGCTCTCCATCCTGGGAGCACCACGTGAAGCAGCTGTGCCTCGAGCTTGAGGTCTTTAGCTCTGGCTTCTCAGCTCACTGAAAGGGCCCATGTTGGGTGGTTGCATTTCCAGAGCGTATCTGAGAGCAGAGCCCTCCCCAGTTCAACCCAACATCGCTGTCCCCAGGCAGCTCTGGGCACGGTGGCCTTTTCTGAAAATGGGACTTGATGGCCATCCTGCCTTGAGCAGGGACACTGCAGGGCTCCTAATGAGCCCAGGCACCTCTGGCTGATATCTGGGACACAGAGAGCAAGCCAAGGTCCCCTAGCTTTTGCCAGGCACTTCTGTGCTATTTCTGCCTTTGTGGCATGAATCACGCTCCCTTGGTTTAAGTATCACATTAGCCCATCAAAACCCCACAATCACGCTCTCAGCTCCAACTTATTCTCTGCAGTTCTTTTCTCCTCTTAGCAACAAATACTCAATAACCTAATTGCTCATTAAAAACCACGCTTGCATCTATGTAATCTATTATGTCACGTTGAGACACGTTGCTCTCGCAGGGATGCTGCTGCTCCCCCGCTACCGCGATGAGCGCCTGGCTTGGTAGAAAGTGAGAAGGCAGCATTGCATTGAAGTGGAGATTTTCATCTTCTCAGGGTTTTTTTTTTTATGTCTCTCCTATATTCCGTGCTTTTGAACATCTAACATCTCTTTTATGCTTCACATCTTTCATACGAAATTGTTGTATTGTGTTGCCGACTGAAACCTAGTTTTCCTTTTGTCAAGTTTTCCCCCCTCACCCCACTTCTCTTCTCCGCTGTATTTTGATCAGCACAACTTCTTAAGGCTCCATTTGGCTGGGTGCTTTTGAGTCTCCTTGGGTCGTAGCACTGAAGGCCTTTCTGATGGGCCCGGTTTGGGGCTGATGCACAGAGAGCAGGCTTTCTGGGGCAGGTGTGCTGTGTGTAGACCTGGGGTGGGCTCTGGGCCGTGTGTTCCTACCCCCTCCAGCTCTGAGCAGGTGGCCTCGCTGGGCTCGGGCCTATCTTACTGCCCAGCACATCTCACACTGTGCCTTCAAATGTCCCATCTCTTTTTCCATAGTGTGAGACTCTGCAGCAATGGAAAGCAAAGCCTCTGTGCTAAATATGTATTTTTGTGAGAGATTCGCTCCCCTCTGCGCGTCAGCATCATTTGCTTTGTGCTGCAGCAGAGGCAGCCTGCTGGGCTGGCATCCCGCAGCGGGGCCGGGTGGCTGGTCTGCAGGGTGGGGGGGCTGCACCATTATTTGCATTGAGGTGTCTCAGATCTCCTCAGATAGAAAATTCAGAAGGAGATGCAGCCAGCTTGTGCACACCTGGGAAGCTGCGGGGTCGGAGCCGCCCGCATGCGGCGTGGAGCAGTGGCAGGTTGCCACGTGCAGTAGGCAAGGAGCAGAGCTGTGCTACGTGTTTGGAAGAGCTTCAGGGATGCACAAGCAGGCCATTCCCACTTCTAGTGTGCACTCGTGAGCGTGGGGCATCATTTTGGTGGCAGAGCCCATTGCAGCTGTGACACAGGCATTTCCCATGGGAATATTTCATGCTGCAGCCAGTGCTTTGAATGCAGTGGGGAACCTTGCTCTTTTGCATACAGTGCTTCTCACTTGGAGCGTTTTAAAGCTTTCTTTCCTTAAAGCTGTAATTTGAAATTCAGCTGCACAAGTACTAGCAAGCACTTGATCACCCAGCATCTCCTTTCTGTTCTTATTCAGAGCCACAGATTTACAGCTGTGGGTGAGGCTCCGAGTACTGAATCCTAGTCAAACCTTTTTAGCACTGACTTGGCAATGGACAGTTTTGTTTCGGTATCTGCTATTGGTCAGTAATTGTAACATTTTGATTCCTACAGGGGCTCCAAACCCAGTGGCCTCTTAGGGACAGGTTGTTGGCCTTATTGCTGTGACTCTGCTTGTGTTGTGTTTCCAGTGCTCTCAGAGATTACTTTTTCCATCACCCTGCAAATTCCCAGCCTGGTGCAGAGCTCTGAAGGCATGGCTCACAGCCCAGGGCTGTGTATAGGGCAGCCCCAATGTCCTGTGAGCAGAGCGTTGGGTGCTGTTGTGCTCTTTGCTATCAGAGCAAAGCCGCACTACTTCCCTGCCTGCTTCTGATCCTTGGCTTCCAGCACAAGCTAAATAGACTGTACTAAATTTTTTAGGCTGCTTCACAGGCTTTGATCCTTGGCTTTGATTTCCCACACGGTATCACAGTCCGCTGGTTCTGAAGAAACAAGAGGCCCATTAAGTGCTGCCCAGCCTGGCGATGATCGTCCCTCTCCAGCATTACACCACGTTCCCATCCAGGCCTGTGCTTGGGGATGTGCACAGCCCCTGCTCTGCTGCCCACCCCCATCAGCACCTCGCCGTGCCTGGCTCCAGCAGACGCTCAGGGCAAGGAGACAGTCCTTCCTACTAGAGTCTCGTGTATGCTTTGTGTGGTTCGTACATTGCTTTGGCAATAAGCAGGTCAAGAAATAAATATTCTGTGTGTGTCCTTGCCAAGCAGTAGAGATGAGGGCGTTTGCCTGCCTGCCCTGCTCTGTGCTTCCAAGTCCCCAAGCCCCTCCACACCACTTGACTTTTCTGTTTTTTTTTTTTTAAATTTAAATCTAATTTTGCTGCTGTATTGCAAGCTCCTGTCTAACTGGAGAGCCGCTGTTGCCTCAGGGCTGTGCTGCTGCTTTTTAGTCTTCCCGTGCCCTTCCAATGTGCAGTCTGGAAAATCTTTTAAAAGACTCTTTCAAATTTGGGCATGTGTGCCTTGGGTCGTCCGAGGATCGGGGCTCTGCAAGGTGACAGTGTAAGGGTAATCCTCAACAGGGAACACTCTCCATGTCTGTTCTTTACAAAATGGGAGCTGGTTCCACATGAATGTGCAGGACTTGCAATCCCCCAGCCTGCAGACAGCTGCACTGGAGCACGTCTGTGCTGCTCACTGGTGGGCCCTCTGGCTGGCCATCCCTGTCCTGCAGCCTTGCTGCTGCCGCAGGATGCTTTATTGGGAGGAAAAAGACTGCTTGGAACAAACAGCCCGACCTGATGGCTGTAGGAAGGTGCTTGGGAGGCCTTCAGTGCCTGCCCAGGGCAGGACTGCTCAGTCCCAGCTCTGTGCCAGGTTTGTTTTAGCTTCCCTGCCCGTTCCAAGCTGCAGCACCGCTGATCACAGCACGCCTGCACTCGCTTGTATTAATTTTTCTCCCCTCCCTGAGTCTCGTGGTGTTTTGGCAAACAGGCCTCAGCTGTAATAATTTCTGGCCCCTCGTGGGAAGTTATAACTCTGGCATAGTGAAATATAAACCGGCAGAAAATGGAGTGTTTCCTTCTGCAGCAGGCAGGCTCAGAGGTTTTCTTATCGCTTTTTCTCCCTGCTTTTGTTTTTCTCTTCTCAGCCAAAGGGCACAGTCACCCTCCTCCAAAAGAGCAAAAATGTGCTGGACTGATAAAATGGCGCATTAAGTTGATGCTATGCAAAGGTACAGCTCCAGGAGCCTGGGGAGGAGGCAGCAGTGGGAGGCATAAATATTGTTTGTCTTGTGGCTAAAACCATGCGTCCTCGCTGCAGCAGTGTGCGGGGCAGTGCAGGTGGCCCCAGTCACTGCCTGTCTGCAGAGCTCACTGCACGAGCTTGGAGCATGGAGAGTTGGCCTGGGTTGGGATTTTAAGGTGCAGAGAAGAGAAGCAGACCAGAGGCCCTGGGGAAGAGGATCTGGTAGGTGGGATCTTCACCAAGAAGGTCTGGTGCCCGTGTCCATCACTTCTGATGGGAAGCTGCTGGAGCCCGAGTGCAGCACTTGTATGGGGCTGACACTCACCCACCCCTGAGGCTGCGTCATCTCACCTGCACCCACACCTCTGCCTTCCTCATGCAACCAGGGCTGCTCATTGCAGGGTGTGTGCAGGCTCTCCCCCACTCTCCCAGCTTCATTTCAGCCCTTTCTGCTGCTGATGCCAGCATCCCCTTATCTAGTGACAGATTAGCACAAGTTGAATTTTCTATGATAGCAGTCCACAGTCTGTCTCATTGTATTTATTTTGTTCAGGCTGCTTTTCCCTGGGCTTGACAGTGTAATTTGTACAGATCTGTGCTGAATTTTCAAAACCCTCAAATGAGCTTTTTGTTAGTGGACAATTGATGGTGGAGACATTAAACAACAGAAACACTGAGAAGTGAGCAGCACACCTAGCATCCAGGAAGGCTTCCTAACCTCCAGAGGTACTCCTTGGCAAAAACTCCATGGTTCAGAGATTTTAATTAGATCTAATACTCCGGGTGACCAGCCAAGCATTAAAAGGCATAGCAGTTTTTCCGTTATATCCCTTGCTGTGGAGTTTTTTATTATTTATTTTAGATAGATGTGACAAAGAACTTTAAGATCCCAGTTTTCTTTGAATGGCACAAAGAGCTCTGCAGTCTGAGAGCTCTTTTCTGTGCACTGTGCTCCAGAGTGTGCCTGCCTGCAAGCTTGCACCACACCCACCCAGCCCCCCTTGCTTGGAGTAACATTAATGTGAGGTTGGAGGGAGTTTTAGGATCAGAAACTGTATTTCTGAGTGTCAGCATTGCCAGCTCCACCTTGGAGTCTGGAAGTGCAGCATTCTTGTTCTCATCCTCACCACTAGTGCAGCTGCAGTGCCTGACAGTGCTGTGGATGAGATGCCAGGCAGAACCTGAACCCCTGCATCTCTGTTTCACCAGGAGAGCTCAGAACAGAAACAAACACGGCCCAGCTGTACACACACAGAGGTAGAGACCAAAGCTGTCACTGCTGGAAACAGAGCTGGAAAAAACCTTTCTCCTGCTGCCTGGTTTGCACAGCCTGTCTGGGTTCTGTGTCTCTGGACTCCCACAGGAGCCCAGTCACAAGTCCTGAATATGTCTGCCTTAAATTCACCTGGGCAGAAGGGCGATGTAGGATTTATCCACCTCTCTGGGAGAGTTCTCCCTTCCCTCCTGCTGCCTGGGGATTCATGTCCTACTCAGCACCTCTGTGTGCTGGCTGTGTTGGACATGTCTGCAGCACAACTCTGACTGCTCCGAGAGCTGATGTTCACCTGTCCTGCATTCGTGCTCTCCCATCTTTGCCCTGGGGAAGTGGGAGAAGTGGCTGAGGCTGGAGTGGTGCTGGGATGCTGTGGGCAGCCCCTGTGCGTGTGCTCACTGTGGGTACAGCTGGAGCTGGGAGCAGTGGTGGTGGAGCTGCCCTGGGCTGGGGCTGCATGTGCCCGGGGGCAACACACAGAGCTGAGGTTTTTGCTCTGGTTTTGTGAGCTAATAGCAAGCCTCAGATAAATTCGAGGCTACTTCCTACCCAAGTCCATTTATCCTCTGTTTTTGTTTTTTTATGACCCTGTCTGCCTCTGTCTCATTTCTTGTATGATTCTCAGTGCTGGCTGTTCCGCAGCTTTCTGCAGCAGTGAGAGCTGTGGGTGTTTGCAGTAGCAGGGATGCTGACCTCTGTGTAATGTGGTGCAATTGCTGCTTCAAAGCCAAGCAGAGGCTGAAGTGCTGGAGCTTTCCCTCAGAGCTGATGAGACCTGGGATCAGTGTGGGACTTCCAGGGTGCCATGTTCTAACTGAGCACTGCCAAAGAGAGAGCCAGCTGCACCCAGCTGCAGCCCCAGGGTGTTCTGCAAGTGGGGTCTGTGCTGGGGCAGCTGTTCACACCCAGTCCTGCTGCTTCAGCCCCATTCTTCCAGCCAGAGGGATGCACTCAGCCTCCTCCAGTCCTTGAGAAGCACTCGATGAGAGATGTGTGGGTGGCCAGACAGGCACAGTCTGGTTCAGAGGCCCCAGGGACAGCGGATCCTTCCTCCAGGTGAAGCTGGGGCAGGGCTGGTGCCGCAGCGTGGGCACACAGCAGCAGGGGAGTGTGGCATAAATCAGCAGGGCAACAGTGAGCAAGGGGGAGGCGAGTGCCAGGACAGAGGCCATTAAGGAGCAGAGGCAGTGCAGAGCTGGAGGATTAATGGAGCAGTAGCTGCAAGGCAGGGGTGAGGGAGGACTCCTTGCTGGGGGCAGATGGGCAGGATGTGGCCACACAGCAGAGCAGCACGAGTGGCCCAGCAGGCCTGTCCCCATCTGCACTGCCATTCCCTTGTGTGTGACACCCCTTTGTGTGTTTTTTCTGCAGCAACCCCAAAGTCCAGATAGAAGCGATTGAAGGAGGAGCGCTGCAGAAGCTGCTGGTCATTGTGGCTACGGAACAACCACAGGCTGTCAAGAAGAAGGTGAGCAGGCAGGGATCACCTCTGGGTAAAGCCATTTGGGATGCAGCTCTCTACAGGGTGTCACACCTTATAGTTGCTCATGCAAGCATGAGAGCAGTGCTGCATCCATTCTGGGGGCATCTGATGACCCCGTGCCCTCCAGCATGGTGCTGATGGTCAGGCCACAGCTCAGTAGCCCTGATCGCTTGGTGCCAGCACTGTGGTCTCACCCTCATTGCACACAGGGATGCACATCCCCGCCTTGGGGGACAGGCTGGATGCTGCAGCTCTGCTGGGGGGAGAGGCGGGGATGCCCACAGCCTGCAACAAGCTCAGAGGGCAGCAAGCACGGGAGCTGACATTTGGAAGGAGCTAATTGCCAGAGCCCGCCCTGCGCCCTGCCTCCGGCAGTGGCCAGCAGCGGAGGCTTCGCAGCATGGTGAGCAGCTCAGAGAGCCCCCAGCCAAATGTGCAGTGCTGTCCGTTGGGCTGGGGGATCCCTCGCTGCCTCCCCGCCGTGCTCCCTGGAGTGTGAGATCTAATTACCCTCGCTTTGGCATCTGATGCCACCACTGTTGGCCACAACATTTTCTGTCGTCTCGTGAACATCCAGCCCCACTGCTTAACATGGTGACCTTCTGCAAGATGGAATTTGATGGGGCGAAGCAACTCACAGCTCTTTTGTTCGTCTTTAATGTACCTGCCATTGGGCAAACAGTGAAGTGCTGTGTGAGTTTTAACAAGGAGCTTCCACAAACGTTCCTCTCTGGTCTATGGCAAAACCCTGGGGGGGGCTGGGCAGTCCCCATCTGTTTGGCTGCACCCTCTCTGCTGGGTTGAAGCAGTGCCCACAGGGAGCTGCTGCACTGAAACTCCTCAGAGTGCTCAGGGACTGCAGTGGGATGGGAAGCATGGCTGGGATGCAGAGACCCTCACCAGCACCTCCTGAACCCTTGGTGGGTATGGACCCATTCCTTCCAGCAAACACAAACGCGTCCTGCTGGCAGCAGCTGGAGAAGAATGGAGGAGAGGGATGAGCTCAGTGCCATCTGTGTTTCTGGGTGGCATTGTGGAGCTTCCAAGGGCAGAGCTGAGGCCCTTTTCCAGGAGGACAAAACTCTAAATTTCTGCAGCCAGTTCATGTGCCCACACTGCCCCCAGCTCCCCAGGCCAGGTGCCCATGATGGGTTGTGCCCAGACTGTAGGTTTCCGCACCAATGCTCACAGCACTGTGCGGCAGCGAGGCCAGAAGTGCATTTCTTCATTCCTTGGTCCTTTGGCCTATGGAAAAAAGGAGACAGAAACATCACTGATTTACCGGAGGCAACTCCAGGGATGTAAAATAGTAACAAATGGGGTTGGGGAAGCAATGGCTGTCAGCTCGGATCTGTCCGCAGAGCAGGGCATGAGGCTCATTGTGGTGCGGGGCGCTGGTGCTGCTGGATCCGTGTGAGGCCCCCACAGCCCCACAGTTCTGCCTGAGGGTGGTGTCAGCCCAGCACTGTGCCTGGGAGCAGTCATCTGAATGGGTCTGTTGACCCCTGCTTGCCCCCTGCCGTGCCAACCTGTCTGTTAGGGACGTCAGTTAGAAGTGAGCATACGTGTGCTGCTGCCACACTCACAGTGTGTGATAGTGCTCCTGGACTGGTCCTCTGCCTTCATGAGGCAAGAGAGATGATGTTCCCTGGTGTCCAGATCACCTTCAGCCCTGCTTTGTCCTCTTTGGGCATCTCAGCCTGTGGCCAGGCTCTGTGCTGAAGGCAGAGGGAGGGAGCTACATGGATTGATGCTCTGGGACAGTGCAGGTGCTGGCTGTGGGTCTCTGTGGGTCACCAACTCCTGCAGTGATGGCTGGGGAGGGAGTTAAGGTGGGCATCACCTGAGGGTTGGGGTGGCTGGGGTTGAGAGGTTTGGGATGCTCTGCATGGCTGGTCAACCCAATGGGATGCATGGGAGTTGCAGGGGGCTGCCCACACCCCTCTGTGCTGCAGCATTTACAGCCCTGCTCCCCAACTGACGCACTGCTCTCCTGCAGGCACTCTTCGCTCTCTCCTCACTGCTGAGGCACTTCCCCTATGCCCAGCAGCAGTTCCTCAAGCTGGGTGGCCTCCAGGTGCTGCGTGGGCTCTTCAGACAGCCAGGGACCTCAGCCCTGTGTGTCCGTGCTGTGACATTGCTCTATGACCTCTTCGTGGAGAAGGTGAGGGGTGTGGGGCAGTGGGACGGGGGATCTTCTCTAGGGGAAGGGTCCCTCCCAGCTCCTGTGCTGGAGCTGCAGCTCCTGCGGCTTTATTTTCACATACCATGGATTACTGCTGTCAGTTTAAATGTTGCCTTTCCTTGCCACCATTTGTTATTTAGTTTGTGTGTCTCTCTTACTCCAGAGAATGGGAATTAAATCCACTTTCACTGTGTTTATAGCCAATTTGCCCTGCAGATTATCACTGCTTTAATGCTCAGATTCCAGGCACCGCAGAGGAACGGCTGTGCTCTAAAACAGTTGTTTTCCACGGGATTTTGTGAAGGTGCACATTATTTTAATGGGTCTGAGATCCCATCAGGTGTGGGCTCTGACACCCTGTATGGGAATTGCTGAGTCCCAGCCTGAACCACTGATTGACCACCCTGGGGAAAGAACCTGGTGAGGCCTGGGAACACAGGTGAAGGCAATTCAGCTGTGTGACTGGAAGGGGTGGAGCTTGGCTGCAACTCTCTTAGACCTTATTTAAGGGCTGATTGCCACTGGGGAAGGATCACTGGTTGGAGATCCCTCCTTTGTGGAGTTTTTCTTGTGGATGTTCAGAAACGGGCGAGTACCTTTCCTTTATAACACTATTCCATTCACACCAGTCCCTTTGCTACTGCACTCCTGTATTGCCCTTCCACTGCTTTGGCCTTTCTGACTGTAACACTGTGCTGCCCTGTCTCTTTGCACACAGTAGAAGGGTTCATGGGCCTGGCTCCTCCTGCCTACTTGTGTGCACCTCATGCAGCCCCACCAGCCCCAGCTTTGCTCTGGCTGGAGGAGGTCCGTGGGCTCTGTAGAGCCTCGGGTTTGTGCCCACACGTGGCTGTTCCTTCTCACAGCCCTCCAGGCACGGCCTCTTCCAGAGCCTGCAGGGGAAGCAGCAGCATGCTGGTGGGGAGCAGGATTGGGCCAGATGTGGCCAGCAGGTTTGGGGTTGCCTGGGTGGAAATGTGCTTCTAAAATCATACAGTAACACCAGTCCCTGTGAGTGCCAGCTCTGCACTCATCTGAATGACGTTTGTCATCTTTTTTCCACCCTGAATCCTGAATGCCAAAATACAAATGGGCATTCAGCAGTAGCACTCCTGGGAACTAGGGTTGTGGTGGTATCATTCCTTGTTGTCTCTATGCCCAGCAGTTCGGTGGCACAGAGTGCTGTGATGGAGCAGCTGCCTTGGGGGTAGCAGAAGGAAGGTTTGGAGAGGCACCACAGACATCCTTGGGGACCCAACTGGCCCTGTGGTCAGGACTGTCCCATGCCTCTCATGGCTCTCCCTCTGCTCCTCTGGCTCTGGGTTTCTGCTCCTTGGCCCCACAGGAGCCTGAGTCCTTCTTCACCTCCCTGTGCCATGGGGTGCTGAGATCCCTGGCACTGAACTGCATGTACAGCAGCATGCATCGCACGTCTCCTTGCATGGCAGGAGCTGCAGTGTGCACCATGCAATGTGTCACCTGCAGGCAGCAGCTCCCCGCTATGGGTCATCACCTGCCCCCTGCCTCCCACAGATGCTGCTGGAGGACTCTCAGCACAGCGACCAGGCAGAGGAGAAGGTGCAGCAGTACCGGCGGGTGCAGCTGGTGCCGGCAGTGCTGGAACAAGACTGGTGTGTGGCAGTGCCAGAGCTGCTGGCTTTGCCAGAGCACGACGCACGTGAGAAGGTACTGAAGGCAGTGGCTGTGCTGATGGAGTTCTGCAGGGAGCGCTTCCGCGGGGACACGGCCCTCAGTGCCACGCTGGGGCTGCTGCGCAGTGAGTATGAGGAGCTGGCAGCTGCCGAGCGCTTGGACGGCGATGGCGATGGGTACTTCCAGGAGCTGCTGGGCTCTGTGAACAGCATCCTGCAGGAGCTGGACTGAGGCTGGAGCTCAGATGGGTCAGGATAATGGTGTGGTATGTGGTGGACACCTGTGCTGTGTAAGTGCACTTTGAATAAATGTCTGAGCTAAGGGAGTCCTCCCAGTGGGAATGTGCCAACAGTTTGTTATTGGATGGAAGCGCTGGGCGTACGCATCCTTAGCATTGAGCATCTCTGGAAAATAGAGGTTTGTGCCCTGGAGGGATGGGGCAATTCCAGCTCACACTGCTGCTGTCCTCCAGACAAGGACCTGATGCAGATGCCCTCTGCGGCCCTGGGTCCACTCCTTCCATCACAGGAGAGAGTGGGGTGGTGAAGTGTGCCTTACCCTGTGCAGAACCATTTGCTGCCTGCCCGCGTTCCTCTTGCCCTGGGAGGTGGGCTGTAGAGAGTGGCATGTAGGCCTTGGATGAGGAAGATGCAAACTCCCAAATCCTGCTCGTGTGCTGTCCTGCTACAGGCACGTTGCAGTGTGGAGCCACTTCCTAGTGCAGGCTGTGACCACTCCTGGTTTCTGTGCTCCATTCCTGGATTGCTCTCTGGCAGCTGCAGGTATTCCAGTCAGTGCCGCTCCTGCTGCAGGGCAGCAGTGTGACCTAGGGCTGGAGGTGCTGATGTTACCAACACCATTGCAGAAAAAAAATTAAAACCAGTAAAGGAAGGCTGCTAGTTTCGTATGCAGCCCTGTGGCATTGCCCGTGAGCTCACTGCAGAGCTGCCTGCAGCCAGGCTGTGCCAGCCCTCACCCACTGGAGCTGAGGTATTTCTGGCTGTGGCTGCGGTCGGTCGGCTGTCATCACTGCAGAGCAGCACTAATTGCAAGTATTGATTTGGTGGTTTTTTTTGTTGGTTTTTTTTTTTTCCATTCTCTCTTTGGGTTTCGATTTGGGCTGCCTTCCTGGGATTAAAAATTATCTTTGTTCAAACAAAAGCAGTGTTGTTCCCAGCTGCCTGCTTAGGGCTGGGGTTGCTGTAGGGTTAAAAGTAAATACCATCTGATGGCAGTCACTGCTGGGGGGGACAGATCTCAGTACTGGGGCAGTGCTGGGCACCACGCAGTGCTAAATTGGACTGAAGCATCCTGGCTCTGTAGCCCTCATGGTCCTCAGACTACAGGGGAATATGCAGGAATGTGTGGCTCTGTGTGCAGTGCCCTCCCACTGCCATATCGGGGCCATCTCAGGGCGGCAGTGAGGACAGCTGTGCCCATGGAACCCCACAGCAGTCACCAGTGGTATTCCTGCCCTCAGTGGGGACTCACTGCAGGAAATGCAGTTCTGCTGGGTTTTGCCTTTTCTGCTTCCGTCCCACAGTGCTCACACAGGGCCCAGATGCATGGCTGCACAGATGTGCACCTCCCAGAGCCACGGGGTGAGCGGCTCATGGAGAAGTACAGCCAACAGCATTTCCATCCAACTGCCAGAGGAGTGCAGGGGGGGAAGAATGTCCAAAAAAAAAAAAAAAGAGGAAAATGTTCCTGGAGTTACTTACCAAAAAGCACTCGGTCAGGGAAGATGCTGCAGAGATAGTGCTGACAGCCCTGCACCCAGCAGCCAGAACCCAGCCCCAGACCCAAGGGCTCTGCCTGCAGGCTCAGGCTGGAGACTGAGCCCCAGCCCAGGCTCACAGCTTTTCCCACTACCCCATGACTGGGCAGCCACTTATCCCATCAGTATCTGTGAGCACCAACAAATGGGAGCTGCAGGCAGCATAGTGCTGCATCGCAGCTGCGTATGCTGAGCACTGGGGGCCCTGTGAGGGAAGAGCTGCTCCTTTGGGTGCATGGGAGCTCCTGCTGCACTCCTCCATCCACAGAGGGAACAAACAGCTGTGTGGTGTCTCTGAGCAGGGCAGCGCTGGCAGAACATCCCATGTGCACTTCTTAGCACTGCTGTGGGCTGTGCTCACATGCTGCTGCCAGAAGAAGAGCCTTCCCTCCAGCACTGCAGATGAGACAAACTGCACAAGTCCTTCCCCAGAGCTTAATTACATCAAGCAGTAATTACTGTAATTCTTTTCAATTGGCTCTAATATAGTTACGGTGCCGCTCCTGTGCCGAATGCAGCCTGCCTGGACCCCGGTGCCTCCCAAAAGTCACAGCACGACATGAGTTTGCATTTACACAAAACCTGGATGAAACTAAATGTCTGTTTGTTGCAGTTTATTTTGATAATGCCAATACATGGGGTTCTGGAGGAGTGATGTGTTTGATGACAGCCACTGAACAGTGCGGGGAATGGAACCTTTCAGGCAATTACGTTAATACCAGGAAAAAGAGAAGTCACGTTGTGTGAAAGCAGACAGTAAGCAGGCATGGGACAGACACACAGTGTTGACCCTCGGGTGTTTGTGGGGCAGCAGAGCTGCAGACAGCAGTGACACAGCAGTGCACTGTCACCTGTCCTTGGAGGCTGCAGCACCTGGGAGCAAAATGGGCAACGTTACTGCAGTAACTCCTAATCCTGATCAGCCGTTGGGTAACCCAACAGCAATAAGCTTCATAGAGTAAATTGTGCTCGAGGTAAATGGAATTAGAACATAACAGCTGCCAATGAGTGGCTCTCAAATTCAGTTACAGTCACAACACTGCACACGCAGTGCACCAAATCCTGGCCCCCGAAGCACTCACAGCCTTCTGGGGAACGCAGGACCTCGTTGGTAGGAGTAAAACACACTGACAGTCGTAGCATGTAAATAAGAGTGAAACGATGCCTGTAGGTACATCAGCACACTGTGCCTGCTCGCTGCACAGCCAACGAGAGCTGCTGGGTGCACGCAGCTGTGCTGGGAAATGGGCACAGTGCTGACTGTGTGGATGTGGGGAGGAAGCACTACCAACACCACGCACAGCACAACGCACGGATGGGAAAAGCGACTTTATTGTGTCCTGCAGCAACAACATCAGTGGTCTGTATCACCACTCTCATGTCACATAGAAGCCAGCAGCCATGCCCCAGCAGCTATGGGGGCACAGGGATGGGAAGCACAGCACAGGGAGCACTGCTGCCCCTCCCGGCTGCCCAGCCGTGTGCCATGCAGGAGGTGCTCGCTGTGTTCTCACGCTCCTTTCAGCACACGGAGCTCACTGGCTCTCCACTCCCAGCAGGAACACACATACATACAATAATCCGTTTTTTAAAATTTTTTTTTTGGGAGAAAAGACCTAATTTTTCCCTCCTGATCACAAGGCAAAACAGCAGTTTCCAAGCAGAACGATTCAGCTATCAGCATTAACTGTTAGTGTTATTGTAAAACCTCTTTGGTTATAGAATATTTCATTTAAAGCGAGATTATACAAAATAATTTCCAGCTAGAAATACACCCCTGGAATCTAAAAGCAATCTAAATTAACACACTCTCGCAGGCTGGAGCTATACTGATAGGATTTGTAATTTGAGTATTTCCCCACATGATCTAAACAAAGTTATCAAAATTATATTAAGTAAATACATTTTGAGGAGTAGTAAACTTCTGAGAATCCTTAGAATATTAGAAGTAGAGTTCTGGAAGTTGCAGTAGTGGCCTAAAGGAAAAACCAACCGACACAGAGACCTCTAAATGCTCTCCATCGCCTTGAACTCGCTGAGCGCCTGCACTGGGCTGACGTGCTTCTTCTGGGACGCCCGCTTGATTTTGGTCTGGGTCTCGTCCTGCTTCTCCCTCTTGACCAGGGGCTTCTTCTCCGGAGCCTTCATCTTCCAGGACACGGCGGGGAGGTTGAGCGAGGCCATGCCCTGCGACTTCTGGTACTTGGTGGACGCCACGTAGGACGCCTTTACCGTCTGCACCACGGCGTTCATCAGGTTCTTGGCCGCCTGGATGAGGGACATGGCACTGTCCACCTGCCGGGAGGAACGGCGCAGTTATTCGAGGTGAAAGCGCCCGAGCAGCTGCACAGCAGTGCTCTGGGGCTCTGTGCTGTAACCACACAACAACTGCTCTGTATGGTTTTCCTCAAAATCTGCACCCCAACCTCACGGCGATGCTCCCCTGCTGACAGCGCAGACCAAAGAGCACCGTGCCTGCAACTGCTCCATGCTAATGGCAACCAAAGGGATTCGTGTTCCGCTGTTTGCTTTTGTGACTAAGCTTTAAAAGCAGCTTAATTCTCTAATGAAATTAATAAGATTGCGGTAATATCTGTATTACTGATAATAAACATTTAAATCACCCGAGAATATGAAGTTATGTTACAAAGGGAGGAACGCAGTGTTATCTTCAGCCAGGCCTGGAGCCCTTTGCAAGGTGGTTCATACTGACAGGAGCTTAAAAATGAGAACAGGAAGACGTGGTTTTGGAAGCTGTAGTGTGTGGCTGATGAAGAGCCACACTGCAGGAGGTGAGGGCTGAGGTGTGTGTGGGCAAAGCGGGGCTGACTGCACTGTGGGCTCTGTGCATGGCTGCTTCATCCCATCCACACACACAAGACCAGGATCTGCTGCTCACAAATGCCAACATTCAGCAGGATGAGAGCTCAGCTGCCTCTCCACATTTAAATTGCAGCATGTATACATCTAGGGAAGATCTGGGGGAAAATCTAAGCAAAAAATGCCCAACAGCAAACAGAGCAGGACTTGGAGGACTACACGCTGCATACCGTGGTGGCAATCTGAGCTGTGCCACACAGCAAAGCATTGCCCTCCCCTGCCCCAGCCATCGCACTGCCAACGCTGCACTGCCTGCCACTGCTTCCATGGCTCTTCACAGCGGGAGGAATCCCATCCCATTGCACTGAAAGCAAGGAGGTGCTGTTCTAAAGGAGTTCTCAGATTGCTCAGGGTGCAGTGCCAGCTGCCTGGGCTGCAGCTCTGCCTTCACAAAATGTTTGCTGCCTCGGGATGGGAAGGATGCTGGCAATGATGGAATTCCCTTGCAGACTCAAGGCCTTCCCCTGTAACCTGACAGAGCTGAAAACAGCCCCAGCATCACTCAGCCCCATGGGCAGATTGCAGGGGAGCAGATAAAGCGGCAGATTAGACGGCAGATGCCTGCTCACATAACTGATTTATGGCAGGAGGGTATGTAAATTCTGAGGAAGCTGAATAATGGCAGTAAAACCCTGGAGTCCACATTACTGTGTAATGACACATCCACTCCTCTGACAGCACAGTGCCTTCAGCCTCCCAGAGAGCAGCGCATCATGCAGCAGAGCTGCATGGCACCAAACATCCATCCCATCCCATCCCATCCCATCCCATCCCATCCCATCCCATCCCATCCCATCCCATCCCATCCCCATCCCCATCCCCATCCCCATCCCCATCCCCATCCCATCCCATCCCATCCCATCCTCATCTTTATCCCATCCTCATCTCCATACCCATCCCAGGAGGTAGATGGGCAAAAGCACTGCAGGTTACATATAACCAACCAGGGCAAAGAGTACACCAGGACACATTGCATTCTGCTCTCCCCCTCGCAGAGAGCCCTCAGCTCCCTCTTAGGAGGAAGATTTTCAGGAAGGGCAGTGAAACAACTGCGTGCTACGCAATGGCTGCAGGGCAGCAGGGCAGCCCAGGGCAGCGTGCAGAGCTGCTGAAATCCCTGCACTGCTCAGGGCACGGCTGCTCAGAAATGTTAGCAGCTCCGGGAGCATTACAGGACCCCATGTGCTCCAGGACTCTGCAGACACATGGATGGGTTCAGCTGTGCTGATTGAAGTGATTTAACCTTCTTGATAGTGAAATACCATCTGGAACAACGGCAGATTGCACAGAGGTAAAGCAAACCTGTCCTCAAACACTGCTGAGTGTGGAAAAGAGAAGCAATCCTCTCTCTTTCTGTGTTCTTTCTCCCTTCAAACATTAATGAGCAGTTGTTACCCTTGGGGAAAGAACCATGCACAGCCACACCCCTACGTACCCCAGACACGACGAGTTCCCCTCCGAGGTTCTGCACTTCAGCCTTCACTTTGCTGCAGATGTTGAGCTGGTGGCAGTACAGGGCGATGCGCTGCAGGTAGGCCAGCAGGTCCTGCTTGCAAGCCGAGTCTGGGCACTGCAGGGAGAGACACAGCAAGGGTTGGCGTGGGGATGGGAGAGCTGCAGCTCAGCCACTCTGACTGCTGCATACTGCTGTAGTTCTGAGCTTTGGCTTTCTTAAGTCAACTGTTCAATACGTGGCTAAATACACACAAGCCCCACAAGCAGTAAACAGGGCAGTGGGAACCTGAGCTGCCCAGGAAGATAAGGAAGGCACCTGGCTCCTGCAGGCTGCTGAGCTGGCTCCCACAGCCTTCCCTCTGTGCTGGACAGAAGCAGCAGCAAGGACTGCAGATTCCAGGTAGCTGCTACAAACCCAGCCCCAATTCCTAGCCTTAAGTGCCATAAGCTAGCAGACAATAAACCCAACAGTCACTTGATGATATCCCACAAAACAGGTATTTTCCTGACAGCTGTTCCCACATTGCAGCAGTGTGGAAGTGAGATCCCTCACCCGGCACAAAATACAATTTCTCAAGTGCTTGCTGAAGCACTCAGCCATGGAAGTAACTTGTTTTGTATTTTCCAGCACCCCACACGTTCATACAGGGAACCCGAACGCCCTCCAGTGCCCCACAGCACTTCCCAGCACCACCTCTGCACAACAAGCAGCTGCAGTGCCATCCCAGCCATGATGGGGACACAGCATCACCAGAAGTCAGAACAGCACTGCCCACCCCACACACTGCACCCCAACACCGATGTGCTACAAGGCACCCTCAAATGAAGATTCACCACAGAGATGGTAGGCTTGGAAAAATAACTTTACATGTGGTGGTGATTCGCTGCTTAAAGCCTTGCTGGCAGTCAGGCTTACTGCCTACTGCCTCACAGCCTATCCTCACCTGCCAGAGAAGGGAAGAGCCCAGCTCTCTGAGCCTGCCTGCCACCAGGGACCTCCAGTTGCACGCATCTTCTGGAGAGAACCCAGCAGAAGGTTGCAAAGAGTATCAGGGCCTGGAGCATCTTTTTTGTGAGGGAAGAGCCCTGGGGCAGCTCAGCATGGAGCTGTGACACCCCTGTGATGCCCTGTGGTTCTGTGGTCTGGGTGGCAGTAGTCGCCTTCGTGCCCCCCAGCCAAGCTAAGGACACAGTGAGGCACCTGCAGCTCTCTCCTGGTTTCCATCAGCGAAGTGAAAACTGAATAACAAAGAGGTGAGGTCTGCTGGTTATTTTCTTAAGTGAATCAATACCAGCCAGCAGTGCAAGATGTTTTAGAGAAAGCCCACAAACACTGTGGGCCAAAGAGCTAATGAAACCCTGCCATTAGCATTTGAGAGATGCTCTCCATCTCCTGAGCAGCTCCGCTAAGGCTGAGTGCTGACACATGCACACTGTGCTGTGGCAGGGGGCTGTGCACAGCTCGGGGTGCTGTATGGGTGGGAATTATAAAGAGCCTGCTGCACGCTTACCTGTGGTGGCAGGAGGCAACCAAACGGCAGTGGGGAGGTAAAAAAAAAATGGGACAGGAGATATTATTCAATAGTAGACATCAATATGACATGACTGGGAAACCCACAGCCTACACTGTGTGCACTAATTCTATGAGCAGAGTGGAGAATTCAGTCCAAAAACCAATGATGTCTGCAAAGAGATATTACCCAAGATAAAACCATACAAGGCCAGGCTGGATGTGGCTCTGGGCAGCCTCCCATCACTACACACAGCACCACAAGGGATGGGTTTTCCTTTTCTAAGTATTTCAACATTAGAAAAAACAAAAAGCAGAGAATCGCTGTCTTGCTGCAAATCATTTTCGTTTGTGTTGTACTCATAACTCCTTTACATTCTCCCATTCAAAACAAGCAGGCTGCTACTCTGAGTGAAGGATGGAATACCTCTGGGGAAATCTGCGGGCTGATGGCTAGACGTTTCTCAGCAGACATGAAATAGCTGGGATAATAGCTTTTATGGTTTCGAAGGCACTGTGTTGTAAAGCTGGCTGGCAGAGGAGCTGGGAGCCCCAGCACACTCACACCAGGGCCGTGATTCACCACTGCCACGTGGCCTGCAGGACACGAGGACAGCTCTGCTTGTTCACAGCTACGTGTGACACAGGAAGGCATTCATGCTCAGCAGAGCAGCTGCACGCAGTCCTCTGTCGGGTACGGCTACATTACTGCGAGCTTCTGCAGAGCATGTAAGCACATCTAATGAAATATGTAAGGTGGAAGTATTAGCAGGGTGTGGAGTCACAGGAAAGCCGTATTCCTGTCAAAGTGACTAACTGTGCTTTCCTGCTCGTATTCATCTCCTGACCTGTGCTTCATCTTTTACATCTTTACCGACTTGATGCCTACTAAAAGCGGCCATTTAGCCTTCCTCCTCTCTTTCAGCACTGCTCGGTGCAGAAACCCACACACCAGGTTTGTGTAAAACACATGAATTAGAAAAAGCAGCATTGTGAGCTTCCAGCCTAAGATCCCCCGAGGTCTCCAACACAAACTGCTCCTTGCCTCATTTCCCTAGGGCAGCAGTGGCACCTGATCCCCAGAAATACAGCTCGCAGAATGCTACAGCAAGGAGCCCATTTTAAACAACACTTTCCCACTTCTGCTCCTCATCAAACGTTTTTCACTGCACCATTAATACACTGAGGTGAGCACAAAGTCCTCTCGATGCAACACTTAATAGAGATCTGCATTACAAAGATTTAATTCCAGAGTAAGAAGGCTTCATTAGAAGCCTGGAATTATCAATTATGTTCAGAGCAAGACTGAAAAGCAAGCAGCAGCTGCACAAAACACAGTTCATAGCAGCCATGATCTCAGACCTAACCTACTTGCCTTTCAGGGCACCTTCTAAAGGCAGAGCATTATTATGTCTGCAATTTGGGTGTGGACTGAGACCAAAGGTGTTTCTGCTTGGCCCAACCCAGCTTGTGCAGTGGCACAGGATGCATTGCATAAACGCTGAGCTGGCCACGCTCAGTCCTACAGAATTCTTGCCAAATACTGTAGCACACAGAGCACAGCACCTGCACCACAGCCTGGGATGATGCAGAGCACCCAGCATTCCTGGCTCCACATCTCCATCAGCTCTGGCTGGACAGAAGGAATAATGCTGGCAGCTCTGACATGAATGGTGAGGCAGCATTCATCTATGGGGCATTTGAAAATCGTTCAGTATTAAAAAGCTGCTTCAGAAATAATATTACAGGTTGTGCAAATAGGCCACGTGCAGTAATAACAGCGTTGCCTAAACAGCTTTGGAAAGTGTTGGGCAGCCCGAGCATGATGAAAACAACAGGAACTGTTCCAGCCCTGCTCAGTTAGAGGCACTGGCCTGGCAGTGGCACAGAGCAGGGCTGTCACATTGTAGGTGCTTGGCTGAAGCCAGGGAGCTGCAGGTTTCATATTGCTGAGGGTGGCAGGAGAGCAGCGAGCAGGACAAGACTACCACACAACTCTGGAAATTCAGTTCAGAAAAACACCCCAGACCTCACAAGGAACCACACGTTGTAGTATTCATCATGTCTGCAGTCCAAAAGATCTCCTGTTGCTCATTTGTGCTGGAGGGTTATGAAAGTGAACTGTGACTTACGTGGTCAGCAATAGTGCGTCCCAGCTTGTCCATCCTTGACCCAGCCTCTGCAATCTTCTTGGCTGCACTAATCACATCTGATGTATTTTTCAGTGGACCTTTACCTCTGTAAAACAGAACAGATCACACATCCTAGCATCAGAAGAACAGAAGACTGAACAAGATACTGCACTTTCTATTGCTTATTACAGTGGAAGAACACCCGAGAGCACAAACGAGGCTGCACAAGCAGGCAGGTCACAGGTGCAGCCATTACTGCCTCTTCATGCACCTCCCAGGCAGATCCCCCCCGCAGCCTCTCCCCACGTTCAGATTAAATGCAGGAATAAAAACATCTTAAAACTTTACTGTTTCAAGCAAACTAATTATGATGAGAGATAACATTTTAGAAGACAGATTTGTAATTTGCATGGAACGCAACATCAAGTTTAAAAAATAGTGTTGTATGAAGTCTAGTAAATGGATTTCAAAAGCCATCAAAAAAACACTCTTTCTTTTGCAAATAACTGTGTGAGGAACTATTTCTGCAGCACAGCAATATCAAGAAGCCCATAGAACTTAATGTTGTAAAGAACTGAACAACTATATGTATGTATAGTTGCACATATATATATATATATAACACACATACTCTTTGGGACCAAATCACCCTTAGAAAGAAAGAATGTCAAGCAATAACTGCATGTATCTATAGATCAGTTTAAACAATTGTTACCACCCCAGTCAGTGCACAGTTATGCCTTTCCCAGGTTAATACCCAGGCTTTAACAGGTTAACATTTAAAGGAAACCACAGGAACTAAGACTGCTAAAAAGGACCCCCATCTCAGGCAGTTCTGAGAGAAGGTGTTGTGTGCACAAATTAAAAAGACTCACCTGGTGAAGTCTGTCATTTCCATCATAATCATACACATTTGTTTTGCCAGAACAATTATATCATTACCGCTGTCATCCCATTTTGATACTTCAGCATCCAATTTGCTCTTTTCTTCCTGGAAGCTCGCTACCTGCTCAGCAATCTTGGCCTTTTGCTCTTGAGGGAGCTGTGCCATGATAGCCTGAAAGAGAGAGCTTTCTCACAGAGCCTCCTCCAGCCACAGTGCAGAAGGCTTTGTGGAACATTTCACTGATAACCAATTTAAGTTATGGAGATGGGGGATAAAACTTTAATAGCAATCCTCTACCTAGAGGGTTTCCAAAATGATTTCCTTCCATTTTGAACACTAAGTTTATGCTGTATGAATTACTACCAGCACTAAAGAAGAAAAAATGCCCGGACAGACAAGCTGCCATCCAAAGCACAGGCATCTGCATGGCAAAACTGTGTGAACTCCAACCTGTTTGCCACACGTTACCATCCATCAAAGAGCAGCAGCACGGCGAGGAGGGACTTGCCTCTTCTCTAAATGTAAGGGTTTTGGAAGGAGGATCCACTTGGGTATCCTTCAGTGTTGTAATGCACAAAGGAAATATTATGGATCTGGCAAAAAATGCTACTTTGAAACATGAATGCTGAGAAAAGTGCAAGTGGAAATAAAGAATATGTGCTTACTCCTGCATAAAATCTACTAGCATAGGTTTACAGCCTGTATGAGCCTCAGTGCCTTTGCCTTCATAAATACTGGGAGCATTGGTGCCTCCAGCAGCAGGTGAAAAGGAGCCTTAGGGTGAAACGCATCTGGCAGCACCGTGCTGAAAGGTGAATGAGGAATGTCTGCATGTAAATAGAAGGAGGGGAGGGGTAGGGAATGGAGGCTGCTGCCAGAGGAGGGAGAGCACAAAAGCACTCGGAGTTTGCACGGCTCCAAAGCCAATGTGGCAGTTTGATAAATAAGGCCTCACCACTCCTGTCTGGCTGTGGACAAAAAGAGCCTTCAGAAAAATCTTTCGTGGCACTTTCCCAAGAGGATAAATTGTTATTGATCCAGAAGGGAACATGTCAAGCAAAAACACAGGTAAGGCCTACTTTTCCTTCCGTGTACCAATTTTAAGTTATCACCTGTTAATGATTATGTATTACGTATCAGTGCTTTCATTTTTAACAGTCATAGGAAATTCACTTAGTTTAAATTACTTCATTTTCCAGCTGCTTTCAACATCGTTTTGATTAAAGCCCAGTGGCCAAACACATGCATAAGAAGACCCTTCGTAAAAAATGCCTGAGCTGCAAAGTTTCATGCCCACACAGTTAGTATTTGTCTGTAACTAACAGCCACACAATGGAAGTACCTGTCCTGTATCTTCCTGCAGACACTGCTTGCCTAACTAAAGGGCGGTGCCTACAACATCGGGTTTGGGTTGGATGTCAGGGGAAAGTTCTTGACTAGGAGAGTGCTGAGGTGCTGGAACAGCTGCCCAGAGAGGCTGTGGATGCCCTGTCCCTGGAGGTGTTCAAGGCCAGGTTGGATGGGGCCCTGGGCAGCCTGGGCTGGCATTAAATGGGGAGGCTGGTGCCCTGCCTGTGGCAGGGGGTTGGAGCTTCATGATCCTGGAGGTCCCTTCCAACCTGGGCTATTCTGTGGTTCTGTGCGATTCTCTGCAGCAGCTCATCAGTATGAAAAGCATTCTGATTTTTCAGAACTTTTACAACAAAGCACAAGTGTTTGTGACATCCATCACACCAACACTGCTGCATCTCACTTCAACTCCTTTTCCAAAGGAAACTGGGAACAGAGAATGGCTGCTTTCTGATCTAACGTTTTCACCAAAACTTAACCTGGAGCTTCAATACGAGCTGAACTGCTTCTTGAAAGCTGGACACGCTCTGCTAACACACAGATTTCTTCCTTACCCTTGCACTCTGTCCAGCAATGAGTTGGTCATCTTCTGTCTGAATGCTTGTTCTGCTTCGGACATCGAAATCCTCCGTCTCGAAGTCGGAATCATCCAACTCCTCGGGGGTCTGAGGGGAGAGAAGTGCACCAAGTCAGATAGCAGTCTGAATGGCTCTAAAATCACAGAGAACGCTGTGTCTGTGAGCATGGAAATAAACAAAGGTAAGGATTATTGGATGTTCTGAGCAGGAAGGTGCACCAGGCCGGCGCCCGGCTGACGAACACGTGTGGAACACACAGCTGAGTGCTCACGTTAAACACGGTAGAAATCCCCCAAATTACTGAGCAGTCACTGAACATCTGAGATTTGTCAGAGGACACAAATGCACAGAGGAGCTGAAATACAGAAAAAGTCTTTCCAAAATGAACATCACCTTTTGCAACTTTGATAAATGTAAAAGCTTCGCTTGACATTCTGAAGCTAAAATTACATACAACTTTCAGCCCTGGTTCACAACCACGGACGTCTTTAGCACAATTATGAATCAAAGCATCGACTGAATTAACAGCAGACAAAATGTATCGAAATTTATTCTTATCCCCCAGGAGAAACTTAAAATTTTTAGCTAGTAAGGGCCAGCTTTTATGCTGTAGGCTAAACCCAGCTGACCTACTTCCCGCTTGCCTAGAATTTATTTTTGCTACTGCCAGTCTATGGCTGGCAACATTTTTATAAAGCTTATCAGTTCAAACAGCATGTTTGTTAAAATACTGCATGCATCTCTGCTGAGCGTGGAACTTGATGGCAATTCTGCAGAGCTGGATCAACAAAGAACTTCACTGATCAATGCCACGAATTGTGATTAATAGACAAAATGCAAACAAAATCCTTGCTCTTCAGGTTTCTTTCCCATGCTCAGTTTCACAAACTTGTTTCCTGATATGATGCAGACATCTCGTAATACGCTTAAAATATAATTATGCAAAAGAGTTGCAAAAAAGCAGAGGTGGCTGAGTGTGCTGACAACTAAGATGTATTTTGGCCCCAGCTCCTGCCCATGCCTGTAAGAACCAAGCAGGGACATACACTGCTGAGTACATCGGTGTATCAGTATTTTAAGAAAAGGGTAAAAATCCCCCCAAACCCATTCTGCCACATCTTTAGGAAGATGCTGACAATGCCAGAGCCCCTTCTCTTCCTGTCCATCCCACAGCCTGGGGACAAAGACTCTTCTGGGGCTGACAGGAGGTTGCCTCGGGACCAGGGAGCAAAGAGCTCTGTTTCAATTATTACAGAGAGAGTGAGATTTTCCTTTGGAAAACAGGCTGCAAAAGCACAGAAGTCAGGTAATGAAATGACTTTTCCTTCTGGTTTCCAAGCAGCAAGCCCCAGAGCTCAGGGTCAGCCAGCGTGCTGCCCCAGCCATGCTGTGCAGCATCCTGCTGCCGGGAAGCTGTGCCTGCGCTCAGCCAGAGCCACGGCCTGCAGAAGTGGGGTTCTGGCACCTTCTCTTTTATCTAACTGCATTCTACACCTTACAGCCCCCTGGACAACAAATAACAGCACCTTGACTTTTTTTATAGGTCGTCAATGTGTCAGCAGTGTGCTGCCGCCAGCGACTGGCACCCTGACATCAGCGACAGGGGGAAATGTCAGCAGTCCTGGCACTGCCAGCTCTGCTAATTACTGCCGACGTGCAATTGGCAGCCCTGCTCCCATGTCCTGAATAACAAGGACTCTAGCAGGGGGTGAATCCAATTAGCTCGTCTGCAGAGCAGGAAAGCACTGATATCTTCATATAACGTTGGCTCTCTATAAATCCTGAGCGTAAATACAAGAGAATTATATGGAGAGCACATATGTGGCTGTCAGCTTTTCTTCTGATTTCCTATCTGATTCTTTGCTTTAAGCAGCAAACGTGGAAGACAGTATTGCAATGGTTACAGTAATCACATATGTTGTGGGGCTGTGCGTTGTCAGTTCACGGAGATGCATCTGCACTGGTTATCACTGTGAAAGACAAGGAGAGTTCATCTGCAAGGCATTTAGTTTGGAGTTGGGGGGTACAGGGGAAAAAGCAAATGAGGAATAAAACCTCCATACTTCTGTGTGCTGTGTCTGGCTCCTGCCTCTCTTCACCACGCTGCTGCTCTAGAGATCTGCCCATAGGCCAGCCTCAGCCAGAGCTGTGCTCTGCGTCCCTCCAAACAACTGCAGCAGCTCCTCTGCCCCTTCACTGCTGCCCCCAGGTCTGTGAACCGCTCTCTTTTTAACGAGGTTAGCCAATTAATGAATACAAGCTGTAGAAACCTGGAGAGAACTACAGACTGAGCTCTTCTAAACCCATTTTCAGCTAACTAGCATTAATTCTCAAAATTTACTTAAGAAAGAAACATTAAGCTTTACTTTGAGGCTCTTAAACCATGAAAAAGCATCTACAGTAGGAATTCAGTCGCAATTGTTAAATCAAAGGTCACTGATTTAGCACATTAATAAACGAGGCATTAACATGATTTTATAAAAGATGCGTGAAGGGTATTTAGCATCACCACTCAAGGCTATCATTGATGCTCAGATCTGTTTAATGAATCTGAGTCAACACGCACTTCTGAAGCACTCCACAGAGTGATTAGCACTTTTTAAGACTGAGAATGTTAACATGAGCTAAATGAAAATCTTACGCTGTCTGCTCTGAATAAAACTGATGCATGTTAGCTCAGTAACTGGGGGAAAGTGAGCAGAGACTGAAAGCAGCTTAGGTAAGTGACACTCACTCTGATCATCAATACAGCTTTCCGGATATCTCTGATTCCATCGTACACCAGTCGCGAAGCATCAATAAATTCATTTTCATCCATTGGCTGAGCAGGGTCTGAACTCAGTGCTTCCACGGCAGCTTCTACTTGCTCAGTAAACCGTGGCATAACTGTATTAAGAGCACAGAAGAGCCGTCATTTCCAACCCAGTAACACAGATACCCTCACAGGTGAGCGTGTGTGAGCATCGTTTTATTAACCGTTGCTGGAAAGTGTGCAATAGTTCCCTTTAAAATCAAAACATCTGTTACAGATGAACACCAGTACCGTTGCTTCAGTCCCATCTCCGCTGCACGTTGTGTTTATTCTGCTGCTACTTGTTTTCTTCCCCCACACACAGTGAAAAGTTTATCCCACCCTCGTAGCGCACAAAGAGAAAAGTCCTGGGGAAGCAGTTACAGTCTGTGGGATACAACGTGAAGCACCTGTTTAACAGTCCCTCTAGACAGGGACACATCACTGTGGGGCACGTTACCATCACGAGGCTGGGGCTGAACGAGGCACTGAGCAGGGCAGTGTGCACCTCTGTGCCTCAGTGATTCAGCGCCGCCGCAGGAAGAACATCACAGAGCCATCTGCAGTCTGTTTGGCTCCTCAGTGCCACCCGTGATTCTTCATCAAAGTTGTAATTAAAATAAAAACAGCAACTGATCCTTGGCATAGCACTCATTGAAGCGCCCAGAACCATTTCTTACCCTAGATGGATGTTAGCAGCCAGTTCACAGCAACACCCACATTCACTCTATGGGATGGGGGACTGGGACCTACAGTGCTTCTTTTACAAGCTATACAAAAATGCACCCTCATTCTGCTGGGGCAATGCAGCACAAACCCTTCCAGATCGTGGTACAACACTGCAGGATGCCCGGCGTGCCTACAAGCCCTGACTGCTGTCTGGGACTCATTCCCTGGCACTTCCACTTGGCTCAGCTCAGGCCGACAGCCAGCACAGCCAGGGAGACCTTTTGTGCTGCTGAGTTTTAAGCCAGTCAACAAAGCAAAATTACTTTTCTCATTTTGCAACAGCTCTGCAAATAACTCCCACTAATTTTCATTACAGTATGTAAATGCAGCGTTCAATAGATTTCACGGGCACGCCGCTACCCGTCTGCCCACCACTTGGAGCAACATGAACCTGGGGTCCTGGAAGAGCTGCCTTACCTGTGTTGGACAGCAGCTTGGTGGCTTCCAGCACCTTCTCAGTGTAGACTCCAGGTTCGTAGTTATCCATTTCAGAGGTGACAACATGAATGACTCGAGCAGCACGTCCTCGAATTGCACCAGCTGTGCGGTCTAAACCATCAACATCTTTTTCTTGGAGAGCAATGACACATTTGTTTACATCTTCTAAAATATGGTTCTCTGGTGGTAGAAGAAGGAGGATTTAGACGGTAATATCTTCTTTTCTGTCGTGCACATCAGCATTACAATTTCTCAGCGTGTGACCTGCTCTAAAAAACCTGCAGCTCGATGCTGTAAAGCATTAATTTTTAAGCTCGCTACAACCAGCAAACAGCTGTCTGTCCAAAGCAGTTGTCACAAGAACCATCGGTCCGCTCATCTGGAGGCATCCAAACCTCTTGTCCCCTTTCTGTACTCAATTTTGCCAACACAAAAGCTGGCTTCAACTGGAGCTTCCCTAAACTCGTTTCTTCCCATACCCCAGCCCTGGGCTGCCAGAGCCCTTGTTCCAAATACCTGCAAGCCACTCCCGCTGTCCTTACATGTACGTGGCCCAGGCCACACCTCACCCATGAATGCCCTGACAGACAGGGGCACTGGGTGCACATTTCTGGCTTCCTACACAGAGCTCTCCTACAACCACACACGTACCATGGGAGGGTATCACACTGTCAGTCCTCTGCACGCATTAAGACAGGTAGCACAGGCTGTGATTTATGCCAAGTGTTCCAGCAGTGAGTACTCACTGCCTCATAAGAAAACAGAAAATAAAGCCATAAAACCTCCTTTTGTAATTTGCTTTAAGAAAATACATTCTAACAGACATGTTTTCCTTCACTCATCAAGCTCAAGAGGTTCCAAATGAGTAAAAACCCTGAAGAGATTTCTGAAAATGCCTGGAGAGGTTTGGGTGCTCATCAGCAACACCTACCCAGAACTTACAAACTCTGCTCTTACAAACTCTGTCAGACACTTCTTTAATACATCGGGGGCAATGATTTGACACTGCAATCCAACATTTGTGCTGCTTGGTAAGATGCCTCCTTTGGAAACATCCCTGCTTTGTCCTTTAAATCATTTCCAGCATTACCTTCTGCTGCCTTAATCACACGACACTGCTACCAAAGGAGCTTCTATTCCCTGCCCAGGTAGTAAGAGAGCTGTTTTGCATGAGCTGGGAGAGATGGGCAGCACATGGAGCTGAGAGAGGATTCGTATGAACTGGCTGGGAGGACTGATGCTGGAAGAGCTCTGCCCAATTTACATAAAATTGGCAGAGCCAGATGCAATATTGCGAGACCTGTGTAAGCAACCTGGACAAATAATGCACTTGTGAAATACCTCCAAAGGAACTCAGCCCAAAAGGAAGTTCAGCTGAGGGCAGGATGTGGCCCTACAAGAGGAAAGTGCAGGTTTGTTAGTGATTTGACAATTCATTGAGCAGGCAGCCATGCTGCAACAGCCCCGGCAAGGAGCACGCACAGCCTCTGAATTAAAGCAAGAGACAGACAGCAAGTTACAAAGGCAAAGGGAAAAGCATCAGTGTCAGGCCAAATAACATAATGTTTATTGCTCGAGTTCCTAAAAGAATAAAGTAAGCCACAGATCATTTAAAAGCCTCTTCAGATGATATGGGCTTTAATAAAGGGCATGGGCGAAACGAGGACGGATGTTTAAATGCTGCCGACCACTTAATGCCTTCTGCAGATGCAAAGTGGCCAGAAGGATGTGAGGGGAAGCCTGCAAGGGCTGTATTTAAGCGCAGGACTGTCAGAGGCATCCACTCTGCTCCTGCTCTGCAGCTGGATGACAAGAGATGAGATGTGACACTGCTCTGTGCTGGTACAGGCACACACTTCCACCTGTCCTACAGGCACACAGACCACGGGTGTCTGGTGCTGAATGCCATCTGCTGAGGCCAAGGTGCAGGGCAGGGAAATGCTGACACATGGGTTCAGCATCACCACCTTCAGGGATGTTACAGAGCTGTCCTACATCAGCCTTGGTGCTGCTGAGCAGGAGAAAAATCTCACAGCAACAGAAGGTAACACGGAACAGAACACCGGCAGCAGCAAAGGGATCACAGACTACTGAAGTAAGGACAGGGAAAAATGGTGTGGTTTGGTAACAAGGTAAGAGAAGGTAACAGGACAGGCCGTGTTTTTCTAGTAGAAAATATTTTTAGAGCAAACAAGGACATTCAAAGAACTGTGAAAAGCTAAGAGAATTCAAACCCCTGTGACTGTCAGTCCTCATTCCACTGCCACAATGCACCTTGCAGCTCCCCATCAAAGGGGTCAGGAATGCCTTTTCTAAATACCTTAACAAGGCTGTTATGGGGGTGCTGGGGTCAAAGGAGGACCAAAATGTAAAAGCAAGTTCCCAAAGTTTAAGTCATAGATGTAATTCTGCTTTTCTACCATGTCCCCATGGATGGTCTCAGAACCATCTCCATGGTGGACCTTTTCTTGACAAGGGACACTGGAGAAACCAGCAGTGGTGCCAGCAGATGTGGTTACAGAGCAAACACTTGCGTGTTCATACGCTTAAAAACACAGCATTCATTTTGTAATAAGGACAATCAGTGTGACCACAAGTCTTCATCTAGAGGCTCTTAAGAAACAGCTCCATCACGGTGGGCAATCGCCAGCTCACACCTCCATCAGCACCAGAACGGGAGGCAGCAGATGGAATGGTTTTTAAGAGGGTTCAGAAAGAGAACCAGGTGACTTCAGAACAGGCAGAGCGCTAGGGGATGGGACAGGAATCACAGGAGGTACTGAAGAGCTCTGAAGGGAGGAATAATGAACAGGCACTGCAGTCAAGATGACGGAGGAGGCGCGGGACGAAGGTCTGTACATTTACACAGCATGAAGTGAAAAAACTCTTCCCACCTTCTACAACTGGGGGCATCGACTGGAGCAAATAGGTGACGTGTCAAAAATAAGGAGGCTCTTCACACGGAGCACAGCTAAGGCTGTGAATTCTGCACAAGATGCTGGAGATGTCAAGGGGTGACAATGGCTGAAAGCAACTAACACGAGCTTAAAGAGAAAAACCTGTCAAGAACTGTTCAGAAGGTATCACCTCTGCTGCTGGAGCGCCCTGGACTGCAAACCACTCATGGCTGGGAGCGTGCAGGGAGGATCCTTAGTCTTTAGGAGTCTCCTGTCACTAATTTCCTAGGCCCTAACAATTAGCCACTGCCAGACCATTGTCCATCCTAACAGAGCCTTTCTCATGCTGTGCTCTTCGTAAAGCCAACCTCAACTCTGCACAGTTAGGTGTCCTCATTCCTGCCCCACCATCCGCTATCATCCAGAATGAATGTCTCTCTCATCAAACCTTTTCTTCATTATAACAATTCTAGCATAAATTGATCAACAAAGCATGAGTTTTATGCTGAGCATTGCAGGAATGTGATGCTGTACACAAACACACAGGCTGCAAGACCACTTTTTTATTTTGCTTACATCCCAGTTAGCAATCTATATAAACCCCACTGTGCTCAAAGATCCCAATAACCCCAAAGGAACCTGGCATAAATCACAGCCATCACCATTTTATCCAAAGACACGTTTCGACTTTTAGCAGAGAACTGCAGCAGTGGCATTTATATGGAAAGCATTTATCAAAGTTCAAACAAATAATACTCGCAGCAATATTTATTGCTTTAATATTTTTCAAACACCTCTCTGATAACGCAGCAAATACAAACAACTGCTGAAGGCACTCGAGCATCTGAAGTAGTCACTACGTGTGGCATTTCCACGGCATGGCACACAGGGCAGGGAAGCAGCCTCCTGAGTCAGCCAGGCGCTGACCCCAGGACAGAAATGCCCCCTGCCTATTGAAGGCCTTGCAACCCTCCAGAGCCATTCAGCAGCAGGCCAGCACCACGACTTGCCCCCTCCAAGTACCCATCTCAGCGAGGGGGCTGCACAAGGAAGGACACCACTCGGTCCTGCTGCTCTGACCCATTCTGAGCCCCACCAGCAGGCAAAACACAGCCAGGCGGCTTTATGCAGGCTGCAGTTCCACAGAATAACAGCTTTTTCTCTTTAAAATGTTTTGTACGCTCGTGGACAAACTCCAAATGGAGCCATGAACTTCAGCACACAATTCTCTCTAAATATATTTCCCCAGAAATAGGCTCCTCACAGCTGTGCAATTTCAGCTGCTGCTGCAACGAAGAACACGCAGAAAGATAACGAGAACGAGGACGTTCAATTGCCGAGTAAGCTTCTGCTAACTCACTGCACAGAAAGCTTTTATTCAGAACCCAGGGCATAAAACACACACGATAATACTGATAACTCTTTGTTATCTGTATTTTCACCTGCACTTTCTAGATACGTGCACTCGGAGCTTCCGATCCCACACATCCTCCCATGAAATATCGCTTTACGACTTGGCTTTCTAGGTCACTGGAGATGCTCCAGTCTGTTTGCACCAGGAAAATTAGGCCCCGGGTTTGTAGTGGCAATTTGTGAAAGCTAGTGCAGCCACAATTCATGTGTTATAGCTCTGTGTCCTCTGACTCAAGTGGAATTAGAGGACGTGAAAATAAAAATGCCCCTATTATTTCTAGGTCACAGCAGCTACTAGCGGGTCTTTATCATCTGATGCTGATAAAACAGGTTATCTTGGCAAGCACTGTGACAAATGGAATTATTAATGTATTGTGATAAGTATCTGATCTTCCTTAAAAACATTAGTAAAACTGATGTGATTAAAAATATTCACAGAACGTTTTCTATATGAACAGTTTTAATTAACTTGTACGATTATAGCTGGGTATTAATTTTTAATGAGGTAAGAAGAGTCCGAGGTGAAAGGAGGGACTCTGCTTTCTGCCAGTTCGTAGCCTGAACACTCACATCTTCTGTTTCACTGCTGTTAGCAGTGAGGTCTCCCTCCCAGAGCTACATGGCAATCCATGGGAAGCTCACTAGCAATTCTAGATCCAGAGATTCAAAGCGTCTCTCGCTATATTTAAGCCGGTCTGCCTGCTGACATGTAAATATATACATTTATGCATGCTCACTCTGTAAGAGCAATGACAAGTTTCTAGAGTACCTGCTAACTAAACTATCACTGCTTTCACACTTGGAAAAATACCTTTTCTCCTTGTGCCAAGATCTCCTGCTCTATTTTTACATCACACTCAGCTGAAGAAAGTGCTTGCCAGGTGAAGTGTACCAACACCACTCCTTCCAAAAACTACAGACTCCAGAATGTGTGGATACCACTGGTTTCCAGAAATAAGCTCAGTGAGGAGTCTGTTTCCCAGCCCCCCATTACCTGACACAGCCAGGAAGTCATCGATGGAGGTGATGTCATCGACGGCGTCGGTCAGCACGCGGACTTGCTTCTCCCACTGCTCTTTGAAGAGCTCCATGTTCTCCTGGGCCAGCTTGCTTTGTGGTTTTGCAGCCAGGGCCAGGGCAGCGTTGATGACCTGCAAAACACCTCTGGATTTTTAGAGCGTTCTCCTAACTAAACAAGTAGGTTCTGTATGTTTATCCAATGAACTCACCAGCAAACAGAGCAAGTTTAGTAAGTTTTCGGGAACTCGATGTTTAAACATGAAAGTGTTTATTCTGATGCTTTCACACCCAACTCATATGTGCTCCCACATTTATTATGGTCAGCTATTACACTCAAGGACACCTGGCAGGCATTCACAGCAGCCAGCTGCACCTTTCTCTAACAGCTCATGCTAAAAAGGCACAGCACCTTTCTGAGCACAGGTTATGTTGGTAAATATTCAGACACAATGCTGTTGGTTCACTGGAGGCTGCATTTCCTAAGCTACTCACCAGAACCTGAGAAAAAAGGTCCAAACGGATTAAGTTGACAGTTTGAAGCAGGAACAATACACAAATACAGAATTCAATATATATTTTGTATTTATCTTCTTTTCCTTCAAATTTTAGTCTGTACCTCACCAGTAATTGTTACAATGGCTTAAGTCTTCTGTTAGGCTCTGGAAGAGCTGGATTAGGCAGGAAACAGGAGGAGAGGGTATTTGGTGCTCCCCTGCTGCTCCTCCCAAACACCCCTGCACGTTTTCTTCAAGCTCTTTGTTAGACTGTAATTCCTTCTAATCCTACTGTTTTGCTAAGCAGAAGTGTTACACACACTGCTGGGTAACAAACCTATGCTGTGCCAACTCCTTGGTCAGTTAAATGTCAAGAAAAGCCTCTCCAGGTGTGGGAAGGAAGCAGCCACAAAGCCTGCTCCTCTTCCAGCATCCACTCTGGCTCCTCTGTGTGTTAGCAAAATGACCTGGAGACATGCCAGGCACGGGAAAACCTCCAGTCAGACCAACATGACAATCCTAATCTTGTTTTCAAGCTGGAGTGTTAGAGCTAATTAACTCGTAAGTTCAACGTGTAATTTTTCTTCTCTACTTTAGGACTGCATTAATTTCACAAAGTTGTTGAACAAAACATGTAAGCGCCAGATGTTCCTGCTTTTCCAAAATCGACGTTTCCTACCTGCTTCATTTGAAAGTGTCACAAAGCATTTAAAAGAAGATGTAACTCACTAAACGTGGAAATGATGATGTTGAAGATACCATGATGGCGTTGAATGAATCAGGAGGAGGAGGCTGATTCACCCAAGGGATGCCAGGAACGAACAGTGCCTGAGCCAAGCTGTCCTGCTCTGCAGGCTGCCACACTGCAGCTGCAGATGGAGGCTGGGAATTTTGGTCACATCTATAAGTGAGCTTGATGTAACAAGTGTGCAAACACGAAAAACAAACAACCTGGCACAAACCACAATCAGGTCAGGAGAGCTGCTGTGCTGAAACACACCTGGCAATGACAGCACTGCCCCTGTCCTTCCTGAGCAACGTGTCAGTCCTCTGCTGTTCCCCCTGCCTCAAAATAAAACCTGGAATTTGTGCTGCCTGTGCGAGCAGCTGCAGGAACAGGAGTCCCTTTGGGGAGCCGTGGGGTGCAGGCTGCGCCGAGTGCTTCAATCTGTCCGTGGGACTGTGGCTCTCCAGCCTGGGAGCTCTGTAAAAAGCCTTGTGACATGCATGGAAATTAAGTTCAAAACTTCAAATCAATCAGAAATAGAGGTTTTAGAAAGGGAAGCCCATTTTCTGGTCACGGAGCCTGGCTCTTAAGTCTGGCCATTGCCATTTCTTGCCTCGGCCTCATTTACGTAACCCATTATCCACCTAGCAGTGACAATCTAGATATCCAAAGTCTTATGAAGATGAATGCAAAATGATGAGCAATACACAAAATGGGAAAAACAGACAATGCTCCACAAATCTGCTCTGCATTTTAATCCTGCTAGCAACCACTACTACACAGACACAAGACAGCAATGCCAGGGCTCAGGATGCCTTCTCCTCCCCTCTCCCAGCCACCCTGGCTAACACCAGGTATGAAAACATACCTTAAGCACTCAGACAGGTCAGCCCTATTGCTGATGGAGCATATGGCCTGCGTGCCTGTGTGATGTATGTCTGGACAGAGCAGCTGGTTGAACCATTAATCTTTGTCAGCAGCACATGCCTAACCCCAGATGCCCACATTAAGCAGCTCTTCATATCTAATGGAAGAGCTGTCATAGACAGAGGACTCAGCAAGTACTCAAAGAGCTCAAACAAGGCACTGCCACCAGATTCAAATGCGGGAGGCACAAGCTGCACCATTATCCTTCAGGCAGGCCACTCACCCATCTGGAATAGGATCCTTGTTTTGTAGTTACACCAGCAGAAAGGATCAGTCACCTCAAAGGCATCTTAACAAATCTACCAAAACCAGCAGGTGAGATCTCTCTTACAAACAGACCTGCCTTGCGTTTAGAAAGCAGCCAGCATGTGGATGATGTAGAGGCGGGGAAATCAAAGGCTGTTGAGAAGCTCTGCAGACCTAAAGCCAGAACTACAGCTCAGCACAGACAACCTCATAAAGGTGTGCACGCCTGCACGTGTGCTCAGGAGGAAATTCAAGAGAGCTGATGCAGCCCCAGAGTCCTGTTTCACAGAACACGCTCCATCTCAGTCATAAATCCACTTGTACACATTTAGCATCTGGATCTCCATCTGCACAGTGGTCACAACATCCAGTTTCAGCTAGGGGAATCAGACCTTCACTCTATCAAACATGCGAAGCTTAAGATTTACATCGACAAATTATTCCGGCCATCATCTGGCTGGAGTAATATCCCAGGGATTAGTGATCAAATCCTACAAAAAAACCCTAACTTTCCAGGTAAATACACTCTTACATGATGTCTGGTACCCACTACAGAGCAACTGATTTATTTTCTAACAGATGCTTGGACAGATTTGGCAGAAGGACAGAAATACGGGACCTTCTGTGTCTGTGTACGTTGAGGGCGGTGGGCACTGCAATTCTTCATTATCTAAACCAAACATTTTGGAGTCAGGGTGAAGGGACTGATTGAAGTACACAATTATTCCTGCATAAAAGCACGAAACACTGGGCATTTAACTGTATGAAATCATCTACAATACGAATAACTTGTAGGAAGGACACATATAGTCAAAAATAGGCAGAATATGGCAAGACTACCTGAAATGTAGCTGCTTCCATGTGAAACACTTGGCAACGCAGGGAAATATTCTGTATTTCAGAGCTTCTCAAAATTCTGCCAGAGCTCTGTGATCACAATGACTCACTGAAGTTGTACAAAGAAAAGAATCAAACAGGGACATTTGAGACTATCCAGAAGGAAATGAAGCATGGTAAGAAAACACACTATTTTTATCGATGCTTTGTTTCACACAGCAATTGCAATGCTCCAGTCAGCCCAGCGCCGTGCTTCCAGCAGCTCCTGGAGCAGCTCTCCTGTGCCTGCAGCTGCAGCCAGGCCTTGGCAGCCCTGCCCTGACACAGGGGAGGCTGGGGATCCAAAGCCTTGCAACTGATGTCTCAATCTGCATCTCACAGCCTCGTGGGAACAATCTGCTTTTTGCCCTGTTTGTTTGCTTGTTTCTCTTCTTTCCCTATTGAAAATAGAGATTAAAGACTGAAAAACTTTTTGGCCCCGCATCTGGAAGACTGACACAGAAGCTAGGAGAAAGCTCCTACACATTTGTTTTTCCTACAAAGAGCCATTCTGAACACTTGGCTGGCACGGCCGAAGGAAGAAAGTTCACACGGGAGAAGAAAATTACTTACTTGATTTGCTTTGCAATTCTTACCTATTGTACCTTAAGATTATCTCAATGCACAGAACACCCATAAGCTACATAGCAAGTTGAGTCAGTGGCTGTAAGCATTAATTTTGTGTCATTTTCGCCTCAATGTTTTTCATAAGGACCTTTTGCTCTTTGCAGGACGCTGCTCCTCCTGCAGCTGGTTGCATTTTGCCCTGTTTCCTGTGGCACTGGCTTTAGGATGCTGCTGTGCCTCACCAAGGAGCACCCACACACCTCCCCGCTCCTCACTAAACACCTGTTCCTTACAGCCCAAAGATCTGGAGTTAACTCTTGCTGAAGCTGCCCACGCCAGGACTGCACCACACATCACCCCTCACTTGCTCTGTTTTCTTGCTGTCACCCCACAGGCAGAGGCCATGCAGTGCTGCCATGCTGCTCTGACCCCCAGGGCTGGCTGGGAGGCACCATAAGAGCACAGGGAGCACAGTTCTCAGCTCACAGCTCCCAAATGATCACCATAAAGATTCCTGCCCTGTGCCTCCCAAGCTGCCCCAAGCTGAGCCCAGCAGGATGCCCCGGGCTTAGGTGGATTTTCACACCTGTGTTTTTCTGCATTAAAGAAAACACAGCCTGCTTACTAGCAGCTTATAAGGACCTGCTCCTAGCTTCATTTTCCATATCCTAGATCCCAAAATTATCTCTATCTTCATGCCTCCTCCTCTGCTCCCAGCTCCATTTTGCTACAAGCAGGAGCACAGTTCGTAAGCAGGACATTTAAGTCACTTCCACTTACATCCAGCCCCAGGTTTGCATTCACATGCCTGTGTGCCAGCCCTCCACGTACTTCAACACAGCAAAAAGCACTCTGCAGACTGATGAGTTGAAATGCCTGGAAGCAAAACACGCAGAGATTGCTTTGCACGATCTCCAGCTGTAATGGCAGTGACCAGGCAGTGGACAGAGGCTGATGCACCAGAGGAGAATCACAGAATCATAGACAGAATCAGAGAAGTTGACTTACGACTTCCACTTCTTTGTTCCAGTATATAAAAGGTACTTAGATCACTCTCCTTGCCTTTTTGGGATTTGCTTCAGGAGTCTCTGCAGAGGATGCTTCCTCCTGTTGCTACAATGCCATCAGTGCTGACACAGACTTTTCTGGAGCAACACAACCCTTCCCAGAAGGGAATGCTGCCAACCAAGTGATTTTCTATATATATGCTGTATATGGATAATTATCCTATCAGCTTCCTCACATAACAGAAGCACTTCTGTAGCCAAGGGCTCACATGGTAACAGCAACCCATGCAGAAGGTGCAGGAATTTTGAGCCATTTGTTCTGGTGCCCGTTTGTGTGGCTCTGTACAGCATTTCCCTGACTTGAGGCAGTGAAAGTTTGGGGGTTTCAGGGAACAGTGGCATTTCTGGAAGCTGTTCTCCTACTGCATTCCACAGCCCATACTGTGCCTGTGAAGAAAACACACGGTCCTTGCCCACCTCTCAGCCCAGAACTGAATCTTTATCCTATCGCTGATTCTTTCTATGTAAATCCAGTGAATCAGTAGCTGCTCAGGTTTCTGACATTGTTTCTCTGCTGGCCACTCCTGTCCTGTGCTGGTTCTTCACAGTAAGCCTTCATGACACAGAACTGCAACTTCAATGTTAACTTTTACGCAGCAGCCTTCATGCAACCTGCAACCCCTGCGTGGGACTCCCTGCACTCTGCATTTTGTTGGTGTGGCAGTAGGTGTGACCAGCATACGTAACCACCTGCCTCATCAGAAATCTATAAGCAGCAAATTGCTTTTCAAGCATTTCAAAATTGGAATGTATGGATGTGGAACAGCAGTCATTAAAAGAAGACGTTAATACAAGAAGAGCCAATTTATTTTTATAAAAGATGTAATCTAATCCAAGACTCCTCTGAAGCCTGTTTAATCAGTGACACTCATTGACTGCGCAGGGTGGGTGAGCTCTGCTAAATGCTGGCTGTGCTACAGCAGCACGGAGCGAGCAGGGAAAGGGTGGTGCAGACACTGCCTGGTGCCCTCGTAAGGCAATGAGTGGTGCTCAGAGCAAACCCTGCCACTTACGGATGGGACAGCAGCTCCTGCAGGTCCATCATGCACCTATGGGGCGACAGGCTCCAGCACGTACTGTTGGAAGTGAGCACCCGATCTGTGGAAGTTCTATTCTGTAATTAGTTCCTGAAATTCTGACTACAATTTCGCTATAGATCTACAGATAACTTTAAAGGCTTTAAAGAATGAGAAAGTCAACAAATCGCTGGTAAATGCAGCTGCAAGTGGCAGCAGACTGTCACATCAAAAGGCTGCAGCGATGCTCTTTCCTTTCATGAGCCATGCTGGGGCATTTTCACTGTTGCTTCCTCAACACCTACAGCTTGTATGATCAGAAAGCTTGCTATGGCTAAGCTCTCTTCTTAGACATCTTAAATTCAAAATGCTGTTACAAAACAGCTTTCGCAGGCTCTCGAAGTAAGTGCTTCTTGGAAACAGAACTCAAAGCCAAAGTTACAAGCAAGGATCCAGGTTTTTGAGCTGCGATAAACAAAATCTTTCACTAATTTACAATTGGCAAGATCTGTGCTTAGCAAGAAGGCAAAGAAAACTTCCCCAGCGCTTTGCTAGGCAAACGGGAGCACAAGCAACTATTTCAAGTATTTCACAGCAGTACTTTTCCTCTTCCATTCAGAAAGAGACGTTCAGCATTTTATTTTCTAAACATTTAGCTGTAACGACCAAGGACTTTTGTTCCTTCATGCCGACACACGCAGACTTGCCCCTTTCCCTTCCCACCAGGGGAGGCACAAAGATGCAGGAACACAGGTAAGCCCTGCGCAAAGCTGGAAGAAATCCTTGTGCTTCAACAAGCAGAATTCCAGCAACACATGCCCTCAACCAAAAGAATGCAGGCAGGCTTCCAAGTCCTGCCTGGCTTCACAGGAAAGCACAGCGACCCCTAATGTGGTGTGATTTCAGCTCTGGGAGCCCAGCCCAGCAGCACTGACCCAGCTGGCTGCTACAGAGCACACAGCTCTTCCCAGCGGTTCTTCCTGGGCCACAAAGCAGAGTTTAAATGCTAGATTTAGTCTCCAGCTTTGCCTTCTGCATTAACTGGCTGATCACTCAGCAAACAGCAAGGCTGATGTGACTCAAATGACTTCTCTGGAGGAAAAGCAACCCAACCACACAGCCCCAGTGCTGCTGTACAGCGGCATGCTGTTGTAGTGACTTCTCCGATGAACAATTTTCCACGCCTTCTCTTTGCTGTAATAATTAAATTTCAAACCTGCGATGCCTGAGCCCTCTGGTGATGCGGGCAGTGAATGGATTCTTGTCGACACCAACAAAGCTTCCAAGCCTTGTTTGTCTGCAGAGCTGCACCATCCTGGCTTCAGCTGAAGAAGGCAAGTTATCGCAAGGGACCGACTAACCGCTCTACCTGAGATACTGCTTTTATAATTAACTCTACAGATTGATTTCCGCAGAAATCGTTCTTTAACCAGGAGTTCCCTACTCCCAGAATGGCCTCTGCACTGCTAAGCTATTTAAGAAGTTACCTGGGGACTTAATCAAGTGCATTAAATTTCAGTTTCATCCTTTCCACCACGGCAATGCCTTGAATTAAATTTCATACATTATATTTCCTTGTGATATTGATATATTCACTTGAGTTTCAGAGCGTATTATAATTACTGATTGACTTGACTCACTCTGAATCCAGCATCTTTCTGGAAAAATACCATCTAAGCAAAAAAAAAAAAAAAAAAAAAAAAAAGGCAGATAATATTGGAGTAAATTTGTATTTTATGCCTAATTTGCATGTTTGTCACCTAACAATATCCAAGAATAAACTGTGCATCTCGTCAGAAATAAACTGCAAAATAAGCCTGTAATTGCCTCTAAAAAGCAGCACCTCACTGTGCTGCTCCGTGCATCTGAAAGCATCTGGGGTTTATCTGGGGTGTTCAGTGGCAGCCGACGAGGACAGCAGCGTGCTGCACTGCACAGACTGCCACGAGACAAACTCCTGAAGTGTTAGGAGAAAGCAGATGCCATTTGTAGAACAGTTTAAATAAATGTCCCTAAATATCTCTCAGGATTCACATGTTCAAATACTCTCAGAGCATTAAAGTATCAGCCAGAGAACACAGTGCAACATAAAAGCACTCTCACAAGCCCTATGAACATCTCTGGCGTTATTTGCTAATCCCCTGACTGCCCTAAAACTCGGGCGGATCGCAGAGCGGAGCATCAGAACTGCAGGCTTGGAAGCTCAGATGTGGAACTTACATAAAGCCAAAATTCATCAGTTCCAGCCCTCCCTGTCCATATCACCACAGCTCCCAGCCACACCAGATGCATCATCCACAATCCCTGAAAACAAAGCTTAACAGCTGCACCTTGGTATTTGCGACCACAGTTTTGTGACTACTGGCTGTAGTTTCTTATTTCACGCTGACTTGGCTGCCGTGATGCTCATCTTATATGGGTGCAGACTTTTTTAAATAGGAAGCTGTTGGACAGGCAAAGAAAGAAGAGATTGAAAGAACTTACAGATCTGCACAGGTCCCTTCTGTTTATACACGTATGGAAAAATGGGAACAAATTCCAAGTACCCCTGAGATGACAACATACCTTGTTTTCACACAGTGCCATACGACCATTTTTGAGGACGTATTTTCCATTAGTATCTAGTTACCAACAGCAGCATATTTGTATGTTTTAAACCTGAACTTCCTGATGCTTTACAAGACGTAACCACAAGAACTGACAGCACAATGCAGCCCTCAAAGTTCATTCCAGTTTCTTGATATTTTAAATGCCAACAACTGGAGTATCAAAATGAAAAAGCACAGCCTGGCTCTCATATAAACCTAATTTCCTTGCTGTCGTTAAGAAGTTATTAATTAAAGGACAGTTTCAGACAGGTTGAAACTCCTCTTGCATAGCCAGTTTTTACTGATTGTGGCCCATCAGGAAGATTTATTGATGTATTTATATTCTACTTATGTGTAAAAATAACAATCACAGCACACACAAGAGCAGTGGCAGTGTCTTTACAACACATCTTCTGCAACACGAACGTCCACAGTAACCAGTAAACCTGTGTCACAGGTTACAAGAATTCCCAGCAAGAGGAACTTACAGCTACTATGTAAAGAAGAACCTCAAGATTTATCTTTATCACTCATCTAATTACTTTCTATTGTGTAGTTTCAAGTATGTAAGTCATGATGCATTTAATTCTCTACGTGCACAAAGGAAAATGTCAAGACCTGCAGACAAGTCTATAAGCAGGCATCAGAACCACTCGCCAAGTTATCCAGGCAAGGTGCAGGTCCTTATGTGCTTCATTACCTGGGGACACAGGGCTTCAAGCTGGCTGGCTGACATGCGAACCAATTTCACACCTTCCTCGTTGTTGGAGATGGAGCAGGCCAAGTTGGCAACCTGTGTCAGAAGGGGGAAAAAAGAAACAACTGTTAGCAAGTGATTTTTATTTTCTTCTACAAGGAGCTTTGTGACCAGTGACATATCACAAAATGCAAAGTGTTCACAATGATTCAGTTCTAATGAATTCTGAAATCACTAATGACATTTGTTCTGTCTCCAGTCGCAAAATATTGGATGATAAAATTGAATGACTACTCAGAGGACAGACAGCTCTGTGTCTCCACCCACCTGGTTAAGTTCTTGACAGTAAATCAGATGAGAGCATCACTGGCAGCACGTGAAGCCAAAGCTGAGAGGCCCATTCCAACTCAGTGAGTGAGACAGCAGCAATCAAACAATTTGAAAAACAACAATTCAGCTTCAACACACGTGAGGATTAAATGTTCTGATGCTTGCATGGACACTCTCTTGAAAGATCTGTACATCCAGCTTAATGTGAACCCAGAAACACCTGGAGACAGGCTTATCGTGTAATTCACATCTGCAAGAAGTGCAGAGGTGCTGCACAGCTCCCTCTGTTCTGCTGATGCTGTACAAAGCAGAGCTCAGTGATGGCACACTGGATCCTGATGCACTCCCCACTGAGGGAAGGGCTGCAGGACCCAACGGGCAGAACGCAGCCCTTGTCTGAGCTGGAATTCACCAAACAAAGCCACGTGCTGGTACAGATGACACTGAAGACCCATCCCCGCTTCCCCAAAACTGGAACAGCATCTCGTGATGCTAAAACTTTACTCCCAAACCTTGACCTGCTGCACAGCAGCACTCTTAAGTAGGCCACTCTGAACCAGAGGACCTTCTGTTACCAACTGCCTTTTAGGAGCACGCAGGACGGGGACAGCACAGACTTTTTTGGTAATTGAAGATATTCCTCGTATCGGAGCTACTCTCAGGGGAAGGAAGTCTGAAGTAAGTTACATTTTGCAGCTGACAGGTGAGTGACAAGCATGTTATTCTGAGCCATTTGAACACAGAGCTGTAAAAATAGTACGGAGTGAACTGAGACGAACACTGAGTACTGTCATTCCAGAGGCAGAGCAACCTGCAGAACCCCAGTTAAGTGTTGTAAAGCACCACCGTAAACCAGCAGATACGCAGCAGCACCACAAACCAGGTTTCTACACTGACTTTCCTCTAAAAAATGGGGAAACTCCATCCTCCCTTTAGTTCAACCACCCCGTGCATTCGTACACAAGTCACTCTGAAGTAGTACTGGCAGCTGTATCATATGCCTTCCCCCTCCCCAAGCCGTTCCCTTTACAGCAGATGTTCCCACACAGAATACATTACTGTCCCACAAACCATCAACCACATGCCAACAGACTTGAGTGGAGTGTTTCATCAATTCCATTATTAATTTTGGGACCGCAGCAAAGTTCCCATCGCAAAGCGCGCATCTTCCTTCCCCAGATCCAAATCGAGTTACAAAGGATGGAAAGCCGTCAGCTGTCAGGAGGAGAGGTATGCTTCCAGCACTGCACGACTGAGTAACCAGATGCTGCAGCATATATTTGGACAAAAACAAACCCAAGTTGAAAGGAAGACCACGCGGCATCAACACACGCCGCACAGAACTGTGCCAGCTTTCTGCAACACCACTGCTGAACTTCTCCGCTTTCTTTTCCGCCACGGTCCGTGGAGAAAAGGCCCCACACCAATAGGTGAGGCTGCTGCACGCCTCAGCTCCCTGCAGGGCTGTGCTGTGTGCTCCCAGCTCAGCAGGGGTTCTGTCACCCCGCGTGGCACAGCCACCAGCAGGGCACCCTCAGTGACACCTTGCCAGGAAGGTGCTTTCCTTTGGACAGAGGGTTGGTTGGTTGTTTTTGTTTTTTTTTTTTACATCTGCTGCATCTTAAATCCCCAGCTTGCAGTGAGCTGTAGTATATTACGCTTTTGTTTAGAGGCTCAAAAATAAAAGGACAGTAAGATGTCATGATTTAAAAGTCAAATAAAGGTTTTGCTGTTGTTTTAAGCACGGGTCATATTTTTGAGAAATACCAGTTTGCCAATACTTCTCACAGTCCGTATTTCGACGTCATTTCTGCCTCCCCAGCAGCAGTTATGGCTTCTAGAAGTGAGAAGAACACAAAGCCCTATTGAGATGGGGCTGGATAAAAGCTACATTGAGGCACTGCAGAATCAGCCTCTCCGCTATCTGGAGATGTTGTGCTCTCTCTCAAGCCAAGTGTGATGAATCAAGTACAGAGAATCCTCGCTCTGTCTGAATACAGAGAGGCAAAGAAGTTGGTAATTGAGTGTCCCCACCATGGTGCTATGCAATTTTGCTTTTTTGCACAGTCATTTTTGTACAGTCATTTTTCTTCTGAATACCTCACTGATGGCAATTCTTCTTTAGAAACGGCCCGACTGGGACTGCCAACCTTTATGAAAGAAGTGTGTGTGCTTCCGTGACTGAGCTTCCTTGGCAGTTTAAGACAATCCAGTTGCTGGCTGCCACATTCCATCCTACTTCTGTGCCTCCAAATCTGAACACTTCATTTCAGCGCGTTAGTCCAAGAGCAAGCTATTTGCTTTGGCAGATTAGCTTCTCTGCCAGATTAGCACACAAACTTCCCAGCAAACTGTGCTGAACATCAAATCTACAGCAAGAATGTCACGATGAGTTTAGAGTGCAGTGGGTCAAACCCCAAGCCCACAGCAACGCAATGCTTACTGCACAGACGCTCTCAGTCTGTTGCAACAACTCACAAACCTCCTAAAATACCACATTTACAAGTGCTACGTCAACTTATTAATCAAGCTGTAAAAGACATTACAGTTACGTATTTCAAATCGTCATTAACTAGCCAGTGCTCCATGGCACAAACTGTGGAACAGCACACAGCGGCAGCACTGGGCTCCTGGACGAGTAGGAAACTGAACTGTGAAGTGTCTGAAAGCACAGTTCATTGCTAACTCCTGCCTGGTCCCTGGCAAAGAACGTCAAGCTCCCTGACGGGGGGAGGAGAAGGAGCTCCTGGCCACACGAGCACATAATGCACAGGGCTCTGTAGCCAAGATGAAGATCAAAAGTGACTAAATTTGTTCTAAAGCATGCAGAGCATTTGGAGATCATATACATTTCTAAACCTTTCAAATAAAACAGAGCACCTCAAGCAAACAGAAGCTCCCTTCAAATCAAATGGAAATGAAATAGTTTTCCCGTCTCGCCAACAACATAGCTGACTGACATAGTAAGTGGTCAGATTTGATTTAGAAAGAACACTTGTGCTTGAGAGCAAAATAGCAATTGAATTCCCGCTGCATTTGTTCATTCTTACCATTCAATATCATCAAGCCCCTTTACATAAGCACTGCTGGCACAGGCATCAAAGGAGACAAAAAATTGCAAATAATGTAATCAGTCATAATGGCCAATTTCTTGAAAGAATTTAAAAAATACATAGGGAGGCCAAGGCAGGCTGGAAAGCAAGACAAGGTGCTTGGATAGTGCTTGCAGCACAACTAGATCAAATTAAAAGCATCTTTTTGATGCAACTTCAAGGTTCCGGTCGTTTTCAGAGTGCGCAGCCCCCTCCCAGCCCCTGCTTTGTGGATCCTGCAAGGCAGGAGGGATGAGCTTCAACCCACATCAGCAACAAGCATGCGAGGCAGCAGTGCAGGGCACAGCCAGCTGCCACTGCTCCTGCAGGCCGAGCTGACAAACCTCTGCCATGCAGAACCCCGAGCTGCAGCAACCGACCTGTTCCTGGAACTCAGATCAGCTGTTTTCAGTGATGGCACTGAGATGGAGTGACACCTCTTGAGGAGGAGCCAGTTAACCAACCCCATGCAAAGGGTCAACTGGAAGCAAGCTATCAGCACCAAGGTGCGTTTCCAAATTAAAAGAACAGGGGAAAATGATACCATCTGTCACAGTTCTCGCTATTTTTCTTCAGAATTTACTATTTTTAATCAAGAAGAGTCTCGATATTTTTGTAGTAATTTTTTCCCCCATTAGCAACAATTTGCCAGCCCACGTTTGTGTTGTCGGATGTTCCAGACAATTGCTTTCTCTGACATTAGCAGCGCTCACCTTTTTCACCTGAAATTCATTATTTATTCATTTCGCTTAAAATTTGTTCCTATGACAACTCAGGAGCTGAGCCTCCAGCAGCCTCAGCTACACCAGCGTGGGGTCAGCATGAACTTCTTATACTGCACTGCTGCAAGCCATCGAGAAATACTGCCACGGCTTTGCAGCTGTTAAAGTGCCTTCTGCACTGGACATCCTAGCTTAAGGAGCGGGGTTACTTTACACAGGACTGTTTAGTAAAGCCTTAACAAATTGCTTTTTCAATAAAAGACAAAAAACGCAGGAGAGAAAAAATGGAGCTATAATCCCTAACACATCCAGTCTTCCTTTTTTCAAGGATTTTGAAGGCTGATGCTGAAAGTGTACGTGAACGTTTCTGTTCTGTGCACCTGGGCTGCCTTCAAAGCATCACCACCACGCTTCTTGCTCCTTACCTACAGGCCCTGTTTTCAGGACAGCTTCTCCAGAAAGCCAAACACACAAAGCACACTTAAGTGGGTGCTGGATGCAACCACGCAGCGACGGTGCGATCCAAAGAAGGCTCAGTAATGAGTTTATTGTTACATAATTTATTTGAAACTGTCAGAGCCCGCCTCTGCCACATGGCATCGTTACAGATCAGGACTGTCTCTCCATGCACGGAACAAACAAGCACTAATGGAGTTTAAGAGCCTGACTACTCTTGCTTTGAAACCGTGGGTGCAAAAACAGCATTCCAGAGGTAAGAGTTTTAGTGTTCCTATTGAAAAACTCAACGCTGCAGTTGGACAATAACCAGCATCCTCTCAGCTGATGCTCACAAACCCCTGTGCAAAAATAAGACAGAACCCATACTTGTACACAGGTAATTCAGGAGTTTCAGTAACATGCAAACAACGCTCCTCAGAAGTGTTCTTAGTATTTTCATTTCTGATTAAACTCCAAAATTTCAGCTTTTTGTTCCCTTTTTTTTGTTGTTTGTTTTTATATTACAGTTTCTCTGGGAACGCAAACTCCTGCCTTTAGCAGCCAAAATTGCCCACTTAAAATGAATAGGAAAAAAAAAAGGACAAGCAGCAGCCACTGAATATTTCCCTCTTGAGGACAGATTCTCACAAAATTCAACTACAACAGATGCAATTTCCTCCTCACCCATATTAAGAAAACTGTTCTGATTCACTTGGCAATGGCCAAAGCCCAAGGAATCCATTCATCTGCAGAAACAACTGCCAAAAGGAAGCGGTGACTGAGGACTTTCAGAAGACAGGTGTCAATGAGAGTCCACACTTCTCTTTGGGGGAAAAAAGAAAAAAAAAAGGGTTTTATCATTCAGAAAGTCCCTACATGCATTAATTCACCCACGTACCCCACCACTCAGGTTGAACACAAGCATTGCAAGGTCCAGTCCTATCAGGCAGAGATTCTGCCTTCTCTCTATCATGCTGTCAGCGCCCCAGTTTTGCAGAGGCGGTTAGGAACTGTGCAGAGTGGTGAAACCAAGTCAGAGTGGGGAGGGATGGAGGAGGACGTCGGTGCAGGCCCACAGGGACGGTGCAGCAGGTCACCAGGAGCCATGCTGTCAGCTGCTCGGGGATTGTATGTGACTTAAGTAGTGGCCAAGTGCCTGCAGGTCTGCAGCAGGAACCTGCAAGGGCTCCTTGGGCAACACAGTCCCAGTGTGTTAACTTAAAATAGTGAAAGTCTTTAAATAAAACAAACAGTATACATAGAAAAACTCCCGCACGGTGAGGAATGATGGACTGAAATGGTGTAACTGCTATTTCTAGTGCTCCTATAAGCTCACAGTTACCTTCCAGCAGAAGACAAGAGCAACTTCAAGTCCTGTGCTAAACACACCGCGGGAAATTTAACCTACATGGGAAAAAACTGTGAAGCAAAATGTTTTCATTTTTTTCCTTAAAAGTTTTTAGATGATGAGAAATGGAGATTTGTTTTTATTGTTGTTTCTCTTTTAATTTGTTATTTTTTAATTTCAGTAGGCTGGCAAGCAGCAGGAAGAGGAAGGGGACCACAGAGTGCATGTGGTGAACTTTCTGCTCTACACATCTGTGAAGCAGCAGCTTCTGATTTTCAAGGGCAACCTTTCTTTTGGGATGAAACCTCAAAGCTAGCACCCTGTAAGCTGTGTCTGAGCACACACAGATCTAGTTAAGGAACAGAGCATCACATCTGGCTCTCAACCCATACGAGTTGTCCACCACTGCCTCTTCCAGCTTTCTGCTGCTACCCCACAACAGCTCTGTTCAACACTGGCAAGCTCTTTCCATACCCCATCTTTGTCCAACAGCCCACTTCGTGTTGTCAAAGTTGCAGAGAGAAAGACAACTTTTCACACTGTGGGATTTGCATCATGACAAACTGAACAGGCTCTGTTTGCTGAGCAGCAAGTGCAGAAGGGAGAGCGCTGCTCTCACCAACGGGAAGGCTTTGCAAACAAAGAAGGGAAAGGGGTGTGTAGCATAAGACACCCAGGAGGAATTTGCTAACAGCACAGTGTACCTTTATTCCCAGCTTGGTAGATTATCCTTTCTACTGACCTGACCTAGAGAGCAGAGCTGCTGAAGGAGCAGCAGTGTCTGACATGGGCACCGTGCCCCTCGGAGATGCAGCTGGAGCAGCAGATGCAAGTATTGGCACAGCAACCATCCCCTCCTCAGACAAACAAGCTAAAGTGATAAAATGTTGTTACAGGCACAGAACACATTAGTTACACAAGCCAGTCAGAGCTACCATGACTGAAATATCACCACTGGTATGTAGCGTAGAGCTGATCTTAAGTAATAACTTCCAAAGCAAATCCTCATCTTAGAAGTCTCTTAGCAACATAAATGTTTTTCTTCAAAATAAAAGTGTTTCTAATAGTACTATTCAGTGTCTGAACATCCAAAAAAGTCTCTACTGAACTGGAGCTTAAGAGTTCTTTGCTATAACATTTCCTTATTGCTCAGCATGTTGCGTTATGACCAAAGGTTTCTGACCTCATACCTACCACTAGCTGTTTAAACCAGTTTGTGGTGATTCAGCCAACTGTTCACGTCAAGTTTAATGAGAATTGTAAGTACATTATGCTCCTGAAGAAGGTAACAAAACAGTAAGAGCAATGAGCTCTACACAGACTTCAGGCAATCCTCAATGGCTCTACGTGAATAATGGTCCAATGGTGCTAATGAGTGAGATGATGAAAATCCAGTGTTGCATCAAGGCTGTTAATATATTAGGAATTAAAACATTTATGTCACATCTCTAAATGCTGTACCCAAAAGAGCTATGTAAAGATGCTGTAAAAAAACTCAAGGCTGAAGTATCTGGAAGAGAAAGCAGCCCAAGACTCCGGAGCTCTTCACCACACTGTATCAACAACACGTCCACCCAACAGCACTTACATTTCCTGACATTTCACAGATTTCCCCTGCTGTTTCCAACAGAGGAAGGAACAAAAAAAATATGGGATTGTTTCTTGGATGACAGAATTAAACACAGTTTTCCAAACCCTAACCTCACTCACCTCTAACTTCTACACCCTTGGCACCTCCACTGGCACAAGTGTTTGAAGCTGAAGCCCCACGCTCTCAACAATCCCACAAATAGTAATAATGGCAGTCCCTGTGGGAAAGGCACAGCAGAAATGCCTCCTCAGCAGGGAGCAACAGCCAGCCTGGGTGCTTTTCAATAGGAGAATGTCCAAAAACTCCAATGCCCATCGCAGTACGTGACCATTCAAACTCATCTTCAACCACTTCATCCCTCCACTATTTTTACTGTTCAGTTACCTCGCTCTGTGTGCATCTGGAGTCAAACCTAGATAGATTATGCTCAAGTCTTATTCTTCATCCTACCAGATTTTTAGTTTCTGCCAGCTTTGTGATCTCTGCCACCATTCTTCACACCCTGCCATACATAACGTGGTGTAGCATTGAACACTGGCCTCAGAGAAACCTTACAAGAACAGAAGTCACCCTATTAAAAGGTCACTTGATTTTATTTATCTATGCTGGATTAAATTTGTGCATGCAGTTTTGCTGGAAAATGAAAGAACTTTTTTTTTTGCTGAGGCTTTCCTACATTACTGATTAGGAATGCATACAAGGAAAGCATGTTTTATGAGTAGAACTTAATTTATTTATGAATTAGTTGACTAATCAAATGAACTTGCAAGGAAAGTTCATCGGTTCTTGAACAGTGTCAGATTTTAGAGGGCATACTAGACTTACACTGGTCTTTTGCTGAAGACATTTCTTTTAAATTGCTGCCAAGGTTATCCACAGACAAATTACAGAGAACGTGCTTGTTCTTTGGAAGAGATATTTTGCTATGCATCTTAAAAAGGGAAATTACTCTTGAGTTGGACTAAGTCTGCCTCTTCTCTCCAGACCATAGCACAAGGACATTTCCCTTGTAACACACACTTATCTTCAAAATAAAAGCAGGAAGATGACAAACTTCAGTTTGCAGATTTTCTTCCTCCCTGTAAGTTAGCTCACTGAACAGGAAAAATAGGTGCTCAGATACCATGGTAATGACTGATAACGACTCCAGCCTTGCAAATGCCAAGTTTTGAGAGATTAATATACCCAAAGATTCAGAAGAGCATTTCAAGTCAGCATCTGATCTGGGTGCCAAGGGCTGGGTTGTCGGTGCGCTGCGCACCCAACATCCATCTGTCCTGCAGTACTGCTACGCACCTCTGAGGGCAAACGTGATGAAAGAACATTTGAAGAATGAGCAAATCCAGCCCACTCCCATCCCCAAAGCTTCCAGCTTCATAAGTTTACCTTTGCTATGCCAAGTACCCTTGAGGTGCCCAAATGCTCGCTATTTTAGCCCAAGCTACGTGTTACCCATTTCACATGAAGGAAAAAAAAAAAACCAACAAAAAAACAAACCTTGCAGCTGTCAGGCTCCCTTAAGAATACATGGGCTGTAAGTATGAGCAAATCAGGGCAAACTGTAATAAAAATGTTACAAGCGTGCTTCTGGACAGTGGTATTTTTAGACTGAGGTCTGAAGAATTATTTCAGAACACAAGGAGAGACAGTGAGGGCGACAGAAGGGGAAGATGTCAGTGTGAGAGGCTACGGATAGCTTACGGAGTTAAGTGCCCAAATGTGATTCTTTCCAAGCAAATAAATTTGCAGTCTGCATCTGTTCATGGGTTTTCACTGAAGATGCGGAAGTCATCTCTGTATGCAAGATAAAACCCAACGCATTAAAAAAGGCACAGCGTCGTCTTTTCAGATAAATTGAAGTAATTGGGAAAAAATTGATGCTTATGAAATATCATTGAGAGCTTTCACCTCCCTGCTCTTATCAAAGTTGCTCAGAGGAAGATTTGAAAATAAAATTTGAGTCAGGAGAAACATCTGACACAGGGGTACCAGACCCGCTCCTGCACAAGGTTATTTGCTATTTTTAAGTAACTACAAACTCCTTTTCAGAAATGTCCTTTAGCAAGCAAACAGCCATTGCAAGCTTTTACCTGCGCTCCGTCCTCATCTGTCTTTTCAATACCTAATTTCTTAAGGGTTCAGAAAACTTCTAAATTGAAATTACACAGCACGGTGACAAATCAACAGCCTAATTTTTTATTTTTCTAGAGCATTCAATAGTGTAGCAGAACGTTTCTTCTCTGACATTTATGGCTCTCTCATTTTTCAGAGAATAGCCCAAGTGCCATTACAGTGACTGCAGCGAGCAGCACGCAGGCAGCTTGCACATAAGCATACTTCAAAGCCCAGGTGAGCGAAGGCAGCATGGTGCTAAGTGACAACACTGAAAAACAAGCCTCGAGTTTCAGGACAGCCTTGTCTCTAAGAAGAAACATTAATTCTAAGGATGCCACATCTTTCCTCAAGAGCAGAGTTACAGGTTTGAGAGCCAAGGTTTCTTTATCCATCAACATAAAACCCACCAGAACACAAGCACATGCTTTACAATCAGTATGTGAGGAAGACTTTCACAGTCCATGAGTACATTTAACTCTCTCTTGTATCGCTTCCTGAAGTGCTGTCCCTTCTGCTTTTCTTCTCTGCCGTGCTTACATTGGCTTCTCCAGCCCTGAGTTAAACTCGTGATGAGTACTGGTTAGTTAATGGGCTGTCAGTGCAGGGATTCTGAAAGCTACCTTTCAAATACATTACTAAATTGAAACAAATCTAGTCTTACCATTTTACCCTTTCTTGCTTTTCGACAAGCAGGACAAAGAGCTAGTATTTTACTATGAAAGCACAAATCAAATGGAAGCCCTCTGGGGCAACTTTCTGGTTTGGTTTATCTAGACAATAGAGGCCCAGCAGGCAGATCAGATCTCTGTGGTCACAGGTACTTTGGTTGAATTTGGCTGCCTGGACTTCAGAACGGCAAGCTAGGCAGTGGTCCACTGCCAAGAAGGGAACACTGTTAAAATAGAAATATGCAACTCACGTGCTTGGATAGCTTTGCAGCTACATGGAGGGCCCATGAACACAAAATCACAGTCCTCTCCTGTGGTTAGAGCTCACAGGAAGGCAGCATCAGCTCCTCCAGGTCACAGAGCAGAGATCTGCACTGAGCACTACACCCAAGCTGCAAAACTTCTTAGTTCAGATAGGAATCCTCCAAGTTCTGTCCTGCAGGACAGGTCTCTGATGTGCATTTCTCCTCTCAGCTCAGTATTAAAGGGAAGGGCATGTTCTGTTCTACATGTAAGGCACAGGAGCCTGTCAGTCACGGCGCAGCACACAACACCACTGCTCTGCACTGCAGCTGTTTTGTCACATTTGATGTCTCGAGGCGTTCAGCAGCATTTCTGAGGGTAGTTATGATAAACTCCCCAGCACACTTATCTCCCACTGAAAGCAGGTGGAAGCAATCACTTCTAATCTCACCAAGTGGAACATCATCTCTTCTGTTCTTACACAGTCTTTATTGTTTCTCTGGATATCTGCAGTGGAGTTTTTCTGCCCACCAGCAGAATCACGTGGGAGCTTGCAAACATCCCTCTCTGTTCCAGCAGAGGCACGGTAAGCACAGCCCTCCCTGGCTTGCCTTCCTTTACAGTGAATCTGACATCACAGATGACTCTGCAGCAGCTCTGTGTCCCCTGGAGACAGGCGCTCTCCAGGAGTGCTCTACCCCTTCTAAGCTAGGCATATGTAGTAATCTATCCACATTCATGGAAGAGGCTTGTAAGTCATCTAGATCATGCTACTCCTATAGCTACAGCTGCATTTTAGACAGCAAAAGCAATAAACAAGCTTTCAAAAAGTTGTTTCAGCGGCATATAATTTTAGCAGAACCTTTTGATGCCAGCCAGAAATATTATTTAATGCATACTGCCATGGGAATAGCCCTTCTTGAAAGGCAGACTGGGTGGTTCAACAGAGGCTCTGTAAAATTCATTTGCAGCCTGGCATTTTGCACACAAGGTCAGGTCAGTAAAAGCCATTCTTGCATGCCAGTGCCTACAGCTCCCACTGCTTTTCAGAAGCCACAAGCAGTGTGAGGGAATAGGGGGTGAGGGCTCACCTAGCAAGGGACAGATGTAGCAGGGCATCTTCACTAACGGTGCCAATAATCTCCTCGTGTGGAGCCTGTGTGTCCCTTGGAGAGGTGCATCTAGGACAGAGATGCTTCTACTGCTATGTCTGCCACCTGCTCCTGCAAACAAGCCCTTAAAATAATTTCTTACACTGCAAATTAGGTTTTCAGTGTAAGAAGGGAGGCTTTAAAGCTCACTTAAAAGCACTGCCACCACTTGACACAGGATGGCCAAATCCTGCTGCCTCAGCACTGCGTTTTCCTCCATCTGCTGCTTCGTCAAATCACTAACCAGCACTAGTTACCTGCTATTTAGAATAAAACAACTTTGAAGTTACATGAGGATGGCATTTACACAGAGGCATGGCGGACCAAGAGTGAAGAACTGATAACCTCAAGGAACTCCAAAGAACAGACCAGCTTGATGCACCATGGGACAGCCCCCACGTACTCTGCTCAGAGCCCATAACGCTTCAAAAAGAGGCAAAAAAAAACCAAACCAGTCATCCAGAGTCAGAAAAAAAGATTTGTCTGTTATCAGTAAGCGTAAGTTCTTGAGTAATTTAGATATGTCAAGTTGTGTGAAACTATTCCTTATGATCCTAAGAGGTGTGGGCACAGGTCAATAGCAGACACTGAGCAGAAATAAGCTGAGCAGTTTCTGATGGTTTCTGGATGTCTGCTGGGGTGAAGCATCACGAATAAGCTGATGCATCCAAGTGCACTGCAATGCACAGGAAGAGTTTTTGAAGTGTATTCCCAAAGGCATATTTCTTCAACAAAAACTACAGATGTATGTTTGATCCTTGGCATTTCACATGAACACGCATAAAACTATTGTGAAAATAATGGCAAAAAGCACAAGGTTTCCAAAATGTACTTACAAATACAAGGCATGAACTCACTTTTCTTACTGTAAATGCACGTACCTGCTGCATTTACTACTATCAATTATGGTAGACTAATGAACTTCAATGCATTTTAGTTAAGGCAGGTCAGTCTCATGCAAGTTAATGTTCCCACAGATTAGTTCTAATGCTTGCAGTTATGCGTGTTCAACAGCCATTGGGATTTTTATTAGGAAAAGGTGGAGGGGATTAAATTTGTCATGGCTGAAATGCTGTATATGTCCACTGCTTGCTCTTCACACACGTGCAAGCAGGTCCTCATTCTATACGTCTCTACTTAAAAGGCCTGTTCACAGGCACCAGTATTGGCCAGAAAATAAAAAAATCACTAGGATTCAAGTGGCAGGACAAGGATGACAGAAAGAAAGTCATGCCACTGTCTTCCTTACACCGTATCTTTGACCATCCCCAGTTAACAAAGCAAATGAAGGTAACAGTATTACAGAATTACATGGGCGATGTAACAGCAGCTGCTTTTTGACAAGCTTACATTTTGAATTATTTAAATATTACCTTGCATTTAAATTCATTAAAAGAACATTAAAAAGCAAATTTATTTTTAAAAATTGCTATTTGTTTCAACGGAATTGAAAAGTGTGTTTTGCCTAGTCTTGACTTAATTTAAGAAGCACTAATTTCATTTTAATTTGCACCATCTTACCTCAATCAATTTATTGGCATGCTCACGGAAAACCTGGGCATATTCCTTAACTTCCTTCTCGTTCCCATTCTTGGCAGCTTCGATCAATACTAAAAGTGGAACATTTGTTTCCAGAAAAGAGTCTGATACATGGTCCATCACAGCTTTGCGGAGCTAAAATAAAAATAAAAGAATAAAAGAGTTATTTTTCACTAGCATTCTTCTGCTATTTTCCTCTCACCATATTAATATGTAAAGCTTAAGTACTTCTGTCGTTTATCCTTTTTCCTTTGTGCGACCAAGGCTTTCTCTGCACTAAGTCTTGTCTATACACTTTTTGCTTCAATTTAAATTAAATCTCCTTAAAAACTGGATTAGTTATGTAAGTGCAAGTCACCAGTTTGGCCACAAATATTGATTCAGCAACTCATATTGGTTTTGTCTGAGTAAATTTGCCACTTTCCCACAGCTGATAAAATAACATGCTGATTTAAGTTTTTAATTTTTCTACTAGAATGAAAACACTTTAAAATAAACTTCATCCTCATTCACATTTACTTGAAAAAGGGAATATACTGCCATAAAAATAAAAAAAGAAACAGATAAAAGATTGGCGTTACCTTACAGTTCTCATAGAAAATATATTCTGAGATGAAAACCAACAGAATTTTAAAACACAACTGATTATGTTTAAATCTCATAAAATGTTAGGGTTTTTATAATCCCTGTTGCCAGAATCCAGCACCTTTATCACATAGTTAATGGGGTTGCATTTCCACCTTACGTTTATTAACAGGGCACTGCTTTCATTCACTCTACATTACAAGCAGGAAAGCTCTTCATCAATTGGAGCCAAATCAACAGATGAAACACTTCCAAGAGAGAACACGTGCAAAGGTGCATTCATTTGTCTCCCCAGGTATTAACCTCACGTAGCAATTACCTGTCTGCGCAGATCTCTGGTCTTTTTGGTCATTTTATCAATGGCAGAATTCAGTGCATCACTTCTTTCCTTGCGTCCAGCCTGAAAAACAAGAGACAAAGAGGTAAACAGGCATTCAGGGTCTCCACGTAAAAAACAGTACGATTTATTTTGAGAAGACTGTCAGCTGCATTATTATTACTTTTAAGTGATTATTCAAGTTAGAAGCAGAGTTTCCACCTCCTTGCCCAAGCATTATTCTTCCTGGCAGGCTCGAGCAGTTCAGGAGCATCTGACAACATAAGGCTGCATCCTTTAACACTCTTCAGCTTCCTTTCTGGAGGAATAGATGCTTTCCTACATCTAGGCTGCTTTCTGCTCCTCATCAGCCAGAAACTGTATTTAAACAGCTAAGTTTAGATTTCTCTTCTCTGACAGCTCTGTCGACAACCACACAGCTTGCTGTGTATCTCCAGTCCCCAGCAGCTCTTCCTGCCTCAATGCTCGACCTTTTAGGACCAAGGGAGATGGACGGCACCCCAACATCTCCCCTGGCAGACGGAGGCACCAGGTGGTGCAGTACAGCAGTGCTCCCTGTGCTGCTCCCCGCCTCGCCAGCACAGAAGGTTGTTCTTCAGCAGTCAATCGTAAGCCAAAAATCAATTATATTAAAGGTAAAATCCTTATAAAACATTTGTCAGGGATGAAATCCCAACATCAAATAAGCATCCAGGCTTGCCTGCTGGGACCTGGATTTCGCCGAGTTCGATCCAGCAAGTTTCACATTAGCACCATTGTTAAAAAGAGGGAAAGGGGCCAAGATGCAGTGGCAGCTTCCTTCTTCCTAAGCAGACAGTGTGCTGAAAATATCTGAATTTGTATCAAATCGGGAGTGCCAGATAAGGCAGCGGTGGTCTTACAGTCTCACAGGGAGGGTTTTTCTGTACAATACAGCTTCTCTGAGAGTTATGTGCTGTAAGCTTTATGCAACCACAAACTAATTTCTGAACTTCTAAGCCACGATCAATATAATTATCCAGTGGAGAAAAAAGAAAAAAAAAAACACACACAACAAAAACCAGCAAAACCCATTTTACAGCACTACAGCGAGGCTATGCCAATTATCGTTCTGCAGATGCCAGGCTGGTTTGAAACACTCACATAGGCAGCCTTGAATTGAAATCACAAAGTCCACTCTACAGCAGGAATAAAAACTGAATAAAACCGGGGGGAAGATTCGGATGCTGTCAAGTAATTATAATTCATTGAATTTTTGAAGATTTGTCACTCCCCTAATCCAGTCCCTGGCTCTCATCACAAATGGTAACCGAAACCACTGAAATGAGCCCAGAAGTTTGTTCCACCACACGACAGCTCCAGCAGACTTGATGCTGGGCTGGTCTTCACACTTTAAAATGAAACCAAAAACCTCTAAATAAGGTGAAAACGAGCGCTGCCTTTATTGAGCTGCTCCCCAGCTGGTCAGGCACAACGCTGGCAGGCAGCTGGGCTGGAAGCCATTCTGCAGCCCCTCCAGCACACAGGGCCAATGCAGGCAGTGGGCTCCTGGCAGCCCCCTGTGCCTGCTGAGACATAAACCTGCAATTGCTCACGTTACCATACCACTGTACCTCCTGCAGTGGGACTGCTTCAATGAGCCCAGAGCACTCCCCATCCACCTCGGCATTTTTCCAGTATCTCTGGAGACAAGCTACACGCACATCTAATACACAGGAAGCCAAACATTCTGCTGTTCCAAGAAGTGCCCTTTTCCTGCTCCCCAGGCACCCCTACGTTATCCACCTCCCGGGAGCACAACACTGATGTGAATCCACCAATCACTTGCACTTTGCCATGCTCGGCTTCACAGCACAGAGCAGCCCTGGTGTGTGTGGCTCAGGTCCCTTCTGGATGCAAAGGAACCCAGGAATGGTTTCCACCAATGGCTGTTCAGTTCATGAGATCTGACCACAGGCAGCCCTACGTAAAATGCTCTGAAAAGCATTCAATGTGTACATTAGAGGCTAAGCAACTCCGATTTCATACTGCTGATCTGTTCCTACTAAGTCACACTATGTACTAACACAGAAATAGCTGTATAATCTAAACCCATTAGATATGAGCAAAGCAGCTCCCGTTTATTTCCATCTTGTTGGCGTTCTGAAATTTCAGTACAAAAGCTTGTCAGAAAGTATTAAGAGCATTTCCCTTGGAAAGTTGCAACACAAACACCCCACTAACTGAGTTGCAGCAGTTTACCACCTTCGTGTCTCAGCTGCTAACCCAGCACCTTCACTAGGGCTGGGGCTGCTGCAGGGCAATGTGAGGATGCACACCTGCACTTTTGCAGCTGCAGAAAGGGAACCTCTTGCCATTCCCACCTACAGTTCCCACAGCCAATTGTAAGCCAGGTCCTGGACCAAAGATGAGGATGTCAAGTTTTGCCACTCTGAAGTCAGTTGACTTTTTTTTGCATAAAACTTACCATAATGCACAACTGTGGGGCCAATTACACCCTGCAAAGTCCAAGCACAGCCAGCTTATGGGATGCAGGCTGCTCCAATCTCGACATTACTTCCCAGTGTTAAACACCATCAAGGACGACATCAATCCCCTTGCCCAAGTCCCATGAATTTTACCCACTGGTTCTACCCTACAGCTTAACAACTCCCATTCGAGCTAGTCTCTAAAGTAATAAATCACATTTTAAAGACTCACCACCTCTGGATAATTTGCTCCAGTAACCAATTACTCTTCCTATTAAAAAAACAGCCCTTGTTTCTACTCCAGACGTCCATGGAAAAGCCAACTAATGAAGCAGCAGAAGAATGCATCCCAGTGATCAGCTTCTGCACATGGGATTAGGACTGACAATAGTGAAACCTGAATATTCAGTCTACTAGTGGGATTTTTAGGTATTCAGCATGGAAAGCAGCTACGTCCAAGGGAATCACAGGCTCTGCAGCCAGTGGCAGAGGAAGCAGCTGATAGATTCATTGGATTTAACAGGATCATATTGACTGCATCAGTCATTTTGCATTATGATACTACTGCTCTGCCCAACGGATAATACATTCAGCCACAGAGCAAACATATTTAAGATCTTCATTACAAAGGGCTAGAACTACACATCTCCCCCAACCCTTGGAATTTTTGTTCTTCCACCATCGGCGCTGCTTTGCTTGGAAGGCAGCACAAGCAGTCACTGTCACATCCTTGCTCTTCCAGATCTCACAGCCAACCTCACTATTTTTTTCCAATAGCTTAAAGCAGAGAAAGAGGATTTGTATACAGAGAGGCAAAGTGGAATCACTGTCTCGGTCCACAAAGCATTCCCTTTGTAGGCCTGCCATCTGACTCAGAAACAAAACCAAACCAAGCTCTTCCTGCAGCTACCGATGTTAAAATCCAACCGCAACTAACTCATAAATGTGAGAATGTACAGCACGGTGCTGGCAGTAGACAAATGCTATCTGGAAGCAACCAGAATCAGCAGAGCACATATTACAGTGTAGTTATGCAGCCATGCTTTTACAGCTACACAACAAAAACTTCCCTTATTAATCTCAGTGTTTCACCTAAGATCAGAGAGCTATTGAGGAATAGCATTCTCCACCCCGCAGCAGTCCCTCTACAAAAAAAAAAAAAAAGTCATTTGCAGAGGGATTTCTGCTTCGGGTAATCTTTGAATTGTCTTCTAACCAAAGGAAGGAGCAGTGCTGTGCTTAATGCTGGTGATTGAGTAAGTGACAAATGGGTGCTTGGCATTCCGTCCTTGGGGTGGATGGGGGGAAGCCATACATCAGTGCAGGGCTGCTGAGCGGTGCTTCATGGCGAGGCATAAAGATGTAGTGCTCAGATTCGAGTCTGTCACATGCTTAATTCTCACCTTGACACCTCGCCTAATTGTGTGTCTACAAAGGACGGCCGCCCATACTGCTGTATTACCAAGAGAGCAGAGCTGCAAACAAATTCCAGGTATAACAGTGCTGATTCTGGACCACAGAATCATAGAATCAAAAGGTTGGACCTGCAAGATCATCCAGCCCAACCGTCCTCCCATCACCACTGCTACACAAACTAAACCACATCTCACAGCTCCTCATCCAGGCGCCTCCTGAACACTGCAGGACGGCGACTCCACCACCTCCCTGTGCAGCCATTGCAGTGCCTGGCCACTGAGAAAAAGTTCTTCCTTAAGTCCAACCTAAAGCTCCTCTGGTACAACTTGCAGCCATTTTCCTGGGTCCTGTTTGTTGCCTGGGAGAAGAGGCCAAACCCCTCTTTACCACAGCCGCTCTTCAGGCAGTTGTAGAGTGCAGTGAGGTCTCCTCTGAGCCTCCTCCTCTCCAAACTAAACAATCCCAGCTCCCTCAGCCGCTCCTTGTAAGATCTGTGCTCCAGACCCCTCACCAGTTTCGCTGCCTTTCTCTGGACACACTCCAGGGCCTCAATGTCTTTCTTGCAGTGAGGGCCCAAAACTGAACACAGCACTCGAGGTGCGGCCTCACCAGTGCTGAGTACAGGGGACGATCACTCCCTGCTCCTGCTGGCCACACTATTTCTAGTGCAGGCCAGGATGGCGCTGGCCCTCATGGCCACCTGGGCACATTGTTGGCTCGTGTTCAGCCAAGCATCAACCAACACCCCCAGGTCCCTTTCCTCTTCACAGTCATCCAGCCTATAACACTGTAACCATGAAGGGCAGGTGATGGAGCATGATGCACAAATTTCAGCAGAGTTTACCTATCTGATACCTGATGTTTGAGGAGACAGTAGCATCCGGGCTTGTATCAGACATGAGTGTTAAGGAGTCTCCAATAGCCACAGCTAAGCACTGAAATATAGGGGTTGCACAGCATATCTGTTGGTACAGCAGCAACCTAACCCATGTGACACCCAGCCACACCTGTGCTAGCCTCCTCCGCCTTATCTGCACAGCAAGAAGGCAAAAAAGCAGCAGCTGATTCTCCATGACTCCCAGCATGCTGAAGTTCAGGAACAACCACCATGCCATCTCCACACATACAGGAGCTGTGTGCACAGGTGCAAATCCCAAGTGCCTGCAGCGCCCACGCTTCCACCCTCTGCACCAGAAGCACGAAGAGGTTGCCCAGCCCATGCCAGCATCAAGTGCTATTAGCCTGTTTGTGGGACTTAATGCACCAGGAAGGCTTCCACCAGATGTCAGCCTAACTAAATGACAATGCTGGCCTCGGGGTGCAGCTCTGCTTCGAGTGCATGTGTTTAGCAAGGACCAGCTCTGCTGCTGCACAACAAGCCAGGTAAGGGAGAGGGCTCTTTGGTCCTAAAGCACTTATTCTGAAGAAAGCCATATTTCCTCTTTTCCTCCAAGTTTTAGAGGTGCAGATGCCACCTCAAAGCGCCTGTTCTGGCGGGAGGCTCCAGATGGCACTCGTCCGTGGCTTCCCTTGGCATGCAAGCAAGTTTGCAGTCTCAGAAGAAATGCAATGGTGAGAATTAAGCAGGCAGCTGGAGCCTATTCTCAGCCTACTGCACCTCGGCACCCCAGACAGTCCCCAGAGCACAAGGCGAATATCAGCACAGTTTCAGGTTTAAAAGGAATCGGAGGCATGCCTTCAGTAATAGCTGTTGGCTCACGACAAGCACGCACAAAAACAGGTTTATGCTGAGAAAAGCGCCCATAAAGCTCGCATTCACTGTTTCCCAAAGAGGAAACTCACCGGCAAGGTGCTAAATAGCCCTTGTTTGGTTACAGGCCAGAGAACCAAGAGCTTCAGGAAGGCAGCAGCTTACCGTGTGTGAGCAGCAACTCCCAACGCCGTGCCAGATTACACAACCTTCGCGTGGGAGGAACCTACCAACAGGCATGGATGCAAAAAAGCAGAACCCTTCCAAAAGGTACCCAAATTTGGCCACTCGGTAATAATGGAAAGAGTGGCACAGCAGGATAGTAATTTTTCATCTGGGAGCTTTTTCAATTTTCTTAAATGACACCTTAGGAACATTCCTTAAAAGATTGTGTTATCATATTGATGTGCTATTAACATTCAGATCAGCGCTGGGGTCAGGACAGAGCACCAGATGAGTGCTGAGAAGCACAGCTACAGGCACGTTGCTGCCGTACTCCCCCAAGGCAACGGGCAGCTCAGGCTGGATTTCGGCTGCGTACTTCTTGCGCAGTGAATATTAACTATGGAAAAACTCTTGGAATAGGTCCGTGTCATTTCTTTACACGTGTTCCTTTCAGTCTAGAGCAAATGCTGGAATATTTACAGCGGCAGAACAATTTAACACATTCACCTAGCACTGCCCGGTTTAACATTAAAAATAGCTGCGTTATTTATTTTTGTGTTTTGTAGGCTTTTGCTTTTCTTTGTGCCTTTGTGTTCTCCATCCCTCCGTTTCATTTAACACCTCCCCTGTGGGGACAGCCACAGGTCCAGCACTGCAGCCAGGGGCACAGCTGCACTGTATGACAAAGAGAAAAACAGGCAGGAACCAGCAAGGCCGAGGTTAAATAAGGAACTAAAGTTTAATAATGAAGCTAAATGACCGTTGTCTTCTCAGACCTCCTCTGACACAATTAATCTCCCTCCCTGCTAGCATGGGGAATTTGCTATTCTCAGCTCAGCCCTGTCCCGAGGCCATCACTGACACCTCACTGGCACAGGGCAAGCATCGCCGAGCACCTCGTGCTGTGCTGCTGCCACATGTCTCACGGTGACAACCAGGTCCCATAGGACAGTCTGCTTTGGGCAGCAGAAGCTGTGATGTCCCACCACGCAGCCCTGGACCAGGCTGTGGCCCTGCAGGGCTGCTGGCACCACGGCCCAGCTCAGGACTCTGCATGCTGGCTGCAGGTCCTGCCGACACCGTGGGTCCCGGCCCCTGTTCAAGGGCTGTGAGCTGCAGGGAACCCCAGCTGTAAATGCAACTTGCTCTCCCACACTTTGGTACGCAGCAATAAGCGACACAAAAGCCAGGGTTTGCAAGGAAAAAAAAAAAAAAAGATGGATTTCCTCATTTCATAACTGCAAGCTGTCAAGCTAGATTCCAATTAATATTTTTCTTTTCCTGTGCTCTAAGGTAAGCTTTGCTTTTTTCCAGAATTTTCCCAGCGCTCCAAACACATTTCTCACCGCAGGGACTCCACCGCGCGCCCCGACAGCGCTCCTGTCCCAAAAAGCACTCTCCTCCTGCCCGTGCTCCTGCAGGGACCTGGAGCTGCCCCACCTCCCTGCAAAGCACTGCTAATCAGCGCCCTCAGTCCAAGTCGGGCACACTTCACATCCCCGAGCATCCCAGCGCAGCCGGGTTGGGCAGGCAGCCGGCAGCAGTGAGGCTCCAGCTGCAGCTCTGCGCTGCCCACAGTGAGCGCAGCCAGCAGGAATGCAGGGGGGGAGCGGGGCGGTGCAAGGCTCTCCGGCTCCTCGCATCGCCGGGACGAAGGGCTCTAACAGTTGATTTTTTTTTTTTCCCCCCTCCTCGATCAGTGGTCTCAAACACGATCGCGGTATGCAGCACAATGCTTTAAAACAGCAAAGCTTCTGGAAAACCCAAACAAAAGGAACGTCAGCAGGTGACGTCAGCCTATATACAGCCCTGCGTGGTCGCGGCGCATAAGCAAACCCATTCTTGTGCCGCTTCCCTGAAAAGCTTTTCAGTAAATGCACTCATGCTACTCCAGGAGCTTCTCTCAGCAATAAGCCACCCATCTGCCATCAACAAGTTAGGACTAAAGGAACCCACAGCTGCGGAAAAAGAAAACGTGAGCTTCGATTAAACAGCCGAGCAGCCGCCGAGGAAGAAAACTTCTATTAAGCATCGACTTGAAAACTGCAGACCTGTCAGAGGAGATCACGCCGGCGCTTTCAAAAGGAATATTCTAAGAGAGCACGGTGGATTCAATTTTGCACTAATTTCAAAGGACCCTAAACCAGTAAATTATTCACAGGCTATCTCGCGTTAGAGCCTTTCACAGACTCACCGTGTTGAGTCTCAAACTACGACTGAATGCAACCTCCAATGTACTCAAAAGAATGGGTAAGTGTGTGCCTTTCTCTCTCCCTTGTCTAATGAATGATGGCTGTGTGTTAAGGCAGCGGCGAGGTGCTACAGCACGCTTTGCTGGGGTGAACCTTGTGAGAGAAATGTGTTCTGATTGTGACGCTGTAACCCTCCGTAATGCCGATAAAGACTCATCCTAAGTGTAATAGCTGGTATTCTGTGTGTAGTACTAAGTTGTTTCTTGCATTTAGAATAAGCTTTTCGGAAATGCATGGAAATGTTATCTGCAGTGAAATCTTCCACCGTGATGTTCAAAGTATACTGATAAGGATATCCTATCTTGTTGTTTTCCTAAATTATATTCTGCAGGCTTACATTTCAAGTGGCCATTAGGGGCTCGTATGCTGGCAGCACTATATGCAATGAGCATGGTTTTAAAAATGCTGCCTGCCTTGGGCATGGCTTGTCCACCAAAATGTCGCTGTGAGAAGCTGCTCTTTTACTGTGACTCTCAGGGGTTTCACTCAGTGCCAAACACCACTGAAAAGGGCTCTCTAGGTTTGTCACTGAGGCACAATTTTATTACTGAACTTGAAAGGGATCAATTTGCGAGCTTCAGTCAACTTACTTGGCTTCACTTAGATCATAATCAAATTGCAACAGTCAGAGAAGATTCTTTTCAAGGACTGTATAAACTTAAGGAATTAGTCTTAAGTTCCAACAAAATCTTTCATTTGCCAAACACCACTTTTAGCCAGCTGCTTAACCTGCAGAATTTGGACCTCTCTTTTAATCAGTTGTCCTCTCTGCACCCTGAGCTGCTCTACGGCCTCCGCAAGCTGCAGACCTTGCATCTGCGCTCCAACTCCCTGCGGACGATCCCCGTCCGCCTGTTCTGGGACTGCCGTAGCCTGGAGTTCCTGGATCTGAGCACAAACCGCTTGCGAAGTTTGGCTCGCAATGGCTTTGCGGGATTAATCAAGCTGAGGGAGCTGCACCTAGAGCACAACCAGCTGACAAAGATTAATTTTGCTCATTTCCTCCGGCTGAGCAGCCTGCACACTCTCTTCTTGCAGTGGAACAAAATTAGCAACTTGACGTGTGGGATGGAGTGGACCTGGGGCACCTTAGAAAAGCTCGATTTGACTGGAAACGAGATCAAAGCCATCGACCTAACAGTTTTTGAAACTATGCCTAACCTTAAAACCCTCCTCCTGGATAACAACAAGCTCAGCACGCTGGACTCCAAGATCCTGCGCTCGCTGCCGTCGCTCAGCACCGTGGGGCTCTCGGGCAATCTGTGGGAATGCAGCGCCCGGATCTGCGCGCTGGCCGCCTGGCTGGGAGCCTTCCGGGGCCGCTGGGAGCATCCCATCCTCTGCCACGGCCCCGACCACGCCCAGGGAGAGGACATCCTGGACGCCGTGCACGGCTTCCAGCTCTGCTGGAACGCATCGACCGCCGCCCCGTCCGCGGCACCGACGGACGCTCCCACCACCGAGTCCACGAAAGGAATCAGCTCCTCTCATTTCCATATGGGAGACAAAGAAATCCCCACCACGGCAGGCATGGTCGTCACCACCGAGGAACCCTTCCCCGAGCCAAACAATGCCATCTTTACTCAAAGGGTAATTACAGGGACAATGGCTTTATTGTTTTCTTTCTTTTTTATCATTTTTATAGTGTTCATCTCCAGGAAATGCTGCCCTCCCACATTAAGAAGAATTAGGCAGTGCTCAATGATTCAAAACCACAGGCAGCTCCGATCCCAAACGCGGCTACATATGGCAAATATGTCAGACCAAGGACCGTACAATGAGTACGAACCCACCCACGAAGGACCCTTCATCATCATTAACGGCTACGGACAATGCAAGTGTCAGCAGCTGCCATATAAAGAATGTGAAGTATAATACCTAAAATTAAACCAGATAAGTAACCTATTTTAAAATTGTAGGGGACCTACAGCAGATTCTAATTTTTACAAATGTTGACGTAAAGCCTAATTTTCCAAGCTACTCAATGGAAGCATTGTTTATGGAGTGGTGCAGTATTTTTAATTTTTTTTTTTTTTTTTTTTTAATAAATCCATAATATTTTCAGTGTTAAAGAAGCAATGATCACATTAAACTTGCACTCCTAGTGTTTAAAAGTCTAAAAAGATGCTCACCTCAAACTATGTAAAATGTTCCATGTTATGTAACTGTGTGTACCATTTATACCCAAGTCTCCACACTCCACTTTCCCCAGTAAAATCAGCCCGGGTGGAAGGAGGGAGGATGTCTGCACAGAGACCTGCAGAGGAACATACACTGCATTTGTTCCCCTGCAGCTGTGCGATGCCAAACATCCCAGCTGGCTCTGCTCAATTCAGAGGCACACTGGAGGAAGGCTTTCCTCCTCTGATCATTTCCACTCGAGTAAAAAGGGGAGAGGGGAAAAAAAAAAAAGAAGTGACCAAGGTTCAGGTGGGGATTTAGATGCACTGGGGACTGGCAAATTAATTTTTAAGACAGTTTTCCTACCTCCATGCTCACAGTTTGGCTTGCTTACACATACCTTGCTGGAGCTCGCAGCAAACGCAGGCAGGAGCAGCTCACACGGCCACCAATTAACCAGGATGGCTCTCCAGGCACTTGCAGAGTACCTGGCGGTGCTTAATTAGGAAGGTTGGTACGATGATCTAAATGTTACAGGCGTTCAAATCCGACCAGCTCTCTGCTTTGCCTTGATAATGCTTTTCATGCATTCGGGCTAATGACTTACGCCTACGAACAAACAGCACTTCCACACCTTTTCATGTGTAAATACCCTTAACACAAGTTTTTCTTAATTAAAAGTAAATATCAACCGGAGGTTAAGAAAGAGAGAAGGAAGAAACCTCTCTTTGTCGTCCCCCCCTCTCCCCCCTCAGGCTTCCTCTTGCTGGGAGCTATTTTCATGCACTAACTCCACGGTTTCTCTGGAGACAGAATTAGCCCCTGTAATATAAGCTCTCACTTGTCCTCCTCTTCCAAAATTCAAGGTAATTACCAGCTCAAAGCTGGTACCTTCCGATACGTTAGGATAATGATTAGTTTGTAGAACAGTTCACAAAAAAATGTTTTGTTTCTCATTCAATGTGGGACAGAATCTAAACTAGTATGCCATTACAAAATTCTTATATAAATATATATACACACGCACCTCATTCTTCAGGAGTAATTTGATTTCTTTAACCAGAGGTATCATATTGCTATTTATACTATATTATGAAATGATATGTAAATATTTGCAGATCTATGCAGCGACAGTGGTACTGAGATGCCATGGGGGAGGGCGGGGGGGTCTGCAAAGGATTACGTTATTTTTAAGTCAACTGCTCAAATGTTGTAAACGTTCTAACCAAAGTTAAAAGGACCAGAGGGATGGAATTTTTTTAATATATATATACATGTATGTATAACTAAAAAATGTGTTGTGTCCAATGCTGCAGTGTTAAACAATTACCAGCAAACACGGATGAAGAGAAATTCCTCACAGTGTCAACATACCTTGAACGAATCAGTAATTACAGTATGCTAATTGTGTTGTACTAAACTATTCCGCAAACTTTCTGAACAGAAAAATCACTGCATAAAAATCTGTTCGCTATTTCACTCCGCTTTTATATATCTGTATTACCACTTAGTGAGGTATTTAGGGTGCAATTATACAAGTTTGATGTTTTATTGTGAAATGAATTCGTCCGAGGCAACTATAGCAAGATAAGTGTGACTTCTGTTCAGATTTTACATAAAGATTTTTTCAATTACTGGTTTTGAAGATATTAATTTGCATCATTTTACTTTTACGGTGCCCTTATTATAAAACAAATATTTTGTGTACTTCCTACGACTTTGTACTTTAATAGAAGAGGTTCAGAGAAGACTATGATTTTCCATAAAGTTCTCTTTGAACCCCCTTAACTGTTTATAATACGACAACCCAATTTGCATCCATTCTAGGAAATCAACTGTTGCTTTTTCTGCTTTTACTGCTTTTAACTGAATATAATAAATCCTGTGAGGCAGGTGGACAGGGAGAGAATATGAGTGGTGGCAAGGCCCAGGCACAGGCTGCCCAGAGGAGCTGTGGATGCCCCATTCCTGGAGGTGCTCAGGGCAGACTGGTGTGGTATCAGATTCAGTGGTCAGCAACCCTGAACTAGGCGATCTCTGAGGTCCCTTCCAACCCAAGCTGTTCCACGATTCATGGTTCTGAGATTCCATACGAATACAACCCTTGTGATTCAGCCCTAAGCCAATACAAAACCTTAGTGTATGGCTGACTGTAGGAAGACTTGCTTCCTTCCCAGCAGTCAGTGCCCAGGGCTCTTCCCTCAGCCCCAGGCTCCAGCTGGGCTTGGCAGAGCACATGCAGCAGCCTGTCCTGCTGTGCCACCCTTACTGTGTTGGCTGACCCCATGCCTGCACCAAGGGTACCAGGGAGCAGCAGTGGTTTCCATGGAGGCACCAGCAGAGACAAAGTTCTGACTTAACTCATGACTCAACTTTCAGTGCCCATAACATTAATCTTAGTGCATCACCACCACCCATCAGATGGCAGCACTGAACACCAATGTCCAAGCTGTGTGCAGGACAGCATCCCACCTTCCTGTCCCACGTGCAGCCAGCCCAGAGCTGGGAGCTCATAAGGCACGGAGCCAGGTTGGATGGGACCCTGGGCAGCCTAATCTAGTGGCTGGCTACCCTGCCCATGGCAGGGAGATTGGAGCACAACGATCTTTAAGGTCCCTTCCAACTCAAATCTTTCTAAGATTTCCTGACTGCAGCATCAGGTCCCTCCCATGGCAGTGTCTTTCCAGTGCCCCAGAAGCCCCCTCTGTCTCTAACAGCTTGTAATTCTGCCCCAGCAGAGTACAGACTGATGTTCCAGCTGGGTGCTCCACTTCTCCCATCCATCCATCGTCCCAGTTTTGCTGGTTCCGCAGGCTCTGCTGGCTGGGGGGCAAGGAGCCCACCCATGCTGCTTCGCTCAGCCCCACTCACGTTTACACTCCAACATGCAGCTGCTCTCCCAAATGCTGTGGTTTATACCTGCCATTTCCTAAACCATTTGTTGCCAGGTTCCAGGCGTGAGCAAAGCAGTTCCAGAAACATCACATTTAGGGTAACAGGTACAATAAAACCCGCACAATGTCAAACGCGAGCAGCAAAGTCAACTTGAATTCCCTTGGGAGGGACAGCAAACTGCAGGCACAGCCATCGCCCTACACAAGGGCACCATGAGAGGTTGTTAATCCTTTTTGGTTGTTTTAAAGTTACTGTCTTCCATTCTCAATGGCTTGTGACTCTTCCAAACAAAGAGAGGATTATAATAATTGCCTTAGTCAGCAGTCTGATTTATTTTGTTTATGGAAGACGAAGCAGGATGATTTGGCTTAAGTTAAGTGTTTTTCAGGATGAGCACTGACTGATGAAGAGGTTGTTAAATTCTTCTCTGAGACTATCACCTCTACTGCACAGCCTTGGTTTCTGCAGATACTCAATTAGGGGGAAATTCTTTACCCAGAGGGCAGTGAGGCCCTGGCACTGCTGCCCAGACATGTGGTTGCCCATCCCTGGAGGTGCCCAAGGCCATGGATGCAGCCCTGGGTAGCCCGAGCTGGTGGGGGGCACAGCAAGGATTGAGGAGGCTGCAAGGTTGCTTCCAACCATTCTGTGATTCTAAGATAAATGACAGAGGTGCCTTACCACCTCTAGGTACAGCATCACACAAACCTTCAGGGCCGTTTAGAAATGGAAATTTGTTCCACTGCTCTAGGATCCCTGTGCCACCTGAAGACATCCCCCAGCCTCCCTGATTGCCTCTGCTTCCATTCCCCACCCTCGTGCCAGCGAAATGCAAACCAGGCAGTACAAGTTCCATTTGAGTCATCGTGTTGGAACAGGTCTGAATTAATGCTTTCAGCTCCCCTCTTGTTAGTCGCTCTGCATTAGATCATCGTTTAAATGCATACAACCAAGAATTACTTGATCGAGAGTAAAACGGGTTAGCGCTGAGCCTCCGATGGGAGCGCTCCTCTGCCAGCACAGCTCCCACTTCCATCAGAAGGAAACATAATTAATGCTGCTGAATCAATGTTGGGTTTTGTTTTGCTGCAGAAGTTATGTGATTTTTCAGAGATAAGCCCAGCCTGCACGCAAAGCCCAGCATCTGAGCCTGTATGCCCCTTCAAAGGCTGCAGTCTATTGCTGACATGTAAACCAGAAACATCCAGTGGCTTTAATCAGAAGTCTGCACTACATTCTTGGTTTTTAATGTGCCTAAGTTAATTTCTGTACTACTTTAATGAAAATAAAGTTGATTTAATTTTGTGAGCTGCACAGCTATTAAAATCCATCTGTTCAGACCTATGATGTCTACTGAGAAAGCTGAATTTCATCTTAAGCTTTACATAAAAATTAGGGAGTTCAGAAAGGAACACAGAACTTCTCCCCTAGTAAAAAGAACAAAAAAAAAAGAAAGCACAGAAACAGCAGCAGAACCTGAAGGCAGCTGCACAGAAGCAGATCCTTCCTCCCATGCCCTTCTGCACTGCACAGAGTCCCAAGCCCTGGAAGTGAGGACAGATTTTCCTTTTTAAGCCATGGTGCTAGTGGGATGCTTGGAGATCATTTTAGTCACCTGGAAATGTAGCATTTCACACCTTGAACAAAAATCTTTTCTGAGAGGTATTCAGGGAGAGGTGTCAGCAGCTTTGATGGATATAGCCAACCTCAGACAGGGCAAAACTCATGTTTTTTTAAGGACAAAACACCACACGGCTCATGCACCTGTGATGTACACACAAACCTCCACCTGCCAGCCCTTCAGCCACTCATTTGTTAAAACAAACCCTAAAGTCAAAACAAAAACAGCACCCTGTTTTGCTTCTCACCCTCATGAAACATAAGCGAGTGAACTATTCTACCAGCTCAGCAACGAGATGGAGAGCCCTCAATGCACTGTATTGAAATTATAGTTAAAGAGCCAGTTCCTGATGGGAGGGGGGGTGTAAGTAATGGAATAAAAAGAAGTGCAGTGTACAGAAAATTTTTGTTATTAAAATTGTGTATACTGTAAAACTGGATTTGCCTCTTTTTCTTTTTTTTTTTTTTCCTCCTTTTTCAAGCAGAGGTGTCCAACTGTGTACATCCATTGGGGTCTAAGAGCACACCAACAGCATCCCAAGCCAGCTTTGGGCCAGTCCCCGTGCTGTAGCCACGGCAGCCAGCAGGACCCATGGGCACAGCCCTGGGCCACCTGGCAGAGCTGTGGCAGTGCCAGCAGGAGCCTGTCCCCAACAGCAGCACCGCCCTCCCAGGAACCACACCACGCAGAAGTGTCAAACCACAGCACATCTCCCTGGCTTTGAATTATTACAGCCTAGGAAGTGACAGAGAGATACAGACCCCTACAAGCATCCTTTACACAGGCCACTGTTACACTGTGTTCTAAGTCATGGTGCTTCAACAACACCAGAACAGTCTCATTTAAACAAGTTCACGGGCACAACCCAAAAAGACTCAATACAACAGCTGAGAAAAAGAACACGTTTCAGAATGTTCCAAGATGATCACATGCACTGGAACTGCCAGCTAAAGTCACTCCAGTATCTGAGCCTGAGCTGCTTTCTGCTTTTGTGCAGTAAGTTTGGCTAACTCAAGTTCTCATGGCTTTTAGAAGCCACTGGCTCCTCAGTCCTTCCCATACTTCAAAGCAGCACAGGATCAATGTATTTTCTTAAACTTTCAAAGAGATTGATTTTAAGATAAAAAGCATCTCTCTAAAAATGCAAAAGCTGTTGTTTTCACAAGGAAAGGTAAGACACAGAGGAGAAGAAAAACGGTACTCTGAAAATTCTATGCAAAACCTCTGAAATCAATCAGCAATAAGAAACTGTCAGCATCACTAGCAGCTAGCTTTTAAATGTAGGCTGTGTTAAAGCAACTGTGAAAAAAATGAAGACTGAAGAACACAGCCCGAGAGGAGAACTGAAGCACATCAGGGAAGCTCGGACACTGCTTCCCCCCTTTCCTCCCTCCAGGTCTGTGCTTTTATGCTGTTTAAGGGATAGAACTCCCTGCAATAGGTCACACACCCCTGGAACCCTGAAATTCATCTTTATAGTTACACGTTTGTAAAGAAAGATACTTCATTAAAGCAACTTTTCACGGCCTATCACCAGTTTGATTACTGTTAGATACCAGGAAAACATTTGCTTTACAATGTATTAAAACTTTACCTGCCGTCTTTGACATCAGAACCACGTGCTCTGGGAGTTATCTGGTAAAACAGAGAAAAATGACTGGACGTGCTTCATTCAGAAAGTTCCATATTTACTTCTACGATGAATGACTGAAAAGGTTTGGCTGCTGAGGGCATTCAGCAAACGTTTCCAGGCTCAAAGGGAACCAAACCATCATTACAGATCTATTGTTTTTAATTGACAAGGTTTAAAAAAAACCTGTTTCTTCTCGTTCCTTCATTTGCTAAAAGGATGAGACCACAGGCTTAAACACACACAGAAATCATTTGAGAACTTCTGAAGCAGCAGTGCCAACAGTGAGGAGCTGCGTGGTGTGTGGATGGGAGGGCAGGCATCCGCCTGCAGTACCTGCAAGGTCTTTTCTCCAGTATGGAACGCACACGAACAAACCAGGGTGGTACCTGCACAGCCAGGACACTTTAAGAAACAACAAATCCTCCTTTTAAAAATATTGTTATTTTAAATGCAGTTCAAGCAAGTTACTCCTGTTTTCTCCCAGCAGGCTCTACGACTTGTATGCTAAAACTCAGACAAGTGAGGCACTAAGTGCTTTCATTCTTTTCTCCCAATTATTAACCCCCTAGAAAGGATGCAGTGCATCCATCGTTTGATACGGGTATATTACGCTTATACCAGTTTAAAATGCAGCCTCACTTCACAAAAAGTCTGGAAGTAGAAATGGTTCATCCATCAAGAAGGTTCTTAAATAATGAATGGGTCATAATTCTTTACCGTCAAAAGCAATTAATTTTCTGTACTATAATCAGGAGAATAAATCTGAAAAATCCATTCTAATGGCTCCAAATCTGAAGGTAGTGTTGCAGCTGAATTCTTAATTCTAAAATACAAGAGCAACGAGGACTTCTGCTGTTTAAACATACAGTCTTGTACCAAACAGAACAGCTTTACTGCATATTTAATAGGTAGAACGGGTTCTGCGAGACCGCATGAGATTAAAGAACAGCACTAGATACAGGAAATGCATTTCAAGTAGAAAGGTCCTTCCAAGATGCTTCCCAACCGTACAGCTACAGAAATCCTGAAATATCCTTTACCAAGTGTACAAAACACTGCAGGAAAGCTTGCTGCAAAAGCAATGTTACTTACACGAGTGCAAAGAGCTAAAAATATGGAGAAGAGCATGGCTGTGGAATCCAGCTCAGCCCTACGGTAAGTACGTTTATTATGAGGTATTGGCTCTCTTTTCTTCAGCTCCTAAATAATCCATCACACGCCCAGACTCTCTGCCTCTGAAGCCACGTGCCAGTTAACCAGGACTATCATTTCCTGCCCTCAAACAAACTGCTTCAACCCTGATACCATCTGAAGTTTTTAATCTTTCAGAGAAGAAAAACTCTAATACTAATAGAGCTCATACCACAGCTGATAATGATACAATCTGTTAACAGCAACTATATGGGGAAAGGGATAAGGACACAGACTATAAATAAGCCTCCACCACCAAAGACACCACACAATGGTGTGCAACAGGAAAACACCTGTGCATTCCTCACCGGTGAGCACATTCCCACAGCACTGCTGGCAGTCCCAGCTCTGTGCACGTGGGGCTGAGCCCACCAACCACAGAGGGTCATTCAGCAAGCAGGCAGCCCAGCACGTGCCCAGCTGGGGATGTGGGCAAAGGCCTGGTGCCTAACCGTGATGCTCATGCACAGGGCAGAGAGAGCTCCACCTGTACTGGATAGAAAAAGATGCTTCAGCAAAGACATGGAATTCCTTCTCAATCTCCTCAGGTAATCCTGAAGATAGAACCAAGTGGGACACAGCTGGGAAGAGAGAGCACAGGTCACCAGTTTGGCAGCTCTTAACAATAACTGGGAGCTGTATGGGGATCAATGGCACATCTGTGGGGTTCAGACCCTCAGGAACTCAACAGACACAGGGTATGCAGGGAGAGAAAACCAATTCTAGCTGATATTCTTCTCCACAGCCAATCAGTTCAGCTCCGGGACATCTATCAGCACCATGGCACCTGTGAAACCAGGAAATAAGGGAGCGCTGACTCCATGATAAATGCTTTTTTCCTGCAGTTAGCACCCAATGCTAAGAAACCAAAAACTCAGAGGTTAGGCATTTGATTAGGTTGCACTACAGGACAAAAATACACAGATATAGTACCTGCCAAAGCTTGCTAACACAACATCACAGTCCTGAGCAAAACAGAAATAACGTGGCTTCAACAAGTCACCAGTCAGCAGTGACAGCTAACTTTCCATGGTTGCGATGTCTGCCCTCCTTCACCAGCACCACGAAGCAGCATGCTCAGTGTTCTGCATGCTCTGAACTTCTGCCAGGTGTTGCTATCAGACTGTAAGCAGAGAGCAGCTCACCACTTTAGACCAGCTAAAATTCATCATTCCTTCAGCTGAGGGACACCTGCTGCTGATAGCTAAAATAACTCAGCACCCACACAAGTCCACAGCAGCAAAAGCAGGAGTAAGGCATTCCAGATATGCACAGACCATGCAACTGACATACCTTCAAACACTGCCAAACAAGCTGCAATGCCTCAGCTACTCCAAGTTTCAGATCCGTTGGCAATTTAGGTATTTGTTGACAAATCTGGAACTTGGAGGATTTGGAGCTTTTCTTCAAGCTCCAAATGGGAGAAGCACTTAAGGACTGAATTCACAGCTCGGCTCCTGCACCTGACCAACAGCCAGCTGCAGATCAGAGGGGTTCCCACACTGCTGGAGCTGCTCAGTGCCTCACTGTGACACAGCACCAGGATGCTGGGATCCTCCATGACGAACAGCTGTCTGACAGCACGCCGTAAAACTATGAAGACAAATGAAAGCGCTGACAAAGCACAGCACTACTCCAGTGCTCCACGCAGATAAATTTCAGGGATATTACCCCTTCATATCTACAACTGTCCATGGCCAACAATTAATTTGACAAAGCATGCCAATGAGAGTGTCCAGAGACACATGAAGAAGTTTTATACCACATTCAGATGAACCAGTGCTATTAGATTGCTGACTGCTTTCCTCTTCTCAGTGGGCACTCCATCATTTGAATAAGCCCAAGTAAAGCTGCATCATCAAAAGAGGAACTTTCAAACACCTAATATTCATGTTCATTCATTCAAAAACTGCAGTCTTCATCAAGAAAATTAGTAAGTGATCATCAGCAAAGCACAGTTTCAGTTGTTTATGCAAACTGAACTACACTATGGCACATTTCTTCTGCTCACTGTAATGCCACTGAGTGCAGCCTGCACTGCAACGTGGTCCGTGGTTCCTGACCACCAGGCATCAGTGAAACACGAGGAAGCCACGCACAACAGATGAGTTTATGTATGTAACAAAACAACCCAACCACTCATGTCTCTAACATTACGTACACATACACAAAGTGTGATGGAGATATGACAAAGTAGGCCCACGTGATACAAGTACATAGGAGCAGTGCCCTTAGGGTACTCACTGGAAATCATGTTTAAATATCAAAATTTAAATCTCTAATGTCACTAACAGGGCAGAAACAGCGGTTCACTTTCAAGAAGGGCCTCCACAGATGGGAATCTGCACAAAGCACAGACACTATGCTACCAGTCTCCTCTATTGTGTTAAACAAACATTTAAAATTCTCTCTCAGATTCAGCCATACCACGTTACCTGACCAGTGGCTGTAAAATTGTGTGCCTACTTCACAACCACATTTCTCTAAGCCTTCTACCCACTACCAGCTGCAGGCTAAGTGTGGCTGAGTTGCTGTACGCTGCTTTCAGTGGATAAACTAACTATGCTTTTTTGTTTTTTTTTTGAGTTATTTTTATATAGAGTTTCCTACACTTGCTTATGCAAGACGTATTTTAAACTACTGAAAGAATTAGGACTTGGTAACAAGACCACATACTTGACAAAGGTTGCTCACAGACAAGGCACAATGTGATAAAGAACAACAATAGGTTTCTGTGATCTGACTCAAAAAAGCATTCTGAGCAGAAAATAGGACTTTTGTGATTACTGAAACAGCTTCTAGTAAGGACATTACACAGATTGATTTCTGCTTTGACAAGTTAAAAGAAATTAATGAAATACTTTGGGAAAGGCCTATTTTACCATTCATTATCTTTTATCAAAAGCATTCCTCTTGACTTTGAAACATAATTCAAATTAGTAACATATTTGTAGGCTTTTCATTAATACAAAATACTCTGAAAAAATTTTACTTCCTCATCTGAGAGCTGTAATTTGTGATTTTACTCTTACATAGTCTGTTCCCTAAGAGGAAAAGGAAAATCCATTTGTAATGCCATAAGCCTCACCTCAGTGCAGAGCTGCCACTCGAGGGCAATGCTGGGAACACTGGACACTGTCAGCAGTCCATCACTTCACATGGAGTGGGCAGTTTCATTGCCAGCTCATGCAGGAATCCAGTTAGTAAGTAACTAACCTGTATCCATACACACCTACAAACCTGCCTGTCCTCCAGCTGCATGGGTAACTACCAGCTTCATTCAAATACCTTCACAGGAGTGTAACGAGAGGAAGCGCTCTTAAAAGCAAAGGTGAAATCAAAGCTTTAAAATTACTGTGCAGTGCTACTGATGCATTTATTTCTCGAGGGAATAAATGATATTGAGGCAGCTCAAAGTAACTTATTTTACCATTATTTTCACCAGTGATCTTGGAGAGGAGAGGGATGGAAGAGAGATGTCTGGGAAAGAGGAGAAATTAAACTGGTATGAAACGTTTGTGAAAGAGCTCTACCAGGTAATGGAGATACCAGCCTTCTCTTGAGACTTATTCTTACAACTAAAGAAGTTAGCAGCCTGGGTTTCATAGTCAGGTACACACAGGCTCTGTATCTCTGCAACACATTTCCAGCAACAAGACAAAAATATTTAGTCACACAGGCTACCAAGAAAATCAACCTGCTACAGCACAGAACTTCACTTCCATAAAAGCTCAAAAGGAAAATCAAACTTGGCGACGTGCCACACTCTAAAACCGAGTTCTCCTAGTTTACATGAAGTTGTGATTCAGAAGCAGAACTGGGACAGGGGCAGAGTTTGGAAAACCTCAAAAGCAAGAGACCCAGCACTAACAAGGCAAACACACCTGAAATGTTTCATGACATTGAGAGGTTTGGACGCATAACATCCAACACACAACCTGGCTGAGCTCTGACAGCCATGCTAAGAGGATCTCACTTGAAACTGGTGCAATCTGGCAGGTTCCTCCCCAGCCTTCATGCAGGGAACTTCTCCCCACCGCTCTCCCTGCACACCCCATTGGCTCACACAGCCCGCAGGCAGGAGGCAGAAGTGCCTAAGCTCTACTCTTCATGACTCCAGATGCATGGAGGTGATTTTACAGCAGGCCCAGCATCCTGCCTGACCTCCAGTGTTTGCAGACTGGCACGGCTCCACACATCTCCCCATCTGGCTGAGCCTAAGTCGCTCCCCAACGACAGCAGCCCAGCTCCAGGAGGGCAGCGTGGGATTCTGGCAGTACTTAGAGCTGTTTCCTCTAATGCTGTTTTGTTGAATGACAACTAGTTCAGCTTGGACGTAGGTCAATTCATCTCACTCATCACTTTGCTGGTTAGACCAGCGTGGAGGGATGGATGGGAGAACGCCTTGAGTACCAAATCTGATGGATGATGCTTCTGTGGGAGCCACGAGACAGCTGCTGGGGCTGGCAAGTAAGATGCTACCAGTCTCTTCTTACAGGCTAAGCCTTTCATTTTTATGTTAATTACTAACCTAATCTAAAGAATATCTCAAGTTTTTCCTTTGTAAATTAAATGAACTAATAGATATATCCAGAAAGATGAAAAGCAGTCTGAAGCTTACACCCAAAGTCATTGTAAAAGCCTTGAAATATTTTAGTTTTTATCATATTTTACATGCATGTGAAAGGCTTTAGAAATAGAACAACTAAAATTGGAACAACACAGACCCCTGCAAGACTCAAATTAAAAAGAGTGAGCCAAGACAGCATATGCCCTTTCCAAGAGGAAGAGAATGCATTATAAATCTGGGAATAAAGCCACCTAACTCCTGGCAAGACAGCTCAGAGAAATAGATAATGAAACAATCCTGCCCATAAAGTCATAAGACATTCAAAGCTAGAATTAATGTAACCTTTATTCATTATTAGAAATATAAATAGCTTTAGTTTGTGACAGATTTTTAAGTATTTCCTGTAGAAAAGGATTCAGCAGATCTACCCTGCAATATAGCAGTGAAATACTAAATCTGAAGTTGCCTTCGACAGGAAGCAAAAGGCATTAAAATCACTGGAAATAGCATCAAAAGCTGACTAACTGTGGAGGGACGAGCTAACAAGCACCTCCAGCCTTCCCAGCACCACCACGCCGGAGCTTAGCATCTCCTCTCCCTCCCACACAGGTCTTGATAGCTTCACTTCCCTCCACAGAAGACAAAATTGCTGGAAGCGAGAACAACCTTACTGACCACGGGCTGACAATACTGGTTTGAGTTCAAGAAAGCCAGCACCCTTCTTTCTATCTCCTCTCACGACCCAATGCAAGTGACTCACCAAGGAACTGGCCAGGATTAGAAAGGCATTAGAACTGTGGCATGCATAACTTTCCAGAGACACTATCAAGCCATTATTTACTAAGCTAACTAATTAGACAGCCACCCTTGCAGATAATGAGAATGCATTAAAGTATTTAAAATTCCAGCACTAGGCTGACACATACAAAGTAGCTGCCCTTCTTCAAAAGAAAGCGGATGTCAGAGGAAATAAACCAGTCAGGAAAGGCAGCAAGCCGAGGCGGTACTGTGGCATCATCTAAGGAGGAGCTCAGGAAAAGGGCAGGAAGCAAGGCAGAGAAACATGGGATGAGGAGGTACCTTGCATGTTTATTTTGCCAACTACTACTTGCAAAGAAACCACTAGACAGATGATTTGAATTAGCGTGAGATAGATGATAAAGAAGCAACTATTCAAAACAAACAGAATTCATGTATACAAGTGTACAATCTGGTGCAGAGAAACAGGGAAACTGAATGTGCTTAAGTAGATAATGATCTGAAAAAACAGTTGGTAAAATCCCCTTTTACACTGAGAAAAAAGCTTTAGCTGAATATACAGTTCACTGCAGCCTGGCACTGAAACAGCTGCTTTCCTTTAGGTATTACCCACTTCTGAAGCAGTGCATATGACCAAAAGCCATAGAGGAAGGCTATAAAGTGCATTAAAAAATTAATCCATCTACTAGAAATGACACCAGGAATGCTCTGAAGCAATACAAGCTGCCTGCCTTGTCCTCTCAAAAAGGCTTCCTAAATCCCAGCTCAGAATACTCTTAGTTTTGGGGAGCAGGAAAGTGAATATGTTCCCTAATAACAGTAGATGTTCTCACAGCTCCACAGAATGGGCTGGAGATAAAAGTTTAGAGGAGACTTCAGCATGCAGGAGTACCAGGACATGAAGATTGCTTCATTACTACCATTGCCTTGGACTGGCTCCTACAACTCAGCACAGGAACACCCACTTTGAGGAAGGCAGGATCTTCACAAACCTTAATTACAGACCTGATTTAAAACATCATCCCACAAGAAGAAATGCGACCCACTCGCAAGCCATTAGCTCCAAAAGGGTCAACTGCCCAGGTGCAAGACAGAAAGGCTTTCAACTTTCCTCTTCCCAACCTAAACCTCATTCCACTTATTTCCGCATTAACTTCTCATTTTCTTGCTTTCTGCAGTCCACTGACCTCTAGAATTGGGATTCCTTGACTCCTGGAGAAGTGCCCAAAAACTCATTCTGCCTCTAAGGAAATTCACAATTTGGCATTTAAGGGGAACAGTATCAAATGATAGAGCTGCAGCCTTATTTTTTACTTGACATCAGAGCTCTCCTGTCACCTTCTTCCCCTGAAATGACTCAATAATGACAATTCTTCTAAAGTTGTCCTCAGAGTAAAGGTTCAAAGTTGCTGTGGGGATGAGCAAACAAGCCTTAAGGTTATCAGAGGAACAGAAGCACTCCAGGTCTGGCCAAGGGCTCAGGAACTTTCTCCCCACGTTTTAATACAGTGGAGAAGGTCAACAGGCAAATCCTTTAAAAACAGAAATGAAGGAATTCAAACCAGACACAGAAGCCATCTGGGCAATTTAACACAATCAGCTGCTCAGCCTCCACAGCAGCAGAGGCACTGGCTGGGGTGCACGTGGTGACTCTCACTGAAGATGTTTTGAATAAAATTAACATAACCTTGGAAGCAATGCATGGTATAAAGTCGAAAACTACCAAGTAAATGGAGATATTAAGGCTTGGGCCATCACTGACACTCACTGCTGGGAAGCTCTGAGAAGAGAAACCACGTGTCATGACCTCCAACCATTAGATAGAGGACTGTGAACGTGCTACGAACAAGCCCTGGGTTTTCTAAAGATATATACAGATTTTTAAAGCATCGTAAACCAGTGTTGCTAATGAACATCCTCTGGAGCAAACCTGAAACCCATCAACAGAAATGGTATGAAAATCAGCTTTGAAATATAGATAAAGCTCAGGCACATAAATGAGGATGTCTCCAGGAAGTCACACAAAAACGCTTTAGGATCACCAGCACTCTTTCATATTCCTCTCGAAGAAATGCAAATATGACACAACATTCATGCACCAAGATAACACCGATGTATTTAACATGTATTAACCAGAATTATTCCAAGTTTTGCGCATTAAGATATTAAATGCCTTGTCTCCCCTAAGCTTCCTCTATGTACAGCTTCTCTACATAGTAAGATCTTACATATGGCATTGAAAGAAGTGCCTGCCCACTTCTAGGTGGAAATTGTAGCCCAAAACTCAATCAGTTTAGCACAAAGACAATAAAAAGCACATCTATTTTATTTTTCAAGGAGCCCATCTTTTAAACAGGAGACCAAAATGCATTCCATGGAAGCCTGGCAGATGAAAGGTAAGCAGGAATGAAAATCTGGAGCAAGCAGAAAGGACAAAGAAAGTCCCTCCAGGGACACCTGCCTGTTGCCAGAACACCTTTCCTGCCCGAACTAATAAGCCAGTCTGCAAACAGCAAAGACAAACTTGTCTGCATCCACAGGAACCGCAGCCCAGCTCTCCAAATTACTGCACTGCACACCCCCACGTCTCCTGAGCTTCCTTTGCTCCAGAGATGCTGAGCTCTTGAGACATCACACGTACTGAGTTAAGACACAGAAGAGAACCTTCTGCTTTCAGAAACCTTTTTATTTGTCTAAGTACTATCAGGTTTCATTTTTCAAGCTCTTTCCACAGGTTTTATAAAGTAACTGATAATGTCAATTCAAGTTAGCATATTCAGTAAAACACAGATGACAGCACCTCAGGCATACAGAAAAGAGTCGGAGCTGAGAAGCTATTTTATTTTTTCTGGCCACATATGGAAGCAGCAGTGCACCCTATGAATGGCAAAAGCATTTTTCTTGACAGTCAAAGGTTAACATATATGCAGGATGAGTCAATAATCCACAAATGGCTGCACATCACGCAACATTTAAGCTCAGCCCGAAACACAGAGGATAAAGAAGAACACACTCAGTCCATTAAAGGCACAGCTACCTGTGAAAACGAGCTGCACTGGATGGCACCCTGCCTTTTCACCGACCAATGCGAATTTTGCAGATGTCCTGTTTTTGCCCCTTATGGCTTGATCCCTAGGGAAAGGTTGGTTGGTTTTATTTTCTAATTGGCAATGAGAAAAATGCAGCTTTTAGCACACCTCTGCAAGAAAATTCTTGGCCTGAAAGCCCATGGCTTTGCTACTGCCATGCTGAAGAAACATCCCTTTCAGACTACACTTTCAGACTAGCAAGTCAGCAATGATAACCCTGACTGCCTGGCTTTCTGAGTGAATAACCACCAGAGCTGAGCAGAAAGGTTTGAACCCTTGGCATATACAACCTGTCCCTCCTCTGCTGCTCCTCTTCCCATCTGCCCCCAACTCTGTTTCTCCTGCTGAAGGAACACGTCCCTGGGCAAAACAAAGGCAAGATGAGTTTTTCTCCTCTATTTCAAGATACAGCTTAACCCTCATCCTTTCCTCACACTAGAGGAGGATTAAGTCACTCTTCTGCCTCTATTTACATTCAAGAGGGCTGCCACTACTTGGATAAGCCACAAATGCTAATTATTCTGTATTGATTCAGTTGACTTTCCGGGACAAAGTAGCTGTAAAGCTCCGGGAGACATTATGAGCATTACAGAACATCAGCTTGTTTGAACAGGATAAAACACGCTAAGCAAAGAGCGTGGTCTAGGTGTTAAACCCCACACCTAGAACAGCAACTCCAGGGAAGACCTATTCTGCTGACATAGCTGTAAGAAAATAAGGAGATAGGAGAAAAAAAAAGGAAAGAGCTTAACTCATTATTCATATCAGACACACAGTGACTGTCCTCTTCTCATCACGTAGAAAGACAGAACTTAATGCAGAGTTTTATTCAGATCAAGGGAAATCAAGGAATTGACACACAAGTATTTTGTTCCAATGCACAAAAGACAGTATTCCAGCTCTGCAATAATTCCATCCCCCTTTTCATCCAGCAAGAGGGAAATTAAAAAGCCCAGTTGTGTGTGTAATACTTCTGCACACTGAGAGCATGATCCTGCTGGAGGCTAGGAGGCTGTTTATCCACAGATCAGCAGTCACTGCACAATCTTACATGCTCTGCTCTATCTGTTCTCTCCGATTTTGAGAGAGTACTCAAGTAGTACTGAACAAACTGACTAAATATATTGTCTGACATAGATAAAGTTCAAATATTTTTATACTAAACAGCAGAATTCTGAAGCAGACTAAAAGCAAAACTTTGAAGTAGAATTCATGCACATTTATGTAGAATGGCTTACAGTGCAATAGAAGCAAAACGCTGCTGAGTGCCACATCACAAACACGCAGGCACCCCTTATTTCAAGTCTTCTTTCCACCCATCCTCAAGGCTATCAGAATAATTAAATTAAGAAGGAACTGTACTGTACAGTATTAGAAAATATTAGACTTGTTAACACCGGAGAAAGCATGCCTGGCTGGAAAGGTGAAGGCTGGGGCAGGACAGCAGGGAGCAGGTAAGACAGAGCCATCACAGCCACAAAGGTACCTGCATGACTCTGCTCTCCCAACTACAGATAGCACTTGCCTTCTTCAGTTCTGCTTCAGAATTTTGCTGCCCTTGAAGGGCAGCAGCCTTCTTTTAAGGATCTACAATAAAAACACTGAAAAGTGCATGAGGACTGCAAGTGGATGCAGCTACGTAACGCAATTTCAACCAAATCCCAAATGCTGTCAAAACATTCCATTTCAAAAGGTTCTGCTGTTTGTTTGGCACCAGATGTCTCACAGCAGAGGCTGCACGCAGTACATGGAGGAGGGCAATGATACCAACAGGCTGCTGAGCCCGTTCTGGAACAAGGCTTCAGGTACCACTTGAGCATTGCTGAGCTTCCCTAAGGGTGTATTTCCCTGAAGGTAATTATGACAACCATGCTCTTCTTTAAGAAACACATTTTCACTGCTCAGTGCAAAGGCTGCCTTGGGCCTAAAAAAGCATACAGAACTCGTAAATTCTTCCTTTTCTTTCAATCGGCCTGATATTGCCACCTCAGAAGAGCTCCCAGAACATCCTCTGAAAGCACAGTCTGTGCCAAGTCCCAGACCAGCACAAAGAGGAAGCAACCTGGAAGCTCCTTTTTGGGGCTCAGAAACAACGAGCTAATGAACACCACCTGAAATTCTCACCAGACCCATCGTGTCACTGATTTACTTGATATCACCCCGTAAGCACTGCCAACTTAAAAACCAGTATCACTTCAGAAATTTATTATTTTCTTAAAGCAGCGTTGTTGTCAACCTGATAACATCTATGAAAATTAGTGCCCAGAGAATAGCACACATCTCTGCTGAACAGCAAAGTCCATGAAGGGAAAATCCAGAGGCTTTCAAGCCGTGTCCATCACTTCAGCATTCAACCATCTTAAACTGACAGAAACAATATTAAAAAGAAAGGGTAGATTATCTCAAGGCAGAATTTTTTTTTTTTATCAGCATCTATCATGAATATGGATCAGTCTGCCATTTTCATTCACATACACATTTCCACAGATACAGCTGCTTTCATTAAGAGGGCTGTGCAAGAGCCCTTCCAAATACATGAGTAAACTGAACCTAAGTTTAACAGTCACATGCAAATACACATGCATTCCTTTCCGAATGGGAAATACAAACTGTCAATATTGTTAATGGGCAAATTCATAATAAAAGCATCTCCGTTCTAAAAGTCTCATGTGTTGGGGGTAGAAATACCTTTCATAGGTAGTTCTCCCCAAGCACATTGAAGATATGAGCTAGGTATCTCTTGCCCATTCACTTTCAAGTACCAGAGATGTTCCTTTTTTTTTCTTTCTTTAGGAAAGAAAAGCAAACCAGCAGAGTGACAATCAGGAGAACAGGAGGCACTTGTTTGGAGTAGCACATTTCCCTAAGCACACTGAACACCAAGTCCAAAACAAGCATCCAGCAAGACATGAGACCACCAAGTCTAAAACCAGAAGTGGTGATATCTGTGTCAGACATCCTGAGAGCCAAGGCACTGTAGGCAGCACGCAGTCTGCAGATCAGCTGCTTCATTTACCTTCAAGATGTGCTTTGCAACTGTTAGAAATCTTATTTTTATTATTAAAGAAATACAACACCCTCCCACTCTTCCCTCCATCACACCCTGCTATGGGTCTTGAGGCCAAGCAGAGCACGGAAACTGGAAAAATCAGCTGAAATAATCTGTGCCTGGAATGCCTGCTCTGAAGCTGGCCCCAATGGTTTTTCTCCATTTGCTGCCAAGCACCTCTAATGCAATCCAGACAGCCAAGGACACAGTCAGAATGATAATATGAAAGCATTAAAATTCCCATTGAAATAGGACCTGTCAAGCTACTTTATGTAACACGATTTATCGTTTCCAAATGTAGTAACAAGGGATTTTATTGTACAAGAGCATGTTGTACACAATGGGGCTCTGGGTTCACATTCCACGCTAGCCAAACTAGAGCTTCTGACAAAGTTTATGCAAGTACAAGTCTGTTACTTGTGTGCATCTGAAAGGGTAGTTAGAAGCATGAGAAATTAGTGGGGTACAGAATATGCTTCAAAAATGAGACATTCCTGGACACCTCCAATCACTACTGTCTAACGGCTCAAAAGCAGTGTTAATGGAAAGAAACCCAACTGCCCACATTCCATAATGCCAAACAAGAAAAATGGACCATCTAAAGCTGAAGGAAGTCCTTATTTTCAGTCTTCCATGTCAACCAGCCAAGTACAGCAGATTGGTATCTTTTGCAAGTTCAGCATAGTAGTCAAACAGCTCAGACTGAAAGCTTCTGTTTCAGCTTCCAGCTGACATCCTGCACTCTGTTCTAACCTGTGAAACCCCAACCTCAAAAGCCATGACCTCCTACATCTCTCCTATTTAACACAGTCACTAAGATGAAGTCAAGCTGTCCGTGCTCTACACTAATAATGCCCAAGGAGAGTTCCAGCACAGAGGATAGCGTCACAACTTTGAGTCTGTGGATGTTTCTGGATATTGCTGCTTCTCCATTCTATGTACCTGCTTCTTCAAGATGCAGAAATATTTCAGCTCTAATTAGCTCCCTGTTCTTTTCTAATGAATTCACTTCAACTACTCTAGATAATATAACTCGCAATGAAAGCCAAGCATATAAATATAAGGGAGAGGAACCTGTACAGCAAAGCAGAAACAAGCACTGTACCTGCTCTCTGCATTAGGGAAGGCACCATACCATCTGCTAGTGCAAAGGATAAATTGCTGGTACTGCCCAGAAATATTCAGCTTCATGTATTTTCTTCGGGGAGTAAACCAGAGTCAGTCAACATCTACCCACATAAAATTATGAAGTTATAACAAGATACAATTTTTAAAAAGCCCTTTTGTGCTCACTCCTGAACCCTAAATCCTAGCTTTCTTATTATCTTCTTCATCGGTGTAACACTGATGTTACACCAACAACATTCAGGTAGGTGCTTTATTCTGTCCTCCTCTCTCAAAGACTGGTATCATCATCCACCTAAATCACATATGCTTTGAACTTTTTTCCCATTTAATTAATAAAATACATACCATGAATGCCTAAATGCAACATCACACACAGATCTGACTCCTGCCATCGATTATTTATATTACAAGTTCAGCTATGACTAAGGTGGGTAATTTATTGCATTCTAGGCAGTTGAACCCCCATCCAAGACCTTGGACTACCCTGCTTTTACAGCACCAGTCTGAATCAATAACGAATTTTGTTAAGCCTTCTCACTTTTGCTGTGCCACTCAGCACTAGCAATAAGAATAAAGCATACTCAAAGTTAAAAAAAAAAAAGAAAAAGAGAAATCACACTCAGATATTCATGTTTGCTATTTGAATCCAGGAGGGATCTGCAGTGCTAGTTTAAAAAGGGAAAATATTTCCTATTACGAGTCATGAGGCTGAAATAAGCAAAAGCCATAATGGAAGTCAGATCTCCTTGGGGGAAAATGGAAGATGAAGTAGAAAAAAAATCACTGAAAAATTGAATGCTACAATTAAGGGATGAACAGTTGGCATTTTTAGGATATAAATCAAGAAATCAGCTAATAAAACTGCAGATGAAGTTCAAGAGACAAGAGGTATTAAGTGATGCACAAGACCATCTGACTTTACATTCACAAAAACAGACAGTCCCTATGACTCAGAAGCTAGATTTTCATGTAGCAGTTTCATCATGATATTAACTCAGTGTTCAGCAGCTATCAAAAGCAGATCAAATATTAGACATTATTAGGACAGGACTAAAACAGAAAAAAACAAAAACACTACAACACTGTACTAGAGCGTTTATGACTCTACAAATCAGCAGCACATCCGAATCTCCAACGGACCAAGTGGACCAAATGCAGTTCTGGTCACCAAATCTTAAAGAGAACTGAAGAACCAGACCAGACTCAGTCAGATATGCACCTACACTAGCATTTTCACTCAAAAGTATGCTCTTGAAACATCTCTTCATCATTGCCACGCTGTAGTTCTTCTCTCAGAACATCTGAATGATTCAGCAAGGAGACCCAACTGCAGAGCAGCACCTCGCCCCTAGGACTCGGCTACAGCCAGCTGATGGGAGTTCTGCAAAATGGATAAGGAAGGGCATCAAGTCCTCATTCCCTCTTCAAATCCCATTCTCCTGCACCACGCTGGTTAGTAATGAGGACAGCCCAAGCTGAGAGGTGGTGTCAAAAGTCTTTGTCCTGGGAAGCAACTAATGAAAGTAGGACACTTCATTCTGGCCACCAGGAGACGGCACAGCTCTGAACCACGCAGCACAGAGAAGGGTGAGGGGGGAATAGCTGCTCATGGCCTTCTCTGAAATGAAGCAATTTCTCTGCTTCAAACAAAAAGATGTTTCTTAATGCAAAATCATTTTCTTTATCGAGGAGTTCTCCAGCTTATGGATGCTGAAAGTTTATAATGGTTCAGAAAAACAAGGCACATCCATTGGAGGACAGTCCATCAAGAGCTATTAAACACAGCAAGCAATGCTAGCTCTGGAATTATCTGAGCTACGGCCCGCTACTATCTGGGAGCTATTTTGGGCAAGGAAAACTACATACCTCCCTTGTTACTGTCATCTTTCTTGTAGGCATCTGCTATTGACTGCTGTCAAGATAGGAGACCGGCCTTGATGTAAATTCAGTTGGACCAGTTTGGGCTATTCTTCTGTTTTGAGAACAGTCAGATGGAAAAGGGAACAAAATGCACACCCATCCAAGTAAAGAAGATATAACTTTTATAATGAACTACTGAACAAGCAACTCTTGCCCTTCTTTTAATGATGTAATCACAGGTTTCATCACCATGTCAGCAAATGCAGGGGTCAAGGGCTTCTATGATTCAGATTCTTCATTACTGAAAATTGTATTTGAACAGAAGCTTCTGCCGCACATCGTAACGCAGCCAGCAATGCTTGCAGACTTACAGAACCCTTGGGGACAGGCCCAAGGAGACAGTTAAACCAAGGGTCCAAAACCACTAAACCCGGAGTTATAAACTACCTATGGAAAAAGCCTTTTTATTACCAAAGATCTGAAAGAAAACCCAGAAGCTAGAAGAAGCCACTAAAACAGAAGGCATTAAAACTAAAAGGGAATCTGCCTGAAGACATTCTTGTGCTTCAACCTTTTCAGCATATTCCTCATTCAATCTTGTCTTTGAATTTTTACACTTGGCCAATAAATAGTTCTTATCCTACCACTCAAACAAGATTTACGATGCACTGCAAGCATAGTGCAATTAACAGATTTAATTCCTGATTCATCCCCATCTTCAAAGGGAGAATGGAGAAAAGCACAACAGGGGATGGCTGGGTATTGTGCTGTGGGTACCTCCAACATACATGCTATGACATTTCCTCTGCCATGACTGTAAGTAGCACATCCCTACTCTTCCTGTAGATGAGCCATGGCTTTTTCACTGTTTAGCTCCCCAGCTACTATTCATTCTTCAGCTTCATCATTCTGATTTTTTTCCTGCCCTCAGTATGGATTTTTACACATCATCCCACATTTTCACCATAATTTATCTATTGCTTTTTCCACTCCATTTCACTGAACTTCTAATCTCATTTTCCCAACTACACTGTCTACAATCATAACATAGCAGTGACTTTGAAAAAATTCAGTATGCTCCACTAATTTCACAATGTGTTAAAAGAGATAACATAGGGAATACATTCTTTCAGACTCGGCATGATTACTTTAACTTGCATATCAGAGACAGCAGTATACAGCCAGAGGAGCAAGATAGGCTTTCGGGCCCAAGGAAGTCAAAGCTCTAGAATCTGACACAGGTATTGACCAACTATCAGTGAGAGAGATGCACCGAATCTTCTGTGCACAAGACTGAGCATTACCTCCTCCATATTCTTCATTTGCATTTGGTGGATGCTTCATTCTGTTGTGCTGATAGGCCTGCATCCAATCCAGCAGCACATTTGTTCGAGGGATTGTTTCAGATGCATCGTGTACTAATAAAACAACCTGCTCCAAAAGGAGTTTTAAATGGCACAACACGGCGGTAGGCTTCCCTGCTGCAGTCTCAAGCTCCATACAGTGTCAATGTTGAGCACAAGTTACTTTCACAAACAATTAAGACAGGCTTACATGAAGTACCTAGCTCAGCCTGCCAGCTATACAGGACTTGTCTTTTAGTTTTGTTCAATTACTTTGCCCTTGTTCTCCACTGGCAAACAGAAACTCATTTTCCTTTCCCCTCTACCACTGCATGCCTCTGCTCTCTAAGCACCCTCAACTTGTACATGCAGGCCTTCAGAGCACCACTACCTCATGCTGACTTATCTTCCACCAAGAAACAGCAGATTCAAAGGCAACTCTGCAGCACTGCTGAATGAATTCTATCAAAAGAAAATACCTTTGAGCTGTTTTACCTCAAGTGTAAATCAGGCTTCACCTCAGCCCATTATGACTACTTCAGCCAATTTTACTTGCCATGACACTACAAGCCATTTCATTGCTGTCATTTCCACAACTTTTCACCTGAAACCAATTCTCTTTTAAGAGTATGTAAGTTTAGAGACTTGACATTGTTTAAATCTTATATCTCAAGCTCACCCCTCAACACTGCCAAAGCTACTCAGATTAAAATCCCTCGAGCCAAGAAAGAGGCAGCATCTGATATTATATCATGACGCCTTCAAACTCAGCAGCTCCTCTTCATGACATAACACTTTTTCCAACTGCAGAAACACACTCAAGCTTCAAATACTGTGTGCTTACATGCAGTGTAATGTACAAATGCTAGATGCTCACTCCAACATTTATGCTAAACTGTACCCAGAATTTCACTCGGTATTCAGTTTTATCTTTGTACATCCTTTCTGATTAAATGGAGTAGCAACAGCAAATTAACTTGATTCTGAAAAATCTATTACTTCAGCTAAGAAGTTCACACATTTAGAATTTTGAAGCATCAAACTTAGCCTGTTTTCCATAAGCTAAGTTACCTTATGCAAACTGATATGGTGGCGAAGACAGGCTAATTCCACAGGATTTCTATACAAACCAATATGTAAGAGTTATACCAAGAACAGTACTGAAGGGTTAATGCTATGATAACCATTTCTGAAGAGCAGAGATCAGTCTTAAGGTAAGTATCACAGATGATTAAAATGCACTTGATTCAGCCTCCAGGCTGGCCTCCTGACAAACCTTTCAGGACTTTCAGGGCTGGTTAATGTTCCCGTCCTATTTGAGGACAGAGTAGACCAGCTTTCAGACCTGCAGCTTTCATCCCCCCCTTTGAATAATCACATGGAGTTAAAAAAACACAGAAACTAAATAAGCAAACAGAACAGAAGATACTCACATTCCCCATGTATTCTGAAAGTAGATCCTGCAAGGCCTGTCGCACCGCATTACACTCTGCAACTATACGTTCCCGTCGGTCATCACGTGTGCAGGATGAATCAGCCATCAGGGCTGCTCCACTAATGATGCTCTCCAGGCGCTCTTCCAGGGAAGGCCTAAAACGTTCCTCACTGAAGGTCGATGGATCCACAATAATTTGTTTCTGGTAAAATAAAGGTTTCAGAAGTTAGCAGTCAGGCTGAGCAGTAAGTTACTGTTAGGTCATCAAAAAGACGAACGTTTACAGCAACTCCCTGATCAGGCATAAAAAGCAAACAAAATTTTGGCACTGAGAGTGATTTTCTTGAGTAGTTTAGTAAAATTACTAGCAGGTTCCCCAGCACATTAGATTGCTAGTCATTTCTTGTGCTGCTTTGACAGCTAAACCCAACTCAGCCACAAGAAGTCTCATTATATGAATGGCAAAAATCAAGTGTGCCAGCACTAATAAAGTTCAAAGCACAGAACTCTTCTTAACTACATGTCAATCCGGACATGCCTTCACTATTTAAACTTGTCAGATATAATTACCTCATCATGAACAAAAAAATCCCCAAGGAAAACAAATGTCCAAAATTAGCCCTATATACTCCACTGTCCTGGTTTATCAAGTCCTCCTTCCTTGACTAGTATGCAACTATACAGGTAAACAACAGTATTTTCAAATTCATGTAAAACAACACACATGACTAGAATAGCATATACGTTGATTTCTTCACGGCAGAAATCTATCACAGTTTCATTTTGAAGGACGATTCAGCTCATATTGAGAAACCTGAGGCTAAATAAGCAATACTGACTTATCTGCTCTTCAAGGAGCCAACATCATCATCCAGTGCTCACCAGGAAGAAGTAGTGTAGCACACAACACCTTGTGATTACTTCCAGGTGGCTTATTTAAACAGGTTCTGCAGTTTAAGGACAACAATATGACCATTTCAAGGTTTACTGATTTGTTTAGGGTTTGCATAGGTTTTCTCCCAATTAAGGGGCAGGATGGAAAGATGTTGCTAACTCATCACGAAAGAAGCCCTAAAGCTTTTTGCAATAGGAGTTTTCTACAGTCAGTTTGTATGCCAGCTAATTTCAACATTAATGTCAGCACAATTAGTCTCCCAGCTGAGCAACCACAGAATTCACGGTAGGTTTAGACACAGCACACGTTCTTCTAATATTCCCACTTTTCCTGAAAATTCTACCTATTCAGGTCATGCAGTGGTGGTATGCTACAACCCCAAAATTACACCGCATAAACGAGAGATAATCACTATCTTGTTATCTTCTGGTAATCATTTAATATTTTACCATCACAGCAGAAACTCTGAAGCATTTGGGAGGGACGCGCAAAACCTCTCTAACAAAAGCACAATAACACTCACATGTTAACAGGAAATGAAGGGCAGGGATAACATCTGCAGAGAACCTGGGCACATTTGTTTTGTCTGTCTCTTTTGGCGAGGCCGAGCAGACAAAGCCATTGCACACAATGCCTATTCAGGCTGGCCTGCTGAGCAAGCCCTGCTGCTGTTAGTGAGCCGCAGTATGTGAAACTGAAGTTCAGAAGCTCAATGCAAGCTGAAGCACTCAGTAAGTCTCTGACCATATATTAGAGAGCTCATAGTAAAATATGAGCACACAGCACAAATCATATTAAATGGCTGGAGCAAGATTAGCCAATATACAAATTGGAACTGACATGTTTTTCAATTTTACATACCAGAGCCAGTCCTCAGCATTGTGTGCTGGTACTAGACCTGCCTTTCCATCCTACAGATCTGATCAAACCTGTGATCCTTTGGGTGTTAACCAATGCACGTTCTTCAAACATATGTAACTGAATGTACAACTGACAGAATCTGAGATAGATTTAAAACTGAAATCTGTCACAAAGATCAAGATAACCACGATGTCCTCTTGTAACCCAAGAGATGACAGAGAAAGGCTTCATATTCAGTACAGGGAAAACCTCAAATAGTATTCCATCCTTTAGGGAGATGTTAAAAGAAGTTAAGAAATATGGAAGAAAGTAACATAGAGAAGCAGGGGTGGCAAGAGCAAAAGAGGAAAAGGTGAACAATATTTGGCAAAAAAAAGTACTAAGAATTTTGTGACTGACAGTCTTGTGATATTAAAAAAAGTTTTAGAGGAAAGCTAGTTCCAGAGTGTTTACAATTCTCAGACTGGATCAGCAGTAGACACAAAATACTGGCTTCAGAAGGAAGGTAAAAGTGTGTGGCTATCCTTGGTAACTTATAGAACACAAGATAAAGAAAATGACAGATCAGTACAACACACTGGTTTAAAGCGACTTCGTTCCCAACTAGATATCATATTAAACTTCCCACTCTATGTTCTTCTCAATAGGTAGTTTTGGGCAATTCCAAATACATTATTCACTTTTAATAAGTCATTTCTGTCACCCACAAGAATAAATTACATAAATATATAATGAAATAATCAATTTCAAACAAACCAAGGGCTTACATCTAACATAGCAGTAGGCTAACAGCTATTTTTGAGCTAGTTTAACTTGACAGCCTTCAATCATCGAGAGCTGCATTTCTCCTTTCTGTATTTTATCAGTCCTAGTTTTGAAAGAGCCAATTTTGAAAAAAATAAAAGCCTGCTTCACCTGGGACTTTCAGTATTTCAGCAGAAAACTATTTTTTCAGGTAACAAACAAAAGATGTTGCTTGTAAATCACGTAAGCAAGCAATACTTGGAGTTGCCACTTTTTATGTACAGGTTCAGAACTTACATCAAAATTGTTCAGAGCATAAGCCAGCTCTCCACCTCCACCCTGCTGCTGGGCAGCATCATCTGATGCAGTTGCTTGAGCTGCGTTTGAGATGCCTGTGACTGCTTGCTGAAGCTGTTTGTAGATCAAGTCCCGGTTAGCTTTGTACGCAGCCACATCAGGGTGCTGCAGACAGGCCTGAGATGCAGTATAGAGAATAGGAACATTCTTCTGCAGGATTCCTCTGGCTGCCGCCATCTGATCACGGTGACCCACATCTTTCAATTCCTATTAGGGAAATTGAAGAAAGAAGCAATTGAAAACAGTCCCCACACATAATCCATACACTGCCTTCCCACAACTTCAAGAGGCAGGCAGATTCTTTGCTTAGCACGTTCAAGTCTAATTCAACCTTGATCTCTCGCCATATCCCTATTATTAATAGCTCAACTAATCTTAGAACACAACAGCTCCATAAAAACTCAAATAAAAGTAGTATTATAAGGCAATTCACAGTTCCCATTTCAAAATCCAAGACATGTTTGCTCCTTGCCACAGTAAAGGACCAGCACTCTGAACGCAGACAGTACCGCTACATCAGGAGAACTCAGAAGCTGTGACCTCACTTTTCCATATGTGCTTTAAGATGCCAAGAGATAAGTGACAAGCATCATTTAACTAGAGGAAGAAAAAAGAGAGGTAATCTCTGACAATCACTGACATTAGTCTTCTGGCTCTCTTTCAGAAGTAATTAATCCAATGAATGTGTGCAACTAGCACAGAGAGATTCTGTGAGAAATTCATATGGTTGTTCTGCATGGAGCTGTTCAACCACAGGAACCATGTCATGAATTTTGCATCTAAGAAGTCAGATCTTAAATTTAACTCCAATACTCAGAACCTGTATGTTTTCTTTAATCACACCTAGAGGATGGAGTTCACTTCCCTCAAGAGACTCACACACTTCATTTCAGAAGAACAAGAATATCACTCAACTTCTTGTTCATCTCCAAAAGGAGAAAATTAATCCAATGACTATAATTATTACTAATTTAAGACTGAAGATTGAGTAAGCCCATAGGTCCTTTCACAAATACTCAATGCTGCAATTCTTTAAAGCGTCATCATCTCTGCTTTGGAATCTAAGTACTATGAATGGAGAGAGCTTCTGAGTCCTGCACAAGCAGCAGAGTTTATAAAAAGGAAGAAGTAACGCAATTATTAGCAGCACAAACACTTTAAAGTTACCTCTTAAGTCTTACAGAGAGGTGATGAAAATGAAGAAGTGGGCTGCTTTACCAGCAGAAAAAAATAAATAATCTGACAGACTCTTAAAAATGAATGAGTAATACACGACCTCTGTAAGACGCACACTAAGCAGCGAGGGCACTCTAAGCAGGCTTTCAGATTTACAGATTTAACACAACCACTTCCCATAGTGTAAAACAATCCATCACAAAGCAGTTTAAGGACATTTATTGTATTGCCATCACAACCCCATCCCCATCTACTGCAATCAGATTCCAGATACATAACCAACCAGCAATCCATTTAAAACTGTTCCCAGTTTATTTTCAAAGATAAATCCATGCAAGAAAACAAGTAGCGTTAGAGGTGCATAAACAGTTTGGGTTTGTATAGATCAGCAGAACAAAAAAATACAGTCTACAAAAACTACGCTATTTCAGATAAATCAGACTGCCTACACCTTTCTTTTAAGACTTACCTTACAAAGGAATGAGTCACAACAGTCATGTTGTACAAAAACAAATTCTACATGCAATTGAGGCTCAGCGCTAGCTATACAAATACAGAACGCACACAAAGCACAGGACCTTAAAACCTTTCTCAAATGGGCACTTCAAGACCAGCCTTGGTGTGGTGCATCACTGCCTTGAAAAGAGTTGTAATTCTACCCCTAGCCACGACAGTACATTGGTGTGAGCCACAAAGACAGCGTGGTCTCGTGGTGAGAGCACCAAGCACTAAGTCGTGTCCCAGTCCTCCTTCCTTACCTATACCTGCACTGCTTCAAAATGGGATGTCCTGACATGCACCAGTGCAATTCTATAGAAGCAGCATTTCACAAAGGTGCTAAAGCATTCACATAAACAAATGCTAGCATGGACACTTCAGTCAGAAGCGGTGCTTTACAGCTGAGCAGATTTTCTGCTTACCAGGCAAGTGCCATTCGGTTTCCTAAACGTCACCGAGTGCAAAACAAAGTATTCCAAAACAAACAAAAAGTAAAAAAAATTAGTAGAAGCAATAGATAGTCTCTCAGAGCAGCAAGGCTGCCTCATTTTCTTATTTTGAAAAAGAATAAGAAACAGAATACAGAAATAAGAACTGCCATCACTATACCTGCTGCCTTTTGGCTGCCATTATGTTAAGTTTGTCCACTTCTGGTTTGAGGGCTTTGTATTGGATACCCAGATCCTGCTCGGTGCCAGCATTCCTCAATTTCAAGATACCTTCTTCTACCTAAAAGAATATATATATTCATTGTTTCCCAAGTAATACAGTTCACAGTTTACAAGACTATTTAGAATACGTTTCAAAGCAGACAAAGTGATTTTCCTTTCCTTTCTTTTGTGTTTTTTTTTTGTTTGTTTGTTTTGTTGTTGTTTTTTTTAGAAGAGAGACATGTCAAGGCTAACTATACCTCGAGCTCTTTCATAGTCATTAGCTACCAGGGACAGCCAAGAATGCATAACTGGAAGAGACCAGGGCCCCATTGGAGCTGTGGCTGCCAAGGACAGAACCTCAAACCCCAGATGAAGTCAAGCCAATATTAAGCCTCGCTGCATCTCAACTTCCACATGAACCACCCACCTCCTACTTGCAAATATATAAAAAAAAATTTAATCATATTCATTTTTACTTAATCCACTGAAGCTACTTTTTTCCTACTAATAGCTAGTCATATCTGCTAGCTACAAGAGAGTAGAAATCAACGAGAAATCTAAGTTATTTCATTTTGATTAAAAGATTTGATTATCAAATCTTCTGCAACTCACAGACCACGGTGCATTAGTCTCAACACTAAAAGTTGAGAACAAAGTGCAACACAGCATCAAAAGCTACTGACAACGTCTGCTGGTTGTTTTACACTCATCAGTTACACACTAAGGGAAAAAGTCTCCCAACCCTCAGTGCTCCAGAGGCAAGTCACTGCGAGTGAGAGCTCCAGGCTCAGCGTGGCACGTCAGGCACAGCTCAGGCCTGCACTTACTACTTTCAGTTGAACCAACAGCTTGTAGACATCTGCCATGTCCGCCAGAATGAGCAGCCGAGTCACTGCAGAGAGCAGGGCGCGCGCCGCGCGCACCATGTTGCCGCGCTTCACCGAGGAGCAGGGGTCATCAGCAAACTCCCCCGAGGCACTCTTCATCAGGTCACCTGCAAGAGGAGAAGGCCCCACGTTACTGTCACAGCATTTCTTTCAGGGTGTAAGCGTTCCTGGGAGAGACGGTCTGGGCTGTGACAACAAAAAGCATTTGCTTAAACACAGCCAGCATTTCTGCCGTCTCCAAGCATGGTCATCACAGAACTGAAGGAGGGGTGCAGGAGGGAGGAAGGGTTTGGAAGTCATACTTTGATCCCTCTTTCAAATCATGCAGGTGCTTTGGTGGACTGGAGTCCTCAGGAGAGGCAAATACAAGTGGCACTGCTGTTACACGCAGAACTGCAGTGTATGGTTATTCCACAGATGACAGCACCTTCGTTAAGTGGAAGCTCTGCTTTCAAGCAGAAGGCAGCAGAACACCCTGTAAGCACAGAGAGAAGTGCCACAGCTCGTGGGGCCGTAAACAACTGGGAGCCAGGACCTGGCCGGCTGCGCCGCAGTCTGCACACAGGGCAGGGCTCTGCTTCCTGACAGCTCCAGCATTTCATAGCCTGTGGGGCTGCATCTGCTGCAGGAGAGAATTTGGATTTCAGATAGTAACAGTGCAACAGGATAACTATGAAAGCAAAAGCTGCTTTAAACAGCTAGAAAAATTCATCCAGAAGCCAGAACAGTAATTTCTGCATGTATTCAGAGGAATAAAAACAGCCTTTTTTTTTTTTTTTTTTTCCCCCTACTTTCAAGGGCAGCATTTTGTTCCTACCAGCTCAATTCCTGCACAGCAACTAGGTTTGGAATCCACATTATTGCTCTTCGATCTCCTTGCATTTTGGAAACATTTGGAGAACAGCTAGGTTATAGTTTAGAAAACACTAGGTGCTCAAGGCCAAAGATTCGTGGGCAATGAGAGATGACCAGAAAAGCATACTAACTGTTTAGTGGCTGACTGCTGTGCCAGAGGCTTCCCAAACCTGTTTGAGAAATGTCCGTCTGGCCAAGTGCCAGAACACAAACAGCACATTTCTCACAGATGAGAAAAGAACCTCAAATAACGTTTCAGAAGGGAGAGCTTCCCAGTGTCCCCACCACCAAGCAGCAGTGGGAGAGATCTGCACCTGAAGCCCACGGTGATGCTGCAGCATGACCCTGCCCATAGCCAAGCAGCCAGGGGCACCACCCTGATGGGAGGCACACTTTAACCACTCAAAAATCACCTACGAGCAGAGAACTTGAAGTTAACCATCACACACTTGCCCTGGAAGAGTTTCCAGCACAGCCACCAGCCTGTCCGAGCAACCACACGCAGACACTCCGTTCTGTTCAGATGCTCCCTCCTGTGCTACATCCTTCCATCATCTTAAACACTACTTCCAAGAATGACATACAACATTTTAAGATAAAAAATGCACTACTTCAGCACTGTGACATATGACAAACCTGCTGTGCAAGTACAGACCAGCTATAAGCATCAATCTACAACTATCTCCTACCCAACTTTTTGAGGGCTATGACTCATTACTTTAACAAGCATTAAGAGCCATAGTTTTTCACACGGGTGAAGGACAATATTCCTCCAGTGCTAGAAAACAACGAGCCATGAGATTATGAAATTATGTAGCTGACATGACTATTTATCCTAGAAGAGACAAATAATAGTGAAATTCATTTTACCACAAGTAAAAAAAAAAAAAAAATACATGTATGAACAACCTCAGGATTTAAGACATATTTATCATGAGCTTGGTTCTGGCATATTCCCTCCCTCATTTATATGTAAAATTCTCACTTTCTTCTCCCCCCTCCCCCACCAGCTCCCCCAAAGAAAGAAAACATTGTTTTCACCAATTTCCTATTCAAAACAACTTGGAGGTGGCCACTCAGTTCGCTCAAACCTCAGAAATCACTAAATGAGGCTAAAAAAATAAGATAATCTTCCATCCGTCGCTTAAATCATCACCTTACATGCCAGTCCTGAAATGAAATGTTCTCCCTTTTTATTTTAATGAGAGATTTTAAAGATTTAGTAAGTTTCAAACAGCTTGTCAGAGTGTCAGAAGATAACTGGCTTCACCAAATTAATGGAAGATTAAATTTAAAAACCCTTGCATTTATTTATTTATTTTTTTTCCTACAAATTAAAGAAAGCTAACTTCCAGACTTCTGCTAGAGGAGCCTCAGGAGGTGTGGTTACTGTAACCAGATCCAAAGCACAGGAAGGAACCCCGGCCTCTGCACTGCTGCTGCACGTGCTGTACATCAGGAGTTCAAGTTTGATGCAATATCATCTTCTCATTTTCAAACCTGAGCCAGAGGTAAGAATGAAAGCTTGGAAATGGGATTTAAGAGTTAAAGATATACACCACTGAAGTGTCAGACTGCAACTCAGATTATACAGCTGATGTGAATTCTTATAGGAGTAATCTGTTTTTCCAATATCACCTCAGATTTTTCACTAGATACTATAAGGGAAAGATAATAAAAGAACCAAGAAAAGAAGAGGCAATGGTAGCCACATATGATCTTGTCAATAAAATACTAAGAATTCAATTAAATCTAATGGAACAAAGCCCATTTCAGAAATATTAAGATTTTAGTCCATCAAAAGAAAATTACCCATTTTCTACTCTCATTCCCACCATGCCCACAGGCTCTGACAGCACTTTCAGACAGCACTATTAATCCTCCCCAGCAGCATGCTGCAGATGACCATGACAGAAGAGGCTTGCTCTGTGCGAGCGCTGGCAGAGCAGAGCAGAGGGAGGCAGGCAGGGTTGAGGCAGGGGAGACCTCTGTGCATTTAGGGGACACACAGGCATTGACTTTTTTTTTTTTTTTCCCTTCAAGCTACAAATTCATGCTCATCATCTTGTGCCCTTCAGCACCCTGCAGATTAAAGCCTGTCTCCAGGCTGCTTCATTCTCAGTATCAGAAATACAAGGCATGCTATCAGCGTGTCCTCTCCTCTTCCCCAGCATTTCAGAGCCATTTCACAGACCTGGCAGACAGCAGTGTGACTGGCCGTGCCTTTGCCTGGATGGCCATTGGTGCCCCCACCCTGTGATTCTGCCACCCGCTGCTCTCACCCATGCCATACCTCTGTCTACGCACAACACCAAGTCATCCCTGCAGAGCCCCCCATTCCCTGCCAAATGATGGTGAAGATAAAACCAGAGCCTGAACGCCACGTTACTCTGTGTAATGAGCCCTCCCTTCCACTGCTGCTGCCTTCACTGTCCTCCACAGGGGCGCAGTGGGCTGCCCTGGCTTCCTGCTATGAAGGACACGGTCCCAAATGCACTCCAGCAGACACTCATTGATTCTTTATTAAAGCCCAGATTTCAGATCTCCTTTTGCCACATGAATATGGGGAACTGATGCTTAGGGAAACAAAAAATTGTTAATTCTTCAAATTGTATCTTCAGTTAAATCCATATGCCACATATAACACTCATCTGCAGCCTGCCAAGAGCTGTATTTGGAGCTCCCTTTGCTTACAGCTTTTCAAGGGTCTCCAGTCCTAGGCTGGGGAATTACTTCAATGCAACAAGAGGCACTCTCCAAAAATGTTTTTCTTGCAGGAGAACAAGCAAGAACTCTGTAATCTTTCAAGAAATTAAGCTAATTGGTCACAACAGACTTGTAAAGTTGAGTTTTCCAAGAAGAATTCAGTGTTTAACTACGCTATTTGTGCAGCTGGCTTCCTTCTGTTCTTTTAAAACCCTAAAGCTGTGCATCTCATGTGAAGTACATATTAAAAAAAACACCACCTTTCTCATGCTTTCATAATTCCTCAACCCCCCCACTCAGTGTTGAAGAAAGCTTCACTCAAGCATAGGGCTGAGAGTAACCATGCTGAACAGTTTGTCCACTGCTCTGCAGTGCAACCATGGAACAATCAAAACCCCCAGGATTACAAAGGTTATCCATTCTCATACCTCAAACCCTATACCCAGCTTTACGCTTTCTAATTTTAAGCTTTAATATCTGGTCTTTAATGTAAAAACACCACTGGAAGAAATGCAACAGTAAGAACATACTGCAAGGCTCCGCAGTGTAAGTAACACACTGACACGTGCAGGCAGCAAACCACGGCCAGCACGGGAGGAGAACAGGAATAGCCTGGTCAGCACAACCCAAGAGAAGCTCCCTTCTTCACCTCAGAGCTCACAGCCCACCTCAGTACCAAGCATCTGGATAAATACCCCGTTGGTTTCATAACAGCTCCAACAGCTGCCACTTCAACCTGCGCCAGCCCTCGGTTCTTCAAAGAGGGCAAACCCCTATCACAGCAACAAGCACAGAGCAGGAGCTTGCAGAAGGGGAAATAAGAACAGGCAAGGCTGCTATGACCCCTCCTGTTACCCAGCAAAGTTGTAATGGCAAAAATCAGAGTAACACATACCACAATCAGAGTTCACATCAGACATTTTCCCACCGCTACAGTTTTTCTAAAGCCACAGCAGGAAAAAACACTGCAGTTTTGTTTCCACTAACATTTTTCCTTTAAGAAATTTCACTGCTTTAAAAGAAGTCAGAAGTCCATAGCCTTACATGGTCAGAAATCTTTACTTTGGGATATTCTGTGAAGCTGTTTAATATTTTAAGCAAGTTGTAATTTATTCTTCCATTCTAAAATCAGGAAGACTTTGAAGCGATCCACTTATATTGATTTAGTATGTAGCCATGCTATCCTTCATTCTAAATAGCTCTTTCTACTTCTTTGTTTTTACCCCCAACAAATAGATTCTATGAACAAGTGTGCTCACTAAAATCATGTGCCCCCTCCATCTTCTTGCTAGGCTAAAAAAAAATTTTTAATTTTCTCTGATGAGACAAGTTATCTATTGTTCTAATCATCTTCATAACCTCTGTCCAGATTCATCCATCTCTTTTTATTACGGTATCTAAACCTCTCCCTATTCTAAATAGAGGACTATTAATTCTATTTTCCTGTCTTCTGCTGAAGATAAATTGGGCTACCCATCTATAATCCTACTGCTGCCTCCACAGACACGGCCGCTTTGCTACCGCCCTGCTGCTGACCCAGGCATCCAGACTGTCCTCTCTGCTTTTTGCCTCCCACTGCAGATGGCATATAAATGCACCAGCACCCAAAAGGTTTGCTAAGCAGATGTTTTAGAACAGATTAGCTCAATTGGAAAGCACCTACAAAGATCAGCAAGTCCAGCTTCCCAACCACTTCAGGGTTGACCACAAGCTGGAGCCTATCACTACAGGCATTAGCCAAGTGCCTTCAGCACTGGCAGGCATGGGTTATTTGTTCCACTCTCATTTCTCCAGCCTCTGAACTCCACTGGCCTACCACACCACTGGAAGCTCTTCTGAAGTGCAGAGACTGTATATAATTGTGCTCCGCAAGTTTGTATCTCCTATCATTAGCACTACCAAAGTGCAGCCCTCCCAACACAGACCCCTGGGCAGGGCAACAACAACCCACAAAATAACCCTCGCTTCCACAGTCTGTCGCATCTCATTTTCCACCATTTGCTTCTGATTACCTCTAAGGTTCTATTTCCTTCTGACGAGTTGCTCTGCTCTGGCTGCCCAGGCACTGCCCACACAGGGACACAGGCCTCAGCCCACATTGTGCCCCAGCTCAGCCACGTGATGACTGCATCCCCACAAACTGCTGTGGGCAGCAGTTGGACTCAGTTGCATCTTTAGGTCTAATGCTCATATAATCCACACAGCTTCTCAAAATGTTTTCCCTGTGCATCGAGCTTCATGCGAGCCACAGGTAACATGAAATGAAGAAGGAAAACAACATTATGGCAGAAGTATTTTTTCTCCAGCATCTCTCAGCTCTGAACTCTACCTCCTCTGCTGAAGAGCAGTAGAGCAGGGAAGTTTGGGCATCAGGCTTGCCTCATCTCAAACAAGAAAGGAGCAAAAGATTCATACACTGAAGTCTCTTGCATCAGTTTTTCCTACCAGCTTCTCACTGCAATATCCAAACACAAATTCAGATAATGCAATTTCGCATTCCCAAAGAATGAGTCCAACTCCCTCGCACACCAACATCACTACGGGTGATGTGAAGACATTCACAGATGAACTCTAACTCCCAATATGGAGCAGCAATCAAGCAAGCACCAAAAAATTAAAAGCCTTCAGGACAAAAGGGTCTCTTTTGCTGTTTGTTGTTGTTGTTAAGTTAAACCACCTCAATTAGCCCCTTACACTGCAGCCTTCTTACATGAATCTTTCTTTGGTCTGTCAACCAGCCTCATCCAGAACTGAAACCATTTTCAACTAATATTTCATCACTGTGCAATTTCAGCTACAAACAAGTAATTAATGCCAATGAGTTTTGTTGTTTTTTTTTTTTTGCAACAGAAGCAGCAACTACCATTAATACCAGTTGACTGGGTTTCACTGAAGCATAGAAAAGGCTCATGACTGAAAGAACAATAAATGATTTATGAGCAGCAACATTTACTAGTGCATATTTTAGAGTAAGCAGCTCCATAGGTTTTCTTTGAAAAGACCTGCAAGAAAAGCAACAAGGAAAATGATAAAAATCAACACTAGATGTGGGGGAGGAAGTCTGGAATATTTAATCAAGGTCCTTGCATTCTGTTTGTCACTGTTTACATTTTGCATATTCAAGACATCCAGTTCTAAGTCAATATTCAGTTCCTCCTCCTCCAATGCTGTTTTAAACACATCCAAATTTTGCAGAAGTTATTGACAATTCTTTGAGATGTGGTTTCATATCATTTATAGGTGGTGGTTTACAAGGAGAAAGGTCACTTTTCTGCCTTGTTTTTTGTTTTTTTTTGTTTTTTTTTTAACATTCTTCAAAGCCTCAGCCTTTGTCTCTCCTCTGAATCTCTGCTTGGGACATTTGATTTCCAGATCTGCCCACTTAATGTTTTTACTGGAGGAAGTCAGCTAGACAAGTTGATAATCCAAGTAGAGGAGTAATTCACAAGTAGAGAAGTAAAATCATTAGAAACAACAGCAAAGAGAAATGGAAACAGTTCTATTTGCTATGAAAATACCTAGCTCCAGAAGCTCTTACCTTGTTTGCGAACATCTTCCACAGCTGCCACCAGCTCCTCTTTGAGGAACTGGCTCTCTTTCGCAATTTTGTCTCCTTTGTCCAAGAAATTCTCTGTTGCTTGTTCAACTGAGGCAGCCAAAACATGGGCCTTCTTAGAGCGCCCTCGCTTTTTATTAGAGGGGCCCTTGTTACTGGTGTTAACCAATGTTGTAACCTGAAGGTATGAATGGAAGGGAAAAAAAAAATTAGAAGTTTATCAGCCTGACAGCAAGGTCATGCACGTGTAATTCTTTTAAACACCGTATTTGTAATACTTGCTCTACTGTCAGCTCCAAAGGGTAGATTTGCAAACAAGCGTTTTTCACTGCTCTTTAACATTACCATGCTTTGTGGTTCATTAGATGAACTTTATAAATTCAGCTAAACTGCTCAGAGATTTTTCAGAAGCATCAGCAGACCTGAAAATTTTAAGAATTGATTTCAATTTGTATCTTTGATAAACTGCAATCTCAAAAACAGACCAGAGCTATTTGGCATCACACACAAAGGAACCAACTAGAGGATAGACTGGGATAGCTCTCCAGACGTAAAAAGACTCAAAACAAGGCTGAAGCCATGATCTACAGAAATCTAACAACGCAGTAGCTTTTCAATCAAAACCAGAGACTATTACAGCCAAACAATTAGGTGCAAAGCAAAAATACTCAAATCAAATGTTCACAATCCTTCTGTTATCAACGAATGTTTCAAGTTTCTCCCAGTAGGGCTTTAGTATGAAGAGTCCTGTCTGGTCAGATGACCAGGTACTCCATTAGCTTAGGATCAAGATCTATTCCCTTCAATCCCACACATATAAATGTCACAAAACCCACACAAAACCTACACACATTTTTCATTTTTTTCCTCCCCTCGCTTCTTCCCCTTCTACAGTCTAGCAAAATTCATATAAAGCTATTTCAAAGGGACATTAAATTACAATGCTAAAAAAATTAATGCTCTGGAAAGCCCAAGGACTGCTGACATGAAGGTCCTCTGAGCTGAATCCATCTTCTCAGTAGGTTGGTTCACGTTGATTCAGAAAGGTAAAGCCATCTGCTGGGAGTATTGCTGCTCTTTTTAACGGGAAGCATTCGGATCTGATAGTCTCAATTCATCATGTATCACAAATAAAAAGCTAGTTGCAGCAAGGCAATTTCCTCAACTTTCCTCTCCATGTTTTGCCAGTCTCATCATTCACAAAATTTGGGATTGTCAGTACTGCCTGCTGAGCCACTTTAGAAATAAGTTACAGACAATGAAGTTGGCTAAAAAGGTCCTTCGCTGAGTGAAGTTTTCCAAATTAGGACTACTTCTGATAAGGAGAGACTCCATCAATAACTCCAGCTTCAGAGCTATACAGCAAACACCCTACAGCCCAGATGGAATGCACCCAGAGGGAATGAATGGCAAATTCTTTCAAAAGCAAGGACTACAGCATGGCAAATAAAGGGACATACTCATGGGAAACGTAACCTGATTGCTTCAGTTCGTGCTTTGTTCAAGTTGTGTCCAATTCATACTGCCGCTTGAAAAATTCTACTGCTCAGGAAAATAACACTAGAAATGTAAGTTAAATCTCTCCAGTGTACCCTACTAGGTCTGGAAGAGAAAGATTATTTCCTAAGAACGTCTAAAACACCCCGAAGATGCAGATTACATTCACAAGACTCACTGTAGTCTTCCTGTATTTTCCCATGCATTTTACTGAGCAACATACACCATGCATTAGCATCAATTCACAAACCCAGTGTGAAGCGTAGGCAGAAATTAAAAAAAAAGCATATATTGTAACTGATACACTGAAACAGTAACAAATGCCATGAAAGCACATTCCTTAAGTGGGACCCCATTAGGAGGGGTTGGTAACTGATACACAACAGGAGGCTGCTACAGATAGTTTGCAAGCACCCCTTCACAGAGGGTAGGAAAGTGTTGTCTCATTGCTTTGAAATTAATAAACTAATCCATCAGGAATTTCAGCATTTATCTGATTCTCTCTTCCTATATTTAGGGTTCTCTTCAAAATCTCAAAGAAAATGTAGGAGACCTTCCTTTTAGCAAGCACTAAGAGCTTCACTGCAAGGGGCTTCAGTCATTCCTCAGCAACACAGCTTTGTAAATACACAACAAATTAGCAACATACCACTCAAAATAGAGGTGAGAAACAGCATATCAGTTTCTACATCCCCAACTGAAATGCTGCATCTAATCATGCACTGAGGGAGCACAGAGCTGAGCACAGTAACTGCTCAAATAAAACAAAGCAATGATTTCTGCCTTCTACCCCTTCCCTGGGCTTGCAGTGTTCTTCTAGAAGCTCTGAGTTGCTTGATTGAAGTGGCACATCAAAACAGGTAATCATGCCTAGGAAGGCAGTTCCCCACACCTTTTTTCTCCTTTACCTGTGTAACAAGAGGCTCCAGCAGCCTCTCGACCGCCAGCGTTCTGATCTCCAGGCTTTTGGGGTCCCATCTGAAGTTCACGTTGCCTGCAGTAACAGCCGTCATTTCTAGAAGAAAAGTGCTCTATGAATAACTTGGTTCTCATTAATTCCATCAGAATTTATTTGATAAGCAGAATAAAAACAGAGGCTATTAAACGCGCAGCACAGAAATCCTGTGTAAATTAAGCTTACAGTGTGTATGGAAATATTAGTTTGCGTTCAACTTTTTTTTTTTAATGGGTGATTATGAAGCATGTGGACCTTACACCCTTATGTTTTGGTTAGAAAGAAACTGAAAACAACAAGAAAGCACCCAAAAGTCCCAATATTTCAACAGAACAATGACAAGACAAGTAAGGCTGTGTGGTCCCAGCAATGCAAAGAGCCTCACAGGTATGAGGAGCACTGGCACGAGGCCACACCAATAGCCTCTGCCCCATGTCTGCTGCCCTGCACACCCAGCCCAGGCAGTGGGACAACAGGTGAAAGCATTCCAGCTGCAGAACAGCTGCCAGCTCACCAGGTCACCCAGCAGCCACCCTGAGCACCTCAGTGAGCACAGAGCTGGGCCAGCTCAACCCGCTCATCCAACACAGCATCTCAAGTACAAAAGCAAAGGAGCCTTACAGAGCCAAAGAACTCAGTTGGTTCACATTTAACAGCTCAGAGATCTACTGCACTTTCCCTTCACATTTACATAGGAGAAGAAAAAAAAAAAACAGATTTGCATGAAGAGAGCTCTTCAAAGCTGTCACCGAGCCTTTCCTTCCCATTACTCTCCTAACCCAACATCCCAATGGAACTGCAGAAACGATTACAGGAGAAGTTCAGTGAAGTTGCTGGAACAGCTCTGCTCCAAACGAATCACTGGGTCAATGCCACGATACAGCACTGCAAGTCATCCTGAAAATCACACACCGAATTTCATTTAAAATATTTTCGGTCCTCAAAATACAAAAGTGGGCTTAATGCAGTTTTGTAACTTTGTTTTAAGAAAGTCAGGAAGAATAAGTAAATAACAAAGCCTCCTCTCCCCTCTCCTCCCAAGCACTTGCTGTTGGAGTTGTTTTAAACGCTTGTTAGCTGGTATTTTTAAATCTCACCCTGGACAGGACATTGTCTGCACGGCAACTCAGAAGACAGACTGCTCTGACAGCACCAGATGTCCCTGGGCTGCCAGGCAAGCACGATGTCCTACTATGTTTAAGAAGCAGGAGGCAAAGCACTAATTTTGGTACCCAGCGATGTTTACGACACACACCAAGAACTAACAGCTTCGTAGCAATGCTGACAGTTACACACGCAGAAACAGCTGACACAAATGGTTATTTCTCATTAACAAATACATTCTCTAGCACTTGAGAAGCTCAGAGAGCAGGCGGGGAAGTTGGGCTAAGCAGCACCTGGCTGCAGCCCCAGCACTGGCCTGGCTCCCCTGCCACTCACTGCCTTACACCACAGCAGGATGAGCAACTAAAGACCCAAAACATGACTGAAACACATCCTTGCCCTAAAACACCTCCATGTAAGGATGTGCTGGAGTACAACTCTGCAAGGTGGAGAGCAGGAATGGTCACCTAACCTACACAGATATCTCCAATCCCTCCCATGCTCCAAGTGCCCACACTGCTGGAAAGAAAGCTTTACAGGTTGAAAGCTTAGAAAAAGGGAACAGAGAGCACACATAGTATTTCTGCTAGCTTTAAATCAAAGCACTTAGAGGGGCAGATGAAGGGCTCCAAGCAGGGGACACCGAGCTGCAGGAGGGTGGCTGCCTCCTCCTCCTCACCCCAATGCTCAGCAGCAGGCAATAGCTCACAAGGTTCCTGTCCTTGCCTGCCTCTGCCCATTCCGCTGGCCCAGCTCTGTCCCAGACCATGTCAGGGCCCTGCTGTGCTGATACTGGCACTGGGTGAGCAGTGAGTTGCCAGGCTGGAGCCCAAGAGCCCAGTGCCATATAGGCACACTGCTCCCCAGGCTGAGCAAGAGCACACACTCTCCCCTCCACAAACATACATCTCTCAGGTGATGTGCTGTAAAAGTGTGCACAGAAGCTCCCTTTGCCCCCCACCATGCATCATCTTGCCCTGAACAAGGAATTCCACTGCTTTATTCCTCCCAATTAGGTGAATGTGAATGCTGCCTAGCCAAGAAAAATACGCTGAAAGCCTTTATGGTTCCTGAGATACATGCCCAGGTCTCTGGAAAGCCCATTAGGTTTCCAGGTAAAAGCTGTTTCTATATATTTAATGCTGCTATGCTTCTTGCAGAAACAAAGCGCAGTACAGGAGGTAACAGCAAGAAGATACATTAATTGTATTAGTAGGGTAATGAAGGCAATTCATCTGCAAATACGTTAGTATGACGGCTCACGAATTGGCCCAAAGTAATGGTCCATAAAACCACTTAGTATGAACTTTATTGGAGTTTATCTTTAAAACATGGCTTGATACCAAATACATTGTTTGGCAGCAACAGCTTGGATATCATTTGTACACTGCAGTAAATACAGTATTCTTAATTCTCATGAAGAATACAATAAAAGGCCTGCAAATGCACATGTGAATGGGGTAGTTTTAGGGGATAAAGGTACAACTGCCAGACCAGGTGAAAGGAGGGCTGCAACCAAGAGCAGAAAGATTTGATGCTCAGCGCTTCCTCCTGTGACTGCACAAGCTTTTACCTCACTGGATTCAACTATGTTCATATCCTGTCAACAAAGGATAGCATAGCAGAGTGCTTAACTGCACTGTGAGCACACCCAATGATTCCCATGACGACTGCAGAAACTGTAGCATTTAATGCAGACAGATCCCCCCACAGCCAGCATAGCTGCTGAAGGGCTGAACAGCCCAGGGGCTACAGGAAGGAATGGCACACCATGTGCTTACCCTGACCAGCACACACTGCGGGGCTTGAGGACAGAGCAGCATGCAGCAAAAGAGAGGAAGCAACATGAATCTGAAGCACTGGAATATATAGGAAGACACCAGCGCACAAGAAGCTGCGTTCACCCAGCCCGTGGTTCCAAAAGCAGCAGGGAATCTGCTTGGGAACCAGCATTCATCCTCCCACACCCCTCCAGGAGCTCACTCCCATCTTCACATCCCACTCCCTTGGTGCTGGCACAGCTTTTCCCACGGCTGAGCGATTAACCAGATGGGGAAGAGCTGATTTAGCTGGAGGGAAAGAAACCCATTTCTGCAGGGCGGGATGTGCTGCCCATCTGGCTCACTGTGCTGCCACAAGTATTGCTGCAAGCAGAGCAGCAACGCAGAGATGGCCACATGGCTGGCACCCTGGCACAGATGTACAACGGGCACAGCAATGTTGGATGCTGCTGAGTTGTGCCAGGGGACACTGAAAACAGAGCTCCAAGAGAAGAAGAGAGCAGGAATGCCTTCCCAGCAGATCCCACCTCCAGATACACGAAGCCACAATGTTTCCCACACTCACAGCCCAGCAGGATAGATGTCAGCCCTTCAGGTTGTTACGTGGTCAGCATGGTGCTCACTTCAGTTGCACGTTTCCTAGAGTGATGTATCTTATGGGGTCTGAGCAGGTGTGCAAGGCCACAATGGGTAGAGGAAGATGATAAGTTTAAAAAAGCCACTTCCAAAGCTTCATGCTGCTTCCAGAAGTTTTAGCTTCCAGCTAACAAGTGCCTTGGCTGGAGCCCTCCCTGGATGCCCTACTCCCTGCTTCCTCAAATGAATCAACAGTTGAAGCTTAAGAACAGCTTCCCATTACACTTCCAACTACTTTAAGCAAGCTTACTGCAGTACTACTGCTCCTTTCCCTGCCACCAATCTGCCTCCAACTGGCACCAACTCTGGCACCCACTTAATGCAGTGAGCCCAAAGTCTCAGGGTAACCTGGCATCTCCAAAGTCACCTCACCTGCTTGCTGTTCCAGCTGGAGGGGCTGCCACAGTGCTGGGCAGAGGACAGGATTCTGGCAGCAGGGATAGGAGTGAGCTGTGCCCTGCAGCAGCATGGATGCCCTGGCAGAAGGTTGCTGCTCAAGCTGTGAGGCTGTGTCTGCATTTCACACTAAAAAAGCTGGCAGGCCATGAACGAGCTGCAGGCAATAAGCATACGGTGCTCTTTTTGTATGATCTTTAGTTGTGGCTTTCAGTTTTTGAAAAACTGGTAATTCCAGGTTTTAAGAATAACTTCAGATGCTTAATTCTTGCATCTCGGCATGCAAACACCTTCTAAACTCGGGCAAGGGAGAGAATGCAGCCCTGTGGCTTCCTTGCAGCAGTGTCTCAGAGGCACCCAGGGCTCTGCAGCCCACAGAGCAGCGTTCCCACAGTGAGGTCTGTGCTCTGGCAGCCCTACAGCAGCAAACAGGGCCCAGTGCTCCCAGTCCTGTTTTCCCAGGCTCTGCTCCCACACACACCTGATGGCAATGCTGGCTCCATCCCACACAGCACTAAGCGAGCACGCCCGACCTGCTCTGTACCCAATCTCAGCTTCCTGAGCTGTGCACCAGAGCCAACCTTTTGGCTGTGAAGCAGCAGATCTAAGCGCTGGTCTCCTCTCCTACAACGTAAGCCCCAGCCCTTCGTGCTTCCTACACCAAGCGAGGTTTTTTCTCCTCCACATTTTTGAATTTTAATCACCCCAACACAAGGCTTTCCAGAAGGACCCTCACTGTTCTCTTAAGGAAGGCGATGTTCAAAGCATGGCCCCAGGAACACAGCGGGGGGCACACCCAGGCCAAGCACCACTGCATGCTGGATTTGTGCACCGTGCTGTACAAAAAAGCAAAAGAACATTATACAAGACTATTTAAAACACAATCCTTGGTTTATACCTGGGAGGACATTCTCCATTTTAGCTGTCTGTGCTACCCAGCCACTCGTTCCCATTTTGTGCAACACACTTTGCCCAGGCACAGTAATACACGAGAACAGTATTTTGCAATTTATTTCTTCCTTTCATATTTTGCTATGTAGTCAGTCATGCTGAATTATAACCCTGTCCTCTCCTGTGCTTGCAGGCTGCCCTTGGTAATTCTGTGCAGTGTAAAGAGAATATCCCTTATTCCATCATCCAAGCATGAGCATGGAATACAGAGGGGATTTGTGACAACAATCCCACTGCTTCTTCCAGCCAGACAGCAAACCACACTTCTCTGCCCTCAAAGAAATTCTGGTTTTGGCTGTTTGCTTTGGTATCTGAGTACCTAACCCAGCTGACAATCAACAGGGATCTCCTATCCCCACTGGAGGACAAAACACAACAGACACAAAGCTGTGGAACTTTGGTACCTAACATCCACTGTAAATGCCGACCTTGTAAACATCTTGGTATGAAGAAGGTTAAGGCATGCTACATGCTGAGCTCAGTTCCCATAAAGGGGTTTCAGGAACTGTTTTTATGAACTGTTCTTAATGTAGTTTAAGTATTCAGAAAAAGTGATTCCATTCTTTCCTCTTTCCCTTCACAGCCTCCTGCCACAACCACAGTGCTCCTCTCTCCATGGAAGAATGGCTGCTGGTCAGGGACATTTGGTATACATGATTCTTTTCAAGGAGGATTTGAGTGGTTTTGATTTAAACTGTTTTCACTGAAAGCCAAGCATACACACATCATCTAACATAGCCTTCAACATTAAATTCCTTCTCCTCAGCTACCAAATCTCATTCTCCACCATAAAAGCAATGAAGTTTTAACCTCCACGAAAGTCCTAGAAGTAGGATTTCAAATACAAACTACAGATATTGCACTAACAGTATTCTTTAATCCCTAAAATATTCCCATCACTTGAGTGTATTCAACTTCACTACAAGTTTCAGCACAGGCCATGGTAACCAGCCAAATGAGAGGACAAATTCAGCTCAGGATAAGCCTACCGCTCAGCAGCTCCAGCAGAACAGGCACCACTCAGACCCAGCTCCCATCTGCCTGTGTATATTCCTACTGCTGCTGTGGAAAAGGTTATGCAGAGTGAGCTGGAGCTGCAATCAGAGGGCACTGCACAGCCACTGACAGATAAATGCTTCTCTAACTCAGCTATTTGTTTAATAAACCTTTATACCTTAAGAAGTGCAATCTAACCCAGCATCTCTACGCAAAGTAACAACTTCCATAACACCCCAATGAAGAGAAGTAAGAGCTATCTCCTTATTGTTAGCCAAGCCAGCACCAAGCCCCCCCACAAGCTGCAGAGCCCTTCCTATGCCACGCACTGACCCAGGGAAGCACACACAGGATATGTCACCAGGTTCACATGCAACAAACTTGCCCAAGCAATGAGTGCTTGTTCCCAGCAGCTTCAGAACTGCTACTGCTCCATGGACTGAAGCAATCTACTTGCATTTAAAAGTTTTGGTCTAGTTGTCATGAAGGACATAAGGCTCACACTCTGCAAGCAGCTTCACCACAGTGTTCATAGGACCACAGCAACAGCTCTAAAGGAGCCATTATTTGGGAGAAGCCATTGCTAACAACAGCCTCTTGCCTTCGGTTACATCAGCAGTAGACTTTGGTTGTTCTATTTTGGCATGACTATTTTGCCTCAAAGGAGCTGGAAGGGAGGTGTACGGGAAGCCAGATCACAGCAAGCATGGGCAATTACTGCTTTATTCATGCCACATTAAGGCTTCAAGTCATGGATGAGATCCTAAAAGGATGCAAGAACCAAACTTGTGCTTACGCCTGTTTAACTGTCCAGATGGATATCATCGTATGGCCCAACGAGCTTCCCATTTATTTCTGCATGGCTTCTCATTTCCAAAACTCACACAGGATTCTAACTACACAGAAAGAAAACTGATGATGCATCAGACGCTGCTTTACAACGTACATACGCTTTTCCTTCACTACACAGGAAATCCTTTTGCTAAGAATAATTTTAACATTCTAGATGCAGACTTTCAAAATCAGACAGCATGTCCTGAGCAGGGAGTTATCACCACTTCTTCCCACCCTCAAGGCTCACGTCTCTGCAAAGCTTCTCCAAAACCATCAGGAACAAACAGGAGATGTTCCTGCCACTCACAGCACCCCAAAGCACGTTTCAGAGCCTTGGGACACGCAGTAAATGAAGAGGCAATAACTGGACTGTGGCTACTGAGCCTGACTCTGCAAACCCCTCACAGGATCCAACCACCAACTGATGTTAGCAATGAGTGCATCTAAACAAAAAGGAGGGCAACCTTTTAACAAATTAATTTTCACAAGTCTTTTTCAAAAAAGGCTTATAATAAATCAGCCTACTTTATCAATTGGCACAAAAATTTGCCAGTTCTGCAAAATAAATTATTGTGCAGCTTGCAAAAAAAAAGAGAACACAAAACTGATTGCTGGCAATAAAAAGCAAAGAAAACCTGTTTTGTTTTTTGTTTTTTTTTTTTCCTTGATCTTCAACACTCAATCTGCAATAGAAAGAGCAGTTTAAGTTACAGGGTTGGAAATAAGCAGAACCTGACCCCACTCAAACCACCATCTCGTTCCCAAAGCGATACGCTGTTATGTGACTCCCCTTGGTGCTTCCTGCTGACCCCAGCCTCCAAAGCCAGCCCCCCATTAACAGTTAGAAAAGAGAAGCGCACAAATGTTGGAGCTGTTTGAGCTGACATATTCTGAAAAATGAGAAATCAGACTTCTCTAATTAGAGGTTTGGTAGGCAACAATTTGCTTAAACATGGACAAAATGGTCAGCATGCATTGACCACTGAAACTAAACGCGATACTCCTTCTCAACTGCACGAGCAATGTAGAAGCAACTGAAGACTAAATAGCAAAAAAAAAAAAACAAAAAACCCTCACCATGGTATTACAAGAGTGAGAAAGGGGTTTTTCCACTGCTTTTTAGTTACTGAAAGAATAGCATCCACTACAGCAATGAACAACAAGAGCTGAATGAGTCCCTGAAAGAAAATGTTTTCTGAAGTTTCAAGAAAAAGTCATTTAGATTTCCTTTTCTAGCCTTTCACTTTCATTCAGGAACACTCATCTAAGAAGTATGACAAAGCAATAAGTTAAAAAGAAAAGGAATAACAAACCGCAGGTGATAGGGCTCAGCACAGCACTGAGATGTGCCACGTGCATCACGAGAAATCTCTTCACTACAAACCAGGCGCTGGTAAGAGGAAGAGCTGCACCATCACCACACGCCTCCACACAACTCAGCCTGCAGCTCCACCAACACACACTAAGCTAAGCAATCAAAAAACAACACAAAAGCAAAGCCCAGGATGAAGGCTGAGCAGGAACGTAACACACAAGCGTTGTTTGGATGAGTTAAGTGTTTTAAATGACTGCAATTATCCCGAGGAATACGTAAGGGAGGATGCTCAAACACCTTCTCTGCACACCGATGGGGAACAAAGCTGAGGAGAGCACGCAGGAGGGACCAACCAGTGGGAACTGCACGGCTTCTCCTGAAGGGCACAGAGAGGAACAAAACAAATTGGTGACGTGATTTACTGAATAAAAACAACTCAGAATCTGATCGAAGACAGACTAACCTCAGCAAAAAGAGTCACACCACACTCTTCTCTGCTTCGGTACAAAACCGGAGTGCTTTGAGCACTCCTGACAGCAGTGGAAGTGCCACGGAGCAACAAGGGGGCCAGCTAACACGTGTCTATACCAATGCACACAGCACGGGCAACAAACAAGAAGAGTTGGAAGCCATTGTGCGGCAGGCAAACTATGACCTAGTTGTCATTAGGGAAACGTGGTGGGAGCACTCCCATGGCTGGAGTGCTGCAATGGATGGCTGCAAACTCTTCAGGAAGGACAGACAGGGAAGGAGGGGTGGTGGCGTGGCTCTCTACGTTAGAGTGCTTTGAGGTTACTGAACTTATGACTGGGGATGATAAAGTTGAATCCCTATGGGTTAAGGTCAGGGGAAGAACTGACAAGACATCCTGTTATAGACCACCGAATCAGGATGAAGAGACAGATGAGGTGTTCTATGAGCAGCTGGCAGAAGCTGCGCGATTGCCGGCCCTTGTCCTCATGGGGGACTTCAACTGTCCCGACATATGCTGGGAATACAACTTAGCACAGAAGAAGCAGTCTAGGAGGTTTCTGGAATGCATGGAGGACAACTTCTTGATGCAGCTGACAAAAGAACCTACAAGAGGAGCTGCCCCGTTAGACCTGCTGTTCACAGAGAAGGTCCAGTGGGAGATGTGGAGGTTGGGGGCTGTCTTGGACAGAGTGACCACAACATGGCAGAGGTGTTGATTCTTGATGGAGTCAGGTGGGGGAACAGCAAAACTGCTACCTTGGACTTCCGGAGGGCAGACTTTGAATTGTTCAGGAGACTTGTAGGGGGAGTCCCCTGGTATTCAGTCTTAGAGAATAAAGGGGTACAAGATGGCTGGCTGCCCTTCAGGAAGGAAGTCTTAAAGGCACAGGAGCGGGCTGTCCCCCTGAGCCACACAATGGGCCGGCGTGGAAGAAGACTGGCGTGGATGAATAGGGAGCTATTCTTGAGGCTCCAGGAGAAAAAGAGAATCTACCTCCTGTGGAAGAAGGGATGGGCAACCCAGAAAGAATACAAAGAAGTTGTTAAGATGTGCCGGGAGAAAATCAGAAAGGCAAAAGCCCAGCTTGAACTCAACCTGGCCGCTAGGGTAAAAGGGAACAAGAAACTCTTTTACAAGTATATCAACAGTAAGAGGAGGACCAGGGAGAATCTTCATTCTTTACAGGATGAGGCTGGGAATGTGACTACTGAGGATAAGGAAAAGGCAGAGGTTCTGAATGCCTTCTTTACATCTGTCTTTAAGAGTCAGACCAGTTATCCTCAGGTTTCTCCACTCTCTGACCTGGCAGTCTTGGCTGGGGAGCAGACTGAACCCCCCACAATTCAGGAGGAAACAGTCAGAGACCTGCTACTCCAACTGGACTGCCACAAGTCCATGGGGCCGGATGAGATTCACCCGAGAGTGCTGAGGGAACTGGTGGAGGTGATAGCCGAGCTGTTTTCCATCATCTATCAGTGCTTGTTGACAGGTGAGGTCCCAGAAGGCTGGAGGCTTGCCAACATGACTCCCATCTACAAGAAGGGCTGCAGGGAGGATCTGGGGAACTACAGGCCTGTTAGCCTGACCTCGGTGCTGGGGAAGATTATGGAGCAGATTGTCTTGAGGGAGATCACGCGGCATGTGCGGGATGACCGGGGGATCAGTCCCAGCCAGCATGGGTTCACGAAGGGCAGGTCCTGCTTGACCAACCTGATCTCCTTCTATGATCTAGTGACCCGCCTGGTGGTAAGGGAAAGGCTGTTGATGTGGTCTACCTAGACTTCAGCAAGGCCTTTGACACTGTCTTCCACAGTATTCTCCTGCAGAAGCTGGCAGCCCATGGCTTGGACAGGTACACTCTTGGCTGGGTAAGGAGCTGGCTGGAGGTCCGACCAGAGAGTGGTGGTGAATGGAGCTAAATGCAGCTGGCGACCGGTCACGAGTGGAGTTCCCCAGGGGTCGGTGCTGGGGCCTGTCCTGTTTAATATCTTTATTGATGACCTGGATGAGGGAACTGAGTGCACCCTCAGTAAGTCTGCGGATGACACCAAGTTGGCTGGAAGTGTCAATCTGCCTTGGGGTAGTGAGACCTACAGAGGGATCTGGACAGGCTGGAGAGCTGGGCTGAAGCCAATGGGATGAGGTTCAACAAGGCAAAATACTGGATCCTGCACTTTGGCCACAATAACCCCAGGCAACACCACAGGCTTGGGCAGAATGGCTGGAAGACTGTGTAGAGGAAGTGGACCTGGGGGTGTCGATTGGTGCTAGACTGAACATGAGCCAGCAGTGTGCCCAGGTAGCCAAGAAGGCCAATGGCATCCTGGCTTATATCAGAAATAGTGTGACCAGCAGGAGTAGGGAAGTAATTGTCCCCCTGTACTCAGCACTGGATAGGCTGCACCTCGAGTACTGTGTCCAGTTTTGGGTCCCTCTCTGTAAGAAAGGCATTGAGGCCCTGGAGCGTGTTCAAAGAAGGGTGACAAAGCTGGTGAGGGGTGTGGAGCACAGGCCTTATGAGGAGCGGCTGAGGGAGCTGGGATTGTTCAGTCTGGAGAAGAGGAGGCTCAGGGGAGACCTCATTGCTCTCTATAACTACCTGAAGAGAGGCTGTAGTGAGCTGGGAGTCAGCCTCTTCTCTCGTGTGACTAGTGATAGGACTAGAGGGAATGGCTTCAAGCTACGCCAAGGAAGGTTCAGGCTGGACGTTAGGAAATACTTTTCTGAAAGGGTGGTCAGGTGCTGGAATGGGCTGCCCAGAGGTGGTGGAGTCACTGACCCTGGAGGTGTTCAACAAACGTTTGGATGTTGTGTTGAGGGACATGGTTAAGCAAGAACCATTGGTGATGGGCGAATGGTTGGACTGGATGATCCTGTGGGTCTTCTCCAACCTTAGTGATTCTATGAAATAACATCTGTGCCCATTTTCCTAGGAGCCTTGCATGCCTGCTTTCAGGACACTTCAGGCTAGTTAGGAAATTCTTTTGGTTGTAAATAAATACATCTCTCAAATAGTGGAAGTGGCACAAACTATAAAAGCCCAACTTCATGTAGAAATTAAGCCATTTTCATAGACCCAAACTACATCGTGGCTTTTTACTCCCTCAGAAAAAAAAAAAAAAAGTCATGCTCTTCCTTTGTATGAAGCCTTCTGAACTCGCAGTTGGGTTTGGGAATTTAAAGGAAAACAAGTCATCAAATTGAACCTATTGAAAATAATGCCATTTTCTTTTTTTCCTTCTTTTATTGCTTGCCTGTTGGTTTCCCTTCGGGGATGACTTTATAGCTTTGTGGGGGGGGGGGGGGGGGGAGAAAGACAGAAGGAAGCCAAGTGATTGTGGGAACAATAGAAAGAGGTCAGAGTCAAAAATTATAAATAGGAAACCAGAGGAAGACACCAGCCACTACCCAAGAGCATCTATTGCTCCATAAATGCATCAACTGGTGCAAACGATGGAATACTGATAGAACCAGAACAGTACTGCTCACAGTGTGACAAGCAGAGGGAATGGCCCTAGAGCTCCTGCCTTATTCTCTCCTCCTAATGTTACCAGACAGCTTGGCCAAGGCAAGGAAGAGGATCTTAATGTTGGACCTGAGACAAGGATCAGGCAATCAGCAGGAAGCTGATGGCAGCAGTAGGATCCCGGCCCTCCCCCAACAAGGGGCCTGGAGACAGGATTGCAGACCAACGGCTTCCCAGCTATCCCAAGAAAACCCCTCACTCACTACTTCCAGTCCATTATTTTGGCTCCTCATCCTTTAAACAAAATAATTTAAGCTTTAATATGCTTAGACTCCAATACCTGGGCATCAGGCATTGCTTGACATGAACTCCAACACTGACAAACTGCATGCAAAGCCTGCACAGAACTTGTACGTACACTTCCACCACCATCACCAAGTGTCATTCCATGAATTATCCAACATCTTTGGCAACTCTTTGACACCGAGCCACGATACCCCTTAGGCCTCCAAGTCACACCAAAGGAACTTAGTTTTATAAGCAGGCACTACATGGACACACTTTAAAGTGGGTACAGAATGGACAGTTCGTATGCATCCATCAGCTACATTTATGTAGAAGAAATACCTGCTTGCACCATCCTGCACCTCTGCCAGCATACAGCCAGTTCTGTCCCCTGATATTTTAAAGCTGTCTCTTAATATAATTATCATTCCAGTCAATAATAATAATAAAAAGCCTCTCTATAGCTTTATCTCAAGAGCACTTTGCAAAGACGAATACTAACTCGCCTGGTGTTACTCAGGTTAAACATTATTTTATAAGCATACAGCTCAGTCTTGTTTGCATAAAAAATTAAACTGACCCTTTTGGTTAAGTAAAGTTTAGTGCAGACCATTTTATTTAAGTGGATCTCCTGGGCTGAGGTTATATTATCTAGAAACATAACGTTAAAAGAATCCTCCCTTAGAGCTGTGGAGATATCACCCATGGAAGGACCCAGAACAAAGCAGTGAATAAATGAAAACCCTCTGAACCTCTGAGTGGGTGTGAAAGGCCACGGAAGGGTGAGGGGTTAAAAAAAGAGCCATCAAGGTCAAGTTCATGGCAGCATTACTTCTTACTGCCTTCTTTATCAATGTAAAAGATGCAAGTTAGATATTTCTCTAAACGCTCTGTTGATCTTGTGCTGCACAGCAGCAAGGACATAAGCACATCAGAAGTGCCTGACCCAAACTCTCCTCATCTACTTCAGACAATATCCAGGAGAAAAAAAAAAAGAATAGAATCTTATTTTCCTGAGCCTTCATCAGCTCTCCACAAGCCCTGTAATTTCAATCTCCTTTTCCCAAAATAAATTCTCAAGGCCACTCCAGACCAGAGTGCACAAATGGGCTCACAGCATCTCCTATCCCAGCTCACACCAACATCCCATCCGCCCCCTGCCATCAGCCCCACACTGACCAGAAAGCTGTCTGAAGCACACATGGTGAGGCACAGCTCTGTTCTGCAACAGCACAGATAGCTTTGAAAACTGGAAGTTGTTTGGAAAGAAGTAGACATTGAGAGTTGTATCTCGCTGTAGGCACTGAAATTCTACCTGGCACACCACTGCTGGGCTCCAGTTTGTTTGCTCATCCCTTGGAAACATTATAATCTAAGAGTGAATTCAAATCCTTAATGTATGTACACTTCTTGTCATTTAATATACTGAAACAGATGTACTAGGGAACTGTTTGGCATCCACTCTGGTTTGTGTTCTTGCTACTGTTGCACTCTCTGCCTTGGTAAACTATCCCCCTTAGCTGTATCTGACCCCAAGCTTGCTTTCCCCATTCCTAAATGCCTGAATTCAAAGAAAGCCTTTCAAGAGATATGTGGATGAGTAAATATGATTATTCAGGTAGCTGCCTTATAAACCAGAATTCTAACAGAAGTGAGGGAATGTCAAGAGACTGCAGAGAATTTCCATTTGCAAACTGTGGTAGTTTAGGTTGGCACACTGAATAATTTCTATTGCTTCATGAAGTGTAGAAAAAAAGGTTACTCCTCTCTGATTCTACCAGAGCTGTTTATAAACATCCATGAAAGGACCAGCAGATGTTTTATGTTGTACAGCTGGGATTGACTAACAAAAATATGTAATCATGCCAGATAAAAGGTAGCTGGCTCCTTAAATAGACGAGTCAAGGCAGAATCATGAATCACATTCAAGTATCAGATTTGCTAATAGGAGAGCCTATAGTAACCCATTACACACATAAAAACAGAGTCAACACCCATTCTCACCCTGAATGGGAAGAGTCTCAAGTTACTCAGGAGAAGGACCCAACTTACAGCTGCATTCCTCCTGCAATTCCTGCACCTCCGCCAAGCACAACATCACTGCATCGGGCTCTGCTACCCACTGCTGACTTCTGGCACCACAGGTCACTCCCACTGCTTCTCTTCTCAGTTGGCTTCCTCCACAGGTGCTGCTGCAGTTTTTCTCTCCAGCCTCACATGCTGGATTAAAGTTGTATGAAGCTAAAAGTAGTAATCATCAACATCTGCACTTCCTGTGAAGCTGTAACTGTTTAACCAATGCACGAGCTACCTACTGAGCAGAGCTACTCCAGATTAGCTATACAGCTAAGTTGGGGTGGATTCCCAGAAGTAATAAAGAACCCAAATCCTCAAGGTTATACACACTAATGTTCCACAACGCAAGACTTTGAGTGATTTCCAGTTAAGGCACTTCAGAAGAGAACAACAATGGGCGTTCAGCTTTGTGCTAGATGACTTTGTCTCAATACAGCATTGTGCTGGCAACATAATAATCAGTCCTCTCTTATTCACCGTGTTTCCTCTGGTGTCCAAAGCCAAGAGTGCCAGTAAAACCAAACCAAATGTAATACACTGAGTCCTTTCAGAGAGGACCATGGCCTTGTACCTTCTCATCCTACACCAGCCTTACTAACCATCCACGATGAGTCGATTGGCTGTGCCATTAAGTATTTCCAGGAGCCTAGCAAACTCTCTTCATAAGAAAAGAAATTTAGAGATCAAGTCCTAACAGTAGGTGCAACTTCAACGCAGGTCTGACTTTCTACTGAAGTCTATTTCGAGCTCATAAACACTTATATTTATGAAGATTCTTTTGCAAGATCAGTTTCTCCATCTCACAGCTGCGGGAGGAAGATATTCATGCCGCTGAAAACACGCAAATTGTTTTTCTATTACATCTTTCAGTTAACTTTATCAGCCCCACGGACACCCTGTGAAGCAGCTGTATGTTAGCGTTTGTCACTACACGCTTCAGACACTGGAAATGCTGATGTTACACAAAGCTTGAAAATTTATGGCGACATAAATAGTTGCTACAATATTTTAAGTCATCGGTTTGGGTGCAGGATTTCTAATCTCTGCCTGCTGGTCCCCCCCCCCCCCGCCACCTTGGGTAAACTTTTAATCTCCAGTGCAGAGGCCTATTATTAGAGCTGGCTGAAAAAAGCTAAAGGCGTGTTGTTTATTATGGAAAAGGTTAGGGCAAAGCCTTCAAAAAAAAAAAAAAAAAAACCTAAATCATTGACTTTTCAGAGGAGGAACAGACTAAGACATTTCCTTTAAAAACTGTTTCTCTGAATAAAAAACAATTAATGACTCAACATAAAATAACGCCCTTTCCAAAGAAGTTTCAGTTCGGGAAGGAGAAACAAGTGCTACCAAAATCTCTCAGTGCCCAAACACAAACCAACCCCAACCCAAACACCACGCATTCCACGAGGCAGGCTGGCTTTCACACCATTTAAACACAAAATGACCTCCCAACGGCCCAGCCCACGGGCTGACTGGGCAGCGTGTGAAGCGAAGCCTCGCCCAGCGCTGAGCACTGGAATGGGCGCAGCCAGCAGAGCCTCCCCTCCCCACCTCCTCCTCCTCCCCACGCAGGAAGCAACTGCAGTTCCAACTGCAGCTCTGGTTGTTCAGCCCCGTCCCAAGAAAATAAAAGGGGATAAAAAACAAAAAAGAAAGAAAGAAAGGATGAGGGGAAAGAGCAGCACAGCGCACCCACCGCAGCCGTGGCGCGGGCGGGCAGGCTGGGTGCTGGAACGAGCACGAGAGCACTCCTACGGCAGAGAGGAGCGCGATGACGGCAGGGCACGGGGGTCACGGACCGGCAGCTCACACGGTCGCTCACACACCGCCGTCCGGAGCGCAGCGGGCCGCACGGTGGGGCGGCGCCCGACGGCCGGCAGGGCGAAGCGGAGCGGCGGGACGGCGGCGCGCCGGGGAGAGGCCGGAGCGGAGGGACAGGAGCGGAGCGGCCGCACGGAGCCGCGCGGGCAGCCCGAGCCTCCGAGACCGCCCCGGGCCGGGCGAAGCCTCTCGGCGAACTCCGCGCAGACACCGAAACTTGCCCGGACTTTCGCGAGCCCCGCCCGCCCTCCTCCGGGTCACCGAAACGCGACGGACAGACGGACGGACGGACCGACCGACCCCGGCCCCGCCGCCGCTCCCGGAAGCCGCGCTGCCCCGCCCCGCCCGCAGCCCCGCGGCCCCGCTCCCGACCCGCGGCCTCGGCTCCGGCCGCCGTGCCCGCCCCGCCCCGCCCCGCCGCCAAAAGTTTCCATGCGGGAGCGCCGCGAGAGAAGAGCGCCGCGAGTTACCGGAGGAGGGCAGAGGGAGCCCCGCCGCGCCGCACGATCCGCTCCGACCCCCGGCCGCTTTGTCTCGGCCGCACCCGCTCCCGTCCCGCGGAGGAAATGGGCTCTTCCGGCCGCCTCCCGCCGCCGCTCCCGCCCCGCCCGGCCGCTGTTCCAGGCACCGCCCGCCGCGCCGCCCCGCGGCCAGGTGTCGGCCCGGCCTGGGGGCGCCGCCCGCCTCACCTCGGCCCCGCGGGCCGGCCGGGCCGTGCTGCGGCCCCCGGGCGTCGCCCCTCACGCCTCGCGCTTGGCACGGGAGCGACGCTTCCATCAAAGCCTCTCGCGGGAGCAAAAAACTGCCCGGTTGCTGAGCGAACCGAGCGAGATCGCAGCGTGCTTTCGCTTGGGAAAGACCTCCAGGACGTCCCAGCCCGCCCCCGCCAGCACTGCTGCAGTCCCCACACACCACTGACTGGTGCCTTGGATGGGGCCTCATCCCCAGCAGCCTGCTGCAAGGCTTTACTGTCTTTTCTATGAAGAAATCCTTCCTGATACCCGAATTAAACTCCCCCTTGTGCAGCATCTGCTGTCTCCCTGCATCCTGTCACTTACAACTACCTTGCAGGCAGGTGTACACAGCCTCCCCAGAGCTCCTCTGCTCCAGGCTGGGCAGCCCAGAGCCCTCAGCTGCTCCTCACTAAGACTCACTGCTGTTAGAGCAGCTTTGTAGGCCCCCAAAGTCAAAGCTGGGATGTCCCATGTTGGTACTGTGGCTCCTGACTGAGACACCATGGAGTTGCAGTTGATGTCAGCACACATCGTACACTTGGCTGCGAGAGTCCGCAGAAGTCAGAAGCAGCTTTCACCTTCCGGGGCTCCCGCAGGGTGCAGAGGTAGCAAACTTGTTGCAAAACCAGTGGATGATCTCAAAGAAAACAGCTCTGTTCCTCTTGGGAGCTGTTTTCATTTGGAAACTTAATGCTGTACCTCAACGCTCCCGCTGTACGTAGCACTGGTGAGGCCGCACCTTGAGCACTGTGTTCAGTTTTGGGCCCCTCGCTACAGGAAAGACATTGAGGCCCTGGAGAGTGTCCAGAGAAGGGAATGGAGCTACGTGAGCTGTGACGCTGCAGATGGGATTTCCTGAGCCATGCTTGCTGCTTGGTGCGGTCGGTGGCAGCCCCTGCTCTTAGGGAGCTTTTAGGAGCTGAGCGTTAGTCAATGGAAGTAGATTTGTTGATGGGGAGAAAGGTCTCCAAGGAGAAATGTATTTCAAAGGCTTTGAAGAGTGCCAGCCACCACGTTTATCCTGCATCAAATCACTGGTATTTTTCGTAGTTTGTTTTGACGTGACTTTTAATTCAAATATCTCTACAGAATTTACGCTCGTACTGGATTGTAAAAACAAATGAATAAATTTAATACATTTCATGACTCATTTGTCAGCATTTCTGAGATACCTGAATCTATTTGTTCCATCCTTTGATACTAATCAAAACACAGAGCTCGGGCAGCCCTCAGGGAGCTTACATCCGAGCAGTGCCATTCAGCCCATGCAGATTCCTGGGGTGCCAACCCCACTGGCACCCATTGGGGTGCAGCCCATGTCACTGCAGAGCATGCTGTGGCTCACACCGTGGCTCCCAACTCTGACTTTTCTCTGGGCCCAGACATTACCAGGGCTGCACTTCCTATTTTCGCCATGCTCCTACTGGCCGCTGCTGCAGGAAGGCAGGCGGTGTCCTGCAGCGATTCAGATTGCATTTTTCCTTCCTGCGGATTTAACCCAAGAAAGGGATCCAAGGCAGGGAAATAAAAACAACGCCATTGTTTTCCAAACCCGGAAGAAAACAGGGATCAGGAGTCCAACCTTGTGAGCAAAGTTAATCGAAAGAAAGCAAGATCTATTATTATAGAGATGCTGTTTATTAAGATGATACAGGATGTTCGGTGTCTTAACAAATTGTCTCCTCTAGAAAAACAGAGAAAACAGATTTCTAACCTCTCTCTGTTTCCTGTTTGTACCAAGCCATTAATATTTTGGTGTTGGTTGCAACAGGGATCCAAACTACTCATTTCTGATCTGCAACGTACTCACAGTAAAATTGAGTTTACACTTCAATAGCTTGCTTTCTTTCATTACTCCTTTTAATACTGTGCCTTGGCCTCCTGTGGTGGCTTCCACATTCACTGGTTTTGCACGTCTCACATCCTTTCAGGACAAAATGTCAGATTAAAAAAGAAAAAAAAAAAACAACCTCTTTTAAAACTACAAACCGAAGAGTAGAAGGCCTGGCATGGTGGAGAATCACACATTCTGTGCCACGCTGCTGAAAAGCAAAGCAAAAACACAAGCAATCAGCTGGCAGCTCTGATGGCTTGTGAATCAAGTGAAAAGACGCAGGAAACAAAAACAAAATCATGTAAAAATAGAGCCAGCCAGGTTGAGATTGGACTTTGCCTCTTAATTAACAGCTCTCTCGGAACACGGTGGCAGGCTCTGTCAGCAGCGCTGAAACGCAGGGTGTTGTTTAGACAGGCACCCAGGAACTATAGCTAGCACTTCCCATCCAGCACATGTCACTGAGACAGCATCAGGCTGTGCCAGCAGTTGAAATCCAATCCATTTTCTGAAATGAGTCAGAAGTTTTCTGCTTGCCCCTGAATCTCTCTTTTAACAGTGTTTATGGTTTTCTAATTCCATTTTCTTGTAGTGTTTTGTTTTGTTTTCGACCCTTTTCGCCAGCTAAAAAGCAAACGTAAACCAGGGGGAGAATCAGGCACAGAGGAGAGGGTGCAGCAGCAGTATTGCTGGTAGGTTGCTCAGCACAAAACAAACGCTTTCGATCTTGCCTCTATTAGGGAAACTCAGGGTGCAGCACGTCACAGCAGACCGTGGTTGGAGATTGCGCACTGCTGGCAGAGTACCTGCGTTAGTCAGAGGTGTGCACGAGGCAATCGCTGCCTACTGCTGCCTAAGGATACCCGTGTGGGTGTAGTCACAGCAGCAGCTGCCCTTTCCCTGCTGTATCCTGGGGTGGATTTGTGTGCTAAGCAGGGATCTTGTTTACACGGCACCTGGTGTACCTGTGCTGCCTGCTAGTCACAGCGGACAGGGGGGGCCAAGTGACGTGCTTTAGCTGGGATCGGATTTTCTGTTTCTGTGACAACATTGCTGAAAGTAAAATAGTTGCTCCATGCATACGTTCATGCCTGCTTCAAAGTGTACGTTTGATCTTTGTGGGTTTTGATAGGAGCGTTTCGGTTTTGTTGTTTTTGAGAAGTCAGCATTGAAGCAAAAGTGAAGGGTGTGGAAATGGGACTGCAGGGGCCAGAGGTGGTAACAGGGGAGTCGAGAGAATGGGAGAAGGCAGGAGATGAAGGCAGCAAGGAAGAAAAGATGGGAAGATACAAAGAAGCGTTGAGTGGAAGGTGCTGCAGAGGAGGCTGAACGGTCAGTGGCAAGAGTGAAAATAAAAGTGTAGAAGAATCTCAGGGTCCACACAGCTGGAGATATAGGCTCGGTGCAGAGCGATGTTACAGCCCAACAAGGACAGCCATAGAGAAGCCTTGTGGTGCAGAGCCTTGTCATGTCTGCCTATCCTTGGTCTGCCAGCATGGGGCAGGGCAGGGACTTCATGCCTTGGTGAGCACATCCTCTTGGATGGCTCTAATGAAGCCAGCAACAGAGCACTGTGAGACCAAAGTGAGGGTCTGGCACAAATGCCATCTCAGGCATGTCATGGCACCAGGTCCTGAGGGACCCCAGAATCAGTCTCAGTGTTTCCATGCAGCTGGGAGACATCAATGATCCTCCTCAGGGCTCTGACACAGAACTGCATAGGAAGCTCACAGGATCCAATTAGGAATCTGCACAGCCAGGAAGCTCATCTCAATGTCCTGGGGCCATGGATGCCTCAGGACTGTGTTAGTGGGGTGGGAGCACTGGGAGGTGGGAGGTGCTGCTTTCAGTGGGACAACAGCCACACCACACAGTGCATAGTAAAGCAGCAGCCTCAATTAAACAGAGCTGAGTCAGGAGGAAAATGGATTTGCCAGTCCATCTGCCCCCACACAGGGCTCCCATCGGCACTGCTTTCTGCCTGGGAATGGGACTGCTGCCCCGCTGGGCTCTGCTGTGTCCCAGGGTTGGCACAGTGTGCATCAGCTGGGGCTACAGCCACTGTGCCCATTTTCCCCTCACTGCTTCAGGGCTCACAACCATTTCATTCACCATCACTGCCCACTCTCTGAGAGAAGAGTTCTACTAGAAACATGCTGGGCTTCATTCTTAGGAAGTGACTGCATCTGAATGGCAGCACTGCCTCCTCCTCACTGCCAAGTGCTCTCAGGGCCTGCGGAAAGAGAAAGAAATCCATAATGCCAATGTGACTGCCAGCACGGGGCCAGCAGCCCCTATGCCCCCTCCTATGGTACGGGCATCCTGGAACAGGCAGAAAACAATAGAAAGAGACGATGCTGTCCCAAAAAGCTCAGCATGAACTGGGCTCAGCGGCTGCTGCTTTGCCAGCAGTGCAGCCCGAGCAGTTTGCATTCACCTCCCGTTCACACAGCCTTTGTGTAATAAACTGCTGTAGCCCCAGAGAAGGGAACATTCAAAAAAATGCCCCGAGGCAATGCATAGCAGAAGCCTGAGAATCCTACTGTATGAGTCACTGACCTCCACACACTGCATCTATTTCAGCCTTTAATTAATAAAGTTTTACATTTCTATAGCACTTTCCATCTGGGAAGATCCTAAAACGATGTGAGGACTTAAGAGCACGCAGCACCGCGGAAACGTGGTTCCCAGAGAGGTGGGACTGTGCAGGGCAGCAAAGCTCAGCCAAGGGCATGGGGAGAAAATTCTTAATTTTAAATAGAGCCTCTGTTATATCACTGAGCATTTCATATCCGTGGAGAATAGAAGATTTTAGCTTCTCAGGCACCACTTGAATAAATAAGCATTGTAAACTGCTTTCTTTATCCTGGTGGGAAGCAGTGCAATACAAGTACTGCGTGATTTTAATTTAGGGTGTGAGAGGACCCCAAGATAACCAACACTGTTGGCTCAAGGCTTCCCTCCTTCCCAATGAACGCCTTATTCCCACACGCAGGACACAAGGCTGAACACACCGCTCTTCTTGGCCCACTTCTCCAGGCAGAGAGGTCTGTGCCAATGAGCCAGCCTTGCACAGGGGGACCCGACCCTTGCTCAGCCCCCCCGACACCCCCTGGCTAAGTGCTTGGCCAAAGTGAGCTGGCATCTGTTGGCTGCAAAGAGATTTCAAAGGGATGTCAACATTCTCTTTTCCTCAGTGCAGTTCCAGCCTATTTTTATCTGCCTTTTTCTGGAAGAAATACACGGGCATGGACAGGGCTAGTCGTAAAATTTCATTGCTTCCCGAGGAGAAATTGCAGGCAAATTACAGACTAGTGCACTCCTTTTATGTCTGTGCTGCTCGGGGCATGTCAGCACTGCCGCATTCCCTTCCACCCCGCCACATTCCTCACCACCCGACCTCTCTGCTTGCTGATGGAGCTGCTGAGTGCCTCCCTCCGTGATTAAAGCACCCTGCTCGCTCGCACGGGGCTCGACATGGTGGCAGTGGGTTGTTGGTGCAGACAGAAATAGGTACAAGTTGCCTTTGTGGTGTTGCAGGGAAACAGAGCAGATTAGTGCCGTTCTCAAACATGAGGAATCACAGAGTTGTTCAGATTGGGAAAGACCTTGAAGATCATCGTGCCAACTGCTGACCATGAGGTGGGCAAAGCCCAAGCTTGTGTCCCACCATTCCCAATGTCTGAATTTCAGAATCACAGAACCATAGGGGTTGGAAGGGACATCTGGAGGTTACCTAGCAAGCTCCTTGCCAAGCAGGTTCACTACTGTAGGCTGCAGGGGAAAGAATCCACATGGGTCTTGAAAATCTCTGGAGGGAATCCAAAGGTCTCTCTCCTCCCTGAGCTGGAAATCTCACTGCCACACATCAGAACTTCCTCCAAAGGGAGGCATGCTGTCATCGGTGACAGGTATTGCCACCAAAATGTGATCAAAGGGGGAGTTATCAACTTAAGTGTACTGAGGCATTTCTGTTTCAGAGAAGAGAATTATCATTGAGAAAACAATCCTGTAAGGTAGATGCTATTGACAGAAAAATAAAAGGAATACAGTCCTTACCAGACAGACCTAAGTTGCTCCAAATTGCTGTCAGCTTGAAATATCTCACTGGTAATTTGTTTTCAAATTCTTTCTCCCTAAATTTGATTTGTTGCTGTACAGTGGAAGATCTATTTGACACGGCATCTCGGAGAGTGTCCCAGTGTCCTCCCGCCAATGGTGAGCTATCACTTCTGGGAGCTGGCAGCATTTGTTATAAAAAGGGACATCATCACTTGAAAAGCAGATTTTGTTTGAGGACATGGATCTGCTGCTGTTACAAATAGAGGCTAAGATCACAGGGAGGGAAGTCATCAGGGAAAAAAATCGCATCTCCTCTCATCTCTCAGCCTGTCCGCATGGGCAGCTGGCCGTGCTCTCTGTCTGTGCCCTGGGGTACAGAAAGGATGAGGCAGCGTTGTCCTGTTGTCTTCTCAGTTTCCTAAGGAATAAATATTTCATAAACATCACCAGAACACTTCTTAACCAGAGAAAATGTTGGTGGTGTTCCCACCTCCTGGGGTATTGTAGAAAGAGAATGAGCATCACACCCAGCCCATTTATCTGCTGATCTGCTTTCCTCTAATGCAGAAGAGAAAGAAGTAGCACTGACTTCGGAAACATCTTGCTGGATTCAGTGGTGTCTTGCAGGGCATCCCCTTACCTCTGCACAGCCATTCCTAGCTCTCTAGAAACATACATCACTAAAGCAAAGGAGGACAGCATATGCCCCCAGCATTGCTTACTTCTGGGTCTTTCCAGGAAAGCATTGGCAATGTTTGCGTATTTCTGCTGATGTCAGAATGGTGCCACGTTATATCTGGAGCAGCAAATCCCCAGGTGCCACTGCCAGGCTTTGGGACTTCGTGTGTCCTCAAACTCAGGGACATTTCTCCTCTCTGCAGGAGAAGCTGGAGCTGCACAAACCCACCTCTTGCTGCTTGGAAAGACATCCACGCATCACATCCAAAGCACTTCTAGAGCCTCGTGGCAAACATGGAGTTGTAAAGTGCTCAACCATTTATAGCTGAAACTCTGGGGGAAACCCCAGCCAGCCGCATTCGCTCTGCTGGAGCAGAGCAGTGGGGTCTCAATGGGAGTGAGGAGTAAGGAGCAATGCCAGTGCAGGGCATCCAAAGCAGAGCAGTTCACTCACAGTCCAACCCCAACCATCACCACCTGAGGTGTGCCTCCATTAAGTGGGGGGGAAGGGTGATTCCTTAAGTGCAGGTTTAATTGGGTAAATCAGGGAGGGGTGAGAAGTTTTGTAGCCCCTCAGACATTGTATCAAAGGGGTGGCTTGGAGAGTTTAGGAGGGAGTCTGTGGGAGGTTCCTCCAGAGGAATATGGGGAGAACAACATGAAGGGATGGTTTAGAGCCAAACAGTGCACTTCTGCTTGATTGATTTAGGACAGAAGAAAGGAACTACCAACCAGAGCTCCTCTCTCACCAGTCTCCATCCTGAGCTATGTGGACTTCTTGGGGGGAGGAGGGAGGGATCTGAAACCTCAGCACTCAGTTGCTTTGCAGTGCTTCAATCTGAGCAGTGGTTTTAAAAAAATATATATCAAAGAGGAGTAGAGTGCCTGTAACCATGGCAATGCTCCCAGCTCCCTCTGCAGCCGCATCCCTCCTGCTGCATCCTGGGGCTGGCAGGCATGGGGAAGATGGAGATGCCCAGCAGTGAATGGGGATTGGCCCCACCACTGCATTTTCCAGGGAAAGAAGTGCAACTCCAAGGAAACACTTAATTCAGATAGTATGGAAGTGGTGGTGACCACCTTGTGGTGACACCCACGTTCAGGATGAGAACTGCCCAATGCAAGCGTTGGCATGAACGTGATCCAGCTCCATCTGTAGGGAGCACTGCTTTGCTCTAGCTCCATGTTGGTCCTTCCTTCTGACACTTGGGCCACTGGGAGATGCTGGGCCACATTCTCCAGCACAGCCTGGGTTTCAGCCCTTGGCAGCTTGGGAACTGCTGGTTTGGTTCTCATTAGGGTAAAGCTGTTTAATTCCTTACCAGCTCAGCACCGCCTTCCTGCACAGCTCTGTTAGCAAGGTCTGCACACAGAATATTAGGGATTAATGAGACAGGTGATTAAGTGCAGTTCTGCTTAAATTCAATCCCAAGAGAACGGACGTGGAACTGCCCTGCTGTGAATTAGGCAATAAAGTGGGGGAAAGTGGAAAACATGGCAGGGACTGGTTCTGTTTCATTAGTGCTCTCGTGCCTAATGATCCCAGCACCTCTGCTGTCAGAAAAAGGCAGAAGGCACAATTACAGCACGATTCCAGCAAACCTGTGCAGGTGCTGGTCTCGTGCTGCGATCCTTGGCTGCCAAGCCAGTCACAAAAGGATGTGCAAGGGCTGCTGATGCACTTGGGTAGAAGAAATGGGGCAAAACAGCCTTCCAGCACCAGCACTTCCAAGTAGCAGCAGCATCCACTTCTTCCAGAGGAACCAAAGGCACAAATTTGCCTCATGTAGCCCAGGAAATCTGGGAATGCAGCAAGATCCCTGATTAAGGAAATCTCATCCCCAGGATCATAAATGAGTCATCAGATGTCAGCATCAAAGCCACAAGCCTCCAACCCAGCTGTCCTGTGCAGCTGGGGACATCCATGCTGGCAGGTCTGAAGCAGTTAAGGCTGCCCAGCACATGCCCTCTGCTCACAGCTTCATTCTCCTTCCAAAATACTGAGATAAAACTACCCATGAGCATCACTAAAGTCCTTGAGAGAAGATAACTTCAATTCCTCCATCTGCTTGCAATGCTCCACCAACTGAGAACCAGGAATAGGCATAAGCAGAGTTCTCTGTGCTCAGCAGCAGCAACGTTGCTCTTGCTGAAACATCTGGGTTTGTGCTCCCCCAAACCTCACATTCAGATAAAGCAGTGCTTTTCTTGCACTCGGTTCATGCCGAATATAGAGGCCATCTCCCGGTGGCACAGAGATCCAAATTCCCACTTTCTCCCCTGTTATCCAGGCATGGTGAGCTGCTCAGAAGCAGAGCACGCTGCCTGCAAAACTCTCCTCTCTATTCCCTGAGGTTTGCTGGGAGTTCATGCCCCAGGCTGCAGTCTGATGGAGCGAGCCAGTCCTGCACACTTCAGATGGATATAAAAAGGATATGCAATCAGACATGCACTTAAGCAAGTATATTACCAAGCGAAATGACTTTGGTTTGACTAAGCTAATTAAAAATGGAACAAAGCAATGATCAGATTAAGGTCATAATTAATAACTCCATAGGTTCAAATTATCCAGTCACCAAATAAATACTGCATGTCAGCGGAGGAAGACACAGCAGATGACTGGAGGGTATGGGTGTCCTGCTCAGAGCTCCTGCAGAGGCAGCAGCTATCTCTGAGTGCAGCTCACTGAGGCAAAACACTGCCTTCACTGTCAAGGAGACCCCACTTGTAGGGCTCCAGGGTGTGGAAATCACACGGGCTGCAGGTGTGGGGGGGCCCTGTGTCCCCTGTACTCATAACCAATGCAGAAGCTCTACTAGCAGAGATTACATCCTCTTCTCATGCAGCCATTCTCCTTTGGGGGATTTTTAATGCTTTGAACCTTTTTAAGTCATCACTTAAGCCACCTGTGACATTGAGTGCTGTTAGCTGCGGTTGCCTGTGGGCAAGGAGGAGACCTCTGCACATCCCCAGTACCCCCAGTTGGCTGCCTTCAGCCCCATCTCACCCAGCACAAACCTCCCAGAAAGGATTCGACACACAGAGGAGAAGAAAAGTTTTGTCAGTACTGAGCACCAGTTCCCAAACCTTCAGCCCCTCTCTTGCAGGTGGCAATGATCCTTAATCATGCCCTGAACCACCTCCTACCTCTGGGCACAGCTAGGGATGGGCTGCCACAATGGGGCACCGAAATTTATAGAAAACTACACAAATTTTGCATAAGACCTGCAAGTGTGGGCTGCCTGCTCCTGGCTTTGGGGGCAAACTGGCAGTCAGGGTCTGGCTGGAGGATCCCCCATCCCTCCTGGCAGATGGAGAGAGGCACAGCCACAGATATTCACTCAGGAGCCCTCTGTACCAGCAGCTGAAACATTTTCCCAGGGGAAAAAAAAGCCTTTTATGATTTATTACTGTTCACAACATAAAATATCATTGCAAATCTAGCATTTCACTGCTTGGGCTGCAGCCCTTGGGAAAACACTGCTAAACCACACCAGCGAAGCCCCAGGCTCTGCGAGAAGCCACAAATCAATTGCACAAGAAGCCACAGCACTCAGGTCCCCAAGCAAGAGAACCTCAGGACCTCTTGTGTCCCTACCCTGCACCCCTGGCACCACAGCAGCAGGCTCACGTGGCTCATCCCTATAGCAGGAGGGCAGGCAGTGGTCCTTCCCTGCTGTGCTTCCCTGCAGCTCTGCAGTCTGGAGGGAGAGCAGCACTGCTGTGCTCCCAGCAGCTTCTCAGCACCCTCCATCTTCTTAATTAAGGAAGACATGACTGCCTGTGACACAGGTTTTGAGGCTTCTGTCCTGCTACCAAAGCCCTAAAGAGGCTTGAGCTGCAACCTGGTGGCCACCAGGTATGAGTGAGCAGCACCTGGGGCTGATCTGATCCCAGTGCTCCTGCTGCTGGGTAGTGCTGGCAATGGGGCATTGCTGGATCTGCCCTCACCACAGGGCACCTGCACTCATGGCTGAGCATCACAACCTCTGTGCCAACAGCAATCTGTTTTTGCATTTAAAGAGATGATGGAAGCGATGTACTTAGAAACAACAAAGCTCTCCCAGCTGCACACTGTAGGTAAAAACTTCACAGTGTCTCCCAGCTTCAGTAGCCAAGGGAGAGAATGAGTTTAATTGCTTTTGTAATGAGACGTGGAGGCACTGTGCTGGTGGCACAGGTGAGCTTTGCTCAGCAGTTTGTAGGTAGTGTCCCTTTGTGCAGCTGCAAGTTTTGGTGTGTTTGTGAACCAGGGAAATACTGCTCTCACCTGTGAAAGGGAGCAGCTCTCCTGTACAGGCTTTGGGAAGCACAGGACCACACTTTTTGCTAAAAATGCTCAAAGCACTCATAGGAGCAGCAGCAGGGAGGGTGCAGGGAGCAGCACTGCACCACTGGCTTTGGCCAAAGCAGAAGTATTTCCCTCCAGAAATGCATCCCATTGCAGCTTCTCTGCAGTTTTCAGCACAGACAAAATCTTTTGCAAACAGGTCAGCATTGTTTCTGTGTATGTTTACACTCCCCTATTTTTGGAGCCTGTTGCAGACCCTGCTCTGGGAGCAGCTGTCTTCATTGAAATGCCAGCCCTACTGCCTATTGATGCTGGGATTTGGGGCACTGAATCCTAAATCCTCAGCGTTTGGCCAACTTCACATGTTCATGACTGTAGTGATGCTCTGGGTATGGAGTTTTGTCAGTAGCAGCTGCAGCAGAGCAGCCAAGAGCAGGAGGCTTTGCCAATTACACGATCCTACTGTTAATTATCTTCATTAAGAACATGCCACTGGGTGACATCTCCACGGTGGTTGGGTCCCACATCCCCAGAGCTGCACCTGTGGGTATGTCTGGAGCAGTCTGAGGGCTGAGAGATGGGACAGTGGGGTGGGGGCATGCAGGGAGCACCCCGTATTCCCCCAGCTCCTTCCTGTCTATGCAGGAGGAAGGGGAGGGAGCAGAGATGCTCCATCCCTGTCCCCAGTGTGTCCCCACACTCAGGATATGAGGGATGGGGAAAGCTGGATTGTCCCCTCCGGTCCCTCCCCTCCCAGCCCGTTCCATAGCCCTCAGTCACTGTTTATGAAAAGCAAATGTTTTGCTGTTAGCTAATCCAGCTTGTTTGTGAAAGCCCCGAAGGCTCGTTTTAATTGCGAGTAAATGATTCTTAACGATATAAATCAGAGCCAGCAGAGGCCGGGAGCATTTGTGATATCTTGCACTGTAACCAGGAGTCAAGAAATGAATTAAGCTCAAATTGAAAAGAGGAAGGTTTCAATCTGAAATTGGGCAAATACGAGACTTCATCAAGTAGAGATAATCACTGTGCAGGATAATAATGAGGCTTCAGCTTAGCAGTTTTGCATGGAGAATCCTTAACGTGCCCGTGGCAGATTTTGCTGCTGCAAGCATTGCAAGAGACAACTCAATAAGGGACCCAATAGGAAGCAAACACCATGGCAGCCCCAGTGCCCCTGCCCTCTCTGTTTGCATCTCGGCCCCTTTGGGTCCCAAAGCCGTGGGGATCCCCAGCACTGCCCCAGTAAGACCCTCCATGTGCTTACAATGGGTATTTTTGGGAAATTCCTTTGAAAAAATGGCCTCACATGGCAGTCTGGGAGCAGGAACCCCATCCCTGGGCTGTTTCAGGGCCGTGGCACCGAAGAGTGGTGATAGGACCCAGCAGGGAGGTGGTGGCTGGCCTTGGGGACGTGGAAGGTTGTTTCCAACTTTGATGATTCCATGATTCTCAACCTCTACTGAGAGCGCTGTGCTTACAATGAAGGAGCAAGAACACATCCTCACCTCTACCCTTAGTAACTGGAAGCTGATTGGCTTTGCTTAATCTGCTGTGCAGCTATCAGACTAAAGACAGGACAAAAGCATTAATGTGGATTGCCAACAAGCTCACGGTCTCCAGGTAGGAAGGGGAAATCCATCGGGCTAAAAGGAAAGAGCTCATGCAGCCGCTGCCCTCGCAGTGCTACGTGCTGTGTCCTCAGAGTGCATTAGTCATGGAGATGCCATGAAGTCACTCAGGATGCTCGCCGGACTGAGCAGAAGGGAAAAGTCAAGCCCAAAGGTGAGGTGAATTGTTTCTTGGCTGTAAATTATCTTTTTGAAGCAGAGATGAGGTCTCTTCCGGGAAAGGGCTGAAAAATTCCACTGCGAATTCAGGAAAATAAATGTATTCACATCACTGCCCACCTGGGCCAGCACCCAACCTCTGAGAGCACCAGGGGCTGGGGCAGCTCTGTTCCTTCACCCCACTCAGCTGAGGCACTGCGAGACAAGCAGCCATGAAGGGCTGACCTGAAACCAAAGCAAAGCCCAAGCTTCTGGCATCCTGCTGGAAGAGGAAGATGAACTTGTACCCACACTGGGGGCAGTGATACCCCATGAGTCCCAAGGTGTGGAAATGGCCTTCTGCTCTCCTCCAGGCCCCCAAAAACAGCGTTATTGCATGACACTGTGACCAATCCCAGTACAACAGCCCCTGCTGCCCCCTGTTCTGCTGCACGTGGAGCACATCACTTCTCCCAGAGAGCTCCCAAAAACAGGAGGATCCCAGCCAGGGTCACTCAATTATGTAGGAATCCTGTGGGTCTGGATAGCACGCAGTCCTTGGGGACATCCTTGGGCTACCCTGACACTGTGCACCGAGCACCCACAAGGATGGAGGGGCACTGCAAGCACCATGGTGCACAAGGGTTAATAGAACTGGGTTGCTCTCTAAATGTGAAAATAGGCTGCTTCTGCTGGCAGCGTGGGGTCTGTGGAGCAACATTCATCGTGCTGGGGATGCTCAGAACTGACGAGACAATCTCAGGAGTAAAGATGGATTTTTAATGCATTTATTATTGTCAAATATCTTCAGTAACCTTCCCAGCACGGTGATGGATTTTAAGACAAAATTCCAAAGTAAAGGAGAGCATCTTTGCCAGGCAGGCTGGTTAAACAGCAGTGCTGCCTGCAGCCTCCTACCCCTTCTCCTGATGGGGCTTTGATCACCTCTCACACAGCCATGGCTGTTTCCACTGTGCTGGGATGAAAGGAGATGGCCCCATGGGGGGATGTGTCCCTGGGTGATCCCTGGCCAGCCCCAGCTCATACTTCAGTACATCCCCATGGCTGGGGGCTTCTGTGCAAGCAGAGAGCAGTTAGGTACACCAATCCCATCCAGCCATCCACACACAGAATAGGGCAGAACACAATAGCAGGGTACCACTGCCATCCATCCACAAAGGGTAGGACAGAGCGTGACAACTGGGTGCCAATCTCATCCATCCATCCAAATCCACACATACAGCATAGGATGGAATAGGATAGCTGAGCACCCACCCATAGGAATATAAATATATATAATATATATATTTTTTTTAAGAGAAGAGCCCTTTACCATTTCAGTCACACCACAGACTTAATTTCCACGCTGCACTTCTGACAGCACAAGGAGCAGAACATTACCACACTCCCGTAAGGCTGTGCTGTGTTTTGGGGCCAGCTGCCTCTCCCCACCAGGGTAGGACATCACTTTCAGCCTGTTGAACTCCACAAACATCTGCAGCATTTGGGAAAGCCCCCGAGTGCTGGGCTGAGCTGTGCCATGCAGCACCCCAGGAGGCAAAGCTCCTGCACTCCCACCCGCGGTGCTTTCAATGAGAAATTGCTTGTTGACGCACATGCTGCTTTGTGATTACCCAACTACAGTGCAACGGATCCCACTGGCACGCTGCAGAGCTTGGGAGTGAATACAAGAGGCAGGCTTTGCATCTTTTATATGCGTTAAACATCAGCTGAAACGCAATTAATTCTTCCCACCTGCACGCTGGGGATCACAGGGTGCTGCAATATTGATGGGCTCTTGTCATGAGCCCACCCCAGGGTCCTGATGTTTTGCAGGCAGATGGCTTGCCCCAGCTGAAGCCACCGGGTGGGACGTGTGGCCATGAACCCCCTCCCCTGGAATGGTGCCACCTCCTGTGGTGCTGCCCCACTACTTGCACCGCTCAGTGCACAGCAGCCATTGCCATAACCCGGTCAAGAAGCAACATTCATGAATTATTACAGCCAAAACCCAGCACAGAGGTTGCCCTGATGAACTCCAGGTGAACTTCCTTGCAACTACAAAAGGGATTGAGGCTGGCTGGGTGCTCAGATAGGGCTTCTGGGAATACTGGGGCAGTGGGAAGAGTCCAGTGGCTTCACCCACACCGACCTGAGTCCTGGAGGCGTTCAGGGTCACCTGGAGACCCTCAAAGTCAGGCTGGATGGGGATCTGAGCACCCTGACTGAGCTGTAGGTGTCCCTGTCCATTGCAGGGGAGTTGGAATGGGTGACCCTTAAAGGTCCCTTCCAGCTCAAACAATCCTATCATTCCATGAAAAGCTGCTTTGGACCAAAAGGCTCCCAGTGAGGGGCTTCTCAGGACGAGCAGTGCCTTTCTGCTTGAGAGTGATACAGATGGGAAGGATGAGGGCTTCCCCTGAGATAGGTGTTCCCTGATGGGCATCACCAGCTTGGGCTGATGCTACTGGTCCTCACTGAGTATTATGGGATGGATTAGGTGTTCAATCCAACCCAAGCTCCTTCCTCATCCCATGGGGTCACCCCAGGGCCAGAGTTAGAAAATCCCCAGCTCCTCAATGTTAGCAGGCCAGGAGTGGGGGAGGAGAGTGGAAAAAAAAAAAAATAAGGGACTTTTGCAGAAGGGACACAAAGCAATCTTTCCCTTTCCTCATTCTCTAACTCCTGCCCATTTCTGGGGTGATGCCACCCTCACAGGAAGCCTTCCAATAGACTCCTGGTGGTGCCAAAGCCAGCTGTTGGTTCTAGTGATGCTGTACAGAGCTGGCAGCTCCACTGGGCAGGGCTTCAGCCAGTCAAAGCGCATGTGGGACATTGCTAGAGGTTGAGCTTGAGTGTGTTTCAAGAGAAAAGCAGCATTTAACTGGATGAAAGCAGAAAGACCATTTTTTCTTCTCCTCTCAATAAATGTAAGTTCCACTTGCTCCCAAGTTGACCTAATAATTGTAATTCTAAATTAAATGTAAATGTATTGGCTGCTGGTAAAGGTCATCCCACAGAAAACGGCTGTGTTTGCCTCTTCTTCAAATGCATGAATACTAAGCATGTATAATTCACAGAATCATTAGCAGATAAAGACATTCCCCACCTTTGCTCCCTCACTCTTGAGCAAATCCATTGCATAAGTCAGCGAGCAAAAGGAAATCTGTTCAGCCTTACCTTCTATAGCCAGGTCTGTCTGCCAGAAAAAGTGCAGTGCTCAGCACAGCTTGGGACCTGGCAGAAAGCTGCCCGAGCTTAGACACAGCTTGGGCTGTGACTGCAGGACCCATAGCTGCACCCAAAGCTCCTCCAACCCCAAGGAGGGAAGCCCTCAGTCCCCCTCCCACCCAGCAGCACCCACAGAGATAGGACACACAGATCATAAAGATTGCTCTAAACCAGAAAACAGGTGCCTTATCATGGCTGTGCTGTTGATTCTAATTGCCCGGAGCAGCCTCACCTGGGACCCCAGCTCTATATAAACTCCAGCTCTTCTCCCCCCCCCCCCCCCCTCCCTTTTCAATCTGAGCTGATTGCTGAGGGCTGGTCACTGGGGTCTGGGCTGCTCTCCAGGGTGGTTCCATCAAGTGTTGTCTCCATCCTAGGTACCAAGCCATAGGGCTGAGCTCTGTAACAGTGCAACAGCCCCTAGCACTCTGATAATATCAGGGCCTGCTGACAGCATTCAGAAGACAGAGCAGGAGTTGATGCCTCCTGTTGTGCCTGGGCAGCAGTCAGTGAGCCAAGAGAGCAGTAAGCAGCTTTGAGGGCAGGTAAGCACCAGCTGCAGTGGGTGGTTGGATTTCAGAGCTGCTCCTGCTTTTGGGTAGGAGACTGGGAGGTGATGGGTGGCTTTGGGTCCTTGTTGGTGTCTCAGACAGAGCTGTGTCAGCCCCAAAACTCATGGGATGCTTTCTTGCTTCATATCCCACCTTGTCCTGCATTGAGGAAAATCTGAGTGCTGGTGGGGACTTTGACTGGCCGGGTTCTGCCAGGTGTTCCCAGAGGCGAGGAGATGTGCTGTTGTCTTGTGTTGCACTGAACCCCTTTGAGGGCTCATTGTAGGAGGTGCCAACATAACTTACCCAGTAGCACCTCCCCAGATCTTAATAGGTGCATCCCCTACACGCTGGGCTCTGTCCTTGAGCCTTTCTGCAGTTGCATGGAGGGAGGCGGGAGGTGGCAGCGTCCTGGGGAGGTGTTTGCTCATCCTGACACCTTTATTTGCATGGAGGCATTTGGGGCTTTTTGTTGTTGGCTGACTTATTGTGTGAGTTCTCAAAGCTGTGATACTGAATTATAAATTGAGACACTGTATCTATGAAAGATTGCTCTTTGACTATAGGCAGCATTATCGAATATGGCAGTCACAATAAATGCGTGCTATAAAGCCTAGCTAAATATGCTCTGCAATCCAAGATGTGCAAATCAAGCAAGGAGAAAAATAACTGTAATATTTTTTTTCCAAACAATTCCAGAACCTTGGGTGATGATTTTGTTTAGCTTTATGTGTTGGCTCCTTGGCGAAACGCTCTGGCAGCAGATAATGAAATGACCTACTTCTGCTGTCTTTGCTCATGACAACACATAAATTAAGAATTATGCCCCTTCAAATTAAACTTATTGTTTTTATGGAAGCAGGAGCTCAGAGCAGGGCTGTGTGCTGGGGGCAGGAGCTGGTGCTGCCCATCCCCTGGGGCTGAGTGTGGAGGATGCTGTGCCCATCAGCTCTGTCTCCCAGGGACCTCTTGGGGTTTCAGGACCTAGCAGTGCTGCTTAGCCATGGCTTAAGTAAAGCTCTGGGTTTAAGCTAAATGCTGACTTGAAGGATCCTGTAAACTGGTATCACTTAGAGCAAATATCCAGGGAGACCCTCCCTCTCAATGGGGATTGCTGTGCCTCTGCCTGCATGTGGTGTGTAATGCATTGTAATACTTTCTGTCCAGGTAACAGCAAAAGGATGCTTGCTTTAACTGAATTTTAGCTGGGGAGCACAGTTTGCAGCCTGTGGGGCTGGGACTTGGGGTGGGGGTCTCCGAGCTGTGATGGAGGCACTATTGAACCAGAGGTTATTTGTTAAAATGACATCTGTGCGTGGCTGCTGCTGACTTGGAGCAGAGAAGCCGGTCAGGACAAGGTTGTTTAATAATGCTGTGTAATTTCCTGAGGATGCTGAGGGCTGGGAAGAAGGAGCGAGGTCTGGGAGAGCTGGGACGGCTCCTGCCTTCCCCAAACACATTCAGTAGCCTGTGTGGTCCCTTACGAAACCAAGTGCTGTATTTCCATAAGCAGAAGGCTAAATATAGAGCTCGCTGTGCTCTGTTTCTGCACCCTGGGGGCACTTTCCACATGTGCCTGTCTGTGCTGGGGCTGTGAGAGAGCGCGGGGACATGGGGACACCTGGAGCAGGATGGGCCCATTGGCTGGGGATGGTGCTGAGCTCCTCCCACACGGGCTGCAGCTGTTCTCCATGCTGATGCCACCACTGAAAATGTCTTATTTAGGGCAGATTTTATTTTCCGAAGCAGACTGAGGCTCAGTCTGAGCTGCTTGGTGCCTCTCGTTTGGAGAGGTGTGCTGGTAGGCTGATCGAAGGTGCTCCAGCCTTATGGCTTGATTTTCTTTTCCCTTTTCATGGCAGATTGATTTTCCTGCCAATGTGCTCTCCCCCAATGAAGTTCCCATCAGTGCTAAGTTCAGGCCCTGCTTTGTTCTAATTATTGCTCTCTCCACACAAAGTGAGTGAGGCAAATTCTGTGGTCTATTTTAAGGTGTAAGGGAGATGATAGCCTTGCACAGCTGGGGAGGCTGTGGGGAGTGTTGACTCAAAGCAGCATCTTCCCTCCTACAGGATGAAAGCATGAGCAGCTGTTTGCTGGGAAGCCCCTGGGAATGTGATGCCCACCTGACATGGAGCTGTCTCCCCCCTGGGGTCTTGGATAAAGCCAGGACCTGCATGCTGCCCAGAGGCTGTGCAGAGAGGGGCTGGCCTGCTCCAGGGTCACTCCTTTCCCAGGCTGCAGAGTAGGATTTCAGCCTTGTGCTGCCCTGGTTATCACCAACTCCCCCAGAGATCTCTTTGCTCTTGCCAGATAGCCAGTGCTCAAAGCCTCCCATAATAACATTATGCAGTAGTAATGCAAACTCAGCCACCCAAACTCCAGGTGAGATCCTTGCAGGCTGTGCTTGGAGCCATGTCTCAACCAATAGAAGTGCACCCCTTCCTCCTTCCAAACTAAACTACAGAGCTGACCCTGTAAGCCACTCCAGCTCCATGCCCACCTGAGCATAACTCCTCGTGGGAGGGCAGCAGGCGGGCTGTGGTGCTGTCATTGTGGCATTGCCTTACCCACCAGTGAATGGGTGTTGCTTTGGGGAAGACAATGTAAGAGATATTGGTAAATCCTGTTGTGAAGGTGGGAGCCAGGTGCAGTGTGGAAGCAGTGATGACTTGTGCAGCTGGGGAACAATGCTGCTGTGGGTGGGAGGCTCAGTGCTGGAGCTCCATACTGCTCTGCAGGTGTAGGAGACTGGGGCTGGGAGATAGAGCTGTGAGAGATGAAAGTGCCCTGAAACCAGAGCAGCCCATGTGTGCCTGGAAAGAAGTCCCGGAGTTTGGCCAGACCTTAATCCTGTCCTGTCACTTGGTACCACTGAAAAGAGCCTGGTGCCAACCACTTGACCCCTGCCTTTTGTTAAGGATTGATTGGATCCCCTCTCAGCCCCAGCTGAGCTGGAGCATGTGGAGTTGGATCTCAGCTCAGCTCAGTGCCATTTTTCAGTTGAAATGCCGTCTTACTCTGAACATCCAAATGTAGACAAAAAGGCAATTTGGAGATGGCATTTTTACCAACTACCTCAAAATGTCCTAAAATAATCCACCAGGAACACGGGAAGGCTCAGCCTGGAAGGAGCACTGGAGATCCTCTATGCCACCCCTAAGCAAAGCCAACCTGAGCTGGATTTACCTCTGAATTTATGCTGCTTTTTTTTTTTTTTTTTTTTTTTTTTTTTTTACATCTTTGAGCACAAACCTGATTATTTTCTACTTGAAGCAACCCCCAAAACCCGATTTCCATCAAAAAAAGTTTTAAAAGTTTAAAACTGGCAAACAGTTGAAAAGATGGGTGCGGAAATAAGTACTTCAACATCAAACATTTGCTGGCCTATTCTGGATCCCTTTTAGGTACACCTGTCCAACCTGGGGATGCCCTGCATGGGCTGTGCCTTGTCCCTGCCCCTTGCAGAGCTGCTGCCATGAGCACAAAAGGCTGAGCTGAAACCTCAGAGCAGTGAGTGTGGAAGAGGCACCTTTAAAGGCAGTTACCGGTGTGTGCATAAAACCATCTCTGTTTTATTACTCCCATTTTGTTTTTCTTCCTGTTACTAATCTCATTATGCTTAGGAGTGTAAATTTAGGTTGGCACAAATCTGTATTGCTAAAATATTTTACCTTAAGTTCTTCGAAGCTCTCTCCATCTGTGAGGATAATGCTAAGTATTAATTAACCAGCTAATCCTATGCAGCGCTTGCGAAACATAAAACACTGTGCGGAAGCAGGTCCAAAGCATGATTCTGACCTCATAACAAACTTTGGGGAGAATGATTCAGACACTGTCTGTGCTCAGACAGCGACTCCTTGCTGCTCTGTGAGCTGCTGATTGGTGTCCCAAACCCACAGCCATGGCTGACCCAGTGCTGAGCCTTTGGGTGGCACCATCTCTGCAGGACGTGGAGGCAGAATGAGCATTTTGGTGTGAGTTTTGCTTATGTTCTGAATTATTGAACCAGGTGGTAAATGCCTCTTGTGATGGCGTGTGGCAACTGACCTCTGCTCCTGCACCCATGGCTGCAGTGACAGGGCCAGCAGTGATCCCAGGGCAGGCTTGGCCACAGCTCTCCAGTTTGGAGAGGAGTTATAAAGTCAGAGCCCAGCTTAGAGAAACCTCTTTTGCTGTGGGCTGCGTGGGTGTCCCATGGCTGTAGGACCCTGGCTGTGAGATGAGGACAGCACCTGGGCCTGGCCCTTTGTTTGGGGGCACTGGGCTCCCCCTGAGGGGATGCAACCTTTTGTACTGGAGTGATTCAGAGTTCACATAATGTCACTAGAATCAGGATCTGGAATGCAATTTCTAATTAAGTGTTGCTCTGATATTTCAAATTTTCTCCCAGCTTCACAATATTCTGATAATTGCAGCCTCACTCCCACCCCTCTGGCTTTAATTCGCAGCCCATCACAATGCTGGTTAGAAGAATCAATCTTTAAGGTCATTATCTTGAGCTTTTTCCCAATATGTTCTCCTGTAGTTTGACCGAATCGTTGTGTTCTTCCTTCAGATCTATGTTTTTCCCCCTCTGTGGCTGCTGGAGACAAATGACCCTTGGGTGAGGAACCATCCCCATGGCTGAGCACTCCTGGCTCTGCAGGGCACAGAGCGAAAATGTGCCCCCAAAGCATTGATCACTGCAGACTCTGATTACAGCACACTTCTCACTGTGGCTGATGGGGCTCTGTGTATATTTGAGCAGTGCACTGACAGCTCTGGGTGTTATCTGCTGCTTTGCTTTGTCCCACAGAGCATCCTCCGTGCTGCAGGTGGGGATGAGACCACAGTCACACTGATGAGAAGCTTGTGTGGCATGTGGCCTCTTATTGGAGGTACAGGGAAAGGAGGAAAACCAATTTAGAGACCTTAAGAATGAAGTCTCAAGTGAAGTATTTACTTTAACACTACTCCTTATCCCTGTTCCTCTTAGGCAAAGAGCTTTTACAGCCTTGTTTGGCTGCTGTCTGGATGGCAGTAAGGACAGCAATAACTGTCTTTTGAGGGGCAGAAAGGAAAAAAATGAGCCAATATATGCTACAGAAACTGCTGCTGTTCTTCTTGGGGCTTAATGCTGTTTCCTGAGGCTGAAGACCAGAACCTGTGCAGCTCTGGGGCAGCTGCTGGCCCTGCTGTGCTCTCACTGCCCTGCAGATCCCACACAGCACAGCACGCTGCTGCCTGCCCTGTCTCAACCCAGTGCTTGCTGGCACTATGTTAAAAGATTCTATTTTCTCCTGTGCAGAGGTTTTCCTTCTCCAGCCATTCTGGCTTGTTCTCTGCACCCTTGCCCTGCTGTCCCACAATTAACAGCTGTTTCCCTCTACTTGCAGCCTGGTGCTTTCATTGCCAGCTCCTGGTGTGCTGGAGGTGTCTGCAGTTCTCCCAGTGATGCCTTCTCCTATTTCCAATTTTTGCTGCCTATTTTTATTTCCTTTTATCTCAAATCCTTTTTTTCCCACCCAGAAATGATCCCGCCAGAGGGCGATTCTGTCGGTAATATTGCTTTTGCATTTTAGACTTTTCAAGGACTAATGAACTTTATTAGATTATAATGAACTTATTACTCAGCGCTGCTGACCTGCTTTCTAAAGAAGTTGAATTATTATTTGGAACAGGCCTGTTGAGGGACGGCTTTTTTCTTTTTGCAGTGCAGCGTTGGGCTCATTAACTCTTTGGATTTCACTTTGTTATTTGACTTTGGTTATCTGAAGATCATAGAATGGCCCAGGTTGGATGGGACCTCAAGGATCGTGGATCTCCAACATCCCTGCCACAGGCAGGGCCACCAACCTCATTTAATACCAGCCCAGGCTGCCCAGGACCCCGCTCGACCTGGCCTTGCACACCTCCAGGGATGGGGCATCACAGCCTCTGTGGGCAGCTGTTCCAGCACCTCACCACTCTCACAGTGAAGAAAGATAAGATCCACTGGAACACAGCAGCTCTGTGCTCTGGGGAGTATGGGCTGCAAGGATGTAGAAATCCAGCCTCTGGGAGATGTACCAAAGCTGCTGGCTCCCATCTCTGCCTTCCAAGGCATTGCTGTGTCTTGGCACCATGGGAGGCTCTTGGGGACACTGAGAAATGTTCCCTGGCCAAGTACTGAAAGTCTTGAAGCTGAGGTGTGGGCTCAGGAGGTGCTGGAGGTGTTCATGGTACAATCTCTTGTGCTTTGCTCCTCTGGAAGAGGGATTGATCAGCTTGGAGGAGAGGAGCTCAGGGGAAATCTTACAGCTGCCTGGAAGGAGGTTGTGGTGAGGGGGGTCTGCCTCTGCTCCCAGGTAACAGAATGAGAGGTGATGGCCTCAAGGTGTGACAGGGAGGTTCAGGTTGGATATTAGGAAACTTTCTCTGAAAGTGGTGATGCAGTGGCACAGCTGCTCAGGGAGGTGGTGGGGTCACCATCCCTGCAGGTGTTCAAGAGTTGTGGAGATGTGGCACTGAGGTGTTTGGTGGGGCTGGGCATTGTGTTGGTGTCTGCTCACTGCCTGCTGAGCCCTGTGCTCAGCTCTGTGTGAGCAGCAGGGGATGGCAGCAATGTGAGTGCATGAGCCAGGTGCTGGCAGGACAGTGCTCATCTTTGTGATGCGCTTTGTTGGTCCAGAGGGAAGGGGGCAAGGGGAAGGGGCCTGGTTGAGCTGGCTGTCCCCATATCCAACTGCAGCCCTACTGAGCAGCCAGATGGGAAGGGCTGTGACAGCAGGAGGTGTGGAGAGAGGAAACATGGACAGAAAAGAACCACCAATTCCTTTCTATTGCTTCACTTCCACCTGCGCAAGTCATTGGAGAAGAGGCAGGGAATGATGGATTTGTGCCCCAGAAATTCCATTTCTAGAAGAGTTTTGCTACTGGAGGGAGGGGCTGAAGGGGTTGGGTGTTCCAGAAGTCCCAGAATGAGCTGGGACTTCTCAGCACTTGTGCAGAGTGAAGCTGGAGCTGGACGCACCTTGTGGAGTGGGATGGTGTCTGAGCCAGTGGCACGGGGATGTCGGTAGGTGAGCAGTGGGGCGGGGATGCAGGGCAGGAGGGCAGAGGCTAGCACTGCTGGGTGTGCATTTGTGGATGAATATTGCTGGCAATTATGATAATGGCCGGGATACCCAAACCTGACATCTTCCTTGTGGATGATGAATAAGCTGTCTGACTCCTGTACATTTTTTATTCAGAACCTCAATGCCAGCTAATCCGGCGCTCCTGTGCTAAATGCTAATGAGGAGCGTGCTGCCTGCCGCCCATACTGAGCAGGGAGGCAACTCTTGGGATCAAGAGGGTTAAGTATTGAAATTGTCTCGTACATTAAATAATTAGTAGACAAACAGATTGACTTCTCGAGCCATCACCAGCCCCATCTGTTTCCTGTGTGCTTGCTCTCCCTTTGCTGACGGATAATTGGGCAGAGCTGCACTGCGTTCCTCACCCCACGCGTGGGCACGGGGCAAGGAGAAGTGAGGCTGCCCCATGGCCAGTGGGGAGCAGCCAAACCCCACACGGGTGGTGATGGAGCGGTGTAGATGCTATTTGCCCATCCATGCACACAGCACTGCCGCCGGACCCCTTCCAGCTGGAAGAGAAACCGAGGGCAGGGGCCCAGGAGGAATAATTCCACTGCGCTTCAGCCCAGCTCACAACAAAACAGCACGGAGCACAGGCTGCGGGCCGGCCGGGGGGAATGCTTTGAAAGGCCATTTGCTGCACAGAGATGTTTCTGTAAATGGTCCAGATGGGGGCTTGAAAGCTTTTATTCCTTTATTTCCTTTTCGGTGCTGATGCTCGAAGGTTTCCTGTAATTGCTTCCCTGTTTTTACTGCTCTGCGGCTTTCCTGAAATATTTTTTGTTTTAATTACAATATTGATTTAGATACAGTGCTAAAAAGACCCCTGAAAAAAGTTAATGAAAAGCAATTACCAAGGAGTGCTTTAATGGAAAGGAGCTGCGTGGGAGCCAGCCTTGTCCTTGTGGATGTCGGTACGGGTGGGCCCTGGGAAGGGGCACATGGGTTAATGTGTGGGCAGGGCTCTGCCCTCCATCAGGCAGTGGGGAGGGGAAGTTGTGCCCACACCTCTTGGCAAACCACGTGCAGGTGCCCAAACCTTGCTCAGCCTGAGTACGGGGCGATGCGAGGCACCCTACTGCCCTCCCCATCAGCACAGCCCTGGTGGCACCAAGCTGTGCTCCTTGCTCTGCTCTGCTCTCCCCTGCTGGATGCCACAGGGCGACCTTTTGTGCCGTGTTCTGATTTTTTCTTTTTTTGTAGAAGGGCTCTCCCATAAGGCTGTTACCATGACAGATCGCTGCTCAGCGGCGTGAGTGTGACGTGGGCTGTGGAAGAAAGGAGGCATTGAGAGGCACTGAATGTTATCTTGTCAAGGTAATAAAAGAGATGAACCTTAGGCGTGCCATGGAGAAGTTGACTTTTTTCTAAAATATGACATATTGCTGGGAAAACTCTATTAAGAATTTTTAAAGGTGAAAACCCTTCATCCAGTGGACTCCTGAGGAGGGTTCTTTGGCATAGGATATATAAAGAAAGGCTTTGCCCTCAGATATTCCAGCATGAAAGGGAAGTCCTATGAATACTCACATGATTAATGAGACAGAGGACTCATAAATATGCCGGAAAATCCACAATGGCTGGAGATGAAATAGATGCCTTGTTGAGATGCAAATATAGGGATCCTACAAGGTGGTGCTCACAGCCTGGAAAATACCATGCCAGGGTTTGCACAGACCTTCCTGGGATGTGCAGCAGCAGGCAATATGCTGAAATATATCCTCTGGTATAGCCTTTGCTTTTTCCCATTGCATTCACTCCCATCATTGCAATGGGATTGTATGTGGGTCCATCTGGTTCCATCCTGCAGTACTCTGGAGGATGCTGAGTACATGATTGTGGTGTTGGGCACGTTTACTGGGTGCTGCAGGCTGGGTGCCACCTCTGGATCCGAGGTGGTGTAGGAAGGAGCACAATTCCACGTCTCCATGCTGGTCGTGGGGATGTCATGCTCACAGTGTGTTCTTGCAGGGTCAGCACAGGGGGATCTGCTGTGTCCATTCCTTCTCAGCTCCCTGCCCTGCAGATCTGGCACTGTAGGATCACGGAATGGCATGGGCTGGGGGGGATATCAAAGGTGATCTATTTCCATCCCCTTGCCACAGAGGTGGAGAGGGGTTCCAACCATTAAATAAGGCACCAGCTCAGGGTTGTCCAGGGCCCCATCCAGCCTGTCCCTGAGTACTTTCAGGGATGGGAAGCCTACAGCTTCTCTGGGCAGCCTGTGTTGGAACCTTAGCACCTTTTCATTGGAAAAAAAAATTTCCCCTGATATCTACTTGAAGTCTCCTCTCCTGGTCTGCTGCCAACCATGGTTCAGTGTGGGTCTGAAGCACAGCTATGGGCTGGGGTGCTTGGTACTGGCAATGTGGCAATGCTTCCCATCCATACCCCAGCAACAGGACCTCAGCCACATGTAGGGATGACTGCTGGGGACAGAGCCATCTGTGCCAACCCCAGATTGCTGCTCCATGGAGAACACCTGGCTCAAGGTGTGGGTGGCTGTAGCTGGGGGAGCCCATGGCAGTGGGGGACTTCCTATACTCAGTACCACAGCATCCCTGCAGTGGGAATGCTCAGCACCACCAGGGGTTGGGATGCACTAGTGCTGTCATCTGTTACCTGAGCCATCGTCATGGAAACGAGGAGCTGGTGATAAGCAACAGGAAGCATCCCAAAAAGCAGCCTGCCATGGCTGTGCTGGGAGATGAGTCAAGGTGATGCTGGTGCTTGATGCAAAATTGTGCTGAGCTCAATGCACTGAGGATGTGCAGGGATGGAAAGAGCACAAACAGCCCACCCTGCATGGCTCCTGGGTAGAGATTGGGGATCACCTTGTCACATCTAGCCTGGGATCATGCTGGGAAAGGAACTTGGGGTAATTTGGGCCACAGTGTTCACCAGCAGAGGCTGTGAGAGAATGGCATAGCAATTTCCCCATACAATCCAGCCCAAACCCAGCCCCTGGGTCATCTTCAGCCTAATTATGGACTGGGGAAATGCCTGTATCCACACAGGTCCTCTGAGCAGGTTTGGGGTGGAGAGGTGCCTTTGGTGTAGGGCCTGGGGGGGTGAAGGGGAGGGCATCTCAGACCACTCTATGTGTGCTGAAGAAATTTTAAGATTGGATGCTTTTTTACATGATGTGGTCTTGTTCCTGAAATATTAATCATCGGAAATACAAGCGGCTGGTGGTGATGCTCAGCACTCTCCTGCTCCCACCCACTGAGCTCCATCCCCACGTCCCTCCTGGGCTCTGGATGACGGATGGTTCTCCTCCTCACTCCCTCTCACTGATTCCTCTCTTTTTGCTAGGTACAGTTGTCAGCAGCAATGCCAACTCTTCCCCTATGAATACCAGTGCATCATCAGCCCTGCATGGAGTGTTTCAGCTCAGCAGCACTGTGTGTGTCCCCAGGCATTGGCAGCTGGTACTGAAGGTGGTGGCCCCAGGCTGGCAGCAGTGAGTGCTGCTTTTCCATGCACAAAATGCAATCAGCATCCAGCTGCTATTACCAGCACTGCTCATTATTGATGATGGCAGCTATCACACCTCTATGTGATGTGGACAGCATCTCTCAGCCCTGCCCTGAGCCCAGTGCTGGCTCGTCCCCATCCAGGTGCCTCCAAGCATCCCCCAGAGCTGCTTTGGGGTTAGACCTGTGTCCTTATAACTTGCAAACACCACTGTGCAGCCTTCTGGAGCTCTGAGATGCACAGGTCCTGTTTTGCACAGTGCACTGAAAGGGAAGTAATGGATGTCTCCAGCTTAATGGTCTAAAAGTCTGTCTTGTGCAGAAAACCCATCGTCCCCAAATCCATTTTCATTTATAACATCATGAGCAGTTCTACTGGCAGCGGTTTTTCCTTCATGTATTTATTTATTGGAAGGAGAAATTCCCCATCCTAATATAATGCTCTTGCTTGGATTGAGTGGCTGAAATTTGGAGTTCTGAAGCTCCAGCCCTCTGCTCAGCATCTCCCCATGTCCTGCGGGAATGGAGCATCTCAATGGGTAAAGGCAGAAAGGCAAAGCAGCTGCCAGAAAACAGAAAGAAGCAGAGCTCACCAACCAAACCCAGAGCACCTTTGGTATGAGCTGTGCTGAAAATCCAAGAGGAGCCCCGTGTTGACCCAAAGGATGAGCTGATACCGACCAGGTCCCAGCTGGCCCTGCCCATGTGGTGGTGGTGGTTGGTGCGGTGCTGCTGGAGGAGCAGGGCATTTGTCATCGTGTCGGTGATGACAAATGGCTCTGCTGAGTAGAGAAATGGGTTATTGATTTGTAAGCGGAAGTGTGGGTGAGATGGTGCCTGCTGTGTCCACTGCTCCCAGCAGCACTGGGGACATGAAGGAAGAGATGCAGGCAGCCCCACTGTGCTGCAACCACCCCCCAGCAGAGTCCTCTGCGCTCCTTCCACCCCAGCCAGGCTCCAACAGAGCACTGTCAGAGCTCGGTGCAATGCATACAGCTGCTGCATGGAACCTGAGCCCTCTGCTAAGAGCTGGGGGTGTGAGAACCCACATCCATAATATGCCTTACATTGGGGGCTGCAGCTCCCATGGTCTTCTCCTTGGAAAGCAGCCTGTTGTCCTTTCCTTTTTTTTTTTTTTTTTCTTCTATGTTTAGCTGCTGTTGCTTTACCCCCATCACACCTTAAACAGCCCAAGTGCAATTAATCACCGTTTGCTTCTCTGTGTTTGCATGGGATTCCTGATTCACAGTAAATCCTGTGGGGGAAGAGATGCAATTATGAAAGAAATGCCTATTAAAAGGAACTATATTTGCCATAAAAAATGTCAGGACAATCATCCTGTAGCTGTTTGCAGCATTGCCAGCTGCAGTATACAATCCTGGCACTCTAGCCAGGCTGTGGGGAGTTGAATAGGAGCAGGATGGGGCAGCACACAGCTGGAAACCAGAGGAGGGATCAATGATTTGCTGTCAAGTGAAAGGATGGATTGAGCGACTTTCTGCAGGAATCTGCCCTTGGTCTAATAGGAGTCAGTGTTTTCCCTAACGATCTGAATGATGGAATATTCACTGCTACGTCCGCAGAGAGTTGAGATGGGAATAAGTGCTGCAGTTGCAGAGAAGGAGACTTCTCGTGGCCTGGCAGGAAGGACAGCTTGTGCTGGGTGCTCTGCTGGGGGCCGTGGGGGCTCTGCCATTGAGTCACAGAATCATAAATGTTGGAAAGATCTCTAAGACCAGTGAGTCCAACCTCCAGTCCATCCCCACCTGCCAAGCATGTCCCTCAGTGCCATATTTATGCACTTCTTGAATGCTGCTGGGGGTGGTGACTCCACTGCGGGGCAGCCCGTGCTGGTGCATGACCATTGGAAGGGAAGAAGAAGAGTTTGGAGAAATTTCTCTGGAGGGATGGAGCTCACTTAGTGAGGCAGGGCCGGCCCTCAGATTCTTCCATCCTCAACTTCTGTGAGTCTGCGTTGTTCCAACAGCAGCATTTCATCTGCTCTGACTTCTAGGGAAAAGCATCTTACAACCTTGGAAGCAAATCCCGGTGCCTTTATCTCAAATGCTTGGGAGGCATTAACCCAGCTCTCCCAACGTGGGGCAGGAAGGGGGGAGCCTGCAAACTCAGCCAGAGCGGGCTCGGCTTTGAGCAGCCTGAGTGCCACGGAAAAACATCGGGTTTCTAAACACACGAAGTCGGAGCGATGTTACTGGTATGAAATGCGAATAAATAAATAAAAAAAATTCCATCCATTCCTCTGGCAAAGACAGCTGGGCATTTGGAGTGGCGGTGTTTGAAATGCAAAATGTACCTCATTGGAGAGTTGTTTGATGCCATTCATCTTCCGCCGCTTGTTTGCGGTGCGCGGCGGTAAACCACGCTTTGTGAAAGCGCTCCGGCTGGCTCGGAGCTAAGGAAGAGCGAAGGATGCTAATATCAGACGTTTCAATCCCCACTGCAGCCTGCATTGCTCAGAGCAAGATGACTTGCAAACATCTAACACAAATGAGGAAGATGAATCGTATTCAAGGTCAGGCTCTATGCCAGGAAACTGATAGAGGCAAAAGCGGTTAATTGCTTTAGATTCCAACAGCCCCCAAACGTGCCCTGCGTGCAGACATCCCTGCCTCGCGCTGCCATGGACCTCGCCACCCAAACCGGCAAATAAAAGAGGAAATGGAGGTGCTTGTCGTGATTTTTAATGTCAAAATTAGATTCACTGTTGCCTTATGGTCTCTGTAATTACCAGACATCGCTCATCGTTTTTCTCAGCTCAAGGGATACTCTGTTATTGACCTCACTGGGAAGATATAAATACATTACTGAATGGAAATATCACCATTACCGTTGTGGGAAGGTCTGCACCGTGGCTCAGAGGACCCTGAAATCTTTATCTCAGTGTACCTACAGCAGAGAACACCTGATACTGTTGGTGTGATAGCAAACCAAGAGCTTTTAGAGGAGAAAAACCTATTACTGATTATTAAAGAGAGCTGCAACAGCGAACCGTGAGCTGCCGGAGGAGACAAACAGATAAAAATCGATCAGCACAGCCCTCGATGGAGGTGCTGGGGGCATAGCAGCCTCTTGGTCCCAGGATGATGAGGCCACCAAGGTGCTCAGGAGTGCAGCAGGGCAGCAGGGCCATGGAGTCATGGGGTTTCCCAGGATGTGATGAGCACCAAAGGCAAGAGGAGGCTGGCAAGCTGCTCCTATGGAGCTGTGCGTGGCGGTGGGATGCTTTCATGAAGCTGTGCATTGAGCATTATGGTGGTAGGATGGTCTTATGGAGGTATACATGGAGCATCATGGTGGTAGGATACTCTTACGTAGTGACTCACAGGGTATGGTGGTGGGATGCTCTTCTGATGCCATGCATGGAACATTATGGACACCCCCCAGTGTAAGGGCCCAGCCCAGAGTCCAGCTGTGCAGGGGGATCACCGCAGACCGTGTTTGCAACCCCAGGCAGGGATGCCCATCTATCAGCTCCCCACTGGTGGCAGCCCTGGGGATGCCCGAGTCCCACACCCCCCAAGATGTCCCAGTGAAGCACTGCATGCCACGGGGGGCTGTCCCATGCCCACACCAAGCTCCCAGGAGCTGGGAACATCTCTGAGCCTTCAGGTAGGGGATCAGCTGTCCTTGTCCACAGCAGTCAAATGCTTTGCTTTCTGGCTCCTTGGGCAGCCTCTGAGTAAATAGCAGTGCTCAGCAGGGAGACCTTCTTCCAGGCATCCACATTCCTCTCTGAATGAGGGATCATGGACCACTGGGGCTCCCGAGGCCGCCATCCCCATCAGCCCCTCTTGTCCCTGCCCTGCTTCCCTCTCAGTGAGCATGGTCAGAGCTCGTGGACCTGGGGAGGTTTCTCTGCTTTCCCTTCTGCACAGAACCCCCCCGTGTTTATTTACTCGAACTCAGAGCTGTTGGAGAGAATTGCTGCGAAAGAGAGAAGCGGGCCCTCAACTTGGGAGAGCTGAGAAGCCCACGGGATGTCTGAGGGATGGAGGGGTGAGCAACCATCCCATGCAGCTCTGGGCCGTGTTCTGCTCCCAGCTGGGCCCCTCCAGCCCTAACTGGGATGCAGAGCATTGTGTGTCCTTGGAGGGAGCACCGCTGTGCCAGTGCCTGCACGGCATGGCGCCCGGCCCTGCTGTAAATGTCACGCCAGTGTCTGTAAGTGCCCTAACATATTGGAGATCAGCGGCAAGGGGAGGGAAGATGACCTTTTGCATTTTGCCCAGAGCAGGCGAGGGTAATGCAATTATAATTCCATGTAATTCATCTCCTGACACTGCCATGGCTCAGAGCAGTGCAGAGAAACGTGGGACCCTGAATGTGGCTTCCGGGCATGTCCCAGCTGGGGCAGCATCCCTGAGCCCTGCGGTGCTCATCTGTGCCCAGCACTGCGCTGGGTGCAGCTGGAGCTGTGGCACAGCAGCCCAGGGCACAGCACAACACACACACAGCAGCTGTTTGGCACCGAGCTGCAATTTGTCTCTCTGCTGCGGGGCTGTCCTGTGCATTTGTAGCTGCCCCAGCACAAAGCATCCTCCTGGCAGAGGGTGTGAGGGGCTGTGACCCCCCAATGCTGGTGCTGGAGAGCTGCATCTGCTTGGCATTGTTTTTCATTGTTAACTGATGGCATTCAGCTGGCCGGGGATTTTATCCCCCATAAATCCTCCAGGAACCCCAAACAGCAGAGTCAATCTTGGTAAGATGTGTGACAATGGAACCTCATTTTGCTGCAAGTTTGGTCTGTGGGTGCATCACTCCCAGTGCCTACCAGCCTCTCCCAGCACTAAATAGGAATCACACAACGTTTAAAGGTATTTTGCTGCTGAGTGGTGAAACAGAAACCAGTAGAGAGGAAATGGTTTGGTTAATAGGAGCGGTGTGGAGGAGTGCGCTGTGCCAGGCACCGCTGGCATCTGGAGGCTATGTGCTCCTGATTTTGGATAAATTAACCTCGGGTTTGTGTGACTGGCGGAGTTCTGGGTGACGTGAAGCTCAGAGCTGAAATCTCATGTAGGCCATCGAGGCGAGGATTTGCTCAGCCCCTGCTGCAGTCAGCCTGGAGGACACAGCGGGGACATGGCCTGGGGACCACATCACTGCATGCACTGTGCGCCGTGTCTGCAAAGCACAGAAAAATGGCTCCGTGCAGGAGAGCCAAGGAAGCTCCTCCATCAGCGCCGGGTGATGTGGGCTCAGTCAATGAGAGCAATCTCCTGAACGCCAGCCCCCAATCCATCTCTTCGTGCAGCCCTTCGTGCTTCCCACGGATCCTTCACAGTACTCATCTCAAAGGTGCCAGGAAATACATCTTCTCCTTTTAAAAACTGCCCCATCCTTGGGCAGAGGAAACAGAGATGGCTGTTTTCCATGCACGAGGATGTGTCAGCCCTCTGCCCAGGTGGGAGGCAATGGATGCGAGGACGGATGCTGATGGACCTGGTAGGCAGAAGGTTGTTTCCAACCCCAATGATTCTGTTCTCAGTGTTTGACTCCCAATGTCAGGACAGCCCTGACTCACAGCTCTCTCCTCCTTGCAAATCTGTGTCAAATCCCAATGCTTATATCTGGATTTGTTGGCTTCTTTTGGAGCAGCATGAAGGGAAAAGCAGAAGTTAAAACAATACAGCACCTCCCAAGTATGGATTGGATGTAGTAACTACCTTCTTATTTTATAACAGAAAAAAATGTGTCCTGCTTATTTTGGAAGCATGGATTTTTCTATGTGAAGAATGGGAAGGCGTTTCTCCAGTCGATGCCATTTAATTACACCACAAAGCATTAAGGAGCAGAGCTGAACCCCCTGCTTCCCGCAGCCCTCTGTTGAGGACAGGACCTGTCTGTACCATCGCTGCCCCACAGGCCCCTCTTCCCTTGTCCCTGTGGGCAGGATGGAACCCCCAGCTCAGGCTGCCCATGGCCTTGGGCACCTGCAGTGCCAGAGCCCCTCTGCCCTCATGTTTTCTTCTCCATCTGTAGTGGTCCCCAGGACCACCTGCATGGCCAAGCCATGCCCACCTGGCAGTGCAGAACACCAAAGGGCGCTCGCAGAGAGGCAGAACATTTACATTCACAGCTCTGCCAGAGGTTGGGGATTTATCTCCGTCCTGGGAGGGAGCCTTATTAGTGGCTTTTGGGTACACGCTCCTGAATAATGAGGACAATCCTGTCTGGGGAAGATAAATCCCAGTATAATGATGCCATTGTCTTTCCTTATTGTAACTCTCTGTCAGCACCTCATTTAACTGCTGTTTTACCCAAAGATTTTGACAGCCTGCTTTAGCACAGGAAGGATAACACAATGCTTCTTAATTGCCACCAAACCTAAAATTAACGCTGGGCTAATGAGCGTGCGCCCAGCCCATGGGGGCCAAGGGGCCGAGCATGGAGGGCTTCTGGCTGCCAGAAACACAGACATCACCCAACGCATGCACACCGAGGAGGAGGAGCAGCAGGGAGAGGGGAGGAAGAACCGGAGGGCACAGGGCATGCACGGTGCCCACTGTCCTCGGGATGCAGCAGCAGCCACCGCAGCTCACGGCAGCTCCCTCCCCGTGATGTGATGCTCTGTGGGTGCTGTAAGAATGAGCTCGGTTATGCCCTGGAAAAGAGAAAACTCATTTATTTATGAGGCTGTTTGATTTCCTTGTGATGCCTCATCTAGCAGCCCCTCTCCATTAGAAACCCTCTCAAGCTATGCTAGAGAAAGCCATATCTTATTATTTAAATTAATAAAGCAGCTGCAAATTTTTACTTCATTTTTAAAATATGGCTATAGAAAATATCCTTCCATGGACCATTTTTCCCGTAGTTTTCTTCTGGAATATTCCTAATTATGGCCATTATTAATTTTAACGACTCACCCGTCATCAATTCTACAGTCATTTGTAAGTGTCCTGCCGCTGACTTTAAGAAAAAAAATGCAAAGCAGCTCCCTCCCCCGGCTGCCTCCTTAATGAAACCTGGGATTACTTAAGGAATTGGCACTTGGCCCCAGCGATGCAGAATTGCCCGGTCCTTGGTCAGAGCCGGCCCTGTCCACCCGCTGATGGATGGCATCATTCAGAGCTTTTATAGGCACAGTGAAAGAGGCCAATCTGTCCGCGCTGATAAATCTAAATCTTGTATCATATTTCATAGCCCTACCAGACGGCGGTGGGAAGCCAACGTGATGCTGCGGCGTCCCGGGGAAACGGCTCCTCTGGGGCAGCACCGGCGTCCTTGGGTGAGCTGCAGAATGGGGAGGGAGCAGGGCAAGGTCGGGGTGGGAGCTGGGAGGAGCCACGAGGTCACCTCTCTGTCCTCTGCACCAGGACGACATCTCTAATGGAAGAGCTCCCAGCTGCACACGGGCACCAGGCAGCACGGGAGCCCTTCTGTTGGATAAGCCACTCTTGGTGTCCCTGGGGCTGCTGTGCCCAGGAGTGGGGGCTCACCAGGGTCCTGGTCCCTATAGCATGCAATGAGAACCATTGCTCCGAATGGTACCCAACAGGCAGAGTGATGCTGCTGTTCTCCTGGTGCCATGAAACCAGGGGCTGGAGGCTAGCGGGTGCCTCCCTGGCAACTTTGGGTACACCTGCATTCAGTGCCCTGGTTGGAGAGCCTAGGTTGGGGCTATTACCAGTGTGTGCTGGCAATACAGCTAACCCCTCCCAGCACCCCATGCAGCAGCTGTGCATCCATCCTCCTTACAACCCCTGGTATATTTCCTCTGGCAGGGCTTCATCTGCAAGAGTTATCCAGGCTGGCCAAGGGCAGCATGGAGAGGGCTCAGAAACTCTAACTCTGTTCCCAGCAACCAACAGACTGGCTTGAAATCTGTGGCAGTGCTGAAATACGGTTTATTTTTGAGCGTTTTATTTCTGCTCTTAATTTCCACTGTGCTTGGGAGGAGGGGAGAATACTAAAAGCATTCAATCTCCCGAGGAGCCCATGAGGATTTAAAAGGTGTTTGCTCTTTACATATGCAAGGTTTAGCGATGATAGCTTGAAATGTGAAAAAAACCCACATTTCCTCTTTACTGCAACTCTAACCAGTGAAATATGGGCCGGCCAGCAGCTGCCGCAGCCGTTTTATCCTCCGATTTACTGCTCTCACTTCAAGCCCAGTCCCGAGAGCCCGGCTCCCTTTGTACCACTTTTCTATTAGTGCTTTTTATTTGTGGCCAGGAGGCAGGGCCATGCTGCGTGCCAGCGCTCTGTGCTTGCCGAGCTAAGCTGAGCCCCTGGAGCATGGCACTGCTGCAGCTCTGTGTGCTGTGCTGGAACGGGTGGGGATGGGACAGAGACAGCGGTGGGATGGGGATGGGATAGGGGTGAGGATGAGATGGGATGGGGATGAGATGGGATGGGGATGAGATGGGATGGGGATGAGATGGGATGGGGATGGGGATGCTCCTGCTCATCACATCCCAGTCATTGCATGGCCATCCCCTCCAATCCCCACCTCCGCTCCCCTGGCCGTGCTCCCAGTTCTCCCAGTGCCTGCAGAACAACGCCAGCCCAGGTCGCCTTGCACTCAGCCGAGGGCACTTAATCACTGTCTCGGTGTGATGGAAATACGAGCTGCTCCTGTGCCAGTCAGGACACGCTCTTCGTGCACGGCCAAAGATGAGCAAGGAGCCATCCGAGCATGAAATAGTTGTCAGGCTTCCAGAGGGTCACAAGATAGATGGATTATGAAGTGAAGACTCCCACAGATCTCAGATGATCAAATAGAAAAGCTGCAGGAGAAGATTGCTTCGGCTTATTGGGTCCTGGGAGCACTCCCCTGTGCTCAGAGCCAGGCTGGAGCAAAAAGGCTGCCTGGTTCCATGGGGCTCTCATCAGCTCTGGGTTTGCCCCAGGTTCAGCTGTCACCATGCAAAGCTTGCACGTCTCGGCCATCAGCACGATCTGTGCTGTTCCGATCTCAGCTCCCAGAAGCAGGCAGGATTCATTCCTGTGCCACGTGGAGCAGGAGCCACCCAGAGTCAGAGCACTTGAAGAACTGGAGATCAAGATTAAGGGACATACAGAGCAAGGTGAAGAGGAGCAAATGGGATCAGCTGCTACAGGCCTGCTGCAGAGGATCGAGTGCCTACAGGCTCACCACCCCTCTGCCATGCTATGGGATGTAGAGCTGCTGATTCCCTGCCAGCCAAGACCATTGTGACCTAGATGTGCAGGGAGGTCAGCTGGGTGCAAGCTCCTCACTCAGTTCTCCCTTGCCTTCAACAGACCTCCAGCCTGGGAGTTCCTCCCATGTGCTCTCCCACACCCCGAGGAGCCTGCTCTCATAACCCAGCCCTAAACACGGCTCCATGCCACCCCCACCCACTGCTGCTGCCCCCTCCCACCCCCAGTGGCCATTCCTCCCCGAGCCCAGGCTCAGCCCCCCGGGAATTAATTGCTGGAGTCCACGTCAGAGCCTTTTTGCAGCACTGCCGTGTAATTCCATCTCCTTGTTTCCACTCCTCCACTCATTGATTCACTCCGGGTTGGTTGCAATCAGCCCAAGCTCTTCTCTCTCCGCAAGCCACAATCCCAGCCCATGTACATAGCATTCCCCATGTGCTGGGGTGAGCTCAGCACCTCCAGACCTGGCAGCAGTGCCAGCCCTACGTGTAGACTTTGCCATGCTTACGGTTTGCCCCTGCCCTCATCATTTCACTGCACTGTTTTCTCCTGACTGAGCAAGGGGCGAAGCCGGGCTTTCACAGAGAGCCCACCTGCAGCACTGCTGTCTGTAGGGATGTGCTTAGTGGGGCATGGTGGAGATGGGCTGATGGTTGGACCTGGTGATCCTAGCGGTCTTCTCCAACCTTAACACTTCTATGACATGAGGAGCTCATAAGGAGTCCAACATAACAAACTCCTGCAGAACTTCATAGAAAATCACCTCAAAATCCACCTACACGTCATGGTTATCCCCATCTCCTGCTCAGGAGTCAATCCAGCCCTACCTACCAGCAAACAGCTGAGCGGAGCTGAGATGGGAGCCATCCGCTGGGCGTTGAAGAAGAGCCTCCAGGTGGGCTGTGCAGCAGAGTGATGGAGGTGTTAGGATCGAGAAATCATCTTGCTTATTGATCTCTGGTAAAATCTCATAATTGGAAAAACAGTGACTGTGTGCATTAATGCTCATAAAGGAAGGAGGCGAAATCACTCTGAGGCTGACAGTGCTCCAATGCCTGCAATCCCTCCTGGAATGGGGCAGCAGGGCTCCCTGCAGCTGCATCGCTCCATCTCAGGGCACAGAGCAGAGCACCCATGCTGGGCCTCCATCTCCATGCTGCCGCCAGCAGGCAGAACTTTATCTTACCCAGCCTCACCTATTAGCATGCTGCTCTGCTCTCGGTTTCATAAGCTGGTCTGACTTTGTGAGATAAAAAAGTAATAACGCTGCCCTCTATTATTTATTAGCAGCCTTTATTTCTCCCAGCAAAAAAATTCCCTTCCTCCCCAGCTTGGCTGGGAGCTCAGCGTGATGCTGTCACCCCCCTTCCCCAGGTTGCAGACATGGTTTGGAGTGGATGGGGCACCCCTGCGTCCCAGACATCGCTGTGTTATCAACAGCGTTTTTCTCCTAAAGCCAAAACACTACATCATACCAGCACCATGAAGAACATCATCTGTCCCAGCCAAAATCAGGACAATAATAAGAAGGGGATACTGGACAAGGCATGCAGCAGGGGGGGATCCATCCCACATGTGTTTGCAGCAGGCTTTGGATCCTGCTGGACACCGTTCCTTTATTTTAGCCCTGATGTCCCAAACACGGGAGGTCCATTTCCATGGTGTGCTGCATTGAGCATCCCAGGAACCCTGCTAGTGACTGGGGACAAAGGGAACACTGTGCTCATCTTCAGCATTGTCCCCGATCACAGTGCTGGGAACAGAACCCCTGTTTCCAGGCAGACCTGTGCCAGGAGGCATCAGGCTGACTCTGGCTCTGCATCTGTCTGCTTAGTGCCCAGAGATGTGCCAAAACACAGGCTCTTATAACCATCATCTTTCTGCCATCACTGCTGTTCAGGCAGTTCAGGCAGTGGCTCACCCCAGTTTGGCATCCATCCCTGGCACACAGGCCCATAGTGCAGCCTCAATGGGGACCCTCCGTGTCCCATGGGGATGCAGCCCTGCTCCTGTGGGCACCAGAGAGGTCCAGGGCCAAACTGGATGGGCCGTGTCTGAGAGGAAGGGTCCCCAAAAGGAAAAGGCTGAAGTGCAGAGCACTCCTGTCCACGGGGCCACAGGGCCCCCTGCTCTGCACCCAGAACTCCTTCCTGCTCCTGAAATCCCCAGGAGAAGGAATTTCCTTGCTTGGGATCGGTTCCCAGGCTGTCAAGATGTTTCCCTCTTAAATAAGATCTTCAGAAGGATGCTTTTCAGATCCTTGCAGCTTTATTTATTTAGTTGGTTTAGTTTAAGATTAATCAGAAATGGGGAAAGAGCCAGAGACATGCAGAAGAGACTCTAAATAATTCTGAGTGATTGAGAGCACCGTGATTAATGGGATCTGCCAATGCCATTCGGGTGGGAGCAGCCTTCCGAAAAATGGATTTATGTTAAATGGAAAAATACAATAATGTCATTCACAACAGGAGAAAATGCAGTAGAAAAACCTGCCCTGAACAGCAGTCACATATAATTCAGGTTCATGATGAACCAAACTTAACTTCTCTAAGCTCTGTGTGTCCCGACTCTAAATTCATTCATTATTTTTGATTATCTGCGGCCCTACCCAAGTGCAATATATTATTTCGTACAGCATTCACCACGCTTCGCGTTGGGTGCAGTTTAATATTTCATACTGTTCATTAAGTAACACATTCAGCTCGGCTCACAGCGCCTCAGTCGTGATCCCGTCTCCATCACAGCAGAGAAACAAACAAAAGGCAGAAGGAGAATGGGAGCAAAGAGTGCTGACTTTGGGCACTGATGCCTTGCGAGGGGATGGCGCTCTCTTTCACCCAGCTCCTATTGGAACAGCCCAACCCAACAGGAGATGAGCAAGGACCTGCAGAGACATATTTGTCCATACCCACGTGCAAAGTCCATTTGTTGCTCCCTCTGCAAAGAGAATCTGTGTTCACTGAGAGCACAGCAGAGGGCAGGGACTGTGTGGGCCATCGGAGCAGCAGGTGTAGGAGCAGGGCTCCAAGAGCACTCATTTTTTCCTCCCAGCGGCACAGCCATCAGCAGTGGGCAGGATTCTCTGCCTTCTCTCCCTTTCCTCCTCCCACCCCATTTGCCAGCGCAGAAGAATTACAAGAACAGAAGGTGAAGATAGATCTTCCTCCTTTATTTTTATTTCTTGTTTTTTGGCACCCACCCCTCACCGCTCCGCCAAGCCGCTCCGCCCGCCGCCAGCACCCACGCTGCGGGGCCGCGCGCCACCCATGGGTGCCATCAGCTCCATCCCAGCACAGGGAGGGGGTGGCAGAAGCCCTGGGGGGAGCGGATTGCCCTCACCTGCACCCACTGCCCGAGCCCCATCCAGCATCCCCACCATCCCTCCCACTCCGTGGAAGCATCCCCAGCTCTGCTCATCCTTTTCCCCTGTGCAGTGTAGGTGCATGGGGGATTTGTACAGCAGTATCGTGATTTTTTTTTTATATATGCTTTTTTTTTTTTTTTCTGTTTTGCTCTCTGTTCTTCTCTGAGTAATCCCTAACATTCAAAAGGTTTTATTATTTCTTTTTTTTCTATCTCTGCTGAGAAATGAGCCGACGTTTTTTTTTCAAAAACTATCTATTATAACCCCAAGATCTTGTTCCTGAGAGTTAATAGTCAGCTCAGAGCCCATCATTTTCTTTCTGAACTTCGGAATGTTTTTTCCCATGTGCATCACTATTTATCCACACTGAATTTCTCCTGTCACTTTCTTGGCCGCTCACTCAGCGTAAGGTCCTCCTGCAATCCCTCACAGTCAGCCCCTGTCCTTAATATCCTAAATAATTTGGAACCATCAACAAAGCTGTCATTTCACTCCCTCTCCTGCTCCACTGAGACTGCATGTGGAGAAGTTTTGGGGAGATGGGGCTGGTGGGGTATGTGACCCATAGAAGAGGGGCAAGGGGGGCTGCTCTGCAGTGCTTCCTGTGGGCAGGGCAGGGATGGGCTTGGGGCAGTCCCAGTGATGGGGGACTTTTAGCAGTGGGAATGGAGGGGATGTTTGTGATGGGCTGGAGCTGAGCAGAGCTGTGAAAGTTGGCAGATATACTCGGGTCATGTTTTAGCATAGATTCACTTAGGTTGGAAGGGATCTTAAAGATCATTGAGCTCCAACCCCCCAGTCATGGGCAGGGTTATCATCGTGTCCTTGGACATTGCAGACAGGGAATGAGAAGGATCTTTCAGTGCAAAGCTGGCATGCTCTGCTGAGGATGCCCAGCAGTAAGACAGGATTGGGGCACAACATGACCCGTAGGACCAACAGCCCTCATCCAACCCCTGGGATGGGCACGCCCCCATGGACCAACTCGTCGTGCCCCTGTGGTTTACTGGGGAATGGGATGGAGGGTCCATGCTGCCCATCAGGCTGAGCGTGTCCCCCAGAGGAGCAGCCGTGGTTTTCCTGCTCAAGCAGATGCTACACAAAATCAATGCTCCCTGGGGAATTGTTCCAGAAGGTGGATGGAATAAAGTGATTCACAGCACTGAAAAAAAAATAAAATAAAATAAAAAGAGAGACATCAGAGCTCCTGGAAGCTGTTCAGTTGGCATCGTGAGGTCTGCGAATAACAGACGCCCAAAGGAACTAATGTTTTAAGCCAAAGCAATTTGGGTAACAGGACAGGCTTGGGGGAAAAAAAACCACTGTGCCAGATTTTGGATTATGCTGCACATCAGTGCTAAAAAAGAAGCCACACATGTTGTGGATGTATAGCCCAGGAACACATTTTATGAGCATATTCCTAATGTGGCATGTGTGTCGCTTTCTCTTATTATTGATAATAACTAACTATAGCTTCTGCTTCAGCTCTCCCTCCTGTTCTCCCCCATTCGACTGCAGGATTTAACAGTGCAGTGATACCCAAAAGCATGATCCAGATTCCATCAGACAACATTAAAACATCCCGGTGAGCACCAGAGGGTTCACTTGGGTCTGATACTGGGGAGCATCCATCTTTCAGACTGGCATCTGTGTGGGAGGGCTGGAGAAGGGTCTTCTGTTGAAGCAGCCTTGGCATCAGCTTCTCTTGATCAATAAGGCTGTGTGTCAGGAGTGGCAGTGCTCATTCTTTCTAGAAGGTCTTCTCTTAAGTGTACTAGGTGCCCTCGCAGAACTGAGAGCATGGTTTTTCCTTCTGTAAACCCAAATCAAGCCTTCTTTGTTCACCTTTTTTAGGGTAGTATGGTTAGGTTACAGTTGCGGTTGGACTTGATGATCTCTAGGGTCTTTTCCAGCTTGAGCAATTCTATGATACTTTTCATTTCTGTGATACTTTATCCCCACAGTAAGCCCAGAGGAATTGCTGGGAACCTGGTGGTAAATTTGTTTAGCTGCAGTTTTGGGGGAGGGTTATGAGACTGGAGGTAGAAGCTGTGAGGTGAGGGCTGAACTACTGCTGCACAGGGATGACCCCAAGGGCTGGTGCCTCCAGGCTCTGGAAATGCTCACCACACGTTGCTCAGCTGGCTCCATCCCTATGTACAATTCATGATACAGCCCCCAGGTACCTGGGATGTGCTGCCTGATGGGCAGGTCGTGCATCACAGCTGGGAAAGCCCTGGTTGGTCCCATTGCCACTGAGGGCTGTGCCTCCAGACCCCCTGAAGCACCCCTCTCCGGGCTGGTCTTGCTGCAAACTGCTCCTGAGGGCTACTCATATTATTGCTGTTGGCTGTGTGCCCAAGGTTTCAGTGCAAGCTGTTCTTGTGGCTCTTGTGAGGTGTTTCTTCTAGCAGCTTTCAACACCAACATCTCTGTTCCCACCACAATTGTATGTGAAATGGACTGCACAGCAGCAGTCTGTTAGTGTCAGCCTTGAACGTATACCATGCTCCTTTGCTTTTACCCCTTCCCTCCCTCTTGGAGCCCAGGGTGGGCTGGGTGATTTGTAGACTCAGCTGGAGGTGATTGGTGACCTGTTCCCAAAGAACTCAGGCACAAACATCATGGCTAGGTAGTGGAGCTGGTGGTTTTGGGGCCAGATCTGAGGTTCTGCCCCAAATTCTCACTTCCTCCATTTATCAGAGTCCCACAGAAGAATCCATCCTGTACCATGAATCAGAGGCAGCTTGGGCCACGTGTCTCCAGTGATCGTGGCCCATTAGGGTTGGCCACCACCCCTTATCAGCATCCCACAGAAAAATCCATCCTATACCATGAATCAGAAGCCAGTTGGGCCACGTGTCTCCACTGGCCATGGCCCAGCAGGGCTGGCTCCCACCCAGGCAGTGCAGCCAGCTCATCCCTGCCATGCGTTGCTGGGCTGGGGGACGGAAGCACAGCTCACCCCCGTGTCACGCCGAGCACCACCGTGCACCAGGCTTGGCGTGACAGCTCGGCTGCCTGTGGTCGTCTATGGCAACTGAGCCACCTTGGAAGGCTGCGCTGCCTGTGTGGGTTTGAAATTATGTGGTTGTTTTTGTTCCCTCGTAGAAAAAAAAAAGACAATCTGATTTGTATGTAACTCTGAATAAATTCCTTGTTAACCTTTAGAGCCATCTGGAGGGAAAGTGACTCCTCGCACTGTGACGGAGAAGGGAGAGGGGCTTCTAATGATGGGTTTTGGAGGATTTTGAAGGGGCTGGAGGCAGAGCAAGGGGTACCTGGAGACCAGAGTGGCATCTGGGAGCCCCGAAGATGCCTGAACACAGCCCAGCAAGGAGATGTTGGAGGCTGAAGTGTGCTGGGGGTGCCAGGAAGAGATTGGTGGTGACCTGCTTCTGGATCAGGAACAGCTTCCATCTGGTTGTCTCACATGGAAATGAAGATGGAAAACCCCCTTCTGAGGAGTCCCCAGTGCAGGAGTGTGCTGGAGCTCTCCATTTGCCATTGGGGTCACACTGCCCCAGGCTGGCACCCCCTCAACCCTACTGAACAGCAAGCCTTTGGGGCTAATGTTATTCAGTTATGAAGAGCTGAGGGTCCAGATGCTCAGGGTCCCTCAAGTCATGCGGGCAGAGTTGGATCAGACCTGAAGATCCATCCACTGTCAGGAGGGAGGGGACTGCTCCTCTCCAGCATGTTGTGGTGGCATGGAATGGGAGCAGAGGGCAGGGGGAATATTGCCCGTGCCATGGCTATGGGGGCTCTCGGGATGGGGATTCCCAGCAGCCTGGACAATGGGATGGATTACATTTCCCCCATATGAGAAAGCAGAGGGAGTGGCAGCCAAATAAACACAATGCGACTTCATTTTCTTTCTTTCTCCATTCCTTTGAAAGTTTATAAATATTTTGAAAACTTTCCAAAGGGAGGGGAAAAAACAGCAAGTTGTGCATCAGTGACTCAATGCAGTGTCACTTTGCTCATTAGCAAAGAAGGAAATCACATCATTACTGGAATTAATAAAGAAAAATCTCATGGTTGACTAGGAGAGGGGAGGGGGTTTACTTTGAACAGATCGGATGTAACAATGGCGTGGCTGCTTTCCAGCCATGCTGAGATCTGTCTGAAGGTCTTAACTATAAGCAGCTCAAAAAAGCCAACGAGTAAAGGAATTTACAACACAAAAGAAATAAATTAGGTCTCAGATGCCACTGTACATATGTAATGATTGGGATGCTGAGGAAGAGGAATCTCTCATCGTGGCTGCCACGATCCAGATTTGCTTTTGGGGGGTCTGGGATGGGTGCCATGATGGAGAAATGCACAGAACATGGCTCCTGGGGCTTGGGAGAGGCAGCAACCCATCCTTGGGACCACCTTAGCTCTGATAACTGTGCAGATCATTCGCCTTCACCCAGCGGCAAATTCTGAAGCTGCTCCTTACGCATCGATCTGCCGCAGCCTCCCGGTAACTGCTTACACCGGAGCTTTTTCAGGTTCAGGTCAGATATTATCTCTCCCTGCTCTTGTTTGTGTTTGCGCAGCGCATCCTCATTAATTAGGATGTCTTGTTGGACGAAGCGTGGTCTTCAGGGAGTTCCTCTAGTGATTTGTTTACAGATGTCAGGTTAGCAATAAATTGGGAGAAATAATTGACCTTTCCTGTAAGACTTTGCTAATCCTGTTTCTTCTTAACTGTTTCCAATGCTTAGTGTACTGCGGTGTTTTTCTTAATCAATTGTTCCGACTGCGAGAACATTAAAGGAGATGCGATCAGGAACACGTAGCAGTGATGCCATTTTAATGATTCATTCGCCGCTTCTCATTAATTCATTGCCTTTCGCATTTCAAGCGCTGACTGCAGAAGTTTTCAAGACTTGACGGAGCTCTTTCCAACCAGCTCTTCTTGTTGCTGGCCGTGGTGCTGAAGGGCTCCATGGCCATGGGGCAAGGAGCGCGTCCCACCAGGTCCCAACCCCCAGGGGTGCCCGCCGCCGATCCCAGCCAACGTGCAAAGAGAGCAGTCAGCACAATGTTTCTATTAAAACCCGTTACTTTTAAACAACTTAATTTCCCCGATGAACCGAGCCACTGTAAAGAGAAATCCCACGTGGTGGGCTGAGGATAATTGTGATGCTCTCATTAGAACTGCTCAGACTGCACTTTTTTTTTTTTTTCCCCTGAACTTTTGGAAGTTGTCTCAGACAACGTGGAGGAGATCCAGCTTTTGTTTCAAAGGAAATTATTCAACTTTTTTTTATTTTTATTTTTATTTTTATTTTTATTTTTATTTTTATTTTTATTTTTATTTTTATTTTTGTACTTTGTTTCCCAAACCCTAAGATTTCCTTGGAAAACAAAAGCAGAGGGAATAGAACATGAAAATACTGGGGGTTTTCCATGTCATTTCTTTAAAGAGCATGGTAACACTTCCTCCTGGTCCACCACAATCAGCACAGCCAACATGAAGCATGTGAGTACCAGCACCTGGCATTGCTGCCCAGAGAGATATGGGTGCCCCATCCCTGGCAGTGCTCAGGGCCAGGCTGCATGAGGCTCCGCGCAGCCTGAATTCACAGCAGGGGATTGGAACAGGATGACTTTTACGGTCTCTTCTATTCCAATCATTGTATGATTCTATCATTCTGATCCTGTAATTAATAAGGTAGAGACTGAGTTGAAGCTGTGTCCAACAGCCCATTCCATCCCACACCATTTCCTCCTGCCACTGAGGCACAGCACCCAGCAGCTCAGTGGTACATCCCCCACTGCCTTTGCACAGCTCCTGCTTTCCCCAGGGTCACATTAATACCTTGCCAGACCCAGCAGTCTGCAAATCACACCGTCATTAGCTGGCGCCTCAGTTGTGTTTCACAAGCAGTCAGTTTGAGGCAGCGTGGCAAATGGTGTGTTGTCTCTGGGCTACGGCAGCCCTGGGGATGCTCTGGGAATAGTTCTGGCCAGTTCAGATCTGCTGTCACCACGCACATTAATGTTTGCAATCTCCCCTTCTGTCAAATACTAGCTTGGGGAGGGATGGGCAGAGGGACCCATCATTGTATGAGTACTCATAGAGACAGATGTCATCACCATCATATAGATTCATGCTCCTCGGGACAAAAAACAAGCTAAACATTTGTAAAATCAAGACGTTTCTAGCTGTCAGGATAATGGAACGTGCCAGGAGGTGGATGGTGAATGCCCCAGCTTTCTTTCCTTGCTCATTTGACTTCGTAACGCTGCCCCATCTTCATGCAGATTCCCATTGTCCTTGCATGGAGGAGCACAGCACTGGTGATAGGAGTTCCTCCCACCTTCATTTTTGGGTTCATTTGGGCTTATTTTTGTGATATTTTGTTCATATTTTCTGACAAGTTACACTCCTCACTCTCCCACTGCTCTGTGCAGTTAGCTGTGCCTGGATGGTTCAGGTTGGTTGGAACTTCTGTCTGTAGGATATGATTTCATTTATGGAAGGGGAAATCACAGAATTGTACAAAACTAAGCAAAACGGAAGCTAAAAGAAACTGATAATGATATAACTAATATAAACCCAGAGCAACAGGATAGACAACGGGCAGGGGACTGCTGCTGCAACTTAGACAAACTGTATGGGTCATCAGATCTTAACTAAAATATATATCCAAAGCCTGACAAGATCTGAGAAGTCCCGAAGCTGACACAGCTAATTACTGCTATAATGCTGAAGGCACTTGGTGACAGGGTCGTGCAGGGAGATGTTTGCCATCACCATGCAGAGACATGGTAAATAGCAGTGTGGTGGAGAAGCATGGCTCAGCCCCAGACAAGGCAGAGAGAAGCCACGAGCTTGAAATTAGAATATTTAATGGCAAAAGCCCTCATCTGCTCTCAGTGCACAGAGCTGCACGCATTTCCCCCACATATACAATAAATACAGTTTGTGAGACTCTTGAGGATTTCGCCTGAAGAAGCCCATCCAGCAGTGGAGGTGCAAGGGTCATTCCATCCATTTCCAGCACATCGTTACACGGCAGAGGAGTGCAGCCTCTGCATAGATTTAACAATCTGATAAATGGGGGATCCAGCCAAGCTACATGAGTTTAGAGCTTATTTTATGAGACTGACCACATGGCGAATCTAATAGTGCTGAGCTAGCAGCCTTCCCCACACAACTTCAACTAATGACCACCTCCAGAACTGCTACAAGAGTAGCACGGGGCGATGCATGTGTGGCTGTAAAGGCAGAGACCTGCAGATGTAACAATTGCAGCAAACCTAAGATGGGAGGCAGCTCTTCACCAGGAACCATTAGCAGATGTGAGAGAAATACCTGAAAGTCAAATGACGAGAGAGAAATCTTGTGGCCACGAGTTGCCCAGGAAGGGATCCAGCTGCTGACAAAACCAGAATAAGGAAAACGCACCAGGAAATGGCACTGCTAGAATGCATCGTGCACGGAAAGGACCTTGGATGTGAACTTCTGGCTCACCCTGATGCCAGGCAAAGGAGGTACTGGAGGAAGCTGACATGCTGTCATGGGCCATATTGAACCAAGAAGTCAGGCCTGTGGTCCTCCAGCTCCTTTTGGCTGCCCCCAGCAGTGTGTGAGGCCAGAGCCCTTCCAGCAGAGTTACCCTGCATTGACTCTGACAGCTTCCATCAGGTCCCCTCCAATGCTTCCTCTTGGGACCACCTTGGGATCATTGGCACCTTGGTGGGGGTCTCCTTCTTGTTGGGTTGGCACAGTGCAGCTACAGCAAGTGGTGCCTGCACACACCACTGCCTTGGAAAAACATCCAGGAAACACCAGCATGTGCCATGGCCCCACCAGCACCCAGCAAGTGCATGGTGCTGACTGTGCCCCCATTCGTTCAGCTCTGCTGTCCTGCTGCAGGCAGGAATGGTAATTGGGTGGCTGGCAAGCAATCACTGTGCATTTCACATTTTAATAAGTACTTGCAAGACAAACGATCAGTTCATCTTCTCAAGCTTTCTGCGAGGATGTATAAAGCTGTTCAAACTATACTGAGTGGGGGTATCCAGTGCCTGTGGGCCAGAGGAAGCACACCAAAATGGTGCAGGGATGGGTACAGAGCAGTGCCCGGAGGGAAATTCTGGGTGAGCTCATCAGCTCTTGGCCACGTCGTCATTAATAAGATGATTTGGGCAATTGTCTTAAAGAGCAAGATAATACCGGGTCTGGTTTTGAGAACGCTCAGCCATAATTGTATTAACGGGATGAGTGCTGACGACTTCCCAGAAGATGCGATAATCCCTGAGCTGTGTTGCTTTGCTGTTATGGTATTTTGGATGCAGCTGCTGCATCTGTTTGTCTCCCGTGGGCTACTGAGGGTTCTTTGCTCTTGCTGTTGGAGAACCACCATGATTTCAGAAGGACCATGAGTGTGCCCAGCGCTCCAGCTCCTTGTCCTCCCATGCTCTGCCACCTCTGCAGGGCCTCCCCAGCAGAGGGATGAGCACGACATCAGCTCCATGGTGTGAGTTGAACTTCATTATGAAAGTACGAAAACAAGCTTTGAGAGGTGTCCTGCCTTTTGGGTGGCCAGCCGGCATGCATGCTGCTCCTGGTGCTTTCTTACCCTTGCTTCCAGCTTCCTCTGGAGCTTTTCCAAGTGTTCATGCACACGAGTTTTCCCGGAGTACGAGCAAGAGCTTATGTGACATGCAGTAGCTGTCCCGAATCGTTATGTTCTGCACTTTCTCTAATCGTGACTTCTCAGAAAGATGAGATGCTATGCTGGCATAGCGGTACTCGGATCACAGCTGGGCTTAGGGAAATACTTGTCATCGAGAGCTGTCATTCAGACTGGTTCCAGTTAGCCTGGCCTCGTGGCTGAGAGGTGTGAGGGATGAGTATCAGCAGCTGTGACTAATGGAAGCTCTTCTCCAACATACGTAGTCATGGGAGTTAATGAAAAGAGGAAAGAGAGCTGGCTCTTGAACTCTCCATCCAGAGAAGTGAAGTGTAACACCAGGCAGAAAAAAGAGCTATCATTTTCAGATTCCTTTCCAGCAATTATTTTCTATTTTCAAGTATCTCTAAGCTCTCAGAACAGCTTAGGAGACTCTTTTCTGAGTACTTCTTGGAAAACCCCAGCATCGGAACAAAAAACCCCACTCTGGCCCCATTCCTGCCCTTCCTGGCAGGGGCAGCAAGGGCAGGGAAGGTTCAGGCCCTGCCATGCTGGATGTTTGTCCCACTTGAAGTGTTTGTCACCATGCACTTGATGCTCATCGGAGCAGGCGAGCGTAGGAGCAGCTGAGCTGCCGCTCCTTCGGATTGCATTAAGTCCTTGTGGCTTGGCCTTACTGCAGCAGGAGAGGTTCTTCTGTGAAAGCAAGCAGTGGAAAGCACACAGCACATAAGCACTGAAAAAGCCCTGCTCCATTCAAGAAGTTACGTCTGGATTCGTTACTTCTGTCTCTTTGCAAGAGATGAATAAATGCCGTATAGTGAATTTTGAGAATGGGAGGAGTGACTTGAGGAGACCAGGTGGGGAAGGAAGAGGAGGAAGGGGACAAATGCTGCAGGGCTTTTGTTGGGCTGGGGTTGGGAGCTGCATAGAGGACGAGGGGGAGAAGAGGTGCCTGTGCTCATGGGAAGTCATGGCTCTACTCCTACGAGTTATCTGGGGCTTTCTCTGCCTGTTTTACTTCCTATCTTGTGTGCCTGAGTCCTGGGGCTGCCCATCCCAGTTGAGGAAGGAGTGGTGCTGGGTTGCTAATTTGCCTGGAGTTGGGAGGGCTACAGCCCTGTGAGCTTCTCTGCCCACACATGGGTGCTCAGAGCACCCTTGGTGTTCTATCCTCTTTGCTGGCTTGGTTTTAACATGCCCCTGAATTGAGTTTCTGAAAAAGCCCGTGTTTGTTTGCTAATTAATGCTGCTCTGTTAGCACCTGTGGCACCAGGCAGGGAGGCAAACAGCAGTAATTGAGGAGGAAAGGGCTCCAGCAGAGCTTTGCTTTCACTGCACCTTCCTTCCCTCCCTCTTTTAGTAAAAGTGAGAGAGCCAGTCTGAATATTGCTTTTCATGCGCCTTTCTTTTTATCCCTTTTATAAACAAGCCAGCTTTGAAACAACAGCAGCAAACTTCCAACTGGATTCCTAGGGCAGCTCAGTGACCAGGAGAGCTGCCAGACACGTGTATTGCCCTGTATCTCATACAGCTGAGTCTATAGCCAGGTATATTCAGCACCAAGAGCACTGTATGCTGGCTGCTTCTTGCCCCAAAGCTTTCAAACAAACTGGAGGATCCCATTTAAATCAGTAGTGGCACTGACAGCCTGGCTTTGTGGTTTTGCATCTCAGCAAGTTTTGGGGTATGACTGCAGGCCTTGCTGGGGATGTGGCCTGGGCTCACCCTGCTGGTGGCTCTGGGTCACCATCAGCCCATAGTGGTGCCACCATCACTCAGAGTGTCACCCAGTGTAGACATCAACCCTGGAGTTGGAGTAACGAAGTGACGGTGACCCTGGAGATGCCTCCAGCATGGGCTGCTCCAACCTCATCTTCCTCAGTGGGTTGTAGGACCCAGATTTCAGTATAGAGATAGTAAGCAGATTTTTGAAAAGTCGTTGATGCTGTGGAGGCCAAAATCCTTCCCAGCCCTTCCTCAAAGCACCAGAAATCTCTTCTTATTGCTTGCAATGTTCCACGCTCAGCAGCAGC